>NC_088898.1:715033-1413783 GCF_037157495.1 Lathamus discolor | reverse complement strand
AGTAGTGGGACAGCAGGTGGGGTTGGGTTTGTTGTATGGCAACTTGTGGGGAAATGAAAAGAGAACTCGGAGTTAAAGCTGGGGGGGGGAGTACCTGGCTTTTAACCAGCTGCATCTTTTCCCTTCTTTCTCTCTTGTTTTTCTTGAGAACTTGTTAGGGAATAGTCTTTGGTTGGTTTGGTGAAGGGAATTGGGGGGGGGGAGTGGAGTTGTGTACTGCTGTTGTGACTGGCACAGTTATAACCCCCCCCTTTAGTGGGAGGAGAAATGGGAAGCATCTCTCCTGTGCCTTATTCTAGGGGGCTCTGCCAGGGCCCGTGGTGATAAAATTCCCTGTGTGCTCTTTGGACTTACTCTCAGGCCTTGAAAGTACGCGTTAGTGGTACACTGCCTTTATTGCGCTGTTTTAACTGGAGTTGTAGCTTTAAGTTTCGTCCTTAACTTCACCTGTAACACAGTGTGGAAACTTCTAGCTTGAAGTACGTGACTCTAAACTCCATCCAATAGGTATATCTGGGGTGACAGGTGGAACCAGGTGTACTGTCTGGGTGGTAAAGCCATACTGACTGGAATCCAAGCCTTCCTCAGTGTGCGGTGTTTTCTTGGCCTGGGAGCAGTAACTCGGGTGTAAGAACTGCAGAGGGTGCCAGACCCCTGATCTGGGGGGCAGGGGGGATATGTTTCTTCTAAGAAGAGAGATGGGATGGAAGGAATGTGCCACAAACCTGAAAGCGTTTGTTCATTTTCCTACATCCCTTGGTATTTCCCTAAATTCCATCCATCCCAAGCAAAGGTGTGTGTCTGGTTGTGCTTGCAGCAGGATCCTGTTGCTGCCTACGTTAAACTCAGAGACTAAAGTTGGGAGCATCTTTGCTACAACAATAACACACCATATTTTACAAGAACGGTCCTGTGCAGCTCTGTGTGGCTGCTCTCACCTTTCTGATGCTGTTTATTTTGTTTCTGTTGTCTTGAGGGAGACTTACTGGGAGAACAGGGCTTGGGAAGCCAGGAGCAGTTGTTGGCTCCCAACAGGCTGGTGTGGCTGCAGTGCCCAGCTCCTGGTGTTGAACATTGTTGGGCTTGCTGGAAACATCAAACTCTGATTGTGCTCCATGAACCTGAGCTGAGCAAGTTTTGCATGAGCCTGAGTTAATGCTTTACCTTCCATGGCCGGGGGTGGGGGGAAATGCTGATCTGGTACTAATGTGTGTCTAATTCAGCTGTGTGTAACCTCTGAGGACTTCTGTTGGGGCTGGGCTGTGGGAGCTGTGAAATACCTGCTTGCAGCAGTGCCTGTTCCTCGCTGCCACAGATACTCTCATTTGCTTTCTTGTGCTGGCTGGCTGACCTTTAATATGTAGGAAGCTCCAAGTCCATGAGATGACTCCCCTGGACCATGGTTCCTGAGAGAGTGTCAAGCTTGTGATAGGGGTGGGCCAGGGTCCAGAGAGCTCCCCTGGATTTGGCTCTTTGCTTCTAAGAGGCCACTCTGGAGAGTTCCAAGAGTGGGAGTGAGGCATGGGTGTCTTGTAGAGAACCCACTGCTGCACTGCACTGACATCACAGATGTTATTGATCCCCCGACAGAAAGAACATTATCTATTGCTCCAGTTAGACCAGAAATGTATAAATCAGTAAATCTGGCATGAAAGCTCAGATTAAAGCACATATTGTCCCTCCCCTGCTCTGGTCTCTCTAGTGCTCTGTGTTTTCAGCAGAGCTGCTGGGGTTTATGATGTTTAACAACTTCTCTTGATTGTATCCTCAACAGTCTCCATCTCGCTCATTAATGTCACTACAGTGGTACCTGACCTGAATGTGCTGCGGGCAATTAGTGCTCTGAGCACCAGGATCTCCAGAGGAGGGAAAGCTGAGGTGGAAGAGTTGTTGGCCTCCTGATGTGGAAGGCAGCAAGGAGGGGCATAGCTCAGCACAGTGGTTAAGGCAGAAGAAACCAGTGTTTGCAAAGTAAATTGGAAAGAAACTCGATCATGGAGTGGACCTCCCCTCTGGGTTGGTTCCTGCTCATTTTGTGTATACCCAAGGGATCATAAGACCATGTCATATTCTCATCCTTTTCCTGCTGCTAGTGCTTGCAGAGTAAACTTTCAAAACTCTAAGTCTGGACTTGCTGTAACACTAAAAGCAATGTTGCCTCTTTTCCATTCAAAAGGAAAAGTTACATATTACTTGCTTTCAAGCTGCATTTATCCTTTTGAAGAGGTGGTGTTTAATTGTATCAGCCTCGGGAGAATATCAGCACTCCCAGTAGTGCTGGTTTTTGGTGTTCATAAGGGATTTCACTGAATATTCAAGTGAAGGAGCCTTCTGGTGCTAACCACTTGCTCTGTGCTAACCTGGGCTGGATTTAAGCAGCAGTGTGGTGCCAAAGAGCTTTGTGCCTGGCTACAAATCCTCTGATCCCGAGGGCTGGGGAGCTGCTGGCTCGCAGGAGGGTGGCAGAGGCTGCTGCAGGGTTGGTCTGGTTGTGCTGTGCATGCTCTGAGGGAGCAGCCCTGTGCCCAGCAGCCAGAGCTGTGGTGGAGCTTGCAGGATGTGCTGAGATGCTGATGCTTGGGGTGGCTCCTGGTGGGTGAATGGCAAGTAACTACTTCTTGGTCTTTACCTTGTAGAAATACCTGGAGTTGGTGCAGTGATATTGGTTGCACAAGCAGGACCTATGTAGAGAAGATAATGTGCATGTGATTTTGATCTTGCAGGCTAGTTTACCTACTGCCTGTGTCTTTGACTTCCTGGTACATTTTCCCTGTCTCCCTGTTCTGATGTTCCAAATAGTCGCAGCTATGCTCTTCTTGTCTCCAGGTAAGGATTTTCCTGCTGAAAATGACCTTGTCATTGGTGCTGTGACTGAAGGTTCTTGGTCCTGGATGGGCAGATATGCAGTGGAGGGTAGTTGGCATTACAGTGAAAATGCAGTGTTCTGTACAACCAGGAAGCTGGGAATGGCCCTTTTTAAATCTTTTCACTCCATAGCTCAAACTTGAGATTCCTTGATTATTACATTTGAGAATGCTGATTGAGAGCTTTCTGAAAGATTCCATCTTCTCCTTTGGAGGCCTGTGCAGTCAGTCTTCATTAGGCAGAGAGATGTGAAAACAGGACAAACATCTCTAAAATAGCTGTACTGCATCATAGGTGGCCTGAGCAGAAATTATAGGAGAGCTGAGCACGCAGGGCTGGGTGTGCTGACATCTGGTTTGGGGCATTTAGAGCAACTTGTTCATAGTTTCAGCGTTTGTGAGTAATGTGGTCACCCCACTATGGAGCCAGGCAGAATGTTGTCTCTACACAGCAGGGTGAGGGACCCTTGCTGGTCAGGCCTTGGACTGGGAACCAGGCCTTGGACTGGGAACCAGCCCCTGGTGCTGTGTAGGTTTCTGCAGGACCTTGGGCATCCTTTATGACTCTTCTGTGTTTTGCCTTGTGGGATGCATGGAGAGAAGCTCTCTTTCCTTTCTCTCTTTGGTCTTTGATGTTAGACAGGTAGAGGATGTGCCTTGTACCTGGGCAGTGCCTACCACAGCCTGATCTTCACCTTACTTCTGACCTCTAGGTGCTGCTGCAATCCAAACGATTGGTGTCTGCAGGGTGTTAATTTGATGTGTTTGCATGTGCAAACCAAGCTGAGGTGGTACCTGGCGCTTCCCTGCTGTCTTGCTCTTCAGTGACTCAGGTTATGCCAGGCCTGTTGCTTGTGCCTCCTGCTCCAGGGGTGAGAGCTGTCCCTTTATCCCAAAATAGTTTACATTGTGTAAGGCATCTGTGCCAGGCAAACTAGAAAGAGCTTTCTGTGTTGGCCCTGTGTTTGTAGGTTATATGGTGTTTGCTACTGTGTCAACTAAAATCAAATGAGCTTATGCGACTCATGTGGCCTGAGGACACCTCTTGAAGCCAATTCCCTGTGAGAGGAATGTGAACACTTGATTTGGTCACGCCAGGAATGGAGAGCTGGCTCTGGAATCAAGGCAGCCTTTGACTCTTCCCAGCTGGGTGCTGCCTGTGAAGCATGAGTGAGCTGCAAGCCCGGTGCTCCATGACTAACCACTGAGGTGCCTTTTGCCTGCTGTTGTGTTAGTCATCACATGCATTCCTCCTGGGAAAGTATCTGACAGCGTTCATGGCTAACAGGTCTTGCACTTTTGTGCTTTAGGTGATGTCCAAACTTGCAGTCAGCCTTGCTTGAAAAACAGGTTTGAACTCTGCCAGATCTTGGGCTGCAAGGAGTTTCTTGGAGGGATGTATCTTATTTCACTCCTGCTGCTGTTCTGCTTTAGAAACAATTATATCTCCAAGTGTACATAGCTCCCTCCCTTCCAGTCCTGCTCTGTGTGCTGCTTCCACCCCAGCTTCCAGAATTCAGAGCCACTTCCCTGTTATAGAATAAAAACAACTCCTGCCAACCAAAGCCACAGAGCAAAAGTCCCTTCTGTGCCTAGGCACACAGGCTGCATCTCCCGACCACAGAGTGGGGCTCTTCAGTTCCAGGCTATTTATACTGCCAGTGGGAAAGCAGGAAAGCTTTCCACTGACCCAGCTGCTCCTCCCTAGAGACCCTCTTAATTAAATGTTATTTGACAGATATGCTTTTCAACTGGCTTAGATTTAGCTGGGATAAATGGGGTAATATTTTTCCCCACTGAAAGCTGAAGAAAGTAGGGATAATCTTGTTGGAAGGCTGCTTGTGTTCAGAGTCAGGTCTCTCTGTTGTCTAACGTACTAAGCAAACCCCGCAACAAGAAAGGTCACAGTCCTGCCAGTGCTTGGGGAGGACAAGGGGAAAGGGACACCAGCACCAGCTGCCTCTGGCTTGGAGCACAGCAGCTCTGAACAATGCCCTGCAATGTTATGCAACTGCCTGGGGAAGGAAGTGGAAATTTATCATTACAGTGCAGTTTCAAGGGCAATATTCAATGAGCAATTTGCAGCACAAGCCTGTATTTAACAGCCTTAACTAACTTCTCCCAGGATGAGATGACAGGGCTGGTAAGGGCAGTGGCTGTAGCCTCTGTTCCACCAGGAGTGGAGCAGATACAGTGTCTTCTTAGGACTGAATCTGAGGCATTGGCCTGAGAGTCTTCCAAGTGAGTATCCAAAGCCCAGAGCTGTGTAATGGCCTGATCTGCAAGTGCCTGATGGGTCCCTGTCCCATTAAAGCCTGGGAAAGGGGGAGCATGCATGTGCTGCAGCATCTCAGTGATCTGTTTGCTCTTTCTTCTTTGAGTGGAAGCAATAAAAAGACCCCTCTGTAAGGCCCCAAACAGCGGAGCAGCAACACAAACCCTGAATGAATTACTTGAAGTCAGTGCTAGTACGTGATCACTGCCTTCATGGTAGAATTAAATGGCTTACAAACCTTTTATTCCCAGTTTTCTTTCAGCAAGAGGATTTTGCCCAGGGTTGACGGGCACTGAACCACAGGCCTTTTCTTTCTCACTCTGAGATTAAAATTGATGTATCTAAAGAAGCTTCATCTCCTGCTGTGAGTCAGTAGCTCTGTGCAGCTGCTAAATCTGAAGGAATTTTGAATGAAGAATATTGGATTGTTTTGTCTCTCCTCATGCTTTGCTGTTACCTTTTGCATTTACACCTCTGGAGCAGCCAGAGAGCCTTTCCTCTGGGAGCGTGGGGCTAATTCACCTTTCCCCCAGATGCTGCAGGAGAAAGATTAGGAAAATGGATTTAAAATAGGAGAAACACCTATGTTATTCATATACCATAACTCGGTGTCGAAGCTATTTCATGTTGAGCCCTGGCTCCACCTGAGAGCCACTTTCGTCTTGGAAGCTGCTTTTAAAACTGCATGGCTGAAACTCGGAGCTGCCACTTGATGTATGTGGTTTGCTGCAGAAGCTGCCACTGGGTTTGCTCCTGGGAAGCAGCTCTGCACACGTGCTGAGCCAGAGGGTTCCTCCTGCCCTTGGGATCAGCTCCAGTTCCTCCCACCCTCCAGCTCCTGGGAGCACACAGGGATGGTGGAAGGGAAGCACTGCCTCCCTGAGCCCCATCCCTGGGTGCTGTGCAGGGCTTGTGCAGGCATGGGGCTGGCTGCTGAACATGATGGGGCCTGATTCACAGCCTTCCTCATGCCTGCCCCATCCAGCCTCTGGAGGAGAGCCTCCTTTCCAGCAGAGTTGGCACAGGGAGGTGGGCTTTGCTTGTAGTGTTGGAGAAACGTAAATGATCAATAGTTGTGTTGAATGCACAGTGCTGGGACAAGCAAGTGACCCATGTGAGGGTGCTGAGGCGCTGGCACAGGGTGCCCAGAGAAGCTGTGGCGGCCCCATCCCTGGCAGTGCTCAAGGCCAGGCTGGACACAGGGGCTTGGAGCAACCTACTCTAGTGGAAGGTGTCCCTGACCATGGAACTGAATGAGCTTTAACATCCCTTCCTACTCAAACCATGCTGTGATTCTATGATCCACACTGCAGAGCTGAGGTGGTTCTACGTGAACTCCATCTGTGGAGAATCCATTTATGCCTGAGGAAAGCTGGAAGGTGCTGGTGAATATTAATCTCTCTGGGGCTGCTTGTTAATTACGGTTTGTGTTATGGTGCTGCCTGGTGTCCTGTGCTGCTGCACTGAAATGGGTGAGTATTGGAAGGGTTAAATCCATTCCAGTGAAAATCAGTTATTTTATTTCAGCCTTTCTGGGAAATATAATTTCTGTTTTCATGGGTGAGAAACTGTAGAGTCTTCAGGGTGAAAGTGAATATAGGTGGCAAAGCTGGGAGCTGAATGTCCTGACCCCACTCCTTCCCTTCAGCACTTCCTGACCCATGTCAATGAGGTTAACTGTGAATTGAAAAGACCTTGACTTTGTTACTGACCCGTGCAGGGCAGCACTTCCATGGTATTACAATGGTTCTGCTGTTCTGCTTAATACAGGAGGAACCAAACAGCTGTGTAAAGGAAGTTACCAGCTGGTGAATGAAATACCAGGCTCTGCGCATTTACGAGGTGTGCCTCGTGGTGGGAATGCTGCAAACCAGAGGCCCTGGGTGAGGAAAAGGAGCAACCTGGGCGGCCAAGGGATCTGCTCACCAGGAAGAGCCCAGCTCCAGGTACAGGCTTGAAGAAAGCAGAGCAGCAGCCCTGAGCTGTCAGTGCTCAACAGCTGTGACTCTGCGGTGATCTCAAGCTTTGGGAACAGAGCAGTTAACTTAGAAAGGGAGAGAGAGGCACTGAGAAAAATGTTTCCTGTCAGAAAATCACCTGCAAGTTAAATCACACCAGAACTGAGTGAGTTCCTGGCTGCCCTGCTGGAGGGGTGCTTGTCTCTGGGCGATGGTGAAAGATGGAGAGAGAAAACCACACATCTTGATTCTAGCAGTCGGGCAGGAAGCCCTTGGGATGGGCAGCAGCTGCCAGTGCATTGGGGAGGGTCTGTTGTTACTGTATTCCAGCTGTGCTCTTGTGAAGTTACTGTTTTGTGGCTGGTACTGCTTCAGGAAACAACCCCTTCTTTATCAGCTGTCTGCAGAGATTTGTGTTGAGAAAACTGGGGATTGTATCTTGCTGCAAAGCACAAGCCATCAGATCCGGCTTGTTCGCTGGCCAAGCTTTCTGCAGCAGGAAGGCAGGGCTAGAAATCACCAGTGACTAAACAGATGGAAATATCTAGCATCTGAAGCAATGGGGGTTTCTCTGTCATTTCTGACAGATCAGCCTTTTGGTTTCAGTGAGGAGCAGCAGCTTGGGAGACCTGTGGGCCAGCATCTCACGGCGAGTAAGCAGGGACTTGGATACATAAATGCAGATGAATGTCCTGGAATCGGGAGGCTCCACGTGTGCCTTGAGGCATTTCCTGGCCTCTGAGTTCAGCCGTGTCTGAGCTCCCACATGGTCTAAATAATAAAACACATGAGTTCACTCAATGCACCCGGAATTTCCAGGCTGCAGCCCTTGGCCAGGCCTGTATCCATTGCTGCCATCAGGGCTGTAATCCAGGAAACTGCAAGCATCAACTAGTTGTTTGAAGTCTGTGGTCTGGTGCTTTCCTGGGTAAAGCCAGAGAAGAAAGGGAGGCTCTTGTGTCATCTGCATCCATCCTTTCATATGCATGCTGGGCACACAAACAGCAGTGTGCCCATACCGCAGGCTGTGTGAGATCACATTCCACTAGGAGCACTGACAGTGTGTTCATATTCAAGGAGTTAACAATAAAATGCTTGAAAATACCCACTTTTTCCTCTGTTCTGGAAGAAAATGAAAACTCGCTCAGCAAAATGCACATTTGGTTCAATCAGGCCATTCTTCGGCGTCCATGTTTTTGGCAGAAAGTTGTCGTTGGTCCTGCCATTGAGTGACTACATTGCAGTGTGAGATCAGCAGTGGGAAGAGAAAGCCTGTGAAAACTGCATAATGTTGAGATGCTGGCCTGGCCTTCCTTAGACATTGGATAGAAGCTCTTCCCTGTGAGGGTGCTGAGGCGCTGGCACAGGGTGCCCAGAGAAGCTGTGGCTGCCCCATCCCTGGCAGTGCTCAAGACCAGGTTGGACACAGGGGCTTGGAGCAAGCTGCTCCAGTGGAAGGGGTCCCTGCCTGTGGCAGGGGTTGGAACTGGATGAGCTTTAAGGTCCCTTCCAACACAAACCATTCTGCAATTCGATGAGGAGTGAGCAGAGAAAGCTGTGGTGTGCCCTGCCCTTGGCTCCCTCCCATTGAACAAAATGACCTTCTGTGGTGGCAGTGTCTCTGTCTGAAGGACCCTGGGTGCGTGTTTGAGCTGTGGTTTTGGGGAGCCCTTTGAGGTGGGGTGGAGCAGGGCCGGATCAAGCCATGCCTGGTGGAGCTCCAGGCTCTGCAGAGGGCAGAGCTCACCTGCCCAGGTGGCTGTGGGTAGGAAGGAGATGCTCCACAGACCTGGCTTCTATGAGAACTGAGTCACTTGTCATGGCTGGCGGCTCTCTGGGGCTGGTTGCCTGAGGCTAACTTGGCACACAGACAGGAGACGTAAAACTGTAGCTATCTATACACAGAGGAGAGAAAAGTAACAGCTCAAAATGTGTGACTGGAATGAAAATTTAAAGCAGGATTCCCAATTAAAGCTGTGCATGTTGGAGGATGTACCCGCTCCTGAAGGGCTCCAAGGCACAAATACAGCCACTCCATAATGCCCTGGATTAGACCAGGAAGGCTTCTCCACACACAAAATCCTTGTGGAAGCAGTGTTGTTCCTGCACATCAGCACCTTCCCCAGCCTGCTGCCCCCGTGGGTTAAGGTAAGGAGCTCTCTTGTCACCTGCTCCATAGCCCTGTTGCTGCTGCCTGCATCTCTGCCGCCTGCTGTTGTGCCGTGTCTTTCACTTGCCAGATGATGATGTCTCTATGCCGAAGCAGGGATGTCTTTCTGAAGATATGCATTATTCAGCAGTCAGGATAATGAACTCCCTGGATTTGGGCATGTGTAGAGCCCTGGTGCTGTATCCTCCCTCTTTCACCAATGCAAGGCAGAAGGGGGGCTGCTAGAGCAGCCTGTGCTCTGTATAAGTCCATTGCAGTATCTGTAAGGTTGCAAGAAGGATCTAACCTAATCCTAAAATAGATCTGTGGAGAGGTCTCCGGAACCCATTCCTGCTCCTTCTGTCTCTTTAACTGTGTGTTTCCATCAGGCAGGTAATAC
Source organism: Lathamus discolor (assembly GCF_037157495.1). Classification (NCBI taxonomy): domain Eukaryota; kingdom Metazoa; phylum Chordata; class Aves; order Psittaciformes; family Psittacidae; genus Lathamus; species Lathamus discolor. The sequence goes on along the minus strand of NC_088898.1, from coordinate 1,404,137 downwards.
ATGATATAACATTTAACTTTTGGCTTCATTATTTCTACATGCACAGTAACAAATGCTGTGCCAAAGGTGGTGGTGCAGCAGCAGGGAAGGTTGGGGAGAGAAAGAAATATGGAAGGTGGGGGGAATTGGAGGTTAAAGCCATGAAGAATGCGGCCTTAGGAAGCTTGGTTTGGGGAGGGTGTCCCCTTTCCGAGGATGCTGAGTTCTGGCTCTAGTGCAGCAGGTGTGGATGGCTGCAGCTACACACAGCCAAGGCAGAACATCCTGGTAGGCTGAAGGTCTGCTTCTGCTCTCGGCTGGACTTGAAGCTTCCTCCAGTGTATGAGGGATGGGGAGTGTCTGCTGTGGTGTAACAGGAGCTGTTGTGTTTGGAGGGAGTGCAGGGTGTTTTGCTGCAGTTGATGTGCTGCATGTCTTTACCTTCCTCTGTGAGGAAAACAGAGGAGGATTTCTGGCATAGGAAAGCTGAAAAATCTGATGCTTCATCCTTTTATTCCCCTTAGCAAAGGCTCAATTCCAAGAAACACAGGAAAGAACAGAATTTTGGGTTTGGGTTTTGTTTTGTTCATAGTAAGTTTTGCAATTCTCTCAAGAAGCAAATCATTACATGGACTAACTCATGATTTTGTGATAACAATGAGAAAATTGTTAGGGAGAGCATTGGTGTTTGTGCTGTATCCAGGAAGACTTTCCCAGAACTATATTTATACAAATTCCTCCTACGGAAGAACAGGACCAGATTCTGTTTCTCAGATGCAGACATACCGTGGCTTGATCAGATAGAGGTATATGCTTACCTGCTACATCCACATGTGATGGAATTACACTAAGTCCACAGTGCTGGAGCAGCCCCTGGTGTGGAGCTGTTTTGGGGACTTGCCTTCATGCACGTCCTTTGTGCAGACGCACAGTGCAGTGGTGCCAAGTGCTTCCAGGGTAGGTGTTATCCATGAAGCTATACTAGGACAGAAGCGCTAACAACCGGCGTAACGCGGTGGAGGACTAAGCCATGGGATCCTCTGGAAGATGTGAAACCAGCCTGCAGGATGCTGGAGCTCCAGGGTTCCTTGCAGGGGCAGCAGACATGGTGCTAGACAGTGGCTCTGCTCTCCAATGAGCAAAGCAGAGTGTAATTCTCACCCTGCACACAAGCTGCGTCACTGTGGGGTGGTGGCCCAGCCTCCTGGGAATCCTGCCACGCTCTGGTTTATGGGCTGGGAGATCAGTCTCATGGCACATGGGGGTTTTTCCATAATGCCATGAAGAACCCAAAAGCAATTTTGCTGCTGCTCTGCAGTCTGGATTGCACAGAGGATCTGCAGGAACTGTGTCTATAGAGATGCTGGTAAGGGCTGCAGAGGACCCTGGCTGATATTAGAGCTCTTGGGGAGCCACTTTTTCCTGTTTTTTCAGACGAATGTGGAATATGATCCTTATAAAACCCAGAGGGATGCCCTGGGGCTGTGCAGCAGCCTGGGAGAGCAGCGCTGTCCTGCACCTGAGCTCTGGCTCTGTTTGCCAAGGCAGCCTTGCAAACACATCCAGGCTCATTTCCGAGTTCTAGCACCCCTGAAATTTCCAGGAGAGCAGGATAATGCTTTAACAGCCCTCAGAGCATGAGCCAGCTGCAGACAGACAATGGAGAATTGGTACAATCTGCTCTGCTACAGCTTTGCCAACAACAATCTGTCCCAGTGTGTGGCATCGCTTCCAGCCTGGACATGGGCTCTGCCCACTTGCAGGAACCACCTTTGGCTCTCTCTGGGTTTGGCACAGAGAAAGGGCTGTAATCACGGAGGAAGGAACTGCCATGGGCTCTTGCTGGTGTGCTCTGGCTTGATGTCAGCCTCTTGACTGGTTTTCCTAAGTGACAATTTGAAAAAGGAGCTGCTGCTTGTTTGGATTCACTGGACTTGATCACTTGGTTCCTGCTAATTGCTTTTCAGCAAGTTCTGCAGGAAGAGGGACAAGTTCATGCTGTTCACGTCACTAAAGTCACATCCAGACCCCTTATAAGAGTGAGTGTTGGTGCTAGAGGGCTGCAGAGCATCGTGAGCAGTCTCCTGGTGAGCTGGAATTGCTCAGCATCTCGCTGGCTCAAAGCCTAGATAGCCCAGGGTGCATGTGATCAGATAGATCCCAAAGACCTCTCTCCTGGACTGAAATACTTGGCTTGGAGCTGAAGGGAAGCAGATGAGACAGGAACCTGCAGGTTGCTGAGGAGTCAGTGGAAAATCCACTGTGGTGTGAACTTTGCCATCACTGCCTTTTACCCTGCGTTGTACTGTGCCCTGAGCATGGACCAGTGTGTGGTAGGAAAGAGGCAGTGGGCTCGGGAGGTTCCAGATGAGGCTGTACATGTGGAGGAGGCATGGGCAAGGTGCTGGGGGCTGGGACAGGCAGAGGTAGCTTCCTTTGGCTGGGCTTGACCATGGTCCAGCCTCTGGTGCTGCTGGGACTTGGCAACATCTTTTCAATAGGCAGCTGTTTTCTTGCTGCAAGTCCATGCTCCAGGGCTGGAGCAATTGGCAGGTTGAGAGAGGAAGAAGGGGGGGCTGGAGCTGGAGGGGTTTCCAGGCAGCCTCAGCTGAGGAAGGACTTGGGCCTGTGAGCTCTGCATTTCTGGAAAGACAAGGCTTGCCTTCATTTGGCTTCAGGGACATAGCCTGGGTGTGCAGGGAAGGAAACCCCCTGATGCCCCTCAGCCTGTGCAGTGGCACGGCACAACTGGAACAATTGCGCTTGGTGACACCTGTGAAGCTGAGGCTGACCCTGCTGGCAGGACTGGGGGAGGCTGTGATGCCTCAATGAGCCCCTATATAAAAGTGGGTAGCGGAAGTTGAGTAACATAAATAAAAGGGATAATAAATCATCTGTTTTCGTTGTATAGCTGTTAAGTGATTATATGTTTTTCTAATGTATATGGTAACTGTAACCCAATGTATTTTGTAGCAGGAGCACTATATGCTGATTTAAATCCAGCATATATTGAGAGGATGTATTGACCTAATTGCTGAAGTAATGTCGTAATGAAAAGCCATTCAGACTGCACGTCCTCTCCTGCCCTCTGGTTTCTGAAGTAACTGAAGGAAATAGCACTTCACTCCTGGTGAAATCATCCCAAGGGGGTTGTTTCATTGCAGTGTGATGGATTAATTTCATTGAAGGCACTGTACAAGACAGCAAAATACTCTTGAAAAACTCAGGAAGTTTCTGTCATTTTGCTGAGCTCATTTGAAACATCCTCAGTGACAAAATATGAGCGCCTAAACCTCTGTCCTGCTGCAGGTGCTGGCTTCCTTGGTACTTACTCTGTGTGGCAGATGTCAGATGTTAGAGCTATTGCTTTGGCTGCGGTCTGCAGGTATGGGGGCGAGGCAGATACTGCCAGCATGGGCTGAGCATCCTCCTTTGTGTCCCCCCGCCCTGGGATGGAGCGAGCATCCTCAGCCAGGAGCATAGTTAATCCAGCAGCACTTGGCAAACCAGCACTGCTGACCTCTGTGCTCCTGCCCCTGTAGCTCAAACGGCGGTGGTTGGGTTTGTACCCTGCTGATGCGCCACGCAAAGAGATGATGCTCAGCCTCTTCAGAAGGTTTAATTCTCACTGCTCTTGAAAGTGAGCTCTCCTGCACAGTTCCCCTTCAGAGGCATTTGATCATACGTTTAGCGGATATGCTTTTAATAATTTCATTTGGGAGTCAGCATATGTTTTAATGAATTAATTTTCAAATTGGTGTCTCCTTCATCATACTTTCCTTAGACCCTGAAAGCATTTGCAGCTTATAATTTAAGTGCTTTGAAACTGGGCAGCAAGTGAAGCTGTTAACCAGGATGATTCACATTTGCACCTCAATCCCATCTGAGCTTCCTCATCTGCTGCAAGTTAATTACATCCCACCAGGGTCCTTTGATATTTGAGTAATTTTGGAGCACCAAGGCTTAAATGTGTGCCTGTTGCTTTTTCAAGGTTTCACTCCTCAGATGACAGAAAAATTTTGTTGTGTTCTCTGTGCTTGCTCTGGGTTAAGCTGTATCATGGGAAGGATTTGGTACATGGGTTCAAGATAATTATTACCAGTGTATAACGTATTGAGAGCCCAGTCCTTCCAGGCGTAGAGCCGCTTCTAGAGTATCTTAATCTCCTGGAGTTGGGGCATCTCTTTGGCCAGGGATCAGAGCCATGGAGGTAAGTCATGGTCAGTTGGTGAGTGGTGTGCAGCCCCAGGTTGCTGTGAGCAGGGAGTGCTGTGCATGACTTCTGCTTCCAAGTGGGCAATGGGGAGTTTGAATCTGAATTTCCGACAATAATGCGGCTTGTTGGAGCCATTATGAATTGAAATGGGGTCTTATTCAGCTCTGCTAATAAGAGGGTAAATGCAACTAAATACAGCTGTCTTCCTCACTGCCATTTGGTATTTATTAGCAAATATGCAGTGGAATTGAATTCCTTGTAAGTACTGTGCAGCTAATGGCAGATAGCAATTAACTGAAATGACTACTCTTGAGCGCTGATGCTGCCATCAGCGAGTGGAAGAGGAAGTCTGGAGCCAGCCCACAGACCCAGCAACTTCCAAAACTCCCTGTAGTTTTCCCCTCTGGATTCTCTGTTTTACACCCTTATCAAAAGACTGCAGTGAATATAGGTTCATCTTGATACACCCTGGAGCTCCAGCTTGACCAAACACTTCTCAAGCAGTAGTAAGTGTGTGTGCGTGTGTATTCCTATTTTCAGTTTGGGGGGCACTGAAAGGACTCATTGCAATGCCAGCACCAGTGAAAGTGTGTGGAGTGGAAACCTTCTGCAGGTGTGTTGGTGGCACAGAGCTGCCTCTGCAGCACATCATGTGCTTCAGGAGATGTGATGGAAGCTGGCCCAGAGGCTTGGAACTAATCCAGAAGCTGGGAAGGATGGGGTACAGCGTTCATTGTTCATCTTTGGCCTTTCCTCTCCAAACAATACAAGAGGTTTGGTTTTCTTTACCGCATTAATAAGGCGATGTGTAGGTCAAAGTGCCCCAGGGGTTCTGCCCGCCATTGACTGGAGGGAAACCAGCTTCTGTGGCTGGTTTCAAACTTCCAGTAGTCATAAAGATGCCAATGTAATTTCACATATACCTTGATTTGTTTGTCACCCTTTCCTGCCAGCCCGTGCTTGGTATGGAGCGTTGTGGGGAAGCTGCCTGTCAGGAGGGGATGGTGGGAAGCAAGGGGCTGTGCTTCAGGGAGAGCTGCTGGCAGGGAGGAAAGGCACTGCTCTCCATGCTGCATAAAAACTGGCTTGAGAGGGAGTATCCTCACTAGTGCCCTCCCTGCAGAACAGAGAAGGCTGTTAATGGGTGTGTTGATAAGGAGGTAGATGCAGGGGAGGATAAGTATTGAATAGGAGGAGCTGAGTGATTGATAGGTCTGGAGTCATGGCAATGTGATAATATTTAATGGTATTCTCAGAGCTGGGAGCTCGTTTGGGAGTGAGATTGAAGAGCTGTGTATGTGCAGGTGATTTGGTTGCTGAGCCCCCAGCCTGCTGAGAGGACAGTGTTGCTGATGAGAAGTGAGGACCCTGCCCTGGGCAGAGTAGCCAGAGAGAAACTGCTCAAAGCACGTTATGAGAGTGCCCCAGGCAGAGCAGAGCAGCCTGCAGGCTGGCCTAGGGCTAACCAGGCATGGATAAACTCGCTGTAAGCTTGGGCTGTGCACTGGGAGGATCTGGGATAATTTTCATCATGTAGAGAAGCCCACAAAAATAGACCCTTCCTCAAGTGCATCATAGGCTTTGGCACAGCAGAAGCATGAGCTGGTTCCATGGGATGTGAGCATCTCCCTGTGCAGGGAAGGGGAATGAACAATCCCTGAGGAGCTAGAGCAGCTCCTGCCCTGCCATATTACCCTATGGTTCAGTCACTGCCTGCTCTCCATGTACAGTACTGTGCTGAGGTTGGCAAAGGAGATTCTGGGAAGGGGATAAATCTCAGCTTGATCACAATCTTTAAGGATGTGCTGGCAGTTAATTATTTAAATGCGTTTTTAGTTAAGCCAGTGAATAGACAGTTACACTGAGCCCCTGACAAATGTGATCCTTTTCTGGTTGGCAAAAAGTGTGCAACTGCCCCTCTCATCAGTGCTCTGAAATTACACATCCTTTTGTATGCAATTCAACCAGGTTGCAAGTAAGATAGTAAAACCTGTTCTTTCATTAATTCATATCAACAGGTACACCAGGAATTTGGGGTTTTTTACTACTGTTGGTGGTTTTCGGGTTGGGTTTGGGGTTTTTTTCTGATGTTCCTCCTGTCTACAAGCTTTGGGTTTTATTCCTGGCTTTAGAACTACAGGCGCTCTGATTTTTGAGTTTTGCAATTGCCTGCATTAATATGACTCAAATACCTGTGTGTGTATAAATAGATATGTATGTGTGTTTTTTAAAGGCAGCTTCACCTGGTCTCTTGCCCTGTGAGGTTTCCAATATTTAAGGCAGCAGACAACTGTCTCCTGGCTCTGTCTTGACATGATTATTTTCTGTGTAGCTTGATGGATTTGCTGTCAGCAGGGTAAGTGCTGTGAGCACGGCAGCCCTGAGCATGTGAGAGGGAGGTAAGACAGGTTTAGTTTCTGGACACTGTATGGTCTGCTCTGTCTCTGCCTGCCTGGAGCAGACTGGGGCGGAGGTGCAGACCTGAGAGGTGGGATGGTGCTGTGTCCTTCTCTGCTTCTGTGGCCGTATCTCCTGGCTGCAGGAGCTATGGCAGGCCCGAGCTTTGGGTCAATGCATGGTCCACAGTCCTGCTGAGCAGCTCTCGGCTAAAGGCACTCTGTCCTGCTGCTCTCCAGCCAAGGAAGAGAGGGCAGTGTGATGAAGTCCATATAGTGTTGTTATCTTGGACTATTTGGCAAGGGAAACACAAGCTGTGTGCTAGAGCGGGGCATTGGGAGGTCTGACTGTAACGCTAAGCTTTGGAACACGGGTTATGAGTAGTGTTCTCCCTCTGGGGGCCTCTATCATCACACAGGTCCTAATTACAGTGCTGTTTTGACAGCAGTTACAGAAATTATTGTAAACGGCATTGATAACACCTCGCACTTGTGGCTTTGGTTCTCACTTGGCAGTGTTCTTGTCATTCCCAGTGCTCCTGGGACCCGCGCTGCCTGCTCTGCATTGCTGTGTTGCTTGAGAACATTTGATGTGTACAAGTCCTTAAGTTTTGCCTGTGAAGCTTTTGTAAAGGAATGCTTCTGCTCTTTCATTCTCCCAGCTAGCTTGCCAGGCAGCCAAGTGGCAATCTGTGATAGAGATCATCATTAGCTGCTATCTGACAGTGATGAATGACCCTGGGAAATCTTGTTGTTAAAGGCAATACCTGCTCTTCCTGTTCTCTCTTTCCACCTTCACATCAGCTATCCTTTAAAGAAGTTAAAGAGGAAGGAGGGTGGCCCTGCTCTGTGTTGAGCTGGGAAGTGATTTCCTCATCCCTGTCACCACACCGTGGAAGGTCACCCTTTTCTGCCTTATGAGTGTCAGAAGCAACATCCATTCCTGGGCCTGAAATTCTCAGCTGTCACATTGATGGGAGCCGAGTGATATGCCAGCATTATGCCACTCAGTTGTTCCTCCAGCAGAGCCCTGTGCAGATTGCCAACTCATCTGTGACCAAACACTGGGTTTCTCTTTGGTCTCTTTCTGCTTTTAAGAAATTGTTCTTTTGTTGTGGACCTGGAGTCTGGGATGTGACTTCTGGGAATACTTGGATGGAATCCTGCCTGTCTGTAGGAACACAAATCTATGAGTGGTGTGCACTGATTTAGGGCAAGGCTTGTGAACAGGGGCTACTTCAAGTGAGCTTCTCCCCTCCCCAGGTCTCTGCCCAAACCCCTCAGTCAGGGATGTCCTGTGCTGTCAGCAAAAGGTTGAATGTGATGGGAGAATTGTGTAAACAAGCCCCAGCATCTTAGCTGGGGAAAAGCAGCTCATGTTCTGCAGCGTCTCTTCTGAACCGCACCATATGGCCAAGCCCAGCACCTTCAGCTTGTCAGCAGGAATTTGCTGGCTCAGGAGGGCCTGAATCTTCTTTTCTGATATTAAGACGTGAATAGTACACACTGGCTGAGGTGGTGCAGGCCCAGGCATGCTGCATGTGTGTCAGCAGGGGGGGAGGGTAATATCTGTGGGCTGAGAGATAGAAGGTTGTGCATTGTGGATGGGGATGGTTTGGACCCCATTTAAACGGGCAGAGATGTGCTCTGTGGGATCCATCTTCTGCTCTTCTCCAGTGTGAGGACTGCTCCGATCATTTCTGGAATGTGTAAAGCTTCCTGTGTGGCAGATGAATGAGACCCCTTTGGAGCCTGTCAAACCAAGGAGTGCTTCTGCCCCAAAGTTGCCCTCTTTTGGAGGAACCCTTGGTTCTGCACCTGACAAAGAGATGAAGTCTTTCTACTCTTGTATCTAAGAGGCACCAACAGGAATAGCTGGTATGACCTCAGAGGCAAAGTGTTTTGGGAAGAGAGCAATTCAGAAAGGAGGGAGCTGCCTTGTACCATCTCATGGGCTCTTCTAGGGCCCTTTTCCTTTGAGCAGTACAGAAAGTGAGTGAACCAAGACACTCTTGTTCCTGCATTTCAGCTGTGGACTCTCCTATCTGCTACCTGAAGCCAACAGCAGATAAAGGACACTGTATTTCTTAGCGGAAAGAAGACATTGCTTTCTCTAGGTCTCTGGAAAGAAAAGCAATGCTCCTTTCTCCTTTCAGTGACAGCAGAGACAAAAAATACCCCAGATAAACACAGCTCAAGATTCCAATAACTTAATGGTAAGGTTACCCGTGTGGACGGAGCGAAGACTGGAGTGCAGTGCGTGCTGTACAGACACGGGAATGCCATCAGCATCTTTAAAACCCCAGATCCTGCCTATGAACTTCAGGGAGAGACCCGTCTGCAAGATTGTGCCAAACAGAGCCGAGTCCCGCTGCCTCCTGCTGCCGGTGGGACTGGAGCTCTGGGTCCACGTCCAGAAAATACGCAACCTGCAGAAGAAGAGGTGGGTGAGGGCTCAGGTGTTGCTGTGGGAGGAACCGGAGCTGCAGTTGGAGTCTGTTGGTGACGGGTTTCTCCTGTTGTTATTGGTCTTTGTCAGTCTGTCAAGGTGGGTCAGGTTGGCTCCATTGAACAGCACATCCCTATAGTCCCCTTTCTAGTCTTTTCTGACAGACAGTGGAGCTGTGGCCTTTGGTAGCTGTTGTGTGTGGAGTGATTCAGTGTGCCTGAGCTTGTTCATTGACCTTTAGTTGGTTCCTCTGCCCTCAGCGTTGTGTTTCTGGTTGCTTTTAAGCCTGCGGTGACTGAACTGCATGCAGAGTTGCTTCCCAAAACCAGCCCTGGCTGTGGGGCCCCGAGGATGTGGGAAGGGCAGGTGGGGTTTAAGAGTGGGTTGTGTTTCGATTAATAACTGCTATCTCGGAGCCTTGTCCCTTCCTGTGGCAGCAGCGTGATGCGGAGGAGAAGCCTCTTCTCCCTTCCCCTTGTTTGTGTAGGTCCCAGCCTGAGCACTGATGTTAATCGGATCAGGCAGGTGCTCTGCAGGGCAGCCTGTGCAAGCACAAGCAGACTGTAGCTAAAGGCTGCGTCACTGGGAGGGCATGCCACTGTCCTGTGCTGAGCAGCTGCCATGGGAGCACCAGGAGAGCACCCAGAGAGTGTGTGTGAAACTCTGAGTGTATTGGAATGTGGCCCCAGGGCACAGATTTCACTTCTGGTGGGTCCCACTGACAAACATGGCCTGAGGGAGATGCCACCCTTGGAGGTGGAGCTGGGTTGTGCTGCTGAAGGGTTTTCTGTGTTGAGGGGATGGGAACCCTCACTATTTGAATCACACAAGTTTGGCTGGAGCTAGTCTGCAATGCCAAGAGTCAGGGAAATCGGTCTCCAGCTCAGTTTTCAGCCTGTTTACAAGTGGTGAACTCAGTTTCTTAAAGAGAACCTGGATATTGAGGAGAGTTTTGCTTGTGTTGAAATTTGAACTGTTATTTTGAGATTTGCTTCTGTGTGCCATCCTCTAACTGGAATCCACAGTTAAGTCCTGGGACAGTGGCTCTCTCCTGCGCCTCAGCTGCCTAAATTTAATCTTGCTGATGTGAGTACAAGGTGTTCCTCGTCTGTCTTCAGTCCCAGTCAGCAGAGATTTGTCACTACCTGATGATGACACTGAGTAACCACTCAAACCATGAGCATGTCTAGGGACTGGTGGAGCTTTGGTGTCACCCCCAAATGGGTCCCTCTAATTCAACATGCTGTAGCAGAAGCTCATTCTTACTAAATTCCATGTGGTCTGCCAAGAGGATCAGCAGAGACAAGTTAAACAGTTTTAGTACTGACAGTCTGAATATTCCTATTTCCCCTATGAAACAGAAGCTGAGGGACTGATGCTGCACTGGCACAGTGAGCAGCCTCTTTGTGCAAGTGAAATAGCCACCCAAATGGGGCTTTGCAGTGAGCTTGAAATCAGATCTTTGTGAGGGAGTTTGAGGTGGGAGCCCAGATGAGCTGCCTCAGTCCTGTTCTCCCTTGTTACTTGGTGGTTTTGGGGACGAATGAACAGTGAGATATGAGAGGTCACCAGGGTGTTTGAAGGGAAAGCCCCAAACCAGCTCTTTCACCATTTTTATGTTCATTGTTCTGTTGTTTGGCCAGTCCTTGTGGATTGTCCTGCTCTGGAGGATGCCATTTGGCTGCCAAGCATTGGGTGTTTGGAGCCATACGGAGCCAGCTCAGCAGGCAGGATGCCAGACAAATAGGATTGGATTTTAGGCAGTTTATGCACTGCTCACAGAGGAACTGGCTTTGTTTCCTGGCAGCTGAGAAAACACCATCCTTCCTGTTTGTAGGAAGAATACATCAGGAATTGGCATTTCATATGTGCATCTCCCCGTGTCCCTTGGCAGCAGGCAGAGGCAATGCTGGTTGTGGGCTTGGCCAGAAGATGCTGAAGCACAGCCCTGGAGCAGGAGGAGCTCTGCCCTCAAGTCAGTGGGCACAGAATGTGTGGGGGGGCACAGTGGCAGGTGGCACCCCCAGGGAGAGGAGCCAGAGCAGCACAGAGTGCCCTGGCTTGGCCAGCACACCTCAGCCTTGGTCTACAGAGACCCTGGATGCAGCGGCTGGGCTCATCATAAGGGTGGTGTGGGGGGAAACATCTTCTAGGGCTCAGCAGGAACCTGCTATGGGAGATGTCAGCTGGGCTGCTGCTACCACAGTGACAATGAGCAAACTGTTCTTTTGCTGTGGGTACCACAGTCAGACTTCCTGCCAAGTGCTCTTTGCCTGAGAACAGAGTAGAAGCCATCTTTGGACATTATTTTCTGCCTTGGCCTTGCTTTGCTGACTGGACAAGTGAGCTGTGATTTCCCTGAGCAGATGTCCACCTTTGACCGAGATGGTTTTGCCTTTTAAAAATCCATTGAGCAGAAATGAAAAAGCCAAAAAGAGCCAAGAGAAGTGTGAGCAGAGGAGCAGGAACATGCTGTGTCCATCTGCCTTGTGAAGGGGCTGGCTTTGCAGCAGCTTTCAAACACTTGCTCTGACCACTCTGAGAACTTTGGGTACGTGTGGTCTGGTGGGGACAGCTGTCACTTGGAGAGCACTTGGAGCACTCGGAGGAGCACGATTCCCTTCTCTTGAAGCAGCATGCTTGGTCTCGCTCCTCTGCTGGCTTACACTGACAGCACAGCATGTGCCATTGCCAAAGGTTCTGAGAAACACGAGGGAAGCTGGGCTGCAGGCTGATGTGCAGCATGCCTGTGGAAAAAGTGACAGCAGGAGAGGTAATGAGAAGCAGACAAGGAGCGCTGGAAGCTGCTCAGGAATTCTGCGCAGTCCAGGGTTTCCTCTGGCATCCAAGAAATATGCATTACGCTTTGGCTGCCCTCTCTGTTACCCTGGGAAGGTGGTGCAGGCATGGACAGTCTGGGTACATGGCTTCTGCAAATGCCATGTTGCTCTTGTCATGTGTGTGCATCTTGAGAGCCACAAGCTCTAAGTTTCTTGTCCAGATTCCTACTGGGACCTCAGGGGCTGCCTCTGGCTACTTGCAGATGTGCTCTGTGAATCCGGATGTGTCTCATGCCTCCTAGGCTGGTTTCTCAGGGGGGCTGAATGCCCACCATATCCACTGGAAGCTGGTGGCTACAGCACTGATGTGTGCAAGCTGCATATCCCTGAGTTGTTGTCACCCAAACTCTATTTAACGTGGGGTTTGGGGCTGAATGCAGAGGGGCAGCTGTGGGTTTGTTTTCCTGGTGCAGTGAGTAAATTAAAGGCGTATAGCGAAGGACATCATTGCATACAGTGTGGGGCACGGCAGTCCAGCTCCTCTAGAACTGATGGTCTTGCTTTTGGCAGAATGGAGGCATCCTGCCTGGAGCTGGCCCTGGAAGGAGAGCGCTTGTGCAAGGCTGGTGACTTCAAGGCTGGGGCAGCCTTCTTTGAAGCAGCGGTGCAGGTGGGGACAGAGGACCTGAAGACTCTCAGTGCCATCTACAGCCAGCTGGGCAATGCCTATTTCTACCTAAAGGAGTACTCCAAAGCCCTGGAATACCATAAACACGACCTTACCCTGGCCAGGTAAGCATGTCAGCAGTGCTTTGTCCTCATCAGATGAGCACAGACTCATCTACAGGGTCTGAGCTCAGCAGCCTGAGGGAATCTGCCCCAGAAATAAGCATCCAAAACTAGCTCTGAAGCATGGGGTGAATGTCCTTTGGAGAACTTGGGAGGCAACTGAAATGGGCCAGCCACCTTCAGAGCAGGGAGGTAGAGACAGGGATATGGATGTAAGGATGTGGAGCAAGAGCAGGGCAATGTCCAGTTCTCCTGCTCCCAGGTACTCATTGTAAGTACACCTGAGGTCATTAGAGCAGTTCACCTGATCCAGCAAACCTGGGAACAAGGATCTGTCTTCAAAATAGAGGGAGCCTTTATGAAGCACTCCAGCCAGGGGGGTGTGCTGGGAGCTGCTGGATGTGGTTCTACATGCCATGCAGCACTTGCTGCAGCTTCAATTCTGCTCCAACAGGTGGTGAATAAAAGGTTTTGAGCTCTTTAACACCTCTTCCTTCCTCCTATCACCTTCCATGCAGAACTATTGGGGACCGCATTGGAGAAGCCAAAGCAAGTGGCAACCTTGGGAACACACTGAAAATACTCGGGCAGTTTGATGAAGCTGTCGTTTGTTGCCAGAGACACTTGGACATTTCTCAGGAGCAGGGAGACAAGGTAATGGGTTCATGGCATCCAACAGGAAATATTCCCTAGCTCTAAAAATAACCTGCCTGCAAGTCAGTAAATGTGATAAGGTAAAGGTGGGCTTTGGGAGGAGGTGGAGTGTAAAGCTCTTCCTTCTGGCTGCCACCACAGGTCTCATGCTGCTCACAGCAACAGCTGCTTTGACAGTGAAGATGGGAGAGGAAAATGTGGCTTTGACCATCTCTGCCCAGCAATGGAAAAGTCCATACTGGGATGTGAAGTGTAATACCTTGCTGTTCCCTGTTCTTCCTCCCTTTAGGTAGGTGAAGCCAGAGCACTCTATAATATAGGAAATGTTTACCATGCAAAGGGAAAGCACTTATCTTGGAACATGGCCCAAGACCCAGGCTACCTGCCTCAAGAAGTCAAGGAGACTCTACAGAAAGCTTCAGATTATTATGAGTAAGTATTTAAGCTTGGCCAGCCCTTTCTCCTGAAGGGAACAAGGCTGGTGAAGCATCAGTGATTGCTAACATACACACAGGTACTCCTTGGTTCAGCTTCTCCTGCGCAGATCATAATCTGCAGTTGTGGTGCCCCTGTTCTGCTGACAGCTTTCAGGCTACCTGAGCTCTGATAACCACTGGGCTGATGAGAGCTGCAGGGGTGCAAGATGACAACTTTTGCTGAGTCCTGTTGGAAGTATTTCTCATAGGGGGTTTTGTTTCCTGGGCCACTGAGGATGTGGGAGCTCTGGAAGATGTTTGCTGCAAAGAATGAGGCTGTGGGCTCAACGCTGTTAAAAACCCGTCAGCTGAATGGGATTTTTTGTGTTGTAGTGAATGAGGAAGATTCCCCTGAGATGCCAAGTTAAAATGGCAAATTCATCTCGAGAAAGGTGAGAGAGGGGATGCAGGCTTTTATAGAATTAGAACTAAAATTCACCCTGGCATTGCCTTGCTAAAACCCACTGTAGTTTAAAGTCTGATCATGCAATTAAATTGAGTAGTCTGCTCCCTCTCCGAGCTGTATTTGGAAGCTACACTATCAGCTCCTGTAGCCCCTGCTGCTCTCTGCTGGCCTTGATGAGAATGGATCCCTGGGCGTCTCCATCACTGGGACCACAAGGACCCAGGGAAAGAGGCTTTCGCTTGCAGTCCTGCTTGTCGTTGTCGTGAATCTGTAGTTTATCTTGCTTGTATCATCTTTCACTTTCCTAAACAGTCTCTAAAATCAGCCTGTCCCACGCAGGAAAGTTGTCAGCAGACTTCTGGGCAAATGTTTTTCTCCTCCTACTTCAGAGTTTTGCTTCAATAATGCTGGGGGTTTAGGAGCCTTTTTAGATGGAGTGACAAGATCTCATCCCCATCCTCTCATATCTGAGGATGTGATAGTGCCTATATATAACTCGCCATCCTTTTTCCTGAGAATGGTGCATGTAGCACAGGCAGTGGGTAGATTTGTGCTGGCTGAGAGCTCTGTGTGTGCTGTATGTGTAAAGGGTGGAAAAAACAAGATAAAAAATATTGCTGGGACACTCCATGAATCGGAGCCCTGGCATGGGACTGGATCTTGCCTCTCTCCCCAGGTTTGTCCGTGTCCTGCTGTAGGTAATCTCCTTTCTCCAGGTTCTCTCCTTCACAGTGAGGTGGTTCTTTATTTAAGGTGGGATCCTGTCAGCCCGTGTGTGTGAGCACTTGTGAGTGCCTGGACACAGCCGTAGGTTGTGCGAGGTCGAGAGAGCAGCAGGGACTCATAGCACTGGATCTACACAAGCTCCTGGAGCTGCAGCTGCTGTGGATCACCAGACCTTCACCTGCCAAGGGGTGGCTGTGCACAGGATGGGTGGCTGGGGAGGGGAAATGCCGTCTCCAGGGTTAGCTCTCCTTTATGGTGTGGGTTTCTTTGCTGTCTCCTGCAGAGATTTGCCTCTTCTCACCAGATGTCGCTGCTCTGGTTTCTTTCAGGAGGAACCTGTCCCTCGTGAAGGAGCTGGGGGACAGAGCTGCCCAGGGCCGTGCTTATGGCAACCTTGGCAACACCCAGTACTTACTTGGCAATTTCAGTGAAGCTATAGCCTTCCACAAGGAGGTAGGAGACTGCTGTGCCTTCTCCCTGGGTCCAGGGGCTGTGATTGGATGTTAGGGAGCAGCTTTTCTTCTCACCACAGCCCCAGGAAGTCCTGTGTGTACCGCTGGGTCTGGGCCTGTTGCACTAACTCATGTTGAGTAACACCTTAGACTAGTCACTGTTAGCACCTGATGAGCAGTATGAGGGAAGGGTGCTGTTGGCTTGGAAACCAGAGGAGGTACCCAAGGGCAAGTTGCAGCTGGGCCTAGCAAAGCTTTTCTGCCCTTAATTTGTATCCTCCTAGATTTTAATAAATGCAAGCCGTGAATTTAATTAAGCTGCTGGAAGAGCAATTGATCAGGAATAAATGATGCTTGTAGAACATAACTCTCTGTAAAGCTTTGCAGAGGGGGGAGGTGACACAGTCCCTGCCCCAATTCAAATGCAGTTCAGCTCCTGTTTCAGTTTCCTTGCAGTGGAGGGTGCTCAGCAACTTGGAATGCCAGCCCTGTCACTGCTCTTGTGATTCTTAAATGCTGGGGACAGCAGCCAGCAGTGCTGTAGGAGAAGGGGCTTGGAGAAGGGCAGGAAAACTCTAGTTTGGGACCTGCATGTTAGTCTGATCAACCACATCCCTTCACAGCCTGACCTACAGCTCTCTGCTCTCCTGTTTATTCACCTGTTGAAGTATGTGTGTAGCACCTTTTGCGTTTTAGCTAGAGAGATGTGTACGGGCCAGGCTGGAGTAGGACTTAGAGGAGGATGTGATATTGCTACCGCTTTTCAAAAGGCCCTTTCTGATGCTGAATTGCACAAGAGGAAGATTTCCTGCTGCATCCAGCCCCAGCAGTGTGTGCACCGCTACCTTGGTGGGTGGGAGCCTTGCAAACCAAGATTAATCTCCCAGCAATGTTGCAGTGTAACAGGAACCTGGTAGTGTCCAGCCTGTCCTCAGCAACCTGTGTCTGCTGCAGCGCCTCGCTATTGCCAAGGAGTTTGGGGACAAGGCAGCCGAGCGGAGAGCGTACAGCAACCTGGGCAACGCACACATCTTCCTTGGGAGGTTTGACATCTCTGCCGAGTACTACAAGTAAGTGATGGGCTGAGGCAGACTTGGGACACACGTCCCCTGGAAATCTTGACCTGTTGCAGTGAATTCACAGGCTCAGGGGGATGCGACAAGGGACCTGGAGGCCAACTGCATGTTTGGTGCTTAGCAGTGGCGAGTAATGCAGCCGCTTGATAACAGTGTGTAACCGGCACCAACCTCAATGCAGTATATGCTAAAGTGTGACTTTTCTGTCACCTTGCAAAGGTGCCCTTCAGTAACCAGGTTTCTTCATGCCCACTTGTTCCATGTAGGAAAACACTCCAGCTCTCCAGACAACTCAAAGACCAAGCGGTAGAAGCCCAGGCATGCTACAGTCTTGGAAACACATACACACTGCTTCAAGACTATGAAAGAGCCATTGAGTACCATCTAAAACACCTGGTGATAGCACAGGAGCTGGGAGACAGGTAAAGAACTGTTTCAGGGGATGGTGCCTCTGCCCTGGTGCGTTCAGAGCACTGACCATTCCCTGCTAATGCACTGTTCTCTGCTGCTGGGGTTAAGCAGCAGTGACGTGTACTCTTGAAAGTCGTTAGAAATCTCTCAGAACCCAGGTCTCAGTCCCATCATCTGTGGAAAAGTACCATGATTGACACCTCTATTATGTCATTCCAACCTGGAGATTGTGCCCTGAATGCTTTGTCTGCGTGGGCTGCGTGAGGTTTCTAGTAAGAGGTAGCTGAAGAAAATGCATTGTATTTGGTGCTTTGTCACGTGGCTACTGCTGCTTTATCCCAAAAGGGCCCTAGAAGCTTCTTCAAGCTCACAAAAATGTATCAGTCTTAGGAACTGCGTGCTGGGGGCACATAGACCTGTCACTTCGTCCTCCTGCTCCAGGGTGATGCTGGAAACTTCCATGCAGAAACAAATAATGTTGCATAGAGCCAGTGGAGATTATGTGCTTTGCTTCTCTGCCTCACAGAATCCCAGACTGGTTTGGGTTGAAAGGGACCTTAAAGCTCATCCAGTTCCAACCCCTGCCATGGGCAGGGACCCCTTCCACTGGAGCAGAGTGCTCCAAGCCCCCTCCAACCTGGCCTCATTCCTTTTTCTTTAGGAGGTTTGGCTTTTTTTAACTCTTTCCTTTTTCAAATATATATTTTTGGGAGGTTGGTTCCTTCCTCCTCGATGTTTTCTGTAACCCTGGAGCCTTCTTGCAGCTCAAGTGACTTAGCAGCCCCGTGTTTAGCATTCCTGCTGATGGCCCTCAGGAACCCTAGGTGTCCTCCACTAGATGGAGCAGAGACATTACAATGGGAGATGCGTGGCGCTACCTAGGATCTCTATCTGAGGCAGAATCTCCTTCGAGAAGGTCTAATCCCACCCAAGGGTGAATCATGCTGTGGGGGTGCAGGCCTGTGGGCTCCTGCATTCCTGGGAACACACCCTATGAGCAGAAGGTATTGAACAGGCTGACAAGAGGAACGTTTAAATGCTGATGAACCCGCCCAAAGCCCTGCCAAGGGAGCTGCAGAGCTGCAGTCATGCTGAGCCGCCCCCCGCGCCCCCGGTGCTTTTTTTATCCCTTGCCCCCCACATCTGCTCCCCTGCAGAGCTCAGCACGCTCCCAGCAGCAAACAGATGCTGAAACCTTCTCCAGAGACACCCAGAGCCTGGCTGGGGCTAGGGGCTGCAGGGTCCACGTTCACCTGCCTTCCCTGCAGGCAGGCAGCAGCCCTGGGGGCCTGTGTAAATGGGTCGATATTTGGTGCTCTTGCAGGCACTTTCAGTTTGTGCATGCATATTGGGTGATGCAGTGTTGGGTGTTCAGCAGGAGCGTCGCATGCTGCAGTGTTCTCTCCTTGCCATGTTCTTGCTAGTTTAGCTCTGGGCTGCTGTTGGACAAAAGGGCTGGAGAAGAGGAGGCTCAGGAGAGACATTATTACAGCCTTCCAATACCTAAAGGGGCTACAAGAAACCTGGAGAGGGGCTTTGGATAAGGGCCTGTAGGGACAGGCCAAGGGGAATGGCTTGAACCTGCCCGAGGGGAGACTGAGATGAGCTCTTAGGCAGATGAGCTCTTCCCTGTGAGGGTGCTGAGGCGCTGGCACAGGGTGCCCAGAGAAGCTGTGGCTGCCCCATCCCTGGCAGTGCTCAAGGCCAGGTTGGACACAGGGGCTTGGAGCACCCTGCTCCAGTGGAAGGGGTCCCTGCCCATGGCAGGGGGGTGGAGCTGGGTGAGCTTTAAGGTCCCTTCCAATCCAGTCCAGGCTGGGATTTGATGTTTCACATCCCCTTGATGTGTTGTGCATCTCTGGAGGCGAATATGCACTGTGTGAGGTGGAAGCTGGATGGGAGCTGTGGCTTCTGCTTTCAGGGTGGTGCTCACAAATGAAGCCAAACCTCCTGGGCTCTTCCTACCCTTCTTAGCTTTTGCCACTGTGGATGCAAGCCTGCTTCTGAGGCTACTGCACATCCCCTGATCTTGCTGACCTCAGCATAAGAAGAGTTGAAGGTGTACAGTGCATTTCATGTTCCTTGGTAGGACATTTCCACAGGTGAAAGCATAGCTTGGAGCTGGCCTGGCTGTCAGTGCTCTTGGAGGAGGCCCCGAAAGGGCTGCTGGGTTCTGCCCAGCATTTCTGTGGTTGACAGTTTCCTGTTTTGCAGGGTGGGAGAAGGAAGAGCCTGCTGGAGTCTCGGAAATGCCTATGTCTCCCTGGGGAGCCATGAACAGGCTTTGCACTTTGCAAGGAAACATCTTGAAATCTCCCAAGAGGTAAGAGAAGCTGGTTCATATCAGAGGGAATTGGTCCCCCCTGTAGAGAGGAAGACTTTGTTTTATGCCAATAAGTTCTGTTGTTTTTTCTCTTGCTATAACTGCTCTGGAAAGCCCTTGTCTATGTGCTGTGTCAGTGGAGTCTTTAGGAACTGCAGAACTTGACTGGGAAATATTCTCTTAATGAGAGGTTCCCGGCTTTCTCCTTCATTACAGCTGATCCATTTGCTGTACTTTGCTGTACAACTGATACTCCTGCGTGAGAAGGGACTCAGGGGCTAGTTGTCCAGTCTGCTGGCCAAGGTGTTGTGAACCCAGCTGGTGTGAAGGAGCTCAGATACCTCTTGGGACCCAGTCTGTCAGTAAGACCCACTTTTCCTGAACACAAGGCTGTGAGACTCCGACTGAGACGGACCTTGTGATCCCAGCTGTGGTGTGGCTGGATTTACTGGCAAATTACCTGGGCAAGGTACTTGCCTTCATCCAGTGCCTGGGTGCTCTGAACCTGCTGTGGTTTGCACTGCAATTGGACAAGTTGCTTCCTCGTAGTGGAGCTGGTGGGATCCCAGCATTGTCCTGGTGCAGTTGGTTGCTGATGCTGGATGAGCACAGCTCACCCTGTACCACACTGCCCTGACGTGTGGGGCCTCATGCATGCAGCTCCTCTGGCTCTCACACATGTGCTTGCAGCTTTCCTGGCACAAGAACATAGGGCAGTTTTAGGTGGCCCAGAAGTACAGAAAGCCAGAATTCCACTGTGCGCTCTTTCCAATGAGGAAATGGGCCATGGCCTCTTTAGTCTTCCCAGATGAAGAAATTGCGCTGCTGAAGAGCTAACTGAAATCACCATATGTAGGCCTTTGTGTGTTCTTCTTTCTTATGTTTAGCCTTTAGGTTGGCTAAATCTTGGGTAGGTCCTGCCAGTGTGCTCCTCTGATGCTGACAGGGCCCTGAAGGTGATCTGGAATGCATGGAAGTCAGGGAAGCATCAAGGACTGTGGGACCAAACCAGGACACAGTAACTTCTCTGGAGATGATGTCAACAGCAAATCTCTTGTAATTGGTGGGGGATTTGTGCCTGATAAGCTGTTTGATCTGCCTCCCTTTGGTGCTGGGGCTTTGTCATAACTAATGTGGGGATTTATGACTTTGTCCTAGGCTGGCTCATATGGCAGGCTATCTCACAGGACCACAAAAGAGCTATTGCAAGGCATTTAATGAGGAGTCTGGCCTCTCCAAGGGAACAGCCAAGGTCTTTCTCTATAACAAGCTGCTGCTCTTCTGAAGCTTCAAGGCTGCTTGAGTGACCTCTGTGTTCACTGGTGATGTGCAGTACAGTAACTTTCTGCTTTGGTTAAACTTTGAGGAGGCTGCAGCAGCATGTCCTGTGGCTTCCCATTGACGTAGCAGGAGCCATTGGACAGATCTCTTCCTGAAGACATAAATTGGCTTCCTTGGATGGGAATGAGTTAAAATTTGGACTCTAACGGATTCTGGAGCCTTGGGTGGGCAGATCACTAGGAACAACTCAAAGCTGTGTGGATCAGAGCCAGGAGAGAAAGGCTTTCAGAGCATCCAACCCCTGAGTGTGGCACTGCCCACATGGCTGGTAGTAGTGTGGCTGTCTGGTGCTCAGTAACTATGGAAATACTGGAGGAAGGGGGCTGAGAGTTTCAGGGCTCTTTGCCAAGCCATATGTGGCTACAGAATGGACCAGACATGCAGGTTTAGCTCTGCCCCAGTTCTGTAGCAGTGGGCAAGCTCTGCCCCTTCGGTTCACTGTATTGATCTCCAGAGAATCACATTTTGTGGTGCAGCCAGTAAAAAGCATAGCACGCATGGACCCTCTCCTGAAGTATCCCTAAGGAATAGCTTTAGAGAGTTGTTTTGGTGTGAAAGCTGGGCTGTATAACCTCTCTGGGTGTCTTCAAGCTCTCTTTTGGCTGACTCTGTCTTTGCTCTGATATGCGCCTGGCAAAACCCGTTGTTTGTGGCTCTTTACTTAGAGCATGTGTCCTTTAACCAGCTGCCCTGTTGGTTTCCCCCTGCAGATCGGGGACCGGAGTGGTGAGCTGACAGCACAGGGAAACATGGCCCAGCTGAGGACAGCCCTTGGCTTGGGCCCTGGCGAGGAAGACACGGGGATAGCTCATCACTATTCTGGCTATGAAGCACAAGGTGAGTTTTTGGCCTTCTGGTGGCATTGAAAGGTTTCCTGAGAGATGTGGTGTGGTGCATGGGGAGGGAATGTGAATGCCAGAGCAAGATGAGGCTATCAAGTGCCTTTAGCAGAAAGGAGACTGCAGTATGTTTGCTCTGAGTTTTTCATGAGCTGCAAGGGCAGGGACGGATCTGCCGCAAAAAGGGCACAGAATGAGTTAATGGAATTCATCTGCATAAGGAATGAAATTCCATGGTACCAAGCAGCAAATCAGCTTTTGTCTCTTTCAAAGCTCTGCAGGGCCCTGTTAACTGATCTGATAAAGCAAGCTTCCACAGGGTGACTGGCAGGGATTTTTGGTTGCTCTGTTCTGATTAGCACCCAAGGAGCAAGTGTCCAGCATGGGCTGAAGGCAGGTTGTGAGCATCAGCATGCTGGGTGCTGTCTCATGCCTGGAACACCTTCAGAGATGCCCAACTTGGACATAAAGACGTGGCAAGGCTCGGTCAGAGCAGACAGAATGGTTTCACTGACTGCCCTGGGTGATTCTGCCCCCACTCTTGAGGGGCAGGAGAGCACAGCCACGTCCTCTGCACAGCACATGGCCAGCCTGGTGCCTGTCCCAAGCTCGGGGACCGTCTGCCTGCCCTGAGCCTGCCCATTGCAGGCTTCTGGCATGGGGCACTTCCAGCTGGTTGCTGTGTTGCTGTGGACAGACTCACTAATTCACACAGATGAAACTGCACCCCAGGAGGTGCCCACTGATTAAATATGACCTTGTTTGTGCAGCCATGTTTTCCCAGGCCGTGTGTTCTCTTTCTTGCTGGTAGAACTGACATAGAGAAGATGATGCTTCCTGGTAGGACTGACGTAGAGAAGATGATGCTGGGGTTGAGTCAGGGTGTTCTGGGAGGGAGAAGGCCGGCCTTGTGTGTTTGCTCTCTATTGATCTTGAAGGTGTAGCCTGCTATGTCAGTGCTAGAGCTTTTCCTGAGGAGTCGAGCTGTGGGTGAGGAGCCAGCGTGTCCTGCTGTGCCCCAACAGGAGCTGCAGTGGAGCTGAGCTCTTTCCTCAAAGGCTGTGAGAGGCAAAGGGGCTGCCCCAGCTCCTGTTTTACATCAGCTCCATTCTTACAGCTGCTGGGAAACGTATTGGCCGTAAACTTCTGTTTGCTCCTGGCATCTGGCAGGAGCTTCCTTCTGGTGAATTCTTTTCTCTGAAAGGGGAACAGAAATTAACCTTGGTGCTGCTGCTGCCCCTGGGACAGAGCAAAGTGTGGGGGAAATGAGCTGGTGGGGTGCCAGGTCCCTCTAGGCTGGCGAATGGAGGCGGCAGGAGGACAATGCCAAGGACTGTATGGGCATGAGAGCACTGCATGAGGCACGTTGGACTGGGAGGGTGAGCACATTGTGTGGAAGGGTTTGGGCCAGTTTTACCTGGGAGAGGAGCTCGGCAGCTCTGATCACACTGCACAACTGGGAGTGCATGGCCCATGGGCTACTCACTGCCCTCCAGGGATCCAGATGTGCCTGTGCTGTGTTAACATCTGGCGCCAGCAGTGATTTTTCTTCCATCTGACAGTCAGAGCCATGCCTGTCTGTACGTGATTGCTGGAGGCTGGGAAGAGGGGCTGAGCAGCTGTGGCACTGACCTCCTTAATCTGTGATGCTATTGCTCACATTCCCAAGGCTGGGGCTTTGTCGACAGAAGGACAACGTGTTCTCTGGATGAAAACCAGGGAATGACAGGGGTTTGTGGTGTGATAAAGGGGGAAACCACAGGGACTGGGACAGGTTCCCCTGCAGAGGAGGGCTTCCTTGCTGTAGGAGGTGGGGGATGCTGTCCCTCGCTGGGTCCTGGGAACCCGCTGGGGAGGTAAAAGTCAGCTTCTCCTGTGTTTCATGTGCTGGAGCTGGGCAGCAGCATCATCTTGCCAAAGGAAGGGAGTGTGAGTGTTGCGGTGCTGAGCCACGTGCATGCTTTTATACATGCATCTTGGGTGCTGTCCCTGTTGCATAGAGACTTGGAGAGAGGATGGATCTGCAGGGCAGGCTGTGCCTCCCTTGGGTTTCTCCTTAGCTTTTAGTCTGGCTTCAGCTCTCTTATTCTGAACTTCAGAGGAGGAAAAGAGGCCACCAATGTGCCTCTGAGCCCTTGAGAAGGGAGAGGTATTTAACGTCTGTGAGGAGCTTTGATACCCTCCTGTGCACCTATTACATTATTAAAAGAGCATAATTATTTATATTATTAATAGCAGCAATTTAGGGCAGGAGGAACATCTGTTTCTGTAATGGGAAGCAGGTGAGAGAGTTGAGGCTCAAGCTGACTTCGGACCCAGCCGTGCCTTTTGCTGGCACCAAGTCTTGTGCTGAGGAGACTTTCCAGGGCTTTTCCCTTCAGACTCTTTTCCCTGCCAAAGGTTATAAAATGGCTGCATGTTCATTGTGATGCTAAAATCACCTGGTAAGGCAGGCATGTGATAAACCACATTGACCTCATCGGGCAGGTACCATAAACCTTCACAGGAAACTTCGTTCTGGGAAAACCTGTCCCCTCCACAGGTTACTTTTGCTTCCAAGTCTTGGGCATTGCCCTGCACCAGGAAGCTGAGGGTGGAAGGAGGGTCTGCTGCTCTCCTCTGCTTGTTTCAGCTCCTCTTGCTCAGCTCTTTGTGATCTTTATGAACATTCTGAGAGCAATTGGAGGTCAGAAGCTTGAGCTGGGGGCCAGAGGAGCGCTGGGAAAGTCTTGTGAGAGCAAGGACCTTGCAAAGAAGCACAAACACAGAGAGCTTAAAGCAACAAACTGAAAGAGGCTGCAGAGTAGCTGAAACAGGAAGCAAACAGAGGTTGAGTCTGGTTCTCCAAACAGTGACAATGTGTCCCTGGAGAATGGTCTTGCTCTTTCAGACACACAGGACTCAGCTCTGCCTCGTGCTCTGCAGGTAGCAGTGAACCAGGAGCAGCCAGGGGCAGCCTCTGTGCCACTCCAAAGTGAAAACTGACTCTGGGCTGCCTTTCTTTTGCTCCCAGTAGCACATCAGCCTCAGCCATCTCCTCTGATGGCAGCAGTAGTGTTAGGAGACACTGAGCCTCCGTGCTGGGTACTGCTCATCCCCACGTGGGAGGCAGCCGTGCTTCAGGTGATATTCTCAGGTGGTGAAGTGGGCAGCTGAGTCTGGGTAGGTATGAAATCCCACTCCTTCCCGAGCTGTGATCAGCTCTGTGTGGCTTTGAACATGGGTCTTTGCATCCTCAATGCAGTTCTGAGTTTGCCTTCTTCACAGGAATCTTTGAACCCTTGGATCAATTAGACAGGGATAGAAGAAATCTGCTTTTATGTTTCCCAGCCTGTTTGTTTTTGTTTGTTTGCTTGCTTTAAATATCTTTGAAGTCGCTAAGAAGTGTTTAGTGCTGCTGAAATACGCTCAATTGACCAGCCCTGTACTGACGCAGAGCAGGGAGGCAGCAGTGCCAGCCTGTGCCTCGGGCTGGGATGAAGCCCAGGGACAGGGATGTTCCTTCTCCACGGGTTGCTCAACCCTCCTGTGAAGGACTGTGCTGGGTGACAGGAGAGATGTGGCCCCTGAGAGCAGCAGTGTGCGGGGGGACAGCCCTGCACACTGAGCTGTGAGTGCAGGGGCCGGGCAGTGTTTGCCTTCTCCTTAGCAGATGATCACAGGAGTCACATCATTAATGGCTTCAGGATGGAGCCTGCCCTGCTCTTGCCAGTCAGACCGAGCACTGCAATTGGAATTGCTCAGTATTCAGTATCTTCAACTATATTTAATTCTTCCCAAGAGCTGCAGCTCAGCCTTTATCATTCTAAAAATGAAAGCCTGAGGCTGTGCTGGTTAATTGTACCTGCTTATGCAGGGCTCTGATGGATGAGGTTGTTGATTGAGGCAGAGCAGCTTTTGGCCGAGTGGAAGGCAGAACACAAGTGGTCTGGTTGCTTTATTGTGCTCTAACAGATGCTCAGTGGAGCCTCAGCCTCCGAGCTCGGAGGAGTGTTGGCACAAATGTTCCCAGAAAGGCACCTGCAGGAAGGTGTCAGAAAGACCTGAGCCTGCGGTGGTATTTGCTATGATGCTAAAGGGAGCAGAGCAGGAATGCCAGGAGTGCTGCTTGCATGGGTGGCTGCTTGGGTGAGGATTTAGGACTTCTAAAGGATGCCTCCTCATAATCTTTATATTGATTGTTTTCTAATCTGAGCAAGCTCTGCTGTTAGATCAGCAGCACTGATGGGGGGAATGAACCTCTGAGTCATTTGGATCTAAACTGAGTAATTGAGCCTTCGGTTCAGACTGCCCCAGTATTGGCTTTAGGAGGTTTTAGAATCTTCTCAAAGCATCAAGAAGTATTTCAGGTTCTTCTCACACCATGGTCTGCACCTGAGCCTCTTTCCCAGCATCCATATGAAGCACAGCAAGGCTTCTCAGCTCCCAGCAGAGGAAATCCTCCATGACTGGAGGAGATCTTGTGCTAACGGAACTCAGGTTCTTTTATCTTGATGCCAGGGGAGACTACAGGAGTGAGAAGGGAGGGTGAGGAAGAAGCCAGCTCTTGAAGCCTGTGGTGGAGAAGGTACAACGTGGCTTTTGGCAAAGCCATCCTTTGGATCAAGAGGTCTCTTTTTGTGGGGAGAGCTGACTTTCCGGAAATTGCCAGGTCCTTACACAAACTCCTGCTCTGAGCTGGGAAGCCTGATGTTCCCTTTGGCTGCTGCTGCAGGCTCTTGCAGCCATCCCAGCTCTGCTGTGCGCTGCCTGGTTCCTGAATGCACTTTCCATAGGCAGTTTCCTTTGGTAGCCAAAATAGGAAATGCCTATGGTTATGATGATCTTCTGTCTAAGAGTACAGTATTACTATTAGGAACAAAATGCCTCTGCTTACTGTATCCTCTTGCAGCACAGAGCAAGAAAGGGACCAAGAAGAAGAAAGTTCTTTCTTATCCAGCTAGAATCCTTAT
The DNA here is from genome assembly GCF_037157495.1 of Lathamus discolor. NCBI lineage: Eukaryota > Metazoa > Chordata > Aves > Psittaciformes > Psittacidae > Lathamus > Lathamus discolor. The sequence goes on along the minus strand of NC_088898.1, from coordinate 1,377,872 downwards.
TCTCTCTTAAAGGTTTTTGTATGGATGCCCATGGTCTGCTTTGGCACTTCTCTGAGCAAGGCAAGGCCAGGCCCTCAGCATGAGCCACCTTCATCTCCTGCCTGACCTCAGGAGCCATGCCCCTTCCCTTGGCAGCAGGACTGACCCCTGCCTGGCATGAGCAAGCATTCGGACAACAGGCCATTGCTTAGCAAAGAAAGAGACCTGGCAGCTTGTGGAGGCGGAGCTCATGAATTCAAAGTCCAGTGTGGCCAGTGTGTTCCAGGAGCTGGAAAGTGCCTGGCTGCTGCAAGTGGTGACTGACTGACAACAGCATCCAGAAGGAGGGATCGTGCATTGTCCCTCCTCTTACAGAGTTCTACTAAGTGTTTGATCCCTGCAAAGCTCTCGTGTTGCTCTTTCTCTGCCCTCCCTGACTCAGCCTGTAGGACACAGCTGTGTAGTTGGGCTTGACTGCCTGCTGGAGATGTTGCCTGATTACTGTGTGTCACTTTCTAGCTTAAACTCGGTTTCTTTCCGATCTCTGCTTGTTCAACACAAGCTGGTAATGGAGGATGGGTGGTCATGAGACTCTGCTCTATACTGGCAGAGAAAACCCTGCTCTCAGAAGCAAGCCAGGTGTCCCTGCCAAGCCTTTCACACCGCTCTTGCATTATCCCTGAGGCCATGTGCCTCCTCCCAGCCTGCTCCACCCCATTCATCTATCTCCCACAAAAGCCTCCTGTCCCCACAACTGTTAAACCATGAAGCAGACAGTTGCCTGGGAGGAGGTTATGGTTGTAAGAAGCCACCTCTAATATGACTTCAAGCTTCCAGCCAGCTCCAAGGCTTGTATTTGACTATCTGTTAGGTGTTGCATAATTGGGTACTCTGCATTGTCTAGATCCTGCAAATACACCCCAAAATGCTTCATTCTTTGACCTGAATTGCCAGTACTTTATTCACAATTAAGTCTTATTCTAGCCTTGCTCAGTCAGAGAAAAGCGGATGTCTGAGGGAGAAACGAATCAAAGAGGGGCCCAACATCATGACCATTACTAATAGCTGTAAGGCTTGTAAGATGCAAGATCACCTTGTCCTCAAAGACTGCAGCTTTCCTGAGCTATTGGGTTTGCTCCCAATGGGGGAAAGTAGCTCCCTGCTGCCATCTCTATCTCCAAGGAGGACTTTGTTCCAAGTCCTACCTCATCCGTGTGCAGGCTCCTCTAGTATGTGGTCCAGGGTGTCTCCTCATTGCCTCTCCCCATCTGAGGAGCCTCTGTGCTGGCTGCTCACACTGACTGCAGCCAGCCAGATGTGAAGGTGCTCCTGGGTGCCATGTGGCTGTACAGCATTGCTGCTGTTTGCAGTTGCTCAGCTGTCAGACTGGATTCTGGAGGATGCGAAATGGGTGACACGTGCACAAAGCATCTTCTGCCAAGTCAGGCAGATGAGCATCTCTATTCAGAAGTAACTGTTCTTTATTACCACGGATCGGATATACTTTTTTTCTTTAAAGGAACAGCTTTGCCACGGAGGAAAAATCCTTCAAAACTGTTATCCTGGAGGTTTTTTGTAGTGCTTGGATCTGTGTGGAAGGTTGGTATTTGCTCAGCTGGGCGCTGTCTGTGTGCCAATGGATATGGCACAGCACAGCACACACACTGGAGGCCCATCTTCCCAGCAGAAGGGCTTTCATTCCTGTCACTTTGGCTTTGACAATGGAGAGCTGAGGCTGGAAGGGCCTCACATGGGACCAAAGCATTCCTGGGGAAATCTGATGTGACAGCACACTGAAAACAACCTCCCTGCAGCTTTCCCTGGCCCTTGGCTATGGGTTGACATCATTATTTTCATGTATGCTATCCCTTCTGTTGCAATCCATACCTGCTTCTGGCTTTAGCCATAACCAGGCAGCCAGAAAAGTCCTTAAATAACTGAGAGGGAGAAAGCTGTTGTCTTGCCCATCTAGTCCTATCCTCAGAGACAGAAGGGGCCAGAGCTGTCAGGATTCTCCTGGTCCTTTCCTGTCTAAAGGACTGGGTGGAAGCAGATGGTCCTCCCCATGGATCAACACACAACAGCTTGATGCCAGTGTTTTACGGTGCAGTCATCATAAATAACTGGTATTATTTGCTTTCTCTGGTTAAAGGAAAGTATTGTTCTACCACAGTAACAACGGGGAAAACAAATGCCAGCATTTATCATGCAAGTGCTGGCAATAATAGAGGTCAAGTGGATTTATAGTGCCAGAATCCATTATGTCTTTGAAGACTAATTAAAACATTAAATGAGATGCTTGTCCTACCGGAGGCTGCTTTATTTTCTCCTCCTCCTTTCTTTTCTTGCTGCTGTGCTTGCTTCCCCCACTTCCTTGCTGTAATAACGGAGCATGAGCTTGGCAGAGCTTTCCTTGATTATATGTCAGTAGCGTATGATTTGAGGTGGTCTGTGAGCATTTGGAGTGCTGTAGCGTATCTCCACTGTCACCTCTGAGCCTAGGAGGGTTTACAAATGTCATGGTTTAAAAACCAGGCTGAAACCAGGATACCAGGCCAGTCTTCCACCCCAAACAACTGCCCCAAATCAAGGTTCTGAATTGCTGGGCTCTGTACCAAGGAGGGAGGCAGTTGTCTGGGCTGGAAGAACTAACCCAAAAGCCAAGTTGGTATCTCTCAGTTTATACAGGTACAGAAGGAATTGACCTTTGCATGTAAATCTTGGCTGTCTTAACCTTTCCCCACTGGTTGTCTTTGGAGTCCACTGTCAGGTTTAATTCTGCTTCCTCCTGTACAGCCACCCCAGAGGGATACAGCGTGTTCCCAGCCTGCAAATAGAACTGTCGCTTGATCTGCACCAGGGGGGGGTTCGCTTTGTCTCAAGCAGGGATGGAGTAGGCAGCTCTCCAAGCTGCTGGAGATGGGGGAGAGCCTCAGAGTTATCAAAGCACATGTCAGCTTGATGAGAGCTCCTGGCAGGGCTCCCTGAGTTGCTGCTACACATTCTCTGCTCGATCTTGTCAACTGCAATCTCAGGAGCACTGCTTAGATATGGAGACTGTCCACAGAGAACAAAGCTGCTCACACTGTCTACCCAGCTTTGCTCTACTGCAAATGTACAGGGCATGATCCCATTGTTATCCTGTGATAAAACACTTCCCTGTGTTTTCTGTGGCTACATCATGCTTCATAGCAAGGTACTGCTAAAGAACTTTTGCTATGCGAGCATTTCTCCTGTAATTGCACTTTGAAAACCAAAGACTTCCCTTGGTTTTCAAGGTTTTCTCCTTCCTCAGAGGCCATACTGATCCTGCCCTTCCAGGCAGTATGGAGCTGGGGACACATCCCAAGGGAACAGGAGAAGAATGGGGGGAAGGTGCTGTGCTTGCTGTGTATGCCATGTCAACTCTCTGGTTTAGCCTCTTCCTCAGACATGCAGGACCTGGGCAGCTTTGCTTAAAATGAGCTTAAAAAGCCAAAGGAAGGTACAGAGCATGCACTGCCACACATCTGGACCTGAAAAGAGACTTTAAATAACGGTTCCTGCATCCATGTCATCACAGGTAGCACAAGGATGTGCAGAGGGACCATCCGTATCCCTGAGACAAAGTGGATGGGTCTAGATAGGTGTCTGACGTGGATATGTTGGGTTAGTGTCCCAGAGACAGAATAGGGAGTGTTTGTGAGGTGGAGGAAGCAGGGGTGTCTCACCTGCAGGCAGGCCAGCACATACACCACCCTTAGCTCTATAGCAGCGCGCTTCCGCCTCCCTGGAGTCCATTGCTCCCTTTCAGGGAGGGAGGTGACTGCTTCATCCAGTTTTAAATCACAAGAATGTGAGAACCGTTAAACGCACCTCAGCACCAACAGTAAAAATACCTCCCCCCTTGGTTCATGGGGGTGTTGAGCTGAGGGGGGGGAGATTGTTGAAAAAACCTATTTAAAAGAACAACATCCGAGGAGCTGCAGGAAAACAAGGCATGAATGCAGCCAGTCAGGAGCGTTGCTCAGCTGATGTTCACAAGAAGGTTTCAACTCGCTCTATTAGAGACCTCAGTAAACCTTAAAGACAGAGAGAGCATTTAGAAATGCCCCTGAGGTTTTCCGTTGCTCCGCAGCGAGCTTGGTAAACATGCCAATAAATACTGGAAAGGGAGGAAAAAACCTTCCAGAGGAACAGACCCGGGTTTTCAGCTGCTCAATCTGTTGCATCCACGGCTGCTGCTCTTGGTCCGCACTGGGGCGAAAGGGGCAGAGTTGAACTTTTGCTGAGGATTGGGCAGTGCTGCAGGTATTTCTGGGAAAAATAACTCGGAGGAGGCTGGAAGTTGCATCTGGAGCCTTCTGAAGGAATGTCCTGGTCGGAGGCAGAAAGTTAACGGAATCCCTTCTGTCGTGGGGTGCTTGTGAGTATGGAAATCCCTCTGCTCTCGGAAGATGAGTGCGTGGAGGCTACTGAGCCCATCTGCACAGAGTAAAGGGGAGAAGCTCCAGGCGTGCGGTGGGAATTGCTGCCTGGGGGGATCTGGTTTATCGTAGCCCTCACTGATAGTAGCCTCTTAATCCTTCTAATTACTTGTTTGAATGGTGCTGCATGCTCCACCAGCGGGACAGTTTGTGGTCAGCAGGATGGCAGAGCCGGGGGCTCCGTGGGGCCAGCGCTCAGCCCCAGTGCTGCTTGTGTCGTCTTTGGGAAGAAAATAGCTGAGTTGATGGTTCTATGATTTCGTGAGTTGGGTGGCTCTGACTTCTTCCCTTCTCAGCTCAACTGAATGTGGAATCCACATGGTAACAGAGGAGCACCAGCACCAAAGCAAGTGAAGAAGACAAATTGTTCTGTGTGCCCTAATTGCCAGGGCAGTCTCAGCTGGCTGCGTTATTAAATTAGCAGAGGGGAAGGCAGGTTTTCTCCTATCAGAGATTAATGCTTTCTGGCCAGCAGTTTAATGTTATTGCAAACGTACAAAAGCACCTGAGGATGGAGGTGTATAATTAACGACCTTTAGCCCGGTGGCAATGATGGGTGTTTATCTAATCCGACACATTTGGCTCCTTTCTTGCTTTCCTGGAAGTGGCCGTTAAAAGCCGCTGTGACGCACGCTCACTTCCAGGTGCTGGTTTCACCTCTTGGGCATTGCTTTGAAACCCAAGTGTACCAGCTGATGGAGTGGTTGTAGGTGGCTTTTATTCCCGACCCACCTCACTGCTCCACACAGAAGACTCTAGTTTATTCTGTGGGAAGCCAAGAGCAGCTATAGCTATGTCCAGAATGTGCTGATGGCCACAGGGAGTGCAAGGTAGTGATGGAAGCTGGGTGGTAGGGCTTGTGTCTCCCACTAAGCTGGTACAGGGCCTCTGTTTAAGAGCGCTGGGTCCTCTCAGCTGAAAACACGCATCACTGCCCCGGGGGAGTGTAATCTTGAGTGGCATTTAGGGCATGGAAGGGGAGTCCTGCACAGAGTGAAGCAGTGTCTCTGGCAGGGTGGTGGGTTGTGTCTGGCCACTGAATGGGGTGCAGCTCTCCCCATCTTATGGTGAGAGGGGGCTTGGGCTTGATCATTTCAGCTGTCTTCATGGCTGAGTGCACACCCAGGCTGTGGTGATGGATGTGTTCAGCTACCAAATAACCCAGACCTTTCATTGGTGTCTAACAGCATGAGCCTTTCCCAACCTGCTCCAAGGAGGTTCTTAAGATAGGTTCATGAACATAAGATACGTTATACAAGATCTTAGTAAAAATAAGTGAAGACTGAAATATGAATGGTAAAATAATGAGTTCTGCATGCTTTGTGGAGGGTAGCAAAGTCCTTTCTTCCTGCCTGCTCCAAAGGGATGCAGCCCCATGTCTGAACCCTCGCCAATGTCAGCAGCAATCGCTGACCTTCCGGAATGAGATCCTGTTGTTACTGAACTGCTGCCAAGTGAGCAACTGGCTTTGCCTTGTGGAAAGGGGAAGAGTTTGGAAGAAATGATGGCTGCTTGTCGTTGGGTTTTCCTTGCTCTCTGTGTATTCACATCCGTGCCTGCTCTGGGCCTGATGTCAGTCCCTTCTGAACCCAAAGCCTGGTAATTGTTTTGCTCATCTGAGTCTTTATGGCTGCAAAAAAAAAATCACTTTAGGGGAGTGAGGGGCAGTGAAATGAACTTTAGGTCATTTATAGCTAAGATGTGATATATGTGCATGACCTTTAGTGAAGTCCCAGCTGATCTCAGCTTGTCTCGTGTCTCATGAAGCTGAGCAAAGTTGAACTTTCCGAAGCTGCAGTGTCTGCTACCTGGTGGCTTTTCCACCTAATCCCTATGTTCTGTGTACAGACTTGGTTTCTGAATGCTGTGCTTTCTCTCTCATCAAGTTTGTCCAGTGAACACTCGGTGGCACCATGGTTAGAACAGGGTCTGTGGGTGCTGCTATAGCATAACCAGTGGTGCTGTCAGGTGGTGCTGGGAGCGGGGGAATCTTTAGGTTTGGTGAGTTTGCCGTTGCAGGAACCACACAAAGCTCTGTGGTTTCCGTTCTCAGGCTGATGGGTTTCAATTCACATGCATTCATTCACCCTCCCCCAGGGTTTCCCCTGAAGCTTGGAAGTTGCCATGGGACCTTGAGGGGACAGCTTTGGTTGCTGCCTGTTGGGCATCGTGTGGTGCTCAGCTAAACAGAACCTTCCCGAAAGATCAGGGAAGGAGGGCAGGAGAGTGGAGGAGCAGAAGTGGTAAGGACATGGTAAAGACATCCTAGGAGGATTTTGTAACCCTGGCCGTTAGTGAGCAAGGCGGCAGCAGCTGGAAGCAGGTTGGAGGGAGACAGGGATGTAAAGGAGAGCTTAGCAAGCAGGGGTCCGAACTGAACTGTGTTTCACCCACTCTGTTATTGCTGGAATGAAATCTCAAACAGCTATCATGAATGCTGCCAAACTTGGATTTCTCTGTCAGGTTCAGGGCAAGGTTTTGCTCTCCTTAAGGCTGAGCCTATGACAGAAAATATTTGCCCCTTCACCTCCTTTTCTAGCCCTTGTGACTGTAGAGAAAAGCTTAAGGCTGCATCCCAGATACATTCTTTAAGTTAGAAACATGAAGCAACAAATGCACCCAAGTATTAAACTATGGCTTTGTTCTCATTTTGCTCCCTGCCAGTCCCATGACTTTTGTGGTTTAGAGTGGGGTTTGTAACTCCTGAATTCCAGAGGCCTCATTTGAGATCAGGGTTGCAGTGTGACCTCACTACTGGTCTGATAGCACAAGCTTCCCACCACCCTCGCTGCTGCTCACTGTGCTATGACAGACCCAAAGCAATGGAGAAGCCCCCCACATGTGAGTCTCAAGGACAGCACAGCTGCAGCATCCCATCCCTTTGCCTTTGTAGTTAACAGGAGCAGAGCATTCTGCATTGAATTTTGTCTGTGTGACATTAGTGCTGCCAGCGAGTGACACCCTCCTGATGCGAGAGTGCGTTGTTTTGCAGGAGCCAGGCCAAAGAGACTCCAAAGGAACAGCATGGACAGCTTAGACCTCCTGAAGTTCCCTTCTGAAAAGGTAAGCAAAGATGTCTGGCCTCAAAGATGAAGTATCAGTAGGAATCTGTAATGGCTTGTTGACTGGCTTCATTTGCAGGGAAGTATGCAATTAGCAGATATCATTGGAGTCAATGGGATTAACCAAAGAGGGTTTCTAGAGAGCTTGGAGGAGAGGAACAGCTGGTCCGACTGAAAAGGCACTTAACTGAAAGCCAAAAAAGCCATGCTTTTTTGCAAACCCAGCCCTTCATTGAGACGGATAATTGTTAGCGTTTTAGCCCCTTTAGTGGCTGGTGGCAAATCTCAGTGCCTTATTACCCCAGCAGAGTGCTGCACTGGGCACAAGCAGGGAAGGAGAGGGCAGAAGCAGGAGCTGGTGTGTTGCAGGAGGCAGAGGGGTTTGCTCCAAGGGGCTCTAAGGATTCCCCCTGCTCCCATTCAGTGCTGGCAATGTCAGACCCACCAGCTCAGCATTTACTCAGTGTCCCCAGGGCAAAGGCTGTTTCCACAGCGGATGCTCTGAGCCTTTCCACCCCCAGGGATTGATTGAACTTCTTAGGAAATCCTGCAGAGGATCACTGCATGTGCCCATTGCCATGGGGCTTGCTCATGCTCTTTCCCAGAGAAGGCGGCCAGGCAGGCAGCTGTGCTCTGCCTTTTGGGAATGGCTTTGGCACAAATAATGTTCCTTCATGCAGTGCTTTCCAGGCACAGCTCTCCCGGGTGTCCAGGGAGAGGTTCCCTCTTACAGGAGTATCGCAGAGAGAAAAAGCTTGCCCAAGTTACAGGAAGGTGCAGTCAACGGGAAACAGCCTCAAGCCTGCAAACCCATTTCAGGGGTTTCACAGGGAGGATGGAGTAAACAGGGCTGTGGGCACTCTGGAGTCAGATGTGAGTAGTCCTCTTCCCCCTGCAGTGGTCCTGTGGGGTGCGTGCAGGTCCACCTCTCTTTGCAAAAGTGCTTTGGATACAATTCCACTTCCTCTGTCCCACTGCAGCTCCCAGGAAAGGGTGATTACAGTCATGGAAGAGGGCTGTTGGCTTCAAGGTTGCAACGATGAGGAATCAGTCAGCAGAGTGAATTGTGATCAATCCAACACCCTCTCCTTATCGCCTCACCCTTTGCCTGTTGTCTGTGCCAGAGACAGCCTTTGAAGTCCTCAGGAAATCCCATAACCACTGAGGCCAGGAATCCTTCTCCAATGCCCCTGCACAGAGCAGTGCCTGGGCAGTGTATCTCCAGAAGCACCCACGTCTGTTCTGAGTGTCGCAGCAGACAGCAGGACCGCTGCTTCCCTGATCATCCTTCTGCAACTTGTGCCTTATTCCTTGTTTTGAGCTTCTCTGGTTTTAGCTCGCAGCCATTGGTTCTTGTTTATTCCTCTCTCTACGAGACTAAAAATCTCTTCATCACATGCTGGCTTTTACCCTGAAGGTTCTTACTTGCTGTAATTGAGTCATCTATTCTTTTTGTCAAGAACTAAGTGGTCTGAGGCTCTAAGGCAGTAAGGGCGTTGTAAGGCAGCTTCTTTCCAGTTCTGAAATCCATTTCTGTAGTTGCTTTTCAAAATGCTGATGCCAGCCTGGCTGCAGTTGGTCCCATCAATAGCATTCAGGGGAATGAATCTCTCCTTACTCCTTGATATTCCTGTTTGTATTGCAAGGAATGGAAAAGCCATTTTGGCTACAGCATCTCAGTGTGCTAGTGATGTACTGTGACTTCAGACCCTGTTCAGTATTGTTGGCTCTTTGGTCTGTGTGTCCTTAAATCCCAACCACATGGGCCCTTGGGTCATCTCCTGGGCTTCTTTCTCCTGTCCGTAGTTGCTGCAGTGAGGATACCCTGGGGCATCCCCTCCGTGCTTTATGTAGGATAATGGGGTGGTTTGCAGCCTGGAAGTACTGAAGCCCAGAGCATCAAGCAGGTTTAGGCACTCAGTTCCCACCAGTTAGATGTAAGGTGGCTCGTGCCTTTAGTAAGTGTCTTTGGAGCTAAATGCTGACTACTCCTGGTGCTTCTGTAGCAGGGCCTCATCTGCGTGACAGCAGTAATGAGGCTGTTATGATAATACAGGCAGGGCCATTAAACTTGAGTCTTTTGACAGAGAAGGGATAGAGTTATGCATGTTTTATGGGAAGGGGGTGAGAATGGGATTGCCAGGCATGGGCAGGGCCTCGAAAAGGGGCTGCAGTGAGAAGAGACAAACACTTCAAGAAACATGTAGCCTCTGCCATCTCACTTTCCTCATGCATTATACAGGGGTGATCATCCTGTGTTTCATGTCTATGGGAGCACTGAGCACAAGCATTTCAGGGAGCAAAGGAGGACAGCAGTGAGAGAACAGGGGATGGCTTGTAACTGTCTGCTGCAGTTAGGTTAGCCTGCAGCCCCCACGTGCTTCTGGTAGCATGAGAAAAGAGCAGAATGGGACTCCAACCATTCATGTTCATCTGCCTTTTAGGAAGCTGTTGGGTAAGGGCCCTACTTGCTGAAAACAGTGGGAGACACTGAGGCAGACAATGCTCCGTCTGTGCTGGGAGCCAGCTCCTAGAGGTGGGAAATGCTGTGGAGCATCCAGGAAAGCTGTGTTCCCTGGGGCATGGTTGGGTTATCCATGGTTTGGTGTAGGCTGCTGCATGGCTGGGCCCTGGGAAGAAGTGAAGATACAGCAAGTGGAGGGACTTGTGCCAAGGGCTTGGTATCCTGGGCAAGATGAGCTTGCCACTGCTTAGAAGAGGTTTTTGAGTGTGGTTGCCAAAAATCACTAGCGGCAGTGACTGCTTCTGGACCTTTCATCCATCATTCCCCATGCCCGTAAATAAACCAGCCATGCTTCTACCTGCATATCTAGGGTTTTAAGAGGATGCTGCTTCTCCCTGTGGAGAAGCTGACTACTGTGTACTACTTGGGTGATGCTTCCTCTCCACTCATTAAAACCATGTGCTGTAGAGATAGACAAAATGAGGAGTGGCAGCTCACACCACCCGCGCTCCACATTAACTTCTTCCTTCTATCTCCTGTTCTGTGGATACTTGCCAACAGATCTCCACATAAACCAGAGCCAGGCAATTTGTGCAATGACTGTTTTTTGCTTTCCCAAGGACCAGAATGGGGACAGCCATCATGTGGGAGACCTGAAGATCTCAGGGAAAGAGTTCTTGTCATTGCCTGCGAGGTCAAAGAAATACCGGGAACACCACTCCAGCTCCGAGAGGAAGCCCCAGGGGTCAAGTACGTCACCACTGGATGCCAGCGAAGTCCGAGTCCAGGTCTCTCAGTCGGTAGGAAGATGATGCTTTTCCTCCACTACTGATCTGGGAGTTTCTTATAGTGTGTTAGTTCTTAACCTCATTTCTAACCTGCTCTTGGGGTAGTGCTGTGGCTGGAAAACAGAGCCTGCATCTAGCTCTGCTGGTGACTGTTGGGGAACTATAGATAAATTCTGCTTCTCTGAGCCTCCATCATGAGCTAGTTTATGAGCGTTTGATATTTAATGGTGGTATTTGTAACCTTCACCTGAGGGATGGGAGTCTAGACCTGAGCTTTCCTGAGTATGGGGCTCTCAGGATACGATGCCTTCAATTCCAAAAGAACACAGCAATTGGGATCCCTTGCTTTGTGGAGCCTGACCTGATCAGCCTCCTGGGGTCCATGAGGGGTGGGCTTGTTGCTTTCAAGAAACAGAACCCTTTTCAGTTTATTTGATGAGCAACCAAAAATGCTGCTTGCCATTGCCAAATCTGGGACCTTAGGAACTGTTCTCTCTCATGTCCTGATCACATTGATGGTCTCCAGGGTGGCAATGTGCAGAGTGGGCTCTTTGAATTCATTGATCATCAGGGAGAGATGATGGAAATCATTGTCTAGGAGGTTCTCTTTGGAAGCGAGTTAGGTGGAGCGTGCTTCCTGAAGAGCAGGAGCTGGCCCCAGTGTCAGTGTTTTGTGGGTTCCTGGCATGCAGCAAATCCTGTGCTGAAGAGCTCTGACTCAGTCTGTGCTTGGCTCCTCTGAAGGTGGTGGGGATCCGTGTCCTGGAAAGCTCTCCATGGGCCTTTTTGATGTCTTTAGCTCTTTGTTAGGCTGCTATCTTCTGGTTGTGTTGATGTTTATGTTGTGACACACAAATACAATGTGCTGGGAAGGGTTCCTGCAGCTGTGCTGGTTTTGTTCTCAGTCCTGGAGACAGGGATCACACCCACAGAGGATGGCATGTGTCTGGCTCATGGGAGGGGATTTTGAGACATCAGAACGTGGTGATCTCAAGTGAGAAGACCCAAGTCCTCAGCTTGGCGTTGCCAGGAGATATGGAGCATAACAACAAAGATTTAATGATTGCATGGCTGCCTGAGGGTACTTGGGCTCTTGCTTTATCCTGAGACTGTAACAGTATCACAGCGCTGTGATCATGCAAAGATTCCGAATGGAATAAATCCAAGCCAGGAAAGAGAGGCCTATTTTTTTCCTGGCATTTAAGAAAAGCAAAATAAACTATTTTCATGCTGCGTAAGAAAGGGTCTGAGCTGCAGAGCTTGGGATGAAGCCCTTCTGTAGAGTGGGGATGCTTCAAGCATTCAGTTCTTTGTTCCTGGTCTGAGGATCACAGAGCGAACGTATCCTGTTGTACCTGTGTGCCTGTGCGTATGTACATATCCCTTTCTGACCAGAGGCATTCCTGATTTTCAGCTCTCTGGCCACTGGAGACAGGATCTTTACACCAGCTGGGGTTTTTTTTAGACTTCTCTGAGTTCATTCTTCATTCCCAACAGTGCGTATGGAAATGGTCTAATAGGAAAAGCATTTCCTACTGCTCACCGGTGCAAACATGATCATTGAGAAGGAAAACAAACCTCATCTGAGCCAGAAAGGAGACAGCAGCATGGGGGCATGCAAGGCAATAGAGAGGCAGAAAAAAAAACCCCACTTCTGCCAAAAATAGCCTTGTATTTTTAACTCAGACGTTCAGCCAGGAGCCAAACAAAAGCCACACTCTGTCAAGAGCAAGGCAAAAAGCATTCCTCAGGGTGTAGCTGTGAGCACATAGGCTGTGTCTAAGAAAAAGCCCCATGGGACTTTGCCAGCCACCAGTGACCTTGTGAGAGTACACATGGGGTTTGGTGAATGTCCATGAAAGAGCAAGTGAAGACACGGACACACGAACCCAGTGGCAGGAGGTGCCTCTGGGGGTTGCGCTGTTCCTGAGTGATGGAACTGTGGGAGCAGGGGAGGGATGTGCTGCTCCTCCCCTCCTTCAGGGAATCCGTGACCACCCAGCAGCGACTCGCAGGGTGCAGAGGGGAGGTTCAGGCTCTACCTGGCTCCTGTAGTCATCCTCTGTGCCTGGTTGTTATCCTGAGGCCTTTTCCCTGTGTGCCCTGTGTGCTCTATGTGTGTGTGTGTGTGTGTGTGTGTGTTAGCTCCCCACTTGCTCTGGATTTGTGAGCTGAGCCCTGGGAGTCCATTTTCAGTTCAGTTCCCAGGCACTCCTGGTGTACACAGGATTGGAACAGAGCGGAGTGAATTCAGGGATACACAGAGCAGCAGTGTGTGGAGAAAAGTGACATCTTCCTCCTTGCAGAGACTGAACGTCTCGGTTTGTGCCCAAAAAGAATAGATCAGTGCACACTGCAGTGGCTGGGAGAGAAGTGCCTGTCTTATGTCTTAAAGAATGCCCCTTATTTGGTATCTAATGGACCATTGTCCACATCTCATAAAAATGACACTGACAAGTGGTTTATTGGGTTTTCTTCAGGCCAGTAGCTTCACAGAGCTGCACAGCTTGTGTACAGGGCTTGTGCTCTTTGTAGGTGAATGCTCAGGTGACTTCTGGTTTGGGTTGGTGCTCAGCTGGCACTTGTGCCAGCCTGAGCTTGTAGCGTAGGCCAGAACAGTTAAAGTCAATGTCATCTTGCCAAAAGCAAAGCAGCCCATTGCCTTGAGTTCTGCTTTTGTCCCTGTCTGTTGGGGCTACCTGGGCTGGGCCAGTCTGTTGTAGGGACTGTGGGCGCTGTAATTCCCATCCATGGGAAACTTTTTAATCAAATGTAGCAAACCGCAAGCAGAATGGGGAGAAGCTTTGGATGGTCAGGCTGTTGCGACCGGAATCCCCCCAGATCCCTCGTTTTATGAATGCTCAAAGCAAAAATCCTCTTTAACCCATCAGTAAACAGTGAGTCCTTAATTAGAGGTGAGGTCTAGTGATTGATCAATGATGCTTTTATGGGATGCCACAATAGCTGCTGTCCCACCAGAAGGTGTGGCCTCAGACTGCACACGTGGTGCTGTGCGCTCCTCTCCCACAGTCTTTTTGCAGGGGGAAACTGAGGCTGTGTGCAGGGATGCCCAAGAGAAAAACTCATTCCAGGGCTCCCAGGCCCCAGGCCCAGTGTTGTAATCCCTGGATGAGTCCTGCTGCCAGCACAGCCACCGACCTCCTTCCAGAGAGCCCTTGTGCAGCAGCAGGTCTCTGGCACAGGGAGGTCCTGCGGGTGCGGTGCCTGAGTCAGAGCTCCCGGGTTCGCTGCCCATCTCTGCCTCTTGTTTACCTCCCTCTTCCCCATCTGTGTGGTGGGGTAATGCTGCTTCCCTGCCTACCCTGGGGAGGTTACAGAGGCGTGATGATGGCAGTAAAATCTGTTTGAGCTTTGGATGGCAGGAGCTGTGGTGGTGTTATTAGCAGTGGTGGTGATGATGATGCTAATTACTGAGCTGCTGGGAAACTCCCCATGGGAGGAGGTGGGAGAGGGAAAAGGAGGCGAAGTGAGCTCGGGGATGGAGAGGAGCCTGACCCTGCTGGCAGCTCTGCTGGACCCTGGGAGAAGGGCTCAACCTGTTGGCAGAGCCGTGGGGATGCTGGGATGGATGGGAGAAGCCATGGCCCAGCTGCTGCGTAAGGTAGGAAGCGTGCCAGGGCCTGTGGCAGGTCCCTCTGCGCGGCTTAAGCATTCCTGCTGCTGCTGTGCAGAATGCTGGTGTGGAACACAGCGGAGAACCTACGCGGGAGGGGCAGAGGAATGGGCTTCCTTACCTCTCCCATGGCCCTTAAGTGGGTGAATTTCCCAGCCGTGGCTGGTGGCCACTGAGAAGAGAGGGACCAGCACAGCCTGGGTCTGAGAGATGGGAAAGGGCAGGGTCCTCCTCACTTTTGAGGTCAGGTCTGGAGCTCCCATGGGAATACCCAGGGCTGTGAGTACCTGGTTCTCCACCAGCAGAGCAAAGGTGGGTTTGGTCTGGGAGAAGCTGGTGTGAGTGTGAAGTGTTTGGTCACATTTGCACTGTGTTGTAGCCAAGCCCTAAGCAAAAGTAGCTGCATCAGAGCTCAGTTCTTGTGCCTGTAGTTGTGGGTGGCCAGATCCGGGTGCTCCCTGGAGCTCGTGTACTGCGCACCTCGAGTTTCCTCTCTTTTAAAAGGAACATCAAAGCAGAAGGGTTTGTACCACGTGAAGCTTGCAAACATCAAAGGCTTGCTCATAAATTTAACCTCTCTGCTCTGCTGGGGAGAAGGTCATAACGCTCCAGCTCTCGATTGACTTGGTAATTGGGTTTTAGAGGGTTACTGGAAGGATGGGATTTTCCTAACACTTCAGGCAGGTTGTGCCCCTCTCACCACCCCCTCAGAAATAGCAACCATGGTGGAAAAAGGACAGGGTCCATGGAGGAAATGGGCTGTTTATTCCTGTGTGGTGAGGGGCTAGGGACCTGCCCCAGTTCTGGCCCTGAGTTTAAGCTCAGCACCAAGCTAAAGTCTCTAAGGCCAGTGGGACAGTGCATGTGCCAGAGTTCAAGGACTAAAGCAGTTTATTGCATCAAGATCCAAAAGCTGGAGCAAAATCATGGAAAGAGGGAAGGATCAAACCCAGTCCTCTCCCCTCCTCAAAGATCTGTGCTCTAGAAATGGTCCTGTTCATGTGGACTCTCTTCTTCCCAGTGCATCAGCTCGAGGGAGTGCTTCCTCACTCTTCAAACCTGTCCTCAGCAAAGACCATTTATAGTCAAGAGAAAGAGGAGCAGTTTGATTGCAGTGATGACTTGCAGAGATGGGTTGCTGATGTATTTAGACACTGATTTGCAAACATGCTGCATCGCCAAACATTCCCTAGGACAAATGTTTTTATAAGACCTTTTTTACGATTACAGTGAGAAACAACCGTAAAAGAAGGGAAAATTGTGTAAATCACATTTCCCCACCCCAAAGGCAGATTGCCAGAGCAATTCCGATGGGTTTCTCCCTCATGATGTACAAGGAGATTTTCAGCTCATGGTTGACCGTCTGCCTGGCTCCGTCCTGATCTCACAGCGCAGAGAGCAGAACGGGAGGGCAGCGTGGCAGAGCGGGCAGGGAGGTCCTGCCTGTCCCTGTTACATCACATGTTGTCCAGGCAGTGTCCCCATCCATCCCCTGTGGCTTCGCTGTGGACTGCAGAACTGGGCGGATGGGTGCTGGGGTGCGAGGATAAACACAGCATCAGGGGCTTCCTCCTTGTGCTCTGGCCCCAGACCATCCTTCCCCTGGCTGTCTTGTATTGGTTGAGAGAAGATGAAGCCAGTACTCCATTGCAGTCCCACAGGAGCTTGAGCATTTGGGGGATGCAGCCTTTGCTGCTCTGTGTGGGCTCCGTGTCATCTTCCCTCTCCTTTAAGATGAAGGAGTCTCATTGATGTGTAAACTACTGCAATGCAAGGGCAGTTCGATGCACACCCTCCTGTATCCCACAGCCTCCGTGTTTTGGTTTGCTGCATGGGTGTAATTATACCATTATTGTTGGTCAGACTTTCTGTGTAAACGTGTTCTAAGAGCAGGGGAGAGAGGAAGAGAGAAGCTGGAGTCAGGCAGAGGGAAGGCAGCTGCTGCTAAATTTAAGCCTGTTCCTATGATACCTGGAGGCTGCTGTGCTGGTGTCAGTCCCGTTGGAGCTGAGCAGGTAAACACTGAGCTGTGGCTTGCTCTTGAATGCTTTATCTTCCTGTTAGGTCGTGGAACCTTCTGTAGTGCTTTGGGCCTGGGAGAGAGGCTGCACTGGGATATTTCCTAGCTTGGAGGCAGGATGAGCTGGAAAACTTTCTGGATGGCTTGAGTCTGAGAGGTACCAGGAGGCTATTCCAGGGATTTTGGGCTGTTCATAGAAGCTGTCAGTGATCTGGTTGCCTCCCCAGAGTCATCCTAATTTATCTGACCTTTCTTTCCATATGTCTGCATGAGTCTCTTTGTTAAGCTCTAGAGCCCTTCTTTTCCTTAACTCCTCTGACTCAGGTGGGCTGGTTGCACTGATGCTGCATGAGCCAGCAGCGATTTTAATGAATGCTCTCCCAAATCTAGACGTGCAACAGCAGAGCCAGAGCCGAGACCCCTGTGAACTTTGCAGTGCAGAGCCCTGACACGCTTTGTTCCTTGCTGGGACTTTGGTGTTGGCATGGGAGGCAGGGAAATGAGCAGGAGCTCTGCAAAGTAACTGCACAGAGGTGGTGGGGGGAGGCAACTGCACTGCCTCTGCTGCATTCATCGCCTCGGAGGTAAATTATCAGTTTCTTCCTTAAATATTAACAGCTGCCAGGTAATGAATTCCCCCTCTCTGTTTTATAATGGCACTAAAATTGGGATTTGCCTTGGTTTTCTCTGTAATTATCCAATGAGAGCATGTGAGTGAGAGGGAGGCATGGCAGCACTGGGCCTGCTGCAGGCGAGCATTAAGCATCATGCCTGGGGGACTGAACCCAACAGGCAGCTCTGGTCTGCAGAGCTGGGGCTGCACAAGTGGTTACATGAGGCTTATGGTACCATGATCCGTCATGAAGTTACCTTTTCCCATGCAGAGGGGTGGGTTTGAGAGAGAGGCTGGCATGCACAGCTGGAGTAAAAGCCTGAATTACCTGCCAGGCTCTTCAGCATCCCACGGAGAAGCTGGTCCTGGTGAAGTGTGGTTGGACTGGGAGGCCACATGAGGAGGGAGCAGCATCCTCAGCAGGGAGAGGTGAGGCAGGAGCTGTCCTGGTGCGCCGGAGCACTGGGGCCAGATGCTGAGCTTGTCTCTCTCCAGGCATCCCCTGCTCACTGTGGGTGGCAACTGCATTTGGACAGCTCTGTGACTTGAGGTTTGGTTTTGTGAGAGACAAGCTGCTTTCAAAGGGCTGTGCTCTGCTGCTGAGAAACAGCCCGCATTGTGCCAGTCCATGGCTTTGCCTTTGCCTGGTTTATCTGGGTGGCCAGAGGAGAATTCCTTAAAATCACCCCTGTAAGGTCCAAAATGGGAGTCCAGAGGCTCTGCCTTACATGCCTTGGGTGAGATGCAGTCTGGTGCCTAGCTTGATTTAAGAAGCAGCCGTCATCTCTTCTACTCACAGCTTTTGTCCTGGGGGTGTCTCTGCTCAGAGCAATGGGCTTTTCAGCACCAAGGAGACTCAGTTGATGCTGGCTGTGTTTTGAGAAGGTGACTGCTCTGCTACAGAGCCCCTGAAGGTGCTGTGAATGGTTTTGACATTTCATAGCTCTGGTCTTAGAACTGCCCTTGCAGTGTTCTGTTCATTTTGCTCTGAACAGAAGCAAGGCAGAGGTATTGCTGCCTCTGCGCCTCTGTGTCAGCCCTAGGCCTTGTCCTCAGTGAGGTGCTTCAGTACTTAAGGACCCAGAGGTAAAGCTGAATTCCTTATCTTCCTGTCTCTGCAATATTCTTGTTACTTGGACACCCTCATTCTGCTTTTTCCTCATTCTCCTTTTTCCTCACCCCACCTTTCCCTTGTTTTTTCCTTCTCCCAGACTGAGGTCAGCTTGTGAATCAAAGCTGTGGAAAGGAGATAGGAGGCAGGATTTAACACAAGCCTGTGCTTGTGCATCAACCACTCAGAAAGGAGAACATACTGGTTGCCTTGTGTGCAGGATGGCTGTCCAAGCCCTTGGCTTTGCACCACTTTCACCAAGGACCCCTAAGGTCTGGATGCTTTTCAGATCCCTTGGGCTGGGATCAGGGGCATGTATGAAAACTGGTCTGACACCCCATATTCTGTCTGTATCTGGCTAAGTGTGGAGGCCAGTTTTCAAGCTAGAAAACTGTAAGAAAGAGCCTCTTACTAGAGGAACCTCCTCTAGGAAGGTGGTGAAAACTGAACTGGTTGTCCAGGGTACCCCAGCATTGATGGGGGTTACAGCAGCAGGTCTGCAGACCAGCTAGTCTGGTGGTCCAGACTGGAGCTGACTAACCAAGCTGCTGAAATAGTCCTTCTCCCTTGACTCGCTGTAACTGAGTTTTCAGTTATTGGTACTTTGAAGCCGTAATTGAGGTCTGCTTTCCTCCTTGCACAGCCTTTTCTCCCGGCAAATTGTCAGCCATCAAGTGGTATGAGACAGTAAAGGAGATGTTACAATCACCACTTCCTAGAAACTGTTGCTTTAAAGAGAACAATACCAAAAAGAGGGATGAATTGAAGCCAGACCCAGAGCAATAAAACTCCAAGTGTTTGACTTCTCTCAAAATCTGGAACTCTTCATTCACTTCTGGGGTCTCTGCTGTGCCTGGGGCACTTTGTCCACCCCCAGTTCCAGCTTCTCACATTTAATAACTCACATACCAGAAGACCTTAAAAAAAATCTGTAGTCCTGGTTCTCTCTGGGTGTTAATCAGATTAAATCACTGCTTAAATTGCTGGTGCTATGATGACACTACATGACACGGGGCCTTGACCGGGGGTTTGGTCTGCTTTTCTTGCATGCCTGTCTCTTGCTCAGACAAATGTGAGTGCAAGCAGCAGCATGGCTGTGCCTGTGTTTCACCAGGGTGCCAACAGTGACCTGGGCCCTTACCAGCACCAGGGGCTGAGCTCCCAGCCATAGCTGATGGGATAAGTATGGATCAGGAGCACCGGATGGATGCAGCCTGTCTCTGCGTGGAATGAGGCTGGCAGGTGAGCATGGTCTGGCTGTGCTGGAGCCGTGCTGTGCACTTACCTGTTGCTTGGTGGGTCTACGTAGATGATCTGTTCTGTACCAGTAACTTGTGTTTCTCTTTATATGAACTATATTTAAAAACTGGGAAATGCACCTGGAACATGTGTGTTGGGTTTCAACTAAGGACAGACCTGAAGCAGTGCAGGAGCCTGTACAATCAGACCAGTTCTGTCTGTACCTTGTCTTTGATAGTGGCTGTTACAAGCTGCTGGACAGGGCGCTGGTTGTAGGGGTAGGGAGAAGGATGTGAATCCTTAAAGGGGCCTGAAATGAGGAAGGTTCAAGTGCTGTATCTTGGAGCTCTCGTGCTAAAAACTCTGCCCCTGTATGAGTGTGAATGCAGCTTGGGGAATGTTTGGATTGGAGGTGCAGGCAGGGCACAACCTGTGTTCATGTGGCCATCATAGCCTCTGCTCACACCTCACCTTCAGCCTGACTCCACGTTCCCCATTAGCAGTGCTATTTTGGAGCCTCCCTAGGCAATTAGCACCAATTAATCTAAAAAAGCCTAAATAATGGTTTTTTCAGAGCCCTCGGCTCCTTTCTGTTCCCCAGGTGGCCCCAGAAGACTGCAGCCTGAACCAGGTAGAGCTGAGCCCAGTTCAGTGCTTCTTGTGCTGGAACTGCTGGGGAAGCTTCCTGGGGAAATGTGCAGTTAGAGAATGGCCCCGAATGATCTCATGGATCCAACTTTTCCATCCTGGATTGTGGTGTCTGTGCCACAGAAGGACTTGCAGTCCCCTGCAACGCTTACTATGCCAGAGGAGGGGAGGAACCAGCTCCCCTCCAAAGAGTGAGACCACTGAATGTGCTTGGGTGCAGGAGGTGCAATTCCCATGGGATTGCAAGGAAGTCCCTGGAGGATTTTTCGCTTGTATCTAAAGCCATTCACATCCTGTTATTCTCTGGGCCCTGTCACATGGAGCAAATCAGCCTCCTCACCTTCGCCTTCCCCAACCAGGGTGTAGTTTCACCCTGCCCTTTGAAATAGTATGAACCAGGGCAAGAGCTGCTTTTTGCTGATAGGAGAAGCTGTTCCTGCCACGGCATGTGATTTCTGTCTCACCTGTTCAAGCTCTTAGGAGAAGGGCTGTGTGTGACCATCGCTGAAACGGGAAACCCACGGGTACCAGCCCCAGGATCCTCCCTGCCCCTGGCAGGGCCAGGATTTCATGTTCTGTGGGGTGTCTTGCATAACAGAGCCTTGATCTTGAGCGCGGCCTTCAGGCATTACTGGAGTATGAGTAAATAATAATTAAGGTTTGGGCGTTTGCTGCAGCGAAAGGGTGTTTATGTGAAGGTTAGAGTGTTATGGGTGCTAAGGGAGATGGGTGTGTGTGGATCCGATGAACTTCACCCCATCGTTACCACCCCAGGTAAAGGCGCTGCATCTGCTCAGCTGCTTTTTAAAACAGCGCTGCGCTAAGAGCAAGTAGGTGTCTAAATCAAAGTGTGTTTGAAGAAAGCAGCACAATTCTGGCAATCCAGAGACAAGCAGGCTTTTTTGCAGAGCATTCTCTAAGCACGCTGTCAGTGGGCTCCAATCTCAGCTGCACAGAGCGCAGTACATGGTGGGGAGGAGGGCAGATCTGCTGCAGGGGGAGCTTTGGATCACTTCCATTGCTGAAGAGGAGCGTGTCCTTCACTGGCAGCAGGTTTATAGGCACCTGTCTCCTCCATCACCTCCTACTCCTCGGTAGGGCTGGAAGTGGAGAGCTGGTGGTGCGGTCTAGTGGATGTAGTAGGTGACTGGGAGTTGAGCACTACACATTAACCTTGGCTTCTGTGCTAATTAATCAAGAATATGGGTTATAGCCTTTAAAGCAATGGAGTTATTTCAGTTTAGCAAATTGCTGCTGCTCAGCTGAGACTCAACAGCTGAGCGTGGTCCTACTTCCACCCCCCTCCAACTGCAGAGCAAATCACTGGGACGAGTTTCAGCTCCAGCCTCGTGCTTTGCTGCTGGGGTGTGTTGTAGTGCATGGCCAGGTACCGCAGCTCTGCAAGGGGAGCATCAGTCACGCTCCAGGAGCTCGCTGCTTGGTGCCCATAACCTGAATGGTTTTGAGCAAGAAGTTCAGGTTCACCCCCACTTTTGGTATTTAAAGGATTCTTCAGGTTTTTCGATGGGCCAAATTGACCTCTAGAGCTGCCCATCTTCTCCTCTAGACTGGAGAGACTCCCCAGCAATGATAATGCTTCCAACTTGTCTCCTTGGTTAGTAATTTCAGCTTCAAGGTGCTAGATCTGAGCTTGTGTGTTTCTATTAAATGGTGCCAGGGAAACCCAGCCTGGCGTGGTAAATGCTGTCAAAACCAAAGTGGAAAAGTTGCTACGTAAACTGCAGAGTATTGCTGGAGCTCTGAGGACTGTCTGAATACGCTGACTAATATAGCACCTCCTAAAAAGATACCAGAAGTAATCCCATGGCGTGGATGCCCTGCTCTCAGCAGGGAGGGCTGCCCACCTGAGCTGGGATTCCAGGGTGGATGTAGATGGAGGGAAGCTCTGGTATTAATGAAGTGCTTGCTCAAAGTAGCCAGATCTGAGCAGGACAGCACCCACGCTGAGGCCCTGTGAGGAGCAGAGGTGTCAGGAACACTTCAGACAGACACCCACATGGGAGCACCACGCTCCTCTCAGAACAAAATCAAACCTGATCCTGTCACTGCTATTGATCCGAAGACGTGGATTGAAGCCAGTGTGACAGTGGGGCATGTTCCCAGCAGGTCAGCTGTTACTGTATTAGGATAGGAGGGAGCGTGGGTGAGTTATTTTGATTTTGTTTGAAACAATAAAGCCCAAGTTCTTTGGAATCCTCACAACAGAACCAGCTTTTAGCCCCGGCGTTTATAGGGACGAGTGGGCGAGTTGTTTAAAGGGAAAAAAATCTTTGAAAGCAGGCCAAGTGAGGGTGAGAATTTCATGGTGGAAGGGAAGCGCGGGGCACCCGTCCTGCGTGTGAGCAGGGTGCGCATGGGCTGCCAGGGCCGTGGCTGGGCAGGTCGCGAAGCACGCTGGTGGGCACAGGGTGCTGAGGGCACACTTGGGTGCAGGCTCGCGGCTCACTGGTGTGCGTGCGGGAATCTGAAGCTGCAGGTGGTGTCTCTGCTGATCATGGATGTCTCATTCATTCTCCTTTGTTGCATCCTAAACCCAGATGCAAAATGTCATCTTCTCCTGATGTTCCAAGCACCAGCATCATGTGTGGGCCCTGCTGTTCTACCCTCTGCGTTTGTAAAATGTTCTGCATTTCATCCTCAATACCTGCCTCTGGTGTCCCCTCTCACAGCTGTCCTAAGTCGACTCAGCTCTCCACATGTGGGGCACAGGCTCAGTTCTGGTTCGTAGAATCCCAGCCTGGTTTGTGTTGGAAGGGACCTTAAAGCTCATCCAGCTCCAATCCCTGCGACAGGCAGGGACCCCTTCCACTGGAGCAGCTTGCTCCAAGCCCCTGTGTCCAACCTGGCCTTGAGCACTGCCAGGGATGGGGCAGCCACAGCTTCTCTGGGCACCCTGTGCCAGCGCCTCAGCACCCTCACAGGGAAGAGCTTCTGCCTAAGAGCTCAGCTCAGTCTCCCCTCGGGCAGGTTCAAGCCATTCCCCTTGGCCTGTCCCTACAGGCCCTTGTCCCAAGCCCCTCTCCAGGTTTCCTGCAGCCCCTTTAGGCACTGGAGCTGCTCTAAGGTCTCCCCTTAAGGAGCCTTCTCCAGGCTGCACCAACCCAGCTCTCAGCCTTTCTCCAAAGCAGAGATGCTTGAAGAGAGCTAAATTGAAGTTTAGTATGTGAGCTCCCCAGGCAGCAGCTTAGTTTGAGGCCAATTCCCTTCCATAGCCTGTGGCGCCAGAACAAAATAGGTGCAGAGTAATTGCCTTTTGCCTTCTCTGTCCTGATACTAGGATTCTGCAAGGTCGTGTGTGATGGAAAGCTGGCCTCTTCTCTGGCACGCGACAGATGGGGCTGCCCCACAGGACAGATCCTGGCCAGCATCACTGGTGCTCTGGGGGATCCATCTTGCATTGCCCTGCAGCTCTGCCCGTGTCTCATCAGCACAGGGCGTTTCACCACTTGTTGCTCAGAGCTTGTTTGCCCTGAGCACAGCCTGACCCTCCCGCCATCAGCCAGGTCAGCCTCATGAGCACTGATGGATCCCCAGCTCCTGACTGTGGCTGCCCCAGCCCTGCTGCTCTCCTTCTGGAGAGGTTTTATGCATCCGTGATGCCTTGCCCTTGTGTCCAGGACTGTTGGGAAGTCCAGTGAAGCTTTGCAGCCCCTCTTGGGGATAGGAGGGATTTAGGGGCTGAGACCAAGCCAGGAGTCCTGGTCTCAGGCCTCATACAGGTTCTGTGTTTCTTTGTGAGTCCTGGAAATAAGCTTCCTGGCATGGCAGGTAGTCCCCAAGAGCTGCTTTGGTTCAGGGTAGGGAAATTTCCTACTTTTGCAATGAAAAATGGGAATGAAGTGTAAGAGAACAGTGTGGACAGAGCAGAGAGTGCAGCGGGGCTGTGTCCCTGCTTTGCCACTGCCCTGCCAGGTGGCCTTCGGCTGCTGCTTCTCTTCCCAGTGACCCATTTCATGTCAGGAACGCACATTTCACACAGGGGAGGTAGGAGCAGCTCTGTGGCTGTTGTGGAGCGTTTACATCTTTCTGTGTTTAAAACCTTGTTGCAATTAGAAATTTCCCTCTGTTAAACAGAGGTACGTTTAAATTAAGAGATGGTTACGGCTGAGCATCTTTGGCTCTTGCAATAGGACCAAAAAATATCATGTCTCTAATAATATGAGGAGCAGGAGGACTATCGGGAGTTAAAAATGGTCCTTTGGTATTTTGGTGCTTTAGATTCAAGCGATCCTATTGTGTCTGTTTGTGCACAGGGCTTTTGCTGTGTGCTGCATGTGCCTGTAGAGCTGAATGTGTTTGCAGATGTAGTTAAGGAAAATTGATCCCGATCTATTTTTAAGGTAAAGTGTGTGTGGTGGGTAGGAGGTGAGGAGGTGGAAGGAAAGCTAAATATTCACGTAGCTCCGCTCTGTGTTTGAGAGCATCATCTAATACCGCCAGGCTCGTGGCAGCGAGGTGAGGGCGAGGAGCTGCGCTGGAGCCCACCCCTCGAGCAGGGGCACGGAGGCACCGGCAGGAGCGGGGCTGTCGCTTTAAGCTGCATCCCGCACCCAGCGGGGTCACTGGGGCTGGCGGCGTTCCCCGCATGGCTGCGCGCTCCGCATAAATCCCAGCGCCGGCAGCCGAGCGGAGCCGGGCAGAGCCCGCGGCGCTCGCAGAGCAGCGGAGCGGCAGCTCCGGAGCATCCGAGCGGCAGCAGCGAAGCGCCAGGCTCTGCCCTGCGAGCTGCGGGCATCCTGGCCCACGGACGGGGAAAAGTGGAGCCCGGGGAGGAGGTGGCTGCTGGGTCGGTGAGTAAAACTCGGGTTTGTTTGTGTTTCCCCCCATCCTCTGCAATGAGAGCCTACACCGGGAGTACAAGGAGGAGGCAGAGAGACAGAGAGAGGTTTACTCAGGCCAGGGCTCGGGTATTGCCTGTGTGTGCTTGGGGAGGGGGGTGTTAAGTTTTCAGGAGCTTCATTTTGAACTCGTGTTATTGATATTTTGTCAACTTTCTGAGGAGTGGATGCCAGCAGGGCACAGGCTCGGGGTCTGCTGATGTCTTGTAGCACAGCGTGCTGAGTGTGGATAGTGGCTCCCTGTGCCCGGCCGTGCCTCCTGGGGGTGGCTGGGGTGTCCAGCCCTGCCTTTTGGAGGGACCTAAGGATCGGAAGTGCTGTCCTTAGCAAAGACTGGACAAGCCTCAGAGCTTTGGTGACGCTGAAGGTGACGGTCTCATTAAGGAAGGGAGGCTCCAGCCGAGGTGTCGATGGTCAGGGACCGGGAGAGCCCCACTCCCGAGCCCAGTGTTGGTGCTCCAGACATTCCAGCTCCCGGTAAAACAGGCTGCAGCTTTCGGCCAGGGATTTGCTTCCATTCCTCTCCTGCAGCCCTGCTGTGCCTCCCGGGAGCCTCACTGCAAACCTCCCCTCCGGTGCCTTTCCCAGGTGAAGCAGTGAGGTGGGGACGACAGTTCAGTGCCTGATGCACCTGCGAGGTGAGGGCTTGGGGCTGTGGCCATGCTGGTGGTGCTGGTCCCTGCAGCGGGTTCCCCTGGGGTGAGGTTTTGGGGTAACGCAGGGATAAAGAGCCACGTGCAGGGGACAAGCAGAGAGTGGAGCAGTCTGGGATGAAGTGCTCCCAGCACCATCACAGCCCCACTCCTGCCTGGTGGTTTTGATGCCGGAGAGAGGAGGCGAGCAGTTGTGATGTGTCTGGTTTATAGAGGGAGAGGCAGATAAGGCGTGTAGATGTGTTGGAATGGATATCTGCCAGCCTGGGCAGACAAGCACCTGCTAGAACAAGGGATGCTTTCTCCAGGCACTGTCCATGGTCAAGAGCTTGGCCCTGGAGACCTGGTCCTGTCCCAGCTCTGCCACTGTGGGACTTGCACAAGTCGCTTCATCCCCAGGTTGTCTCCTCCCTGCAGTAAGGTGAGGAGAAGGAATCGTGGAGGACACGTTTAAATGCCAAGGTTTAAATGCTGCTCCCTGTTGGAGGGGGTGAGGGTAAGGGCTGTTGTGTTATCGCTGAGCCTGCTGCTGCCCTCACCCTGTCCCTGACCCGCACACACACCGGAGCAGGATTGCCTTCGAGCAGCAGCTCCTGAGCTGGATCTGCTGTGCCAGACCCGCCGGGGACCATTGCCGCAGGGCAGTGGGTCCTGCTCACAGGTAGGGCAGTGCTGTCCCCTCAGAAGGCTGGGCAAAGCTGGGGGAGAAACCTTTGATCTTGACAGCTCTTTGCTGCTATATTGGGGCAGGAGGGAGAGGAAGGGGACCAAAGGCAGCCCAGTGCCCCATGGGGACACCAGCTGTGAGGGGGGAAGCTGGTCCGTCAGAGGAGCAAGGTTTGGTCCTTGAGGTAGCTCATGAGAGCATCTGCAGTTTGGTTTGGTGGGTGAAGCTCCCTTGGAAGAGGACGCTTCACCCATGCATGGCGCATCGGGTGCTTGTGGCAGTGGCAGGAACCGCCGGGGGATGCACATGGCTCTGCCAGCGTAGAAATCCTCTGCCATGGTCCCTGGGGACCTCTGGAGCCCTGTCCCAGGGCAACCTTGGAGCGTGTTGCTGTGATGAGACAGGCTTTTGATTGGGGCTCAGCAGTGACTGGGTGAGCCGCATCCCACCCTGGCTGATGCTGCTTCCCCAGCTGCCCGGGCTGATTTTGAGCCCAGGAGGGCAGCAGGAAGCTGTGGGAGAAGCCACCATTGCCAGAGCTGTTCAGTGAGGGCATTTCTAACAGCAGGAGCTGGTGTGCAGGAGGGGAGCGCAGCCAGGGCTGGCGGTGGGTACGGGCTGCTCGGGTGCCAAGAGGAGACTGGGGACAGGGAGCTGGAGCAGGGCCACGGAGCAGAAAGCCCAGGCTGTGGTGCAAGTGGCATTGCCCTGCTCCACCAGAGACTGACTCTGGGTGTGTGGGGCTGGCCACGAGGATCCTCATCTGCCTCCACAGGGCCCTTGGGACCTCAGCTATGGGAGCACCACGTGAGATTAACATGAAATAATTAGCACGTCCTCTGCTGATCCTGGGATAGGGCTCAGGAGCAGGAATGTGTCAGAGGAGCTCTGCTCTGCAGAGACCCCGGTGGGCAGCGGTGTCCAGGGGTAGAAACCCTGTGGGGTTGTGGCTTCAGGTGTTAGGAGCTGGGAAACGGTTTCTTTCTAGCAATGATACCTTCAGCATTTGTTCAATGGTTTTCCTGAGTCCGAGTGAACATGGCCCCCATCACCTCCTGCTTCTCGCTGCCTTCCCAACACCCCAGGTGTGTTTTGTACATCCCCAATCCATCCTGTCAGGTTAAGAAGTCTGCTCATCCGCCGCAGATAAATGTATGCAAAAGCCTGGCCGCCTGTTTCAGGTGCCCCAGTCCTGCTCCCAGGCTGTCCTTAGCCAGGCTGCTCAGCATTCCAGTGAGCCAGCAGTGTCCAGGTGGAAAACAGGACCAAGCTCTGATCCCCACATGTGGCACCTCCTGGGACATTGTCCCTGCCCTGCCCGTGGTCAGGGAGCAGGAGCAGCAGCTCCGCACTTGTCGCACACAGGGAGAGGCGCGCGTGTGCCTGTGTTTGCAGCCAGAGCTGCCCCGGGGTGGTCTCTGCAAAGCCCTGGGTCCCTCTGCCCGGTGCAAACGGGGCTGTTTTACCTCTTTGCCCATGGTGGAGGTCGGCTGAGCAGAGACAAGTGGCACAAATAGGGCAGTTGTGGTGCTAGAGGCAGCGGATGGGCGGTGAGGCCAGGCAGGGGCCCCAGCCGTGGGGTGAGAAGTGGTCTCAGGGCTGGAAACCAAAGCGGCTGTGCAGGAGCCATGCAGGGCTCTGGGTCCCGGGCCCATGGTGACCGGTGGCTGTGTCCGTGCTGTTGCTCAGCCCCGTTAGGGGCTGCCCTGGCTCTCGGGAAGCCTCTGGACCATCCTGGACGTGCCAAGCGCTGGGCAAGCACAGCTCGGTAGCAGATGGTGGGCTCCAGGGTGTGATTGTGCATCCACGGCCCTCACAGCTCCTTCCTTGGGGCTAGGAACAGGCTGCGAGTGGAGGGAGCCGAGTGCCCCGTGCCTGTCACATCAGGGCATTTTAATTAGAGAGGGACGGGCCTGGGGCACGCTTTGGCTGGAGGGAGCAGCACCCATGTCCCGAGCTGGCCCCGAGGCACCAACCTGCTGCTTCCATGGGTGCTGCAGCGCCGGGAGGCACCAGGAGCGCAGCAGCCCCGTCCCACCCCACCCGTGCTCCGGCTGCTCCCCAGACCGGCTCAGAGCATCCTGCCCTCTCCCAGGCAGGTTCCGAGCAGGGATCCTGGCGCATGGAATTGCCACGTCCCGGTGGGATGCGCCCGGGGGAACGTGGTCTGTGGCGGGGGGGAAGCCCTGAGCCGGGGGCTCTGACCGAGGCGGCTGCTCCGTGCAGGGCAGGACTTCCCCAGGGAGCAGGGGCTGCTCTGCTTTACTCCGTGCGGTGCGGGGGGGAGGCTCGGTGTGAATGAGCCGCTTCCTCCGGCAGCCTGGAATGTGGGTCACGGAGCTGGGGTAGGTGCGGTGCAGCCCCGGTTCAAGCTCAAGGAGGCTTTGGTTTCCAAGGCGCAACCGTTGGTGGTTCAGAGGGTCTGAGCCGCCGCTGCAGCAGCAGCTCGGCACAGGGGGAGAGGTGAGAGGGGCTTTTCCCCTCCCTGATCAGCTCCCACATTGCTCGTGTTCCTCTCTGGCCCGCTGCTAATTTTGACGCTGCCCTAAATAGAAGCTGAGTGCATCTCATCTGCTCGGCTTTGCATACAGGAAAATTGGTTTCCTTCATTTACCGAATCCAACTTGTGGCTTTAACCCGCTCAGCTCGGGGCTCTCCCCGCTGCAGACCTCCCTTGGGGGCCTCCGTGTGCCTCTGCCCCAGTGCAGAGCTCTTTGCTGGGGATGGCACCGGCACCATTCCTGGTGGGGTTGGGAGGGCTCCAGTGGAGCTGGGCAAGGGGCTTCATGAACAGCCAAGGAGATCCCTGCTGAGAGGTCTGGTGCTCGGGGCCGGCTCGCCCTGTGCTCTCCATTGGGATGTGCTGCTCTCCAGGAGGGACCCAGAGCCCCTTCCCAGGCTGGCCTTCCCCAGCCGCACGCTGCAGTAGAGCGGAGCACAGGCAGACCCAATTGTAGGAGGTTCTGGTTGGTTTCTGTTGACGTATCTTCTCCAGCACATGGTGGGAGCAGCTCCGCACGCAGGGGCTCATCCTGAGCCCGGCAGGTGCCCTCTTACCGCTCTTGGGTTCCTATCCCGTTCAGAGTGGCTCCTTGGGGAGATTCGCTCTTCGGCTGCCCCGGACTCTGGGATCGCTCTCCCGGTGCGCGGCTGGACACAACGCGGCGCTTCCCAAAGGCTCCTGAGCCCTTGTGCGGCGCGACGTCAGCAAACCCCTGTCGGGCACCAGGTGCTGACCTGGGCTCTTCCCCCAGACCTGTGATTTTGTGGGGGCTGGAGCTCGGCGGCTGTCGGGGGCTGCAGACCCGGAGCACCGAGAGGAAGCGCTGAGGGTGCGGTGGCCTGGAGAGGTTAAACGGAGGTGGCCCCGTAGGAGGCCGGAGCTGGGTTGTGCACAGCGAGGGAAAGGGAGAGCTCGTTCCGGAGCCAGGACAAAGGCACCGAGCGGCCGCGGCCCCGGCGGGCTCCGGGCTTGGCGAGCGCGGGCCCGGCCGGGAGCCACCTCAGAACAGAGCCGGAGCGGGGCCGGCGCCAGACGGAGCCATTGGGCACCGGGAGCTGTCTGGGCTGCTCTGACTCTCTCCTCCTTTGCCGCCTTCCCAGAAAATCCACCGGAGCCCTTCGGAGGAGGAATGCTTCTTTGACCTGTTGAGCAAGTTCCAGAGCAACCGGATGGACGACCAGCGCTGCCCGCTGGAGGAATGCCCATCGGAGGCTGCAGAGGCAGCGGCCACACCGGTCCCTGCCCTGGGAGAGCGGATCTGTAAGTACCGTGCCTTTGCTACGGGAGCGATGCTGCTCCCGTGGCCTGGCGCAGCCGCTGCGGTTGCACTGGGAATCTTGTGATGTTCTTCCCCAAGCCTCAGCTCTCTGAACTGAGCAGCCCTTTGGCAATCCCCATCGTTATTTAAGGAAGGAAGAAACATTCTTATGTTAATGGTTGCTGAGGGAAAGGCTGGAGAATGCGAGCTGAGGCTTGGAGAGTAAGAGATGCAAAATACACTTGGATTTCCTCAGTACGGACCTTTAGAGAGTCTCGCCTTCGGAACACAGCGAGGCTGGCACAAGGACCTGGGCCTCTGCCAGCATCTCCAGGAGGAAGGTGCTGATGGTCAGTGCTGAGGGAGCCTTGTAAGAGCCTGGGGAGCTGGGGCCCACGGGGCTGGCGCGGGCTTCCCCACACAGCTCCAAGGGCTGCCAGGTCTCCTCGTAGGGTTGCCATGGAGGAAAGGGTCTGGATTTTGTACAGCTCTTGGTGATGGGTGCTCTGTAAGAACAGAGAGGCCAGAGCGATGCATAAACAATGGGAAGCTGCAGCAGGCAGCCCGCTGCCCATAGGAAGAACAGGGATAAATGGAGGCAGCGTCTGGTGAATGGATGGGACAGGAAAGGCAGCTCCGGGCTGGGTCTGCGCTTCGGGTTTGTGTCTTTCTCACAATGTGGTGTTGAGGACCTTTGTTGAAACAGAAAATAGTTCAAACGTGCAGGGTCACGCTCAGTCACCGCCGCACGGGGTCAAACCCCTCACTGGGGCCGGTGGAGTCATTTATCAGCTTCAGAATGAGCACTGAGTACGGACAGGGCAGGAGACCCCAACACCCCTCGAGTGCAGCAGGACCTGCGGCCAGAGGCTGCTCCGAGGGGTGGTGCTGAGCAGGGGCCGGGTGGCAGCGCGGGGCAGGTTGGGCTGCGAGGGGAGAAGGGGTTTGCCCCCTAAACTGAGGCTGTAAAAGAGCGCGTTTCCGGAGCCATTTCTGATGCAGGAGCGCGTTTGGAGGCGGGAGCCGGGCACTTCAGGGGGCCGAGTTTGAAACGTGGAGCTGTCCACAGAACGTACGAGCAGGCACAGGCTGGGTTCAGCTCTGGTTTGGTCTCAGCCTTTGGGACACATTGCAAGGTTTCTGTGTGAGCTGAAGGGGAAGAAACTCATCTGTGGGTCTGTGCTGAGGCTTCTACGTGTCGCTGGGCTCTGGAGGGATCCCGCTGTGCCGGGAGCATCCCTGCTCGTGTGCGCTGTGCTCGCCGGGCCAGGGCTCTCTGGGTTCTCCTGCGCTTGTCCTGTCCCGAGCACAGGGGCTGTTTGGGAGCTGCCAGGAGCCAAGAGGCTCCTTCCATTGAGCGCTGCCCAGGAGGCGTTCCAGGACTCGCTTTGCCCAGGTCCCGGCCCAGATTCTGCGCTGTGTTTGAAGCCCTCCCTTTGTCACTGCCCCACGCGAGCCCCTGGTGCTTGGTGAAGAGCCCCCTTTGTGCGGGGCAGCTCTGGGGCTGCAGCCCAAGGGAAAGGGTGCGCGTGGTTGCGGGATGGGGTCTGCTCCCTGTAACGCTCGTGCTTTGAGGGCAGGGTTTTGCGGTCACGTCACGGGCACTGGGGTTGCTCCCGCTCCCCTGTGCAGGGCGGAAGGTGCCGATGGTCCTGCAGGAAGGCAGCGTCCGGCCCGGCTCAGCCCCTGCCCCTTACCCCGGGTGGTTGGGCAGTGTTTTGGCGGTGAGGATTTGGGTGCCCTGCAGAGCCGTGACCCTGCCCTGTGCTCCTCTCCCCCTCCAGCGCAGTCCTCCCTGATGGCATCTCCGCAGACGGAGGAGTTCTTTGACCTCATCGCCAGCTCCCAGAGCCGGCGCCTGGACGACCAACGCGCCAACGTGGGCAACCTGCCGGGCCTGCGGATAACCCAGAACAACCTGGGGCACCTGCGCGTGGAGGGGGACGCCCAGGAGCCTGGGGACGAGTTCTTCAACATGCTCATCAAGTGCCAGGTACCGGCACAGGACGGGTACGGGGGGCACGGTCCCGCGATCAAGGGGGGCACCGGTTTCTCCCGCACAGGCAAAGGCCACCCCTGACCCCCACCCTGTGCACCCAGGCAGGGCCCTGCCGTTGCCTCCAGGCCCTTCTCGCTACCCCGTTCTGAGGGCTGTGCTCGGTCACTGCGCCACAGGGGAGCGGGTCGCCGCAGAGCCCCCTCTGCGCGGTGCCCACAGGGGCTGGCTCTTCCCCGATGCTGGAGCCACCAGCCCCGCAGCCCCGGCCAGGAGCGTGTGCTCCGGGCACCAGCCCCAGCCTTCACCTCCACACCAGCACTGTCCTGTCACCGCCGCGTCCTAACGCCCCTTCTCCCCCCCTGCAGTCCGCCAGGATCGACGACCAGCGCTGCGCGCCCCCGGACTCCATCCCCCGTGGACCCACCATGCCCGACGAAGACTTTTTCAGCCTGATCCAGCGTGTCCAGGCCAAGCGCATGGATGAGCAGCGGGTGGATCTGGCCTTGGCACAGGAGGCAGCGGAGGAGCGGCAGCGCTCCGGTTCCAGCTAAGAGCTGGGCTGGGCTTTGGGGGGGCTGCTTTGGTTTCATTTTGTTTCTCCTAAAGAAGTGTGGGTGGTTTCAAACCCAGGCTCCTGCACGGCCACAGACTGCCCTGCCCCTGCAGCTCCAGCACTGCCCCGGCTGCTCTCAGAGGTGTTGCGAGAGGCCCAGTGGATAGGGGAGAGTTTCTTAACACAGGGTTTTATAGGACACACGGACACTGTAACACCGGGCACAGCTGTGGCGGCCCCTTTGCTCATCACCTACAGACCCAGGAACTTGCGCTGGCAGCCAAGGAGGAGCCCAGCGCGGGTGGTTCGCTCCGGCCTCTGTCCCTTTATTTCCACAACACTTTTCATTTAATCGGGAAGGGGAAAGCACCTTTTCCACTTTGAAGCCTTCGTGTCTTGCCTGCATCACGAACCGCTCCGGATTCTTCCCTGGAACATCTTGCTCCGTGTTGTTCCTTCTGCAGGAGGAAATAAGCCCAAGTGAGAGGCCACACGAGTCCTTTCAAACCTCCTGCCCCCAGCAGCAGCCTCGGTCACTGGTTTGCTGAGGACGCTGCGGTGAGCCCTGCGCCAGCCCCTCAGCCTCTGCTCCTCCTGCGCCGCAGCCAGGCCCTGCTCACCTCTCGAGGACAGCGGCGCCGCGCAGCCCGGAGGGAACTGCCCCTGCGCAGCCCCACGGCAGGGCCAGGGAAGGGGCAGGAGGGCTCTGCCCGTTGGTTCAGGGCACACGGGGGCACCTCACTGCTGCTGGCGCCAGCGCCGGGAGGCCCACACAGGACAGCCCCGTGTGCAGGTGAGTGTGCCCAGGGCAGAAGCCCGCACTCAGCAGTGACTGCTGCGGAAGCCAGCGACGCTTGCTGGCCCTGGCTTGGCAGGAGGGAAGCAGAACCACCCCCTCCTCCCTGCGGGTCCCACAGCAGCCGGGGATAAGGGCCCGTTTCCCCCAGACCGGCGCGGAGCCTCCCCTGGACCCTGCGGAGCTTTTCTCTGGTTCTGACTCCAATGAATGGAGCCTCAGCAGAGCTCCAGCCTCGGGTGCTGGCTGGGAAGTCGGTTCCGCCCCCAACACAACTGCCAGCCTCTACCTTTACTTACATTCCTTCCCCTCTGCGAACAGCTGGAGAAGCCCCGTGAGGAGGGGAGCAGGGACCTTCAGGCCGTGGAGCGTCGTCTTTTCTCTTCACCACCTTGGACTTCAGCAGCTCCAGCACCGAGTTCTGCCCAAGCAGAGCTGCTCCTGCAGAGAACAGATCAGCACTTTGTATTTGCAACGCGTTTGATGGAGACGTCTCCCCCCGCAGCAGGACCCGGCCCAGAGCCGCTGCCGGTCGGGCACTCACCGGCCTGCACTGCCCACGGAGCTGCTGCGGGGAGCTCGCAGCAGGGGCCCTGGGCTGTGTCCCTGAGAGGACGCCGAGCACGAGGCTGCCGTGGCCCGGCTGCAGCAGCGCTCAGCCAGGCGCTGACCTGGAACTGCCCACGAGCCTTCCCGGGTGTTGATTATTTGCCATATACTTGAATGTACGAGCTTATTTATTTTTTACCTGTGCATTTGCTAATGTCATTTTAATGGGGAATTTCAACCCCAGGTACTTCCTTTTTTTTTTTTTTATTCTAAGAAATAATCTGCCAAATGGATTAATATATTAGAAACGAATAAAGCTCGAGGGGAGGGGTTGTGCTTAATAAATATTTGTGTCAAAGCTCCAATGACCAAGTCACTTTTCATTATTTCTGGGCCTGCAGCTAGGGAATGGGGCTGGGGTGGGTGGTGCTCTCTGGTGGCCGCTGGCACCATGGGGAAGGGCTAAGGAAAGGGTGTAAGCCCCCACCCGCACATCCCTTTACTGAAGATCGCAGGGGACTGAGGGAGCCTCTTCCCTGCCCGGAGGGAACACACAAAGCCCTGAGCATTCCCTGCCCAGAGCAACGGCCCAAGCCCAGGAGGCCCCAGGACCGCAGGGGCAGACCAGGCAGCCCTGCAGTGGCCAAATCCGGCTTTCCTCGGGCAGCTTGAGCCCTCCAGGCTCTAGGAAAGCGGCCGAGCTTCTCCCCTCAGGCTCAGCTCTGTCGCGCTGCCTGTGCCTTGTTTCCCCAGCGCAGCTCCCCGATGAAAGGGGCAGCGAGTGCTGCGCAAAGCCCTGGCGTCCGCCCTTAGCAAAGGTACTCACGGAGCAGCAGGCAGCACCATGAGCGCCATCGCAGTGGGGTGAGCCGGTCCTTGGGATTCGCCAGGAGGGGGTCCGGGAGCAGCAGGTTTTGGATCCTGAGCCCTGAGGGGATAAAACCAAGTCACAGCTGCTCTTCCCACGCCCGGTAACTGGTGCTGCCAAAGTCCTGACCAATGAAGAGCCACCAGCTCCTTCCCATCAGGTGCCGGGACATGAGCAGCTCTGTGCTGGGGGCCTGTGTGTGAGCTGGGGACAGACCCAGGTCCCCAGTGCACAAAGGACGGAGGCTGAGCGGCCCCGGAACAAATCCCTGTGGGTGTCCCCCCCCCCCAGCCCTCCCCTCTCCCACACCGCCAAGGCGCCCACAGAGCTTGGGCCCACACGGGGATGAGCTCTCCTGTGCTGACATCCCCGCGAGAGATGCGGGACTGTCGGCGCTAACACGGCCGCCTCGCCGGAGCTGCGGCGGTAACGCGCGAGTTACGCAGCGCAGGGTCCCTGGTGCAGGGCCGGAGGTGAAGAGCAGCTCAAAATCCAGCAGCTTCCAGCAGAAAACAGCCCCTGCTCTCTGGCACGCAGCTGTGCCCGGGCCCCAAGGGGCACTGGTGATACACGGCTGATGTCAGGCCTGTGGGGGTTCTGTATTGCTCACCTGCCAAGTCACGTCAGGGCTGAGGCCCTGCGCTTGCCTCAGCCCTCCCCAGAGCCTCGTGCTGCTGCTTCGGCCACCGCTGAGCTCCATTTCGCTGGAGGGGCTCAGCCGGCAGGACCCTGGCCCGGAGCACCCAGGCACTGTAAATTCCAGGCTGGAGCTGGACAGCTTCCGGCAGCTCCCCATAGCAAGCTGCTGGGAGCCCGCCTGCAGGACACAGCCGTGGGCTAAGTTAACTCCTGCATGGCTCCGCAGGAAGCCCAGCCCAGGGGCCTGCACTACAGCAGGGCCTGGAGGCCCAGAACTCGCCCCCGTTAGAGCCTGTGCAGGCAGCACAACCAAGAGGTGAGCATTGCAGGGCCTCCGGCACCCCTCCTCACCGCGCTGATGTTACACAAGGCACGTACCTGCCCCGCCGCTGCCAGCGAGGCAGCAAACCCCTGCAGCAGCTCCCACGTGGCTCCTCGGTGCAGCCGAGCCGCCGCAGCACAGCAAGCGTGGCAGTCACTGCTGCGGGCTCTGGGCAGGGCAGCAGGGTCCTGGCAGCAGAAAGCAGAGGGGGTTATGTCAGACAGCCCCAGATAAGGAGGGTCTGCAGCCCCCCCCCGCCCCCCCAGTGTGGGCCTGGCCCAGGCCTGGCCTCAGCAAGTCCCACAGAGCCCCCATCGCACCCACCTTCACCAAACACCGCTGCCGGCAGGGCCCGGGCCACACCACCGGTAACCACCGGTAGCCCCAGCAGGGACAGACACAACCCATCAGGGTCCCGCACTGGCCCAATTAACTCTGGGATCTGGCTGCATTGCAAAAGGAAGGAATTTCTGCTCAGAGGCAGAAAACAAGAGGCAAAGTAGTTGGTATTTTACAGCAAAGCCCCTGTGGGACAGGATTCAGGCTCCATCCCTCAGCAGCCAGAGAAATGCTTCAAGGAACCCTTCACGTTTGTTTGAAGGAACACTTCACGTTTGCTGCTCATCCTGTGGACGCCACTTTGCCCCCCTTGAAGGCCTCTTTCCATGCCGCAAAGACTCACCTGCTTGATTTCACCATCAGTCGCTCCCCTGCCCCGCTGCACCGGGCCTTCCTCTTGACTTCCTCCCATCTTGACACAGCTCCATGTCAGGAGAAAGGCTCCTCTTCTCCCTGCTCCCCAGAGCCCGGCCTGCTGGGCTGCTCCGAACCAAAGTGAGCTCACCCGGGGCCTCTTCCAGACCAGAGCCACCTCCCCACAACACAAGACCCACTTCAAACGGCAGCACAAAAGTGTTTCACCTGCAGTCTATGAGCCCCAAATCCTTCTGTGTTCTATGCAAACTCCCTCACATAACTGCAGCCCTCACCCCTCCTGCGGAAAGCCCATGAGCAGCACCGTTAAACAGCAAAACCTATCCCCACCTTGCCAAAGCTGGGGCACAGCAGCAGGTCAGAAAGGCAAACGAAAGCAACATAGAAGGGTCAGGTTGTAACTTAACTGTCCCCAAGGCAACCCTGCTCCTGCCACCGCTGCTCTGTGCCACCCAGCAAAGCATCAGCACAAGGAAGGCGCAACGCTGAGCTTCAGGGAAAAGGTGAGGAAACAACCCCCTGCCAGCAGAGAGCAAACACACCCAGGGACAGAGAGCCCGGCCCTGAGCCAAGGTGCAAGCCTCTGCTCAACTGACCCAGCACCAAGCTGATCCAGAGCTCTGTGTTTCACCGGGATCTGAGCACACACGAGTGGCTGAGGGATGAAGTTCCTGCCCCTCAGTGCTGTTTCACCACCCTGAACCTCCATACAATGGGAACACAGCTGATCCGTGCCTATAATGCAACACGTATGAAATGACCAGAACCACTTCAGATGAAGTAAACCCATTAACACCTGCAATGCCCTCCCTGAATCCTTAGCTGATTAAGGACCACGAGCACCTGGATGTGCTTGGCTGAAAGAACGGGGTTTGTTCAGCCCAGAGACACAAAGGCCATAAGGGATTTTACTGCTTTTATAGCTTGCTATTAACAAGGGCAGAGAGAACAGAGACAGGGTCTGGTGCCAGCCAAAACTCAGGGAATTTCAGTTACTGGTCAAATACCAGGAGTCCAAAGAGGTTGTGGGATCTGTATCCTCAGAGATATTCAAGACAAGACCCTGAGCATCCTCTGTACAGGAGGTTGGCCTAAAAACCTCCCGAGGTCACTTCCAACCGGAATTACTCTTTGATCGCAAGTTTAAAACCATAGAAAGCAGCTACTTCACTGTGCTTCATGCTAATGGGCTTCAAGAGCAGTTAAACTTTCATGCAGGCAGAGGAAGCAAAGCACAGTGTGCTCACCTCCTGCCTGATTCATCACTACCTGAGTGCTACATGCTGCTAAGCTCCTACATTCTTCATTTATCACAGCATTATTTTTTCTTCTAGCTGATTTTAACATGCAGCAGCAGCGTTAATAAGCTCAATAACTGTCAAGTAACTCTTCAGACAACTTTCTGGGTGCTCTACTTATCTCCAACGTGCTTCAAGAAACGTTAATCTTGCCTTCACGCCCACCCTCCCCCTCAGCAACACGGAATTGCATAACCCAGCAGCAGGGCTGCTCATCTCCAAGTGGGATCCCCGAGCAGGGGGCAGCGGAGCAGAGCGCTGGAGGATGGCGAGGGGAGGAGAAAAGCAGCACCCGGCACTGCTCGGAGCCTCCTGCGGGGTCGGTCTGGCCCTGCCAGCACACACAGGGTCAGGCCCATCTCCTCAGGTGGTACCAATTGTCTCTTCTGCTCATCAGCTCCGCAGCAGCACCTGGGCAAGGCCAGGAGCCACGGCTGAAGCCTCCAGCCCCAGCTGCATGTCCTTAGGCTAAAACACCCAGACAAGAGGCTCCCTTCTCAGCAGAGAACAAAGCTCCTGCCCCTGCTGAAGCACCAAGGCTTGAGTGAAATCAGCAAAACAAGTACCAGGACAAACATCCAGACCCCATCTGCTTGCCCAAAGGCAAAACTACACAAGACACACGATAAAGAAAGACCAATCTCCCAGTTTATTAAACACGGACCACTGAAATGAAGGAATGAAGGTTTAGAGTCTCTCTTGCCATCAGCAGAGCACACAGGCCCCGTTTGTCAGGTCTGCCCCTTGCTGCCGATCTTGGGGGGTGCTTCCCCACCTTCTCCCTCTGTGGGCTCCCCTCCGGACCCGGTCTCTGCCGAGCTCTCCAGGAGCAGCTCCAGGGCTTCCTCCCCAGCCACACGTCTCACCCGCTCCCCTTTGGCTGCCAGGATCTCCTCGATATTCCTGAACAGCGATTTGAGAACCAACAGTGACTCCGCAGCAAAGGCAGAGCGCAGGACTGCTCTTCCACACTTCGGATTTACACTACGCAGTGCATCACACGTGAGCATCACCAGGATATGAAGCCTTTGGGAAGCAGAGCAAACCACCCAAACCTTCTGGGGCTATTTTAATCCATCAGGATCAATGATGTAGCAATGACAGCTAAACGGAAATTCTTAAAGGCATCTTGGGGAGTTATCATTGAAATCTGCATGTCTGGAACATTTAGCCAGGGAAAGCTGGCAGTGATGCGATGAAGCCTGAGGAAGAGCAGAGCCCCGTACACAGTAATTCACCTACTGGCACCAATAAGGTGCCTGTGTACCGCACAGCTGCTCTTGCAGCTTTACACCATGGCACTGGGGTTGGAACTGGATCTTTAAGTTCCTTTCCAACCCAAACCATTCTAGGATTCTATCTGGATCCTCAACAGTGATGGTGAAGATTACAGATGACAGAACCCGGTTTGATTTTAGAACCAAGAGGTTATCAGAACCCATTCTGAGACACAGAACTGAACCCCCCAACAAAGCCTCCGGCTTGCTCTGAACCACGTTTCGGAAGCGCCAAGCAAAGCAGGTGTCGGCCGAGGGACGCAGGCAGGGCCCGGCAGCCCCTTCCCTCGCCAGACCCCGCACACCTACCGCTTCCCCTCCAGGTCGGAGAACCAGCCCAGGTTGTCGGCTATGACGTGGTGGTTGCCGCAGCCCGGGCACGTCACGATCACCACGCCGTTATGGTAGGCCAGCTTGGAAATGGTTTTGGCCGATCGCGTCTGGCAGACCTGCAAAGCGAAGAGAACGTGGCTGCGAGCACCGCAGCGGGCCCCTTGCGAGACAAACGCTGCAGTTACTTCATTAAAAGGTCTCTGCCCGCTCCCCGTCACAAGGGGTCCGTGTCACGGTGCCGGGCAGCTCTGCGCTGACCGGGCCCACGCACACGGGCGATCTTGCTCTGGAAAAGCCGTTTACCTCGGCCCGCAGCGCCCGGAGCCGCCACGGCCTCTGACACACGGCCCCGGCCCCGCACACAGGGACCCGGCCCCTCACAGACGGACCCGGCCCCTCACACAGGGATCCGGCCCCTCGCAGACGGACCCGGCCCCCCCAAACACGGCCCCCGCCCCGCACACGCCGCCCCGCGCACCTTGCAGGTGTACACCAGGCGGTAGTGCCTGGCCCTCGGCTGCTCCGGGCCGGTGGCGGTGCAGGCCGGGCGGAGGGCCGGCGGGCGGCCGGGCCGCGGCGAGGGCCGGGGCCGCCATGGAGCGGCCGCACGGAGCAAGGCCCCGAGCAACGGCCGCGCCGCGCGCTGCATGGCGCCGGCGCAGGCGCGCGGAGAGGGAGGGCACTGAGGTGGTGGCGGCCATGATGGGTAATGGCGGCAGCCATGCTGGCTAGTGGCGGCGGCCATGTTGGCTAATGGCGGCGGCCATGGCGGGTGAGGGCAGGGGCTGCCCTGCGAGCAGTGCCCGTCAGAGGCTTCAATTAAAAGCGGTCCCGGGCGCCGCGGGGCTGAGCCTGGGCTTTGGGCCCACAGAGATCCCGGTTACTTGTGCACCACACGCGTCTCCCATCGCTGCAGTGGCAGGAGAGCGATCCCAGCATCATTGGGCCAAGGGGGGGACACCCAGGGCAGGTTACACAGGAGCGTGGCGGGGTGGGCTCAGGACGCCTCCAGAGAGGGAAGCGGACAAGGGGACCTCAGCCCTAACCCCCTGCTGCAGACAGTAACGTTCCATGGATGTTCTTTATCGGGGTTAGACCGCGGTGAGCCCACGGGCACAGACCGACCCCGCACCCGTCGCCTCCGCGCTCAGGAGCCCTCGGTGTCGGTGTTGTCGCTGCCGGTGGTGTTCTCCCAGTCGGCCTCGTGGTGCCGGCTCTTGGGTGCCCTTCGCAGCGCTCTCTTTCTGAAAGAGGTTCAGGTTTAGAAGAGGTTTTGTGCAAACAGCGGCATTTGAGCGCACTGGGAGCTCAGGGTGGGCCAGTGCACCCAGTGCTGGCTGAACGCGAGGGCTTGCTCTCACAACCCGCA
The DNA here is from genome assembly GCF_037157495.1 of Lathamus discolor. Classification (NCBI taxonomy): domain Eukaryota; kingdom Metazoa; phylum Chordata; class Aves; order Psittaciformes; family Psittacidae; genus Lathamus; species Lathamus discolor. Next base: position 1,337,191 of record NC_088898.1, on the reverse strand, counting down.
GCTCTGACTGGTGGCAAAGAGACAGAACGGGTCTAAACTGATGGAGACATTCTTATACTTCTTGAAGTGTGGGGTAGGGCTGGAGTCCTACACAAAGCCCTTCCTTTAATAAAAATACTGTTGCCAACAGTCATTAGGAGCACACCTCTAGCTAAAACTAGCACTAAGGTCCCTGTTTGACACCGGTTTCATTGCTCTCTTGCTCCAGAACAGCATTGATCAGTGAAGACATCAAGCATTAGGAGAACAAGCCTTCAAACAAGAGCATCTGAACAGCACGGAGGATGGAAATCTGCCCCCATTCACTGTCATGGAGCTTGGTCTTGACTGTCAGCAGTTTGTCAGACAGTGAATGTCAGACCTTTACTCACATGGGAGGAATCTATCAGCGTTATTAAACTTGTAGTTCTTTGGAACACCCTCCATTCCCTGCCGTGGAACCATCTGCATGGTCTGGAGCAAACACTATCACTGCTACCTTGGCTACCTGTGGTGCTAAAATAGGAGTCTCAAACAGTTCAGCTAAAAGCCTGAGCCTCTAAAGACAGGATCTGTGATGAATTTACACCTCCAAGCATCAAGCTTGAGGACAGGGGATGGACAGAAAAAACATACAACAAGCTGATCCGCTAAGTCACTCAGGTATGGCTAAGTTAGTCGTGCTTAGTCAAGTCCAGACCTTTGGTAACGCTCAAAGCAGTCCTTCATCCTCCTCCGCTCCTTTTCTGCCAGTTCCTCGTTGGCTAAAACACACTCCTTGAGCTGGAAAAAATCCAGACAAAGATGAACTGAATCTCCCTGAAGATCATGTCAGCGTCAGCACCAGGCAATGCAAACCTGGTCCACAAAGGTTCCAAGGCTGAGGTGCTGCTGCTGGTCCTTGCAGGGTGAAGGGCTGCAGCCCACCCAAAGGAGCCTGCTCATTTCTGCTCTACCACTTGTTTGTGCAACTAATCATTTTACATTTAATGAAGGAGAAATGGGAACCTTTGCTGTCACATGACCAAGAAGAGCTGTTCACTACCAAACCCCTCCTGCAGGAAAGCAGTTCACTGCACACAGCTTCCTGCTTCTGCTTGGTCCTGCAGAACGAAGTACAGCCTGCTCATTTCTGGGCTGCCCACTATTGTGTGTGCAGGGTGGCAATAGCTCTGTTTCACTGTCTTTATTCTCTCCCATTTGTAAGTCTGGGATTGTGTTTCCTGTACCAACAGTAATACTGTGGGCAATTAAACTGGAAAACATCCATACCCAGAGATGAAGGCCAGAAAGTGATCAGGAGTTTCTAGACACAGATGGAGAAATAACCACCGTAAGTGTTCTGCTGTTCAGAGCTCACCCTCTTTGGAGGGTGAGTTTTTCACAAAGTCCTCAGGCTTTGTAAAAGCGGTTTCTGCTTCTCAAACCTGGTAAATCCATCATTAACAAGAACAGTAAAGATCACAAACCCCAGTTGTAGTAAAGAAGAGCCCACAAAGGTTCTCTTACACTTGGTGACTTTGGAGGCAGGCTGCTCTCTTGAGTGCTAAATTGCTGGGTTTGTCCTTCAGGGCAACCTTCTAAGGGATGGAAAAATCACAGGTTTAGTCACAGTTGCCATTATGAAGCAACTTCTCCCTCCACCAGCTCATCAAACAGCAATAGCTGTAACGCTGTAACAGCAGAACTGAAACCAAGCTGCAGAACGTCAGGATTCAGACACTTCTCATTTCACTTGAACCCTCGGTCTTGCTCAGAATGATGGAGTTCCCCACCAGGTTCAGAAAGGGACAGCAGCTTTCTGGTTTCTGTGTATGCAGGAGCAAAATGAACCTTTGCAAAGCAGCACCTCTGCTTAGCATCCCCAAGAAATAATCATATTAGACATCACCGCAAGAAATCATGTTCATCATTATTTTAACCATAACTTGTCCCTGTTCCCCAATAACTCAGTTGTGTGTATCAAGGCACTCCACATCAGACCACATCCTAGTGAAGCGCCTGATGGAATGATCAGGTATCCTGATACATGATTTTGAACCGAGTGAGATAGAACAGTAAAAGGCTTTCTGGATCTGTTATTTGGCTTTTGCAAAAAATCTCCCATCTCAATGAATGAAAGGATCATTTAGGTCTCCCAGGAGAGCAAAACAGAAAGCTGCTTTTACTGTGCCAGTTTCCTTCCTTGCTCAACATGTTTTGAAAGAGATTTTCAAGTTCTTAGAGGAGCCTATTAACTCCTTTCCACACTGCTGAATCATTTCCACTGGGGATGCCACAGAAACAGAGCCCGTGACAGCATTAACTACAATGGTTCTGCTTTTGTGAAAATAGCCCACAACACAAAAGGGAAGAGGGGAGGGAAAAATTCCTGGAGAATGCCACATGGTCCAGCAGAAGCGGAAGGAGGTTTGTTCTGTTCTCAGCTCTGCCACCAATGCAAGAGGACTGGGTGAGGGAAGGCACCCAGGAGCTATTTCTCAAAGGCACCAGGTACCCAGTGATTTTCCTGGGCAAATGCAATAGACAGATTACCTCAAAAAGAAAGGTGCTAGGATGGTCTATCTAATGATACCACTTTTCCCAGGTCTTTCAGCTGTAGCAAAGACCATTTTAGAGACCATGTAATAAAAAGACCGGCTGTGGAGCTTTTTCTCTCAAGAGAGCTTTACAAGTGTTTACCATTCCCAGTGTTCTCCTTTTGATAGGTGAGAAGGATGGTGGTACAGCAGAATGCCTTGATTTATGGGCACCTATTCTGAGCCATCTCACAGAGGTCTTACTCAGAGCGCCAAGCACACTCAAATGGGAAGCATCCTCACAAACAAAGTCCCCAATCCAATTACCTATTTCTCATTAAAAATAAAACCCAGGAATGGTTTTTCCTGACCCTCTGAAACACATCACCATCCTCTCAAGAATTCTACTCTACATTTCCCCAGAAAAAGCCTTACTTTTAGTTGGTTGTGTGTCTTCGTCTAGGTGACCGTGAAGAGTAAGCTGTGGGACAGAAAAAGCAAGAGCATGAGAACTGCCCCTTATTCTATCTCACACTGTAGCTAGGAACAGATGGAGGAATGCAAGAAACAGGACACACATAAAACTGACCTTTCCCCAGTGCATCTTACTGTCAGCGGCACAGCAGACTGAGCCAGAAGTCACAGATCTACTCATGGATTTATCTTCCATGAATAAATCTCATTCCTTTGGCCTTATTGATACTTTTGGCCTCCAGAACCATCCCAGAAGTAAAAGGTAAACAAGGCACCATACTCACTTCCTGGGAATCTCTGGAGGAGGTATCATCCAGGTCAGAGGTCTGCAATAAAACCAGTGCAAATTAATCATTCCTTATAAGCAAGGAAGTGGCAGTAGGAGAATATACAGAAGTTCCAGAAAAAAGAGAAGCATGAACTTCCTCCTTCCTACACTCCTGTCTGATCACATGGAGACAGAACATAAGATGCCTCACTAATTAAACCCCCTGCATATCTCCTTTAGTTCCAGAAACCTTACACCTTACACCCTGCTCCCAAATTCATCCAAATGGCTCATACACAGTCAGTTTCTAAATAGACTTCACTCTTTGGTGGTCACTCATTACCTTTGGACATGCTCCTAACACAGAAAGTGTCAGCTTGCATGAGTCCATATCCATGCAGGGGCTAGGGCGAGGTAATAAGAGCCATCAGGTCTTTATTCTAAACTCAACATTTGCATGGAAATGGTTACCCACACAGCTGAATCTGAACTGGTCAGGGGCAAAGGGCTCCAAGCAGCCACACTCTGTCCCCACCCTCCCCTTCCCACCCCATCATACAGATGACAACCCCCCCAGGCATACCAGTGCGGGTAGCTCCAGCTGCAGCCTTTTCAGCTTGGCTTCAGTTGCCAGTAACTGGGTCTCCTTTTGGAAGAGCTGCAGCTGCATTTCATCACAGCGCTCGCCCAGCTCCCGGATCTGCTTGCGGTACGTGTCCCTCTCGACCAGGTTCTTGGAGTACTGCACATAGAACTGTTCTCGGGTAAGGAGTGCCTGGTGTAAGGGAGAATCTGTCATGGCATGTCACATGTGCATTCAGGGTTACAGTATCTGCACGCTTCAAGCAGCAAAGCAAGGATTAGCAGCAGCTCCAAGAGGAATGGATGGCTTTATCACCTGGTCTCTTTCTGAAGCCACTTCCTCCATCTGCTTCAAGACAGCTTCAATCCTTTTTTTATACATCTGGGAGTCCTTCCTCAGGGATGTGCACTGGAGTTCAAGCATCTCTTTTTCCTCTGCATACTGCTAAGACAAGGTCATGAGCACCCTGCTTGTGGGCAGAGCCTGAACTAGATTCTCCCCACTTCTGCTTTGTGCCACCGATTGCTGTGGACAGACCTCCTCCATGCCATGTCAAAGTTCAGCCAGTTGGAGCAAGGTGAACCAGAAGGTTGGACTGCTGACATGATGGATTTACATGTTCCTGAGCTGTCAGTCATGATTAAAGCTCCCATCGCCCTCCAGGCTGAGGCAGGGACTATGAACAGTTAATGCTACAGACACTGAATGCTAAAATATTACCCTGCTTCTTTTACCAAACTGTAACCCTAGAACAGGAGCAGTGAGGATTGCTGGTGAGCAGCTCCTCTGCTCCACGTTGCAGGTGCTTCACCTGCCTGTCTTACCCACTCCCCCTCAGCAGGGATTTGCATGGCATCACATACTTTGTCTTGGAGCACCTCGGCTTGCCGCAGCTCCTTGCGCAGGCTGTAGATGGTGTTCAACAGCTCCTGGCGTTCTTCTAGGATCTGGCTACAGTCATTCTCCAGAGTCTCCTTGGAGAGGCTCTTCTCCAAGTTCTGTTCCCTGGCAACCTCCTGGACAAAGGAAAAAGTGCGATACAGCAACCATCTAACCCCACATCAACTCTGTCCCCACAGTCCCAAGTGCTCTATTTCACCTGGGAGAACAAGCTTACCCGCACAATCTGCAGTGCAGCCTCATCAATGCACTGGTGCTACAGATAATCACTTCTCAGGAGTCCATATTCAACCACCCCCACCAACCTGCAGAGTGTTCTCCAGCTCCTGATTCTTGGCCAAGAGCAACTCCTTCTCCTGCTGGATCTCCCACATCACCTCATGGCTTGGACGCTGCTCTATGGCGTGCTTCAGTTTCATCGTATGCTTACGCTCCAGTTTGCAGTCATCCTCAGCCTTCATGAGGCTGTGCTTCAAGTGGTCGATCTGCAAGAAGGTTCAGAGCTCATCAGTAATGATGAGAAAATTCTGACCTGCAAAAGCAGTTCTCAGCTCCATTCCCAGAGAAACATGGGGCAAGCTTCTCCCCAGCTCTGTTTTCTCAGGAAGCTCAGTGCTCTGGAGAGTCCTGCTTGTGTGCCGGTAGATGTGTGTTATTCCTGTACTGCTTTTGTGAAAGAGCGCAATCTGGAATGAGGGAAAGACTTAATTCTTCACAGCACAGCTTGTAACACATGGGCCTACAGGGCTGAGCCAGGAACCACCAAGACATGCCACCCGCTAGAGAAGATGTACGGTTCTTTACACTGGACTGGTCCAGACCATCCTGGGCAGAACCAAGTCTGGTTCACAGCACAGCCTCCCAGGGATCGCATAAAGGGGAAGCTTGGGGAAAGGCTCACTGACCTCTAGCATCAGGTCCCGGTTCTTCATGAGGGCAGCGCTCTTCTCCTCGCTCTGCCTGGCATAGCTCATTGCCAGGCTGTAGTTCTCATCCTTGCACTTCCGCAGCTCCTTGCTCAGGCTGTCCCTCTCCTCCTTCATCTTCTGTGCCCGCTCCTGGTGCTTGCGGAGCAGGCTGTCCCTCACCCACAGCTCTCTGATGGTGTCCTCTTTGGTGTGCAGCCACAGGGTGAGCTCCTGCGCCTTCCGCCGCTCCTCCTGCACCATGCTCTGCAGCTTCATGATCTCGTTCATGAGGAGCTGGCTCAGGCCCGATTCCCCAGCGGTGTCTGTTTGGGGGGCAGGTGTCAGCCTCTGCTGTCCTGTCTGCCCCAGACACACACACAGAGCACAGGCTCCCCCCACTTGCCACTGCAGCTCGGGATCACCGCTTGCCACACACACACGCGTGCAAACCCTGAAGACACATGCGATCAAATTAGCCACACTGCTCCCCCCCCTGCTCTGTGCCTTCCTACAGCAGTGTCACTGCAGAACAGGCAGAAGGAAGAATTGAACCTTCTGCTCCCTCCTCCACCCTGTGACATTATTCTTGCCAGAACCCTTCTGAAGCACACAGGGAATGCTCCTGACTCTGCTCACTGGGGCTGAGGAGCAGCAAAAGTGGAGGTGAACCCCCCCTTAATTTGCAAACAACACCCAAGGAAGAGCTGTTTTTTCAGAACACAGCTTTACCTATAATCATAGAGAACACCCTGCTGGGTTCCTTGCCAGTTACTTTCTTATACAGTTGTGGATAATAAAGCTCAAGACTCTCCAGAAATGCCTCAAAGCCCTTGTGTCCTGTTCGCTGCAGAATGTCCAGAAGAACACCTGAAATGATTGTAACAGGATATTCTATTATTTTCTTCTTTACCTATTTCTAAATTAACAAACTGCTTCGCTTTCTCCACGTGCAGATTAAAGTCCCTGGGATGAAATGCTCCAGCCAGTCCTAAGCCAACTGCCCAGTAACTAACAGAAAGTATTTTAGCTCTAAAGGAACAGTTCAAACCTAACCTTTGTATCTAGCTCCTGCTACAGCGGCTGCAAAGAGCAGCTCTCAGAAGAGCACTTTATGTTCCCCTACTGATCCATGGAGCCAAAGGCTGCACTTGACCCACCTGCCTTCCGCTTGCGCATGACCAGGCTGGGGTCATTAAGAACCTGCTCCTCATCATCGTGGCTGATCACTTTGCACTGGCGAAGATAAGGTGTTATGCGGGAAGGATCTATCACAGAGATCAGCTTCACCCGGAAGTTCTCCAGGTTATTCCAACATGTCTCATCCTTATCTTCTTCCAACATGTTGGAGAGTGAGAAGTATGAGCAACGCAGTCCTGCCTTGAAAAGCAAAACAAGCAAACTCTGAGCCTCCTGGATCAGTGGGGGCCGCAGTGGTGGAACCAAGTATGTCAACAGACTGACAATGGGAAAGCATCTTTTAGACACAGGACCACATCTGCCATGTGGTCTATAGCTCACTGGTTGCAAATCACCTGCAGAACACTGTGATATGCTACAGTCACATCACAGAAAAAACAGTGGTACCACAGATTTGAGGCACCAGCAGCTCTGAGGCTAATGCCAGTACTGCTGATATATATGTGAAGGAGAGCTAGTGTGAAATACTGAGTAAACAGAAGTCAAAGCTTGATGTCTCCCTCCAACCACCCAAACATCTCCTAGATGTCAATGCAACAGGAAGGTGAAACTACTTAGGAACAGGTCTCCTGGCGATAGTCACTGAGAGCCCCATGAACAGAGGAAACTCCAATAAACCCTTGATTCCCAATAGTGCACCCAAAGAAATCACTGTCCAATCTTACTGACTTCACCACAGATTTTCCAGATATTCAGCTATGTTTCATATTAAATCTTTACTTCACTTTACAAAGAAAGACTCCAAACACCTTCAGGACGCACTTGTTACGCATCACACTGTCAGCTAACATCAGTGAGCTGGACTGACTTACGGAGAAATACGCTGCCTGCCATCACACCAGCCCCACCAGATTACAAGAACTGCATTCCCCTGTTGATAAAGACCACATCCTTACCTCAGAGCTGTAAAATAGAACTTTTTTTCCCTTGTTAATATAAACCATTCTGCATTACAGGGACCAACCTGAGCCCGTGCAGTCAAAACAGCTTCCTTGTTTCCTCCCCTGGTCTAGCACCAACTCATCTGTGTCCTGTCTCTGAGAAAACTTGTCTCGGATGCAGCCTCCCTCTATATTCTGGCTAGAGCAAAGATCATTCCAGGAGCAAAACTGGTTTGAGAAAAGAGAAAAGGGGAAACTACTCAGCTATACACTGAGGGTGGAAAGGGAAGAGGAGGGGAGAGATAAAAAGCAGCAAAAGAGGAAGCCAGAATGGGTGATGGGGGAGGAGTGGCACTGCAAGTTGGCAGCATTACATACACAGTGATTTTAGGTTCATTCTGGCTTTGTTTTCCAATCTGTAGCACTGAAGTACCAGCAAGGGTCCAGAAAGCTTTGCTGTGTTGTGGTCAAGAAGACTAAAGAGAGTGAAGGTCACAGATCAGCTGATTTCAGGGGACAAAATGAATCATAGAGAAGAAAGAGGCTCTTCAAATGGCCTTTCAGCTGTTCATGTAACATCTTTATACAGGAAAGCAGGTGACAGCAACAATTCTCTCTTGGTTTAGAGTTCAGCTGAAAAGGATGATTTCTATAATGATGCCTCTAATTTTGGATGTCCTTAAGCTTCAAACATAATGATGACAACTCAGTATTTTGAGGGAAAGAGAGTCAAGTCTTGGCAAAGCAAGGAACATAACCCACGATTCCCAAATTACAGGCTGTGGCTCTATCAGTAATTAAAGGAGCAGCACAGCAAGCAGCATTGTGATGATGTTAAAGCATCAACATCATACCTTTGACTGCCTCCCCGCCTTCCCACAGTCCCAGAACTGTAGCTGCAACAAGAACTCACTAACAGTCTGTTTTAAAGAAGTCTTGAGAACATACACTCTGATACCATGGCAGCATGACACATTTTCCCATTAGCTTCCCACTCTACTCTTTGTTCTGCTTTCTAAGTTTCTGGAGAGTTTCTCCATGTTATCATTAGGAGTGGGGCAGAGATGCTCAGAGATTCTTTATGCCTGTGCTTCTTGTTAAGCATTAAATTAGCTTCACACTAAAAAAAGATACAGCAGCTCTATTAGCTCTGCCCTTGCTGAAGGTAATCAGAATGTCTGTTAAGTGACCAATCCAGCCTCTAGAGTATTTGTTCTACTGTAACAGATCAGTTTAATCCTGAAAAAGAACAAAACCAGCTACTTCTTAGTTATACACAGCTTCTCCACAAGCAGTAGGATTACAAGGACATCTCTTGAGCAGCACTTGCAAAAGAGAACAATCATTTAGAGCACAGATCACATTTACTACCAGTGCCTCCTGGTAACAGCCCTATGGTGAACAGCAGACAAGAGCTGCATGGCAGAGCCACTGCACATCTCAATTTCTTGCAAGAAGTGTTATCTATACTGGCTTATGGAAAAGAGTACACTGCAAGAGGAAAGCCATTTCAACATCATTCCTTTTGCCCCATAATGTCTTGACACCCAATTACAGCACTATTGGTACCCACTGTCCCGAAGCACCCTCATAGAAGAGCTGCAACTCACAGTGCTCTGACCTGCCTGTGCTCTGGGGAAGCTCAGCAGTGCAGTGGAATGAAGCAGCACTTTCTGCAGCACTAGATCTGATGAGCTTCGCCTCAGCTAGCCTCACACCTCTCTGCAAGATACAAATTGCTGGCTTGTGAATGAAGAAAAAGGTTTGAAACGATTTGCTTACGTGTTTACGGGGCAGGTTGTGGAGGAATCAAGACAGAATCCAAGCCTAATTCAACCCTGCAGTTCCAGCCACATGAATATTCATTTTCCACATCCTCCCTGGCTTTCATGCAGCTTGCAAGCTTCATTTTTCTCATTAGCAATCACACTCACACACACATTACTAAAAGCACAATTTACCAGAAAAAAACACCACACAGAATACATCAGTAATTTTTAAGTGAGAAAAATAAAACATCTGTATTTCAACAAATACTCCAGACTCATTTTGATACAAAATTAATCTGCTGATTATTCAGCAGTATGCAGCCAGTCAGCTATGGAGCAAAACCACTGTAACAGCACTAAAAACCCACCCAGTGAACAACGTATTCTGAACATGGATAAACATTCACATAAATAGGGGCTGACACAAAAAGGAAAAAATAACCATGATTGCTGGTTTTCCCAGATCTCCAGCAATCTTCTCCCCAGCATCTATGGCAGGTGCTAATTTGAAAGAGAACAGAATTGGGTCTCTGCTGGAAAGACTTCCTTCAGTCTTTGCACCTTGTCCAAAGATGCAGGCTTTAGGCAATGGGAAAACCAGTCCAGCCTTTTTCCTCTTTTCCCCAGGTCCATCTAATCAGGCTGTTGGAAGTGTTAGAAGTGAATAGTGCAAAGAGCATCTCCTACTGCCACGTAGGAAGGCAGACCTTGTTCAAGTGACTCCTGCAATAAAGCACAAACAACTGCTATTAGTCCCAGCATTTTTAGAGGGAATCTGCCCTTCTGGAGTATTTGAAACCAGTTTTAGAGAACAAACCCAAACAGTTTCATCTGATAACCACATGAATCAAACCCTGTTCATGTGCATTCAGTCTGTTTCACCAAAAGCCTCAACAGATATTCAGACAACACACGCTTGTACCCTGCGGGTGGTATCCTGTTATACACGTACAGGTACAATACCAGGAGGCAGTAGCATGGACTGTCTGCCAAATGCTTGAACTTCATGACTTTTGTACAGAATTTTATCATGCAGACATCAGCTTTCCCTCCCCCAAAAGCATCAGCCTTAGTCAGTGATTAATGGGTGATCATAGAACTCTGTCCTACAGTAAGAAGTCAAGCTAATTTCAGTCCTTTCCTAGGGTCATGATTCATTGTCTCACTGTACCACAGATACATGTGTTTCAGGTTCTCCTGTCAGACAAGAAATACAAGATTCACCGAGTAGTTACTAACACATTTCCTTCTCACATCCTCCTCCTCTTCCTGAAGCGGGTGCTTCTCCTGATTTGAGGAGCACTGGCATCAGCTGCATCAGTGCAGGAGTCCAAGGCAGACTGGGCAGCATTCTCTTCAGCTCCCATGCCCTGCAACATAAGCAGAGAGACTATCAACACCACGAGATCCAGCATCATCACAACAGAACCCCTTCAGCCATCTTTTCGTTTAGGGAGTTCAGCAAGATTTCCAAAATCTTCCATTTACCTTCCAAATGAAGCATGCAGACAACATCATCCTATTACCAATGTGTCAGCAAGCACAAAACACACCAAAGATTTCAGAGTAAAACTTACAGCCAACACTGGCATTTCTTTTTGCTTCGGCTACCAAACTAGAGCAATTCCTGATGTAGTTTCTGTCTGGGTACAGCCACTCGTTGTGCCTGCCACAAGTGATGCTTAAGCTATCACTGCTGGAGCCAGAGTGTCCCAGACAACACAGGTCAACACAAACTACTCAACTCTCATGAATTATACCCCTACCACAGATTTTTCCCTGAAAAGCACCAGGACAACCTGGATATAGCATTAGTAGCAGGAGTGGGAGGGAGCCTGGTGAAGGATGGCACAGGACTGAGGTTGGCAGTAGAGCTGTTGGGCATTGAGGAACTGCTGTGAGTGTTGGACCAACTGCTCACAGTTCAAACTACACTGAACATGGCCCAGACCCAAAAGTCAGAGCCAGAACAGAAAGGTATCTGCTGGCTTTTACTACGGGAAAGCTCTGATTCTTACCTGATTTAGTAAATCAGCATCTCTGTCTACAGGCTCATCACCAACTGTCCAATCCAACTGTACTCCTCTTAATTCATTCCCACAGCTCTCTTCCTCAGACGCTTCCTTCTCACTCTGCCACTCCTCTTCGTCACTCTCTTCATATTGCTTCCTGCTGGCTGACAGAGTCGTTGCCACTTTCGGAGGAGGCAGATTTGCTAGTACAGCTGGGAGTGTGAAGGCTGCTAGGAATCTGGCTTTCAGTAGGAGGTAAGCAGGGTTATCACCGAGTTTCTCCTGCACCAGTTCTCCAATAGCGTGCAAATCAATCCCGGTGCCCTCATCCCCCCTGAAGCCAGGAGGCAGAAGAGATGCTGCTTGCTCTTCCAGAGCTGCTTTCTGCAGAAGCAGATTCGCAAGGGTTCTTAAATTGCACAGAAAAGGTGGCAAATAAGGCAGCCTGGTCTGCAGTGATGGTACCTGGACACCCTGTTTCCCACTCAGCCACTCCTTCACCAGCCTCCCGTCTTCAAGGGAAATCAGGCCCAAGTCAACAACAGTCTTGTCTGCCCTGGAAGTGGTTGGCTGGGATGCACTGTCAGCACACTGCACAGCTGGGGGCTTGGAGGCAATAGGTCTGTTTTTCAGTACTTGTGCAGCAGAGTTGCTTAGGGCATTGTTATGAGGAACTGGAACTCCTGGCTGGAGCACAACACCTTTTGTCATGATGCCTGGATTGGATGATGATCCATTTGTTGCAATGGAATCATGGCTCCTTCCCAAGCTAGTGAGACTCAACACACGCTGGGAATCAGCTCCCTGAGTGCCTGCGGGTTGCTGTGTCTGGGGCAGCAGCACAGCATGCAGGGCTGCTGCATTGGGTGGAGGAGCAGTCTGAGCTGCAGTGGAGTCCGAAGCCTTGGAGCAGCCCTCTGAACATGCTGGTGTTGCAGGAGAAACACTGACTGTGGTGCTTCCAGGACTCACTGAGGTCACAGACAAGGTAACTGTGGAATGGTCACCTGCCTTTCCCAAAGATGCTCCTTCTGCTACCTGGGCACTTGGTGCTTTTGTCTCTGTGCTGCTGGGGTGAGGTGCATCTGCTCCAGCTGGTACAGGAGGTGCTCCTAAGCTAGGGACATTGCCACTGGAAGTCACAGTTGCCTGACATGGATTTCTCACAGCAGCAGCTGGCAGTCCTTGGGGAACCCCCACCACAGTTTGTACAGCAGTGGGGAGCAAAGCCTGGGGGGTTATGACCCATGTGAAAGGCAGTATGCTGTTGGGAATCAAATGAGAACCAGTCTGTGGGGTTACAAGAGTCGACAAGAGACCGACAGGCCTCTGTTGTGGCACACTACTATTTAGCTCACAGGTAACTGGTGTGGAAAGAGGCAATTTGTTGGTGCCAGACTCAATGCCAACAGGCAGCACTGTGATCTGATGCGGCACAAAAGCTTGGTTTTGTAACACTACTGAAGCTGAGCTACCAGCTAGGACCTGACCGTTGCAGACTCCCTGATCTGGGGCCTTATCTGCTGGAGCTGGATTCATGCCTGGAAAAATCCCTGCTTCAAGTCTACCTTCCAAAGCTTGTTCTTTTTGTTCCTTATTGGACTGTAGCTCTGTTCCTTGCGAGGAACCAGGGCTTTCCACAGTTCTTGGCACTGATGAGGAATGGTTTTCAAGCACAACAGTGGTACAAGGTGAACCTGTAACAGAAGTAAATGCTGGCAGTGCAGCTGGTGCACACTGTACCTGGTTGCTGGTACAACCAACTGCTGCAGGTTTGCTCCCTGCTTGTGCAGAAGGAATGATTTGCTGTGGTGGGTGCTGGATTATCAGAGGCGCCGAAACCAGCATCTGTGGGGCAACAAACACTGTTCTCTGCACAGCCTTCTTAGCCCGGGACTCTCTGAGCCGCTTCTCCCTCAGCAATTCCGAGACAGTTTTAGGCTTACGCCTTTGCACTTGGGCTGGAAGAGCTCCCTGCGTGGCTGGGGTGCTGCTCTCAAAGACAGCAGCAGAAGTCTCCCTTGCTTTTAAGGTAAAAGGTCTCCTCACAGCATTCCTCGGGATGCCTCTTCGGGAGTTCCTCTGAACACAAGACTGTGATGAGCTGCCTGCAGAGGAGGGGAAATAAAGCAATACAATGGAAAAGATTGAACAGTATTTTCAAAAGCCATTCTTTAGCTACTGAGCATCAAGTACCCTGCACAGGAAACAGCAGGATTCCTGTTTGTGAAAGACCCTACAACACTATAGTTTTCATTTAATCAAGCCCCATCTTGCCATCCTTCAGATTAAATGTGATGTAGCAACAAGCTCACCACTAGCTCAGTAATGAAGTAACTTTCCCCAGAAATCACAGATGGGACAGGATGACACCTTAACACTGCACCCAAGGAACTGTAAGGCTCAGCACTACATGGGCACTTCACCCCAGCTGGGGTGACAACAACAAACTGGGACTGTGGTCGGTGCCAGCACCTTGGCTCCAGTACAGTGCTGGAGAAAAGCCTAACTGTGATAGTCCACAGACCTGGTGGCCCATTGACATTGGTCCCCCAGCCCTCCGGTATGTTTTCCAGTCCTTACCAAAGTGTAACATATTTAGCCAATAACTGAAAGATCCAAGAGCTAGGAAAAATGAGCATGGCAATGTGGTTTTGTTCCAGAAAGTCTCCTTCAGTTTAACTGGTCATTAATGTGAGGGTAATGGATTAAGGGAAAGTTCTTGAACATCATAAAAATAAATGTTCTGGTGGGTACCTGAGGAAGTGTCCGTATTTTGGGAAGCCTGCAAAAAAAATTATATTAAATTGTACTTCTGAGATATGTAAAGATCATTAAAACAGCACAGACATGAATCAAACCCACATCTGCCAACATCCTATACATGCAGCCACAGAACCAGCACTTTATTATGCTTCTGAACCAACACAAACTGTTAATACACGTGGGGCCAGCAGAGCTGTTTGTGCACAATTCAGAAAAGCTCTGCTTTAGTCAAGATTTGAGAGGGAAAAGCTTAGAAACCATGCACAATACCTGCTGAGGCCCTGCATCAGCCCTAAGCAGCGCTAACTGCCTCGGCCTCCTCTCACGAATAATCTTCATACAGCCGTTGGTATCAATCTGAAAGAGCTGCAAGATGAGAACTTCATTAAAATTTGCCTGAGAAGAAGAATGTTCTGATAGGGCCCGAGACAAAACATGATGGATGGGGGAGGCTTTGTGTGCAAGGCTCTGGGGACATTTTTACACTTACAGAAAAAGCCCTGACAGTATTAGATTTCGGTTGTAGATTTATTTAAGAAACACCATATGCAAGCATGAGGTCAGATTAATCCAGTAATTCAATTAAGAAACCAAGATAAACCATTAAACACAGAAGATTGCTACTGTTTGAAGGCAGAAAATGCTCTTAACACAGTAAACCTTACCTGAATGAAAAGCGCAAACAGGGGCGTGCTTGTGAGATTGATCGATTTAATCTTCTCTCGAATATAGTCAGCTAGAAAAGAAGCCCAACATTGTAATCAGCTGGGCATTCCTTTGCAGGATGCCAGGAAGCAGCAGAGCACTATCCCTGCTGGGTCTCACTACCTTTTGTCTGATGAAAAGCCATCCTCCCAGGCTGCAGGGTGCAGGGCAGCAGCACATCGCCCACCCAGGGTGTCACTGCCATCAGCAGCTTTCTGTCCAGGTTCATTCTTCTCAAGCGCTCTCTCTCCTGACGACACATTTTCTCTGTGATGTCCTGCAGGCCCGGAAGCTTCTGGCCATCAGTACTAACTGCAGATGCTTTTGTTAGAATGGCAGCAGAAGGTTTTAGTATCTTTGATTGCTGTGCATGAAGAAATACACAGTTAAGAGTTCTAGTTAGGAAGGCTCTACCACAATCAGCCCCAGGACACACCATTCACAGGGCAGTTCTGGAAAAAATTAAGAGCTTTTCCTCTTGGGATTACAATAGCGCAAGATGTGTGATTCTATCACACCAAGTACAACCCGGCAGTGCTCACGTCACTGGAGCAGACAGGACAGAAGAGGCACTCACAAGTTTCCTCTGGAAGCACGTGTTATTCCTCAGTATTCTTCTCACGTTCTCCAGGGTAACCCGCAGCACTTGCTTCCCACACCTGGAGGCCTTAATATGAAAACATACAAGATAAAAGGGAGGTTATCTCAGAAAATTCCTTGCACTGACCATACACAGAGGTACAAAACTTGTCAACAATCCTGCTGGTTAAAGTACCTTATTCAATTAAATGAGCCCCGAAGCGCAGACTTTTACTTTATCTTTTAGTCCTTGTGCATCTTCACAATACCAAATGTCTATGTCATAAAAAGCTTTGTGTGAAGTATCTACAAAACCCACACTGAGGGTCAGGATTTATTGGGTGATTCTCATTGCATTTTTTAGCTTAACAGGACAAAGGAAAGAACAGGAAGAAGTCTGGAAAAGCCACTGACTCTTCCCTAAACTTCTACTAGTAAAATAATGCTGTAATCGAAGACTGATTACACTAGATAAGTACTTACAACCCTCCCTTACCATAATCCCAGAACATACCACTTCTGTAACTAAACTTGTCATTGGTGCAACTGGCTCCACAGTCTAGGGCATGTAAGTCAGAACAATATTGCTTACATGATCTTAAATAGCACTTTAGACATTTAATATTTTGCTAAGGAGCATCTTTATGCAAATACGTTCCAGGAGAGTTTGCAGTGTTTCAGTACCTGACCTGGGCTGAAAATCAGCTCAGAATCAGATAGAGATGTGTAAGTTAATTCTTCCATACCCTAAGCCAATACACCCTAGTCACCAGGGTGGAGACACGCGAGTCACTGAACCATTCTGCCTTATGAAGACCTAAATAAAGCTCTGTTTCTGTGACCCCACGTGCAGAAAGAGCACAGCAATTTCCTAGGTAATGCACAGGAGGCAGTGCTAGATATTTCTGTTTAATTTACAGCTCAGTTTCCAACAGCACCCCCCGATGGCACAGTGAGAAAGTGGCCAAGCGGCACGAAAAAGATTTGCCACCGTCTGCCCTACACTGCAGCAACTGCACTTCCCGGTCACTTCTGATCTAAACTCTAATCCCATCGAGAACGGGCTGAGAATCCCTGGATTCACCTTGCTTATTACTTCTGCTGGATTCCTCACAACGATGTCTGTGGAATGTGGACGTGCAATGCCTCTCAGGAGGGTGCTCAACTCTGATGACTGATTGGCAACTCTGTCCTTGTCTCCATCACTCATTGTACTTGGAACTTCACTGCTACTGGGCTTTGCACTCGCAGGAAAGAAAAGGGATGGAGTTTGGTATCTTCCTTTGTTTGACTCCTGTGTATTTGTCTGTGTTGGTACCCACAAATCAATGTTGGGCAATGCACACTCCTCCTTGGTTGTCACTGTCTCCTCCTCCGAACTGTCTGACAAGTCCAGTTCTATGTCTTCACTGCTGGTCTCGGAAGAGCTGGAACTCTCTTCCACATGCCGCCGCTTTGTTGGTCTGGACCTTTTCTTCTCAGTGAGAAAAAGCACAGACAAGTTTTAGCCAGTGTCCACCCTTCACTTGTTAAAGTTAAAAGCAAGTTAAAAAGTTGTGCAGGGCAGTATCCTATTAGTAGCTTCCAAATGGACAGCTCTGCCTTACTTCTGCTAAGATTAACTAAATCCAGTGCAAGTTTAGAGAAGCTTAATTAAAGAGATGGGGCTGTGTCACAGCAGGAATTTGCACAATACCTTAGACCCAATCATGAGCTTCCACTTGCTCAGGCACTGGGAGCCAGTACGATGTGGCAACTCAGAAGCTATTTTACTCCAGTGACCTAAAAAGGATGCAGAGCAGAGCACACCTATTAGTGTGGCAAACTGAACAACAGGCCTTTCCAGTGCAGAACTTTACACATGTATTATATGTTTCTTTGTATAAGAGACAGAGTTCCTGTGTGAATGGATCTCAAAAACTTAATACCCAGTTGTGTTCTTTAGACTTTGCACTACTACACACTCAGCTCAAGTTAGAAACTAGTAGAAAATAAAGCAATGATGAAAACCCTGGGAGAACTACACCCTCCCTTGCAGCAGTAAGAGGGTGTTTAGAAGAAAGCTTAAACTGAACATTGAAAAGCTTCTATTTGCTAATTAAAGTTGTCTTAGGGAAAATAAGACAACTCTTTCACAGGCTGTTTAGAGGGGAACTCACCCTACGCACAGCTCTGACACCTGGTTAACACAACTATACAACTGTAGTACACAGTCTGTCAACAACTGAATTTCCAGGAACAGAGCACACAATATAAGGGAGGTTGCAATCATCAGTACGAAGTAGAGCCTGCTACTATCAACTGCAGGCCTTAAAATAAGAGAAGAAAACTTAAATTCCGTAGTAATACCTACTTCTCGCAACTTCTCGCAAAGATTAAGCCACAGAAACACTTACCCAATCCATGCTTTTGAACCAGTTCAATTAGCTGCTCCTCTTCCTTCAAACTCCACTTGCCCTTCTTTACATCACAGTGCAACGCTTTTAAGTACCTTCAAAATGAAAACATTAAAGTAAGTAACACTCAGTCCTGCTTGTACAGTTCTGATCATCACTGCATGCTCCAAAGCTGAACAAAACCAGCATTCCTACTCAGATCTTTCCTTTTGTTAAGGGGTCCATCCTTACTCCCTTAATAAAGCACAGCTACAATCTCTTTGTTCCCCAAAATATCAGGCCACATGATTAAGAATGACAACAGGCAGCTGTAAATCGGGTCACTGGAATTAGGCCATACTGTACTCTGAGGCTCCTAAAGCTGGGTCCAAGGCTGACAATTGCTCAGCAGCTCATTATTTGTGTTCTGTTACAGTCACTGCGTAGACCATTGTCACAGATCCACAGATGATAACCTTCCTTCCCCACATGCACTCATTCACATTTAATGACCCCTTTACTTATTTTGAGCAACATCCTTTCCAACTCCTGCTAACAACCCACAGGCAACTCCACTGAGGGAGTTGCACACCACAGGCAACAATAAACTTGAAAGCTCAGTTACCGCATGGAACGTACCGGTCTCTGCACTGAGCATCGCTCCTCCCTGGCACTTCTGTCCGAATTTTGTACCAGTCACGCTCTCCATACTTCTTAACTGCAGCCAACAGCATCTGTGTCAGTCAGACACAGCAAGAGTTGAAATTCTTATCAGCAATAACCCTAATAGGCCTGAGACAGAAGCAGTTGTGTTTGTTTCTACTGTGTTACAGATCTCTGAATAGACATGTTCTATGCCTTCTTGACTTGTGAACTGCGCACCTTGGTCTGTTTTAGATTCCTTTGTGCCTCTCTTAAAGCTCAGGTGTAGATAGCCATGCAGCACCTCAGCAGTCTAACCCTCCCAACTGCCCTAGGCATCAGAGAACAGAGCTTACAGCATCTTCCTCTGGTGTCCAGGGTCCCTTCTTCAAACTGGGGTCCACGCTCTTTGTCCAGCGGTAAATCAGCTGAGCAGAATCTCTTCCTTCCATGTAATAAGCAACTAGAAATGCAAAGGTGTATTTTAAAGTCTGACACAAACAATGTTTCTTCATTTACTTACAACTGTGATATTTCCAAACACTGGGTTGTCATAAAGCAGCACTTTAGTCTCAGCTTAAATACTTAAACAGTGTTACACAACAAGAATCAAAAGAGCGTGGCATACACAAAGTGTTACTATTTGTAATGGCATTATCCACACTAGATACATGACAACCCAACAATCCATCTTGAAACAACACAGAACTAGGAAGTTTTGGCTCCAATACATATCTGACAGGTTCAAGACACCGGGTGTTACACTCACAGGCTTGGATTTAGGACCCCAGAGACGGGGTTACATTCTCAACTTGGTTATTCTCAACTCTATTGCCCACTTGTCACAGAGCCTCTCACGCTGCTGAGGAAGAGGAGCAGCAGTACTGACCCCCTAAAATAGCTTCTGAGCACAGCACAGCACTGAAAACTGCCAAAACATCTGGGCACAAATGAATGCTGGCTTCCTAGGAAAGAACTCTGATGATTTTGCTATCATCAGATATAAAATCAAAACTGACACAATCAGAGTGAATAACTCTGCCAGTTTCCACCAAATTTCAAAGATGGATAAAGGTTCCAAGAGATAATAAATTCTTGCTGATATAATGAAACTTGCAGGCTGGCAAAGGAAAAGCACATACCACTGCTCCCACCAAGGAGGAAGAGGGAAAACCCAACCACCCCCTTTCATTCACCTCCCCAGTGGGGAGGCTTAGAAGTGTGTATATCTGTAGTTCCAGGTGAATCGCAGTACTGTTGTGCCCTGCTCTGCCCAGAATGTTAAAGTGAAAATGCAGAACTATGACTATCCTGCAAATGGAAACATTCATAGGAAATAAAACTTCATTAGTTCCTTGAATCAGAGCAGGCTGGGTGCTCCAGTGTGCAGAAACATCAAGACGTGAATGGAAAGCATTTTCACTTGCAGGTCACTTACTTTTCTTATATGGGATGTGACTTCCTACTCTCATTTCTTGAACAAGCTCTAAAAGCATCTGATCTTCACCTTTGGTCCACTCTTTTCTTTTCAGATCTTTATTATAGACTTGGTACTTCTGCAAGCACTGGAAAGGTGTCCTGTTCGTCTTAATAGAAGGAAGAGAGACACGTAGGTAACTGGTTATTTATGAGGACAAAAAGCAAAAGGGAAAGGCTAAAGTATCAGACATTTTTAGTACTGTTCTTAGACATTGCTAAGAAAATAATTAACGATTAATTAACACAGTTAATGAGGCACAGTCCAGTCAGAATTAACTGACTTGTCACCTACTGTTTGAGCTCAGAACCTTACCCCCAACTCCTGGGCTATAGCCTGCCAATCCAGATAGCCATGTTGAGCAGCTATCTTCTTTAGCCTCTCGATTTCCTCCTCAGTCCATTCCTTTTTGTTGATGCTTGGATGCTCCCAGTTTTGCCAAAACTTCCTTAGTTCTTCCGGAGCACGTTGTCCATCAAACTAAAAGAAAGAGAAGAATCTGTTTCATCTCATAGCTGGGACAGAAACACCCAGGCAGACAGGAACACCAACACAAGGAATCTATTTTGCATTCCAGTTATAGTTTATTGTTAAGTTTTGCAGAACTAAAACATCAAATTTAACAAGTTGAGATCACAGAGCAAGCAAACGAGGCCAGGTCAGGCAATTGCCAGAAGGGACACAGGTATCAGAGGTAACAAAACTTGGTCTCTCAACTTACGTGGATGTTTGAAATTTTCTCCCAGTCATGCTCATCGAATCTGTTTCCTAACAAGTCGCTTTCTGGGAGTTGGCTAAAGCAGAAGGTACAAAGAGAAAGAAAGAATGCGATTCTTAGTAAAGAACTGTGGGGATGAGAGCTCTGCAGAGCCTGAACAGCACTTCATTCTTTGCAAGCCAATGCGAATAAAGGTTTCTGCAAATGTCACCTCTGGAAGTGCTCGAGGAAGGTGGGAATGTCAAGAGGAAAATTCCCAAGGACAGACTTTCATTTTCACCAAGAACATAAAAAGATTTCTCACTTAATTGCCTCTATTTCTCGCTCCACTTCTTTGATTTGCTTCTCCAAGATCTGTTTCTCCATTTCAGTCTTGACTTTCTCCAGTTTCTGATTCCAGTAACTCATCCTGTTCAAAGACATTTTGATCGTTACTTAATATGACTCGATGGGAAGAAAACAATGGCATCAGAAAACACAGAGCAACACTGGTTTCCCCATCAGTATCATTCAAGTTTATTTCCACACAACACAAACTGTTCTTGTTCTAGTTTTTCCCACACAGCACACTCATTATTCTATTTTTGCCCCTCCAATGCAAATCATTGACCTAGAACAGGTCTCAGATTAATCTTTTTGGTATTTACAGAGAGAACCAATGGTTGCTGCAACAGCAACAAAGACTGTACCAGCACAGAGATCTCCAGATGGGCACAACATTACAGCTCGCTGTGTATTACTGGTGCTCACAGGACTTGCTGAGGGAAGGTGCAGTCCCCACATATATCCTGTCTTTCCTTCATATATAATGCTCTCATCAGGAGAAAGAAGATTTTTGCACAGTACTTACTTCAGTAACTTGGGCTGGAGCAGGCGCTGCAAGCGGTCACTGACTACTGATTTCTGCAGTAATGTCTTCTCCCTGCTCTTCCCTAAACCAGAGAAGATAATTGAGCATTCAGACATCAGTGCAAAGCCACTGCCAAGAAAAAGAGAGATCCACTGCTTTCAATGCCCCAGCTAAAGCATCCCCCAGGTCTCCAATAAGAGCTCCCTATCTAAATCACTAATATCACGCCTGACACAGGCAAGGCACAGCCTCTGGCTCAGATTCAGTTCCATAGAGTTCAATAAAAATCAGCACCGAGGTGTTTGGAACCATTTAGGGCTGCAAGTGTCCCTGGAACTGCTCTAATCTGAGCAGTGCCCTTGCATGATCTCATCTGGCTTTGGAGAGCTCACGGGGTTATTGCATCAGAACAAATGCAAATGAAGGAAGGGAGTTGTTAATCGTTCCCTGGAACAATTTCTGGAACATCCCATTTACTTTTAACTGCCTTTTTTTGTGAGTCAAGTATGAAACATCAGAACATTTAACTGCAAATGTGGGGGACTAACAATATGAATATATACATTTGTTATAGCTCTTATGGAACACTGAACAGCACATGGAGTTACTTACATTTTGCCGAAATCAGTTGTTCAAAGGATTTTATGCCCTGAGCTGCCTTTTCCTTGGCATCTTCATTGGCAGGAGGGCCCTAATGAAGATTACAAGGGTTATATATACTGGAAGAGTCAGATACACATTAAAATTACCCTTCCTTCTTCGAACTTAGCATGAATTGTTACAAAAGAGACTGGTAACTCAAGCCTGTGCAAACTGCCACATTCAAACTGCAAAGTTACCTTTACTAACGCTAGCTCAGATACACCAGAAGACCTAAGAAACCAAATAGGTACATGAAAGAAGTTTGTGCTTACACAGCACACTCACAGCTCAGAGCCAGGCCTGCTTGTGTTAGTTGACAGTTGAAGAAGCGTTTTGAACATCAGGACATGTATTACATATGTTTGTACCTACTTCAGATGTGCTACCAACTTGGCTAGGATTTAACAGACAAATTACCAGGCAATGCTTGACTGTTGGGTTAATAGAAGAATGGTGACAGTTGACATCTCAGCTACAACTAAAAGTCAAGATCCCCTTTTCTAACAACACTTTAAAAACACATGGAAAAAAAAGTAGTGACATTTGCCACAGAAAACTCTTGTTTCAAAGACAATAAGATTTCAACAGTACTTCAAGCAGCAGCATGAAATTGGACTGTGGAGATGAAGACAATCAATCACAGCTAAGTTGAAAACAAGACTGGTCAAGTGCCCATGGCTGGAATGCCTCTTCTCGGAATCTGCTTTCAGACATCACAGACGTGGGCTGAACAAGTATTTCCAATAGAGAGTAAAGGACAAATGAGGAAAAAAACAACGTTTCAAAGCCAGGAGTGACATTCAGTTACACAAGTAAAAGGTAACACAGTTTTAACAGTTACAATTTATATCTACCATTGAAAGTCGCATCAGTATGTAATCTAGCGATGTTTACTTACAATTCCTGTTGTTTTATCCTTAAAGTATGGCTTCATAAAATGACCCAAAAATATATTTGCTGGTAGATTTCTGCCATCTCCTGCCTTTGCTATTTTTGGACCTCCAAGCTCACACATGATCTCCTTCTGCAATACAAGAATTAAACAGTATCAGTGTCTCCTTCAAATTCTTAATTTCAGAGAGCAGTGGCTGAGCCACTACAGACATCCTAAGCAGGATCCAAAGTCAATTTACACCAGACTGTAAATCAGTGTATGTGTTAAATATTGGATTTGGAGCTTCCTAAGGTTGTACAGTGAACTGCAGATGATTCAGAAAAACACTAACCTGCCACAAGAAGCTAAAATATAAAATACCCAAGTGATGCATTTTTGGTGATAAGAGAGCATGGAAACATCAGTCAGAAAAGCCATTTGAAGGCCAGTGACATCGGTCCGAAGTGCCATGAAGAACAAGAATCTGGTTCTTGGCCAAGCCACCGGAGCACAAGATATTGCAACCGCTGCAGTCAATTCCACTGGTACATGTGGTGGTCTAGGAATGCCCTGGGAAGTTTTACTGGGCTTGATGTCAAGGCAAGATGGCAAATGGCAACCTGGAACAGCACAGGAATGAACATTTTACTCCTGTTCCACCCACCTGCTGCTCTTTGTTTTGTGCAAGGAGAAGCTCAACTTCCTCAAGCTTTTCCTGGATGACTTCCTGGTACACGTGGTTCATCTGCAGACAGGTTTCTGGATCCTGTGGCAAACTGCTTTCAATATCATCATTATCCTCATCATCATCACTACTGTCATCTTCTCTTTCCATTTCCTTGGAGCAATTGAGGCATTTAAGGGAGGGAAAGGAAGATAAATGCTTGCTGAAGAGTAGGTATGTAATTTCATTATTTTTGTAACTCATGAAATAGGAACAATCCTTTATAAATAATTAAATTCAGTTGAGTTTTGCGCATAGAATTAAAGGTCACAGGTCTTTAGTAACAAATAGCAATGAGAAAGTATCTTGGGTATTGGGCTTCACAATAATAAGCCAGAACCGGAGAAGTGGTTGCTGACAGGACAACAGGACCTTCCAAATCTAAAGTTCAGCCACAGGACGAAGTGATGAAGACCAAGATGATGAAGAAAGGACCACCAGGGGTCCCAAAGACCACTGCCACGTTATTGTGCGCATGCAGAAATGGCCGTGGATCTATGTAAAGCAATTCTTGGAAACCTAATGAATATGTATGACATTTACTGGAAATGTAATGAATACGTATGTTAAGCAACAATATAATCACAGTCTGCTTGATGCTTGAATGAGACACATTAGGAGGAGAGATCCCCCGTGTCTCCCAGCGCTGCAATAAAGAATACCTGCTTGTCAACTTCAACTTTGTTGGCGAGTTCTTCGAATCACTCAATGCTTCTATTACCTTACAAAACTGATTTAAAAAGAACTGGAGGCACTTAACTGCTTGTCTCCCCCTGGCAGCTTGAACTGAAATCTCTCGGGAGCCGGTTACAGCCCAGCCCAGCTCCCCTTTGCCCTGTTCATTAGTTCAGCTGCTATCTGAACCAGTCTGACTCCAAACCTCCTACAAACCAGGAGTACTTCACACTGGAGCTCTCCCAGCTGCTAAATCTGCTAGACGCTTCACATTTCCAGTTCATTTGTGCTTATACTGAAGCAATTTGTCCTTTGCTTGATTTATTGTACAAGCCCAGCATACCTCAGCTATAACTGCTTGATCACAAGCTGATGATTTCTTTCTGTGACCTCCCCAGAAGCCAGTGTGTTTCCAGTGACAGAGATCAGCAGGAACTAGAGCAGTGAGGCCCCTGATCCCCTCATTTGTTTACACATGAACAAATCTCTCTCACATGTGAATTACAAAGTCCTGGGCAGGAATAACTAAACCTCCATGTCTATTATTAATCCTTCCTGAGCTCCAGTCAAGCCAGCTGCCTGGATTTCCCCAGCACAGAGCTCCCTTCAGTAGACAGATGGAGAGATATGTGTAAAGAGAAAGCAGTTACCATTTCAGGATGAGAACCTGAGTCATCATCTTCACCATCATCTGTTAGACAAACAAAAAATACAGAAATACTGACTGCAGTGGGAGTACAAGAGGAAAGCTTCAAACCCAAACCTTTTCAATCAAAGCACATACAGTAACACATTGTATCTCAGTCAAGACCACTGGAGTCTTTGGCTACTGCCAATATTGTCCAACCAAAAATGATACTTAGTTATATTCCATGTAGGTTTTGTTCTAGAGTAGGAAAAAAGCAGCTCCTGATTGCTATGACCAAGCTGCATTTTGGTGTTACACATCATGGCACATTGCAGGCTCTAGAGTATGCAGCCACGTGAACATTCCAACCCAACAGAACCCGTAAAGCACCTGACAACCCTTCCACCCTCTTCAGGAACATCTGGGTTTGCATTCAGTGTGGCTACAGGCTTCTGGCACACCGTATTCAGACTTGCATGATGGGGTGAATTCAAACACAGGCGGATGAAGTGACTGTGACAACCAGAGGTACCGAAACCCCAACTCTATCACCACCTCCTCTTTGCTTTGAAAAATTAACTCGGGTAGGCACAGGCAGGGTGTGCAACGGAGCTGCTCACACAGCAGAGCCTGCGCTGCCATCCTGACAGCGCAGAAACGGCTGCGGTTTAACTACGGACAGTTTGGTGGGCTGCGTTTCATGAGTCAGCTCCTTACCACCCGCCCTCCACCAGCGGGGGGACAGGTCCTCAGCGCTCCCCGCTAGCCTGACCGGGGCTTCCCCGGTGCAAGAGGCTCCTCCTGCTAAGGGCAGCACTGAGGAGACGCCTCGAGTCCGCCCACACCCGGCAGGAATGGCGCGGTCAGCAGACAGCGCCGCACCGCAGGAGCCGGAGCACCGGGGAAGGCAAGAGAGGGCCGAGCCCGCGCCGCGCCGTACCCGTGCCGGAGCTGCAGTCGGACACGTCCGCGCCGCTGGCGGCCCCGCCGGGCTCCAGGCTCCGCTCCAGCTGCTCTATCTCCCGCCGGATCTTCTCCCGCTCCGCGTTCAGGTCCAGGGCCCCGGCCGCGGGGCTGCTGCGGGGCCCGGCCGCGCCCGGCCCGCGGGACATGGCGGCACCACGGCCTCGGGCCTGGCCCGCACACAATCACCGCCGCTCACCACGGTCAGCTGAGCCCGTCCGCACGTGACACCGCGCAGCCAATGGAGAGCGCCGCCGATGCCGCGGAGGGGTGGGGATGGTGGCACGTGGACGGCAAGAGGGCACCCCCGGGTCGCTGCTCCCCGCCCCGGGCCCGCAGTGACCGGACACCGGCTGCGCCGCCGCCGCCTTTAATGGCTCCGCAACACCCGTCACACAGCGGCCGGGACGAGCGTTACAGCCCGCACCCGGAGCCGGAGCCCTCCCCGCACTGCACGCACCCCTCCCGACCCCTTCTCCCTCCGTGGCAATGGAACAGTCCGGATGGGGACAGAACGGCAGCGGGAGTCCCAGCCAAACCCGAGTGCTCTGTGGGGTCCCAGCGGTAAGTGAGGAAGCAGGACCCGCAGCCCCAGCCCAGAGGCACGTACTCTTGTCCATTCGGGCTTTAGGAGTCCAGTGGCAGCAGCACCAACAGCTTTGTGTATCACAATGAGGCCAAGTATCAAAACCAGAGTTTTTGGGAATGGTTTCCGTTCTGTTCCAGTCATTGTCCATCTTTGGACACTTCCGAAATCCTGTCTATGGATGTGAGGAGATCGGCGACAAGCTGCAGTGACTCTGCTCCAGATACCAGCTGCCTGAAAGGAGGGGGGAACACAGCGTTAAGAGGGAGAGGGTGAAGCAGGCGCCAGATCAGTTGTTTTTACTCGTGTACTGTGATTTTTCCAGAAGCAGTTTATCTGGACTGAAGACTATAGTTCTTGAGGTACAGGCACCTTGGAGAAGTGTAGGAGACCTACAGAGCCTCTATAATGGTTTGACATTACGTAAAAAAATAAAGACTTGCACGTTCCAGTCATTTTTATTACCTAAACTTGGAGGAAAACACGCTGCGGGTGAGTAAGAACATGGAGCAGCTGATAACATACAAGGTGTAAGAACCGAAGTTGCAATCCAGAAAGGAAAGCCCCTGAGGACATTTAGCTGTGACCTCTGGATGGTGTTAGGAAGTCATCATAAAACAACTCACCTGATGGAAGCCCGGGAGCTGGTTATGACAGTGAGAAGGTTCTGCAGTGCAGCATCCGCATTCTGCCTCACCGTGGCCAGACTCGCTGCCTGGCCCAATCTCAAGGCTTCGTTCTCTGACTTGTAATTCTTGAGCTGAACCTGGCGAGGGAGCAGAGAGACTTCACCGCAGAGCTCCCACACGTAATAATCCCCAACTAAAGCAGCTAAAGAACACGTTCACAGTTTATTAGGTATAACCAACAACAAACAGATCCCGTAACCAAACCACCTGGAGAGGCTCCTCCCAGCTCTGGAGAGCAGCCTCTGACAGGAAACTGAGCTGGAATCACACACAGCACATCCACAGCAGCCTGCCCTCAAGCCTCCTTCCTTCACAGACCCAACCAGGAGCCAGTGCTGGAAGCAGGGATGGAAGCTGCCACTGGTGTTGACACCTCATCTAACACCATACAGGCTCTGCCGAGCTCCCTGCCACATCCCTCTGGATTTGAGAGCACCACTTCCCACCTGCAGTAACGCGTTCTCCTGTTTCAGTTTTGTAGCACTGTTCTCCGCTTTAACAGCCCGTTTCTGAAATAGAATAAAGATCATTTATCCCACAGCAACGTGTTTAGGATGCAACAGGCAGTTACATGGGAATGCCAGATTCCAGCATGGAACTCCAGGATGCACCACCCCGTGTTCCAAATGCATTTAGAAGGGAAAGTGCCCCAGCCGCATCTGAGCGGCTGCCTCCTCTCCTTCCTCCCAGTTTTCCTTTCTGATATCTTCCAGTGCCACCCATCACTTCTGGATGTGAAATTACTACTATTTGGGGGGAAATAGTACTTGGTATAAATAAGCAGCAGGGAAGCAGCTTGTAGCTCACATGGGACATGCTTTCAGAAGGCTGCAAAGGAGCTGCTGAAGTTGTTGATGAATCCAGAAATGGGACTAACGCAAAAACCTCCCTTATTTTAGGTAACAAAAGTTCTTGACTGGAACACGGTGTTCTTATGGGGGGAAAGTCTGAGCCCACATCAGAGCTGTTCAGTGCTCACATGGGGGACGGGATCATTCCATCTTCCCTCACACTCCCAGGGAAGGAAAAGAGACAGAACTGCACAGCTCTGACTGCAAGCTGCCTCTGCAAGGACCACCACTCACAGTCATCAGCTGGAGGTTCTGTTCCACGTGCTGCACCATCGCTTCCAAATCCTGTGCTTCTTTTTCCTCTTTGATTTTGTTTTCCTCAAGCCTTTTTTCAAGCTTCCTGACCCTTAAAAGAGACAACATTCAGTGAGCACCTGCAGCATTAAACACTTTCAGAAGAAAAGAGAAGGAACAAGAAGCTCATTCTTTCCTGTTTCAGAGCAATGAAGACTTCCCACAGAACTATACTTCTAGGAGGTGGCTCAGGGGATTTCTTTGTTCCGCAGACATTAGCATTAGTGGGACCCATCCAGAGAAAAGGCCTTATAGAAAATAATCAGCCTAGGAGAGTGTAATTCTGAAACAGTTACCCCATCACCAGGGAAGCACCAGCTGCCTCACTGCAAGGAGCAGCAGAGGATTCAGATGGGAACTTAAGGAACCCTTAAACACCACCCTACACTGGTCACCAGGTTGTTTAACCTCAGGAAAATCAAGGCTCACAGTTTCAAATTGGTCATCAGCAAAAATGAAAAACACTTTTCTTGTTTCAAATGGTAGAAATTAAGATTATTTTGTTATTTTGAAGCTTTATGAAATGCCTCTTGTTAAGCCCTACCCTCATTGTCGCAAAACACCTCAACTGCATGAAGTGTAAGCCACACGCACTCCTCAGCAGGCAGTTTGCTACTCACTTTCCAAGCCTTTTTCAAGATGAAAATCAGGTTAAAAAGCTTTTTAAACAAATAGCACGGATTTCAGCTACATTTTTCCTCTTTAAAGACAGTGACTGTCTTCACTGAGCACCTCTTTTAAGACAACTCCTTATCTATGTGGTTACTGCGGCTTACGCACTTGTCTGCTTGAGTTTCAGAGAAAATCTGAAGCTTGTTGATCTTGCTTCTCAAAGTGGCATTCTCTTCCTTCAGCTATAAAAAGAAAAACCCTCATTAGAAAAGAGGGTGCTGTTTCACAGCACTACCAACACTCCAAAGCCAGTACCACAAGAAATATCCAGCTTCAATTCTAGTGCTGGGAGGTTTTGCACCTTCTATAACACTCAGGCTTACTTTTGCACCTTGTTTTCCCTTCTTGAAGCCACTTAGCCACACTGACCCTGTGCGGCACTGAACCACCGGCACAGATATGACTAATCGCACACTGTTAATTCGAAATGACCTCAAAGGGTATTAACTCTAAACAGGACCTCAGAGGGCAGGAGCATGAGGAAGTCACCTGCTGCCAAAAGCAGCGGGACACACAAGGTACAGGCTCCGGCTCACGCTGCGGAGCAGCTTTTCAGGCCTACTGCTCTTCAAGCTGCGCTATCAAGCTGCCACGTACCGCCCAGCTCCTGCTGACAGCAGCTTTGAGAGCGAGTTTGTGTGGCAATCCGGCACTAGCGCTCGGCTGACACAAGACGGAGGCCGCGTTAGCGTTTGTGCCCGCTCCGGGCAAGGTGCCGGGAGCCCGGCCGAGGCGCTCACCTCCTCGTAGCTGGGCTGCCGCAGGGAGGGAGAGCCCGGCCCCGCGGGGGCTCCGAGGGAGGCCGCGCTCCGCTCCGTTCTCTCGCAGAAGGAGCCGGCGGAGGGCGATGCGGGGCCCGCAGCTGCGAGGTGGGCCTGCTCCACGGCCAGCGGCTGGTAGGTCCCGCTCCATTCCTCCTCCTCCTCCTCCTCGTCCTCCGCCTCGCCGGGAGGAGCCGGATCCGGCAGCAACAGCGGGCCGAGGCTCGGGCCGGGCTGCGAGGGGAAAGCGGAGCAAAGGCGCTAAAGTAGGTGCGGGACGAGCCCCCCTCAGCGCGGCAGGGCCCAACCGCGCCCCGGCCTCACCTGCGGCACGTCCCCGCCGCCCCGCGCCTTGCTGCGGACGAACTCGCGGAAGGAGAAGGGGTTGTGCTCGGCCGGCAGCCCCCCTGCCGCCATGTCCGCGCCACCGACCGCCCTGAGGCGACGCCCCGCCCTCCCTCAGAACCGACCAATCAGCGACGGCTCCTGCAGCCTCACCCAATCGCAGACACACCCCCGGCGACGCTAAGCCCCGCCCTTACCCCGCCCACCCACTCCTGGGGGCACCGCGGCTGCGCAGCGAGGTTCCCGGTGGCGGCAAGATGGCGGCCGCCATAGCGTGGCTGAGCGGGCGCGCCTGGGGCCCGGCCCGGCGGTGAGCGCGGCCCCGTGGGGCGGGATGGGGCGGGCGGGGAAGGGGGAGCCGCGGCCGGGCACTGACGCGGGTCCCGCTGCCCCGCAGGTGCGGGCTGGCGGGCGGCCGGAGCTACAGCGGCGGCGGCGCCTACCCCAGCGTGTCGCTGACCTGCCCGCTGCCCGGCGTGCCCAAGGCGGTGTTCGCGGCGGCCGAGGGCCGGGAGCGGTTCGAGACGCGGGTGTCGGTGCTGGAGA
Organism: Lathamus discolor; assembly: GCF_037157495.1. NCBI lineage: Eukaryota > Metazoa > Chordata > Aves > Psittaciformes > Psittacidae > Lathamus > Lathamus discolor. Next base: position 1,306,339 of record NC_088898.1, on the reverse strand, counting down.
ACGGGCTGCGCGTCGCGTCCCAGAACAAGTTCGGGCAGTTCTGCACCGTGGGCCGTGAGTACGGGCGGAGCGGGGGCTGAGGAGGAGCACGATGGGGCTGTGAAAGTGACACTGACTCTTTCTCTTCTTAACGCTAGTTCTGGTAAACTCGGGATCAAGACACGAAGCGAAATACCTCAGTGGCATCTCCCACTTCCTGGAAAAGCTGGCCTTCTCTGTGAGTCCTGTGCCGGGCCCGGCGGGGTCTGTGAGGGACGCTGTAAATCTGCACAGCTTGAGCAGCACCAGGGTCTGATCTGCTGCCGTAGGTGGTGGCAGCGTTCCTAGTTAGTTATTGGGACTGCAGATGCATTTTGAAGGTCCATTGTGCTTTCAGCTTCAGGGTTAGTGGGTGTAAAATAGAACCATGGAATGGTTTGGGTTGGAGGACCCTTAAAGCTCATCCAGTTCCAACTCCCTGCCACAGGCAGGGACCCCTTCCACTGGAGCAGCTTGCTCCAAGCCCCTGTGTCCAACCTGGCCTTGAGCACTGCCAGGGATGGGGCAGCCACAGCTTCTCTGGGCACCCTGTGCCAGCGCCTCAGCACCCTCACAGTCCAAGATGATGCCTGTTCTGGGCTGCCCTGAAGGTGTGTGAACAGTTACTGCTTTACTAACTCATAGCATTGTTGTTTTCTTTCTTAGTCCACAGCTCAGTTTGGCAGCAAAGATGAAATTCTCCTCACCTTAGAAAAGCACGGGGGCATTTGTGACTGCCAGGCATCGAGGTATGACTCCCCTTCTCCATGCTCCGTCACCTGAGTGGCTCTGACACTGACAGTGCTTTGAGGTCTCTGTTCTGCTGTGTGGCAGTAGAAGCCGCTTCTTGTTTGGAAGGAGCAGAAATCCATTTGTGGTGACTGTGCAGAAGCTACAAAAGTGAACCTGAGAGGGGTATAAAAGTCTGTAGGCAAAGCATGACCTAGAGTGGATGTCCCAGCACCGTGTCCAGCCAGACCTCAACAGTGTCCAGTGCTGGACACCACTTCCCTGGGGAGCTTGTTCCAATGACTGGTAGTTCTCATTGTGAAAAATTTTCCTCTTGTGTCCAGTTGGAATCTTCCCCAGGAATAACTTCTCAGTGACTTCTCAGTGCAGAACCCAGCTTTGTGTTGCAGGGACACCATCATGTATGCTGTTTCTGCTGAGGCCCGAGGCCTGGACACAGTGGTCAACTTGCTGGCTGATGTAGCGCTCCGGCCCAGGCTGTCAGGTGAGGGAACAGGAGTCTCTGCCTCAAAAGAACAGACTCCCAATGCATAACTTGCTGCTAATCTTCTTGAGATTGTGCTCATCAAGAAGTTATGCAGAGAGCAGGGATTTTGTGTGGTGGTTGTGATCTGTGATTTGTTCTTTGTCTCTTATCACAGATGAGGAAATTGAGATGACTCGAGCAGCAATTCGATTTGAGCTCGAAGACTTGAACATGAGACCTGATCCAGAGCCTCTCCTCACAGAAATGATCCATGCGGTAAAACACCCAAGTCCATCTTCCATGCAGCCCCTGTATGAGACTTGCTGTGTTCTCTTTTTCTGTTACTGAATTAGATTTCAGTGGTGGGGAGGGAGAATTTTGTTGTCCCTCCACTTTGAAATCCTACATTCTACCCACATGAAAGATTTTAACCTGAACCGCAATTATCTGTCAGTTCTCTTTGTTGACATGGGTGACAGCATGTCATTGAGTTGTGCTGACATTAGTGAAATGATGCTCAGCCCCTCCTCTCTTACATGTCTCAAACAGACAGGCATCATTCTAAAGCAGGAAGAAGGTTTAGATGGATGGATTGAAGTAGTATTTGTTACTTTAGTGTATCTGTTTCCCTTTAGGCAGCCTACAGAGACAATACAGTTGGACTGAACAGGTTCTGCCCAGTGGAAAACACAGACAAAATTGGCCGGGACGTGCTGCATTCCTACCTGAGGAACTACTACACACCGGACAGGATGGTGCTGGCTGGGGTGGGAATCGAGCACGAGCAGCTGGTGGAGTGTGCCAGGAAGCATCTGCTGGGAGTGGAGCCGGTGTGGGGGAGCAGCCAGGCCAGGGATGTGGACAGATCCGTGGCGCAGTACACAGGAGGCATTGTCAAGGTGAAAGGAAGGTGGAGGTGGTGTCGTGCCTCATCCTGTCTGTTGGAGAGGCAGATTTGGACCTGAGCTGGTTTCTCCATAGGTTTTGCTTTTAATATCTGGGGGACAGGTTAATTACTGGGAGCACATCAAGCTGGGTACAGTGGAGGTGAAAATCAGTCCTCATAATCTGTCTGCCCTTCCCATAGGTTGAAAAAGATATGTCAGATGTGAGCCTGGGCCCTACTCCCATCCCAGAGCTTACCCACATCATGATTGGGTTAGAAAGCTGCTCATTTTTGGTAAGTATTAACCTAAAATCCCTTGTTCTGTGCTTGAGGAATCCCAGAATACTCTCTCATTATGCAAGCACTGGCACTCTTCCTGCTGATGCTGCACGTACAGACAAGCAGCATTTCACTGACAGTTTGAGGAAGGCAATGACCTTTAAGTTCCTCTTGTACCATGTCTGTTTCTCCCTCTTTACTCACCCCAGACTCTCGGGAGCTCTGCTTTTAACTGGCTGAACTTCTTGTTGCCATTCAGGAGGAAGACTTTATTCCCTTTGCAGTATTGAACATGATGATGGGAGGTGGAGGCTCTTTTTCAGCTGGAGGGCCTGGCAAGGGCATGTTCACCCGACTGTATCTCAATGTGCTCAATAGGTTGGTTTACCTTTCTCTTTAAGGGGTAGCAGAAACAGTCTTCTAACAGGTTCACATGGGAGGCTTCACCTGTTGAAAGCCGATGGGCCCTGGTTTTACATCAGTTTATTCTGCTTGAAACACACAGGATTGATTTGTCAGTGGGTGTTTTGAGGGAGTCAGGGTAAAGGGCAGAGGTGACCTGGAATTCTGTCACCCTCCGCTAGCCCAATCCATCCTTTCACTAGGGAATATTAATAGAATTGGCAGTAGGTACCAGTGATACAGCTCCGTGGTGTTCTGGCCTTGGTCTCAAGGATGCAAACAGAGAGAAGAAAGTAGGTAGCACATACAAGAATCCTCAGAGGCAGGAACTGACCATTCCCATTGGCATTACTGAGAACCCTGACAAGGCACTAGGAGGGGACTCCCTGTCCATGTTGGTTTAATTTTTACATTTAAATTCTGGTTTTTAATTTTTTTTAATACTGTTTCTATGCTCCCAGGCACCACTGGATGTACAACGCGACCTCTTACCACCACAGTTACGAGGATACAGGTCTCCTGTGTATACATGCCAGTGCAGACCCAAAACAGGTATGCAGCCCTGTATTCAAAGCCTGTTACCAGACTCACTTATTACCAGACAGCAGTGTTCTAATCTTCTTTCAATTATCTGCATTCCTAGGTTCGAGAGATGGTGGAAATCATCACAAGAGAATTCATTCTCATGGCAGGAGCTGTAGGAGAGGTGAGCAGCCCAGTGTGTGCGCTGTGCAGATGGTCTTGGAGCTGAAATAGTACATTGCACTGGCCTGCCTAGAATGGAGTTTTGTAGATAAGCATGTTATGTATTTCTGTAAAAGAATACGGTAACTTTAGTGGCACATTCAAAGAGGAAGGTGTTTGCAGAACTCTTTCTTACACAGTACCTTGTGCTAGAGCACTGGCCAGGCTTTTGGGAACATCTGTTTGTATTTGCTGCTCACTGACAGGTAGAACTGGAGCGAGCGAAGACACAGCTGAAGTCCATGCTCATGATGAACCTTGAGTCTCGGCCGGTTATCTTTGAGGATGTGGGCAGGCAAGTGCTGGCAACAAACACAAGGAAGCTACCTCACGAGCTGTGTGCCCTCATCAGTGAGTAGACAATGCTTTTCCTCAACTGAACTGTAGGTACAGTCAGGATTGTGCAACTTACACTTGCAGCACAGATGAGTTGAGTTAGGAAGCTGGGGGGCATAAATACTTCAGATATAGATCTCAAACTGATCTTAACTGCTTACAAGCTAGCACAATGCTTGTTTTTGTCAGAAGGAAGGAAAAACCAAGCAGGGTAGAGAAGCTGAAGAGTTGGTGATTGATTTTCTGAGCACTGATCACTTCATAAAGCATCTTAATAAAGCTTCATGCTCTTCAGAATGTAGTTGTCACAGCTCCGGCTTTTTTTTCCTGCAGGTCAAGTGAAATCCACTGATATCAAGAGAGTGGTCACTAAGATGCTCCACAAAAAGCCAGCTGTGGCTGCCCTGGGTGACTTGACAGATCTGCCCACCTATGAGCACATCCAGGCAGCGCTCTCCAGCAGGGACGGGCGGCTCCCGCGGGTGTACCGGCTCTTCCGATAGACCCTGCACATGCCAGAGCTGCTGCCTTCTGATATGGTTTTGAGATGATAATATTGCTGCAAACCACTTCCCCCTCTCCCCCAGTCTTTCCAGGCAGACTCTGCAAACATGGAGCTATGCTGCAGCTGAAATACACTGCTTCAGAGCACTGGGCTCTGAAGAGCTCGGTACCTTGGGCTTAAAGGCCCACCCTGGCTCTGGATGAGTCCTTTGACACTCTGAGTAGGTTACAAGAGAGGATGGGTGTACACAGCCTTCTCTTGGCACTGGGGAGAACACTGCAAGCCAAAATGTTCATCATTACAACTGAAAGCATGTATCTGAGCAGAAGTCACTGCTGTGTGTTACCACTAAACCATACCAGCAGCAGAAGCAGAGCTATCACACTGGAGGCCCTGGTGTGTGCCCTTGTTGAGGAATGGGGTAGCACGGTAAGAGCTTGGCTTCTGTATCTGAGTTAAAAGAATATTTATAGCTGCTACCAAGGTGAACAAAGACTTGGTCAGACTGAATTAAGAGAATACTGGTTATTATCCATGTGAAGTTAGGCGACAAGTTTCCTGCAGTCCAGGTTTTGTTACAAGCATCCTGGATCCATTTCTTCAGCGTAATTTACCAGCTGCAGTACTACTAGAAGTCACATGTTTGGAAATGACTGTCATTTTACTAGAGCTCAGAGGAAAGTAGACCTATGGCATAACTGAGTTTCCAATGGAGTTCATCTACAGAGATACCATGTATAATGCTACATGGACACTTACTCTAGGATAAAAGTGATCCTGTTCTTCAGGTTTTTCACTTGTAAGTGAGCTGTGCTCAAGAACAAGGAGTTCTTTTACTCCAGAGTTAGTATATTAACAAAGTTCTTTCTTAAAGGAGTTGCTGCTGCTGCATCTGAAACTTGTATCTGCTTCTTCATTGTCAGTCAGATGCACTTAAGGCCTTGCAAAGAGAGAACACAATTACCAGTCTCGCAGCAGAGATGTAGCTCAGCTAAGAGCAGAGATCAACACAATACCATATAGAAAGCTGATGCTCTTGAAATTGACTGGCAGTGTTACAGAAAGACATGAAGTGCCAGGCATGTGACACTGAAGAAATGGAGACCCAAAAGAGAGGACTGAAACATTTGATTTACACAACTCCCCTAACGTATGGGCTTAAAACTCTAGACAGCTGCAGTGCAGCAGTTCACTGGCTAGGTGAGTATTGTGAGGAGCAATCAAACTGGGAGCAGAACACTGAGGCAGCTATTGCCTGCTTTATCCCCATACCTTTCCTCATGCAACTAGAAGAAAATGTTGCATTGCTTCTTGTGGAACCCACAGTGTGGAAATCCTATTCAGTTGTTGTGTATGTATGTTTATAAGAAAATAAAAGAGACCTTGACATGACGGAGTAGTGAGAGTTCTGAAATGCATTAGTTAATGGCTGGGTTTCATGAACTGGCAGGTGAAATGTGTTTTGTCTCTTCAATGCAAGTGATTCCAAAGGAATCTGTCCTCTTCCAGGTGAAGCCGAATGGCTCAGTGCACCCAAACAGTGTCACACAGTCAGTGCTGGTTCTGACAGCCCGGCAATAAGAGCTGGTGCTCATTTCTGGTATTGCATTAATTTATTTTTATTCCTTTAAAAAGAAAGGAAATCAAATACCTGATGGCTACAGCCAGGTCAGTGCCGTGAACGTTTGTACCGCAGAACAGAAGCTCTGTCTTGGACAGGTTGCATAGGTAGCAGCACTTCCTCCAAGTTGTTTGCACGGTGGTTTATGTACTAAGGTGATTAATGATCCAACCCATCTGTGCCCATAAACAGGTCTTAAGTATTAGCTGTACTTGACCATTTTACCAGTGCCATACTGGTCCATGTAGGATGTTTAGCCTTAAGACAACACTACTTCAAAACCAGGAAGTTACTCACAGTTCACTGAATTGGAAAAATAAAACCCAAAGGAATTAACTGGTATCAGAGGTAATGGGACTGTGCTGATGTGACTGGCTGCAGTGTCTCTGCATGGACATCCCCTGGCATCCTGATCCCTTTGGTGAAGCTGTACTCAGACCAAGTGTCCTGCTGTGAATGCAGGCAGCAGCATCACCCCTGTGGAGGGCAAGTGAGTTAAGGAAGGGATTGTTTCAAACAGTCTCAACAGCCAGATACATGGTGTGAGAGGTTGATTTTCCCCCTTAGCAACAGAAGGCCTATAGAACAGTTATTGAAAGGCAGTGTTCCTACACTTCCAATGTACATTCACACAGATCTTGTTGCAGAGGAACAAAAAAGCTCAACACAGGAGCACTAACCTTACACAAACCTGCCCAAGTGCCCTCACTGGTCCCTGTTTTGCATTTGACAGAATACCACCATACATTTGGCTACAGATAAGGAGAAGAAAACAACCCCACAACGTGTGTAAGTTAACCAGATCAAACCAAACAGACAAACAGATTCACCTTTCTGCAGGCTTTTCTGAGGTCCCTTGTCATGCCAGTTCCAGAAGCTGGGCACCCGGCATGGAGTCATCTTAGAGGCTGCACCCGGTTGCTTCCAAAGATAGTATGGATAAAATGAAATCAATTACATCTGTTGGGATGGATGTCCTACATAACTGACTCCATTTTCTTCAGCAAAAGCACTGAGCTACATGGATCAGCTCATGCAAATGAAACCAGGATGAGGTTTAAGACATTCTGCAGGAGCCACAGTGGCTGCCAGAGGTGCTTAGGCAGACAATTCCCTGCAGAGTTTGTCGTGGCCTGAAATCCTCTTTCTGGACACCTCTAACACAGAGTTCTGAGCTCAGGAAATGCTACATATGCTGCTGGATTTTTGGTCCTTTTGCTCTTTCCGTTTCTGAAGTTCCCTCGTAATCCGTCTCTTTATGCCGATTAAATAGAGTTCTCTGTCGAACTGCCCCGCAGCCAGTGGAATGCTACAATGCAAACACAGGGAATCGGATCAGGGCACAAACAGAGTCTTGTTTTCCCACCATTTCCCAACTAGTTTATACAATAAAGGCCAGAAACCTGACTTTTATTTTCTTTAGGCATTCAGCTACTGCTGCGGGAGAAAATGGCTAAAACATTGTTCTCCCACAGCAACAAGTGAAGCTTTTTCACATTGAAATGAAGGAAATACTGGTTGTAAGAGGCAAATGTACATGCAATTTAAGCATGAAAATGCCAGCATTCATGGGGGACATTCTTTATGACCCTCAACAAAAAACTACTCCTTTGAAAAGCTGAACAAGCTGACTCCTACCTTGGTGTACAACGCCACAGTTCTTACCTCGGTCTCTTCTACAGAGGCCAGAGGAAGCCCCAGCAGCTCAGCTTCACCTATTTAACAGGTATTTGATGGCCATAAACAGCAACAAAATAATCCCAATTCTAACTGCACTGCTGACCAAGTGCTTTGAGAAGTCCCCATTTTCTAGATACCCGGGTCTTGACATCCCCGACCACGCAGGAAAGAGATGAACTCAATTTCAGTGACAACCCAATTTTCGAAGGAGTTCTATGAGCACAAGAGCCCACAGGGGGACATGAAGAACTTGGGAGGATCTCATTCCACTGATGTGTTGAAATGCAGCCACCACTGAGGAGGGAAAACAGCACTGCTCCCACAGAGGGAAAGAGGAACAGAGAGGAAAGCTGTCCATGCCAACAGGAAAACCAGAGAGCTGCAGCTCAGATAAAATGCAGATTTACAGTCGATCGCAGCAGACTCTCTTTATCTCCCTCAGGAGGATTAAGGAACCCAGCAGCAGGGATTTCAGATGTCAGTGCAAGGTTTAAGCACTCTTACTGCTCTGACCACTGAAGTGTATATTGGGTAAAAACCACAGAGGCTGCACAGAGCTGCGTGGGATAAACTCTTATTTCAGGAACTCTCCTGAGAGAACAAACTGAACAGGAGCATATCCTCAGGTAGAGCCATGTGCGGTCACACACAGGGGCATAAGGAGGTACTAACTTGTCCCTGCCAGGCCGCACTTTCACACGAAACAAGGCAAATACAGGACGATGGTCTGAAGTTTTGATCACAGGACACGACGAGTACTTGACAGCGTGGATGTCATCCCTGTACCGACTGCGGAACACAACTCGGTCCTGCAGGGCAGAGAGAGGAGGGAGAGGGATGTAACTCCTTTTGCACATCCACCCTGGAAAAATCACTGGTTCACAACAGACAAATCCCTTCATTTATCACATTCCAGTTACTGAAATTAAGTGTCTTGGACAGGGACACATTCATGAAGAGTGAAGAACCAGCAGTGGTTCTGCACCCAGCTCTGAGCACAGCACAGAATGCACTGAGCAGGATGTAAGGCAGGGAAAATTAGATCTGCAGCCTGTGCCCAACTCTCCCTGTGCTCACAGATTGAACAATCCTTTCTTCCAAGCCAGCTCCACATGCCCTGTTGCCCCTAAGCAGCACATCTCAGCATGACTGTATCTCATGCAAGTGGACTGTGGAAAGCAGCTTTTTCTTGCAGCTGAGAATCCCCTTTGGAGGCAGACATGGGGCTGAGCAGCCCCTCTGAGCCCACTGCTCTGAAACCATCCCTACCGTGTAGGAAGGAGTCCTTTGTTTGGAAGTGGTGTCGTAGCTGTCCTTTCCTATGTCAAACTTGTAAGAAGGGCGGAAACGAATGTCAGCCTCTTGGAATCCTTTGAAAATAGACCCTGCAAGGGAAGAGAAAAGCATGAGCGACAACATTCCTCCTTCCTAAGAACCCAGCACATTTCTGCATGTATTCAACACTGCTGGCTACAAACAACAGCCATGTACATACATGACTAATAAAAAACGCTGGGCTTGGGCTCCAGGAAGGAAGAACGGGAAGCAAGCTCCAGTTCTTACAGAGCGAGGATAAAAACCAGGCAGTGGCTATTTAAACAAAAAACACCTGCTGCGTGCATGTCCCCTTCCAACGAAAGCTCAGGATGCTTTGCAAGTGCTACTGTTCAAATCCAAATGCCTGAGACTGTGACAGAATTAGGTCCAGTTTATAGAGGAGTCAGATGAAACAGATATTGGGAGATTACACTATGTATAGCAGAAAGTCCCTTGTACAAATTGCCACTGTATTTGACATCTGCTGACTTCCTTTTTTAGGGAACTTAACAAGAGAAATCAGGAAAGGTCTCTAGGAAATAGGGATTTGGCTGTAATTATTTCTGTGTGTAGGTATCTCTGTTGCTGGAGACTGGGAAGAAAACCAGCTTCCCCTCACCTCTGCTCATTTCACTGGTGAGCTGGTCATATGCCAGGAGCCTGGACACGTCTGTTTCAGGGTTCTGGTTCAGGATAGAATCCACAGTCTCCCGATCCTTATTTAGTCGGAAGTTGAAGTCACCAAACCAGAAGACTTCATCAAACCGCGTTGTGACATCACCTGCAAATCCAAGCCAGAAGGGTCAGAATGAGGGAGAACTCCTGGAGAGGTTCTGAAAGCAAAACAAGAATCCCAAATGTTTCTGCCCTGGATCTTCCCTTTGACTTTGGAAGAAAACTGAAGCATGTGATGTAGCTACACTCAGTAAAATGAAACTTCGTGCTTTCAAGCGAGAGCTGTGTGAAGCAGAGCTTATTGAGAGTGTTGCCAGGTGTATGCCAAAGGAACAGGCATAAATTCTTTCTTTTTACCACCAGGAGTTAAAATACTTGAAGCACATCCCTAATATTGATAAAGTGAAACCAAAGTGATCTTATTGCTGCTCTGAGAAAAAAATGCACCACAGGAAAACTCCTTTTGATTTTTCTCTCCTCCATTTCAGCTTCTCTCAGATTTCTGCCCAAATTACATCCCACCTGAAAACAATGAATCACATGAACAGCCACCATCCTCAGACAAAAGGAGCTCTGGTCTCTTTCCATGCTGTCTCAGATCAGCACTCTCATTCTCTCTTCCTTAGCACAGACTGAAAACTATGGCACAAACCCTGTTCATTTGGGCTCTCACCCAAGCAAGGTTTCACACTTACTAGAACTGGATCGATATGGGTTTGTGTCTGGAACGTTCTTGGGAAGTGTAAGGCTCTGAATGGTTTTATTGTAGTCCAGTTTCCTCTCATTCACCTTGCTGTCCCCCGCTGAAAGACAAAGCCCATTACTGTGAACGATGCATCGCTTTCATTCAGTTACCACTTTTGGTTAAAACAGGAGCTTCCAAAGGACATCAGACGTTTCCCACATATAAAATGTTAACACTGCCCCAGGGCACACACACACTGAAAAATGATGACACGGAGTGTGCAAAGAGGGATAAAACTGTGCACAATTCATTGCTGTTTTTTTAAAACCAGTTTTTTAGTGAGTTTACTACCAAAAAATCCTCTTCCCTTATTGCTCTCAGCTCAGCAATCCTGAGCTTTGACTTCAGCCTGACCTGCACCTCTATCCCTCTGTAGCTTTTTCCCCCTCTGTAAAGCAACCCCTCTCCTCCCTCCCTCAGGACACTTGAATAAGACTGTAAACATCTCACATGTGAAGTGTGAGGTGATGAAGAGAAAGGAGGTCCCAAAAAAGGTGAAGGAGATTCCCAGAGCTCCTTTGGTTTTGATCTGAGATACGATTCGAGTTGTCACCGTGGCATACTCCACTTCTGGAAGGAGAAAAAGAAGCTGCTTTTACTGAAAAGCCTCTACAGACAGGGAACAGGGAAGTTAGGGGAGGAACAGCCCTGGAGAGAAGGACATGTGATGGCAGCAGTCCCTCAACCTCCCCACTCTCCAGCTCTTACTGGACCACGCACCTGAGCAGAACCAGATCAGGTCCCTCCGAATGAAGACCGACATGTACAGCACCCCATGCGCAGCTGAGTAGAGCATGACGTAGTGGGGGCCCAGTGTCTCCTGCAGGCGGATCTCCCACTCTCTTCTGCAGGAAAGAACAACAGCTGGATCACAGGGATGATACAAGAGACAATAACCAGGAGATGAAATCAGCGTTGTGAAAACAGAGCAATCCCTCTGATAATGTCAAGTAAGCGTAAGCAAAACCTCCTGGGCTGCAGCAGGCTTCGCTGCTGCCACTGCACCCGCTTGCACGTCTCAGGGAAAGACTCCCACTGGGAAATACCCTAAAACAGCAGAGTCTGACATGAGGCTTCAACCACTCTTCCAGGGTTGATCAGCCTCAGAGAGACTAGAAATTGGAAGCACGTAACACTGCTGAGTACATGGCTGCTAACGCCAACAGCCAGCCTGAGCTCACTCATGGCCAGCTCAGATCCATGGTGAGATGCCCACAGAAATCAGGTGGAGTTTTGCTGTTACCTGCTCTGACAACAGCACCAAGGTCTCTATTTACAGATCTTTGTGACATTTTCCTCCCAAACCCACTTCCCCTGGTGCTCATGTAATGGAATTCAGATTCTTATTAAATGTGGGGGGTTTATTGACAAGATTAATAATACAATGGAGACTACCTCCAGACTAATCAAAACAAAGGAATTAATTAGCAATAAAAGAGGATGGTTCATTACATTGTTTTTGCTACCTGTCTGGACAGCCTTCTTGAACCCCAATGACATACATGTCCTGGGCATAGTCGGGGTCTGTTGGTAATAAAAAGTCATCCAGATTCAATGGAAGTTCCTGTTATTAAAAAAGAAATAAAGATCAAATAGCAATATTAGTTATGAAGAGTTTTAATAGAAAAGTACAAGAAAAGTCCAGGCTAAGCTAGGACTTCCACAGCATATGCAAACAATTCAGGCTTCAAAAACCAGGTTAAGTGATAATATTGAGGAGTCTCCTTCCAAAAGGCAGACTTCAGCTGCTGCCACTGCAGCAGTAACCCAATATCCACAGTTCAGCCATGTGGGGCAGTAACGTGATGTTTCTGATTTCCAGTGATGCTTTCACCAAGCCCACAGGCTATTTCCTGAACACCCCAGGGGTTGTCTGTGCCCCTCCAAGTACAGCTCCTCAGTCTCCTGGCAGAATCAATCCTGAATTCCTACACTACATAAGGGTGTAGGCAGGAGACTGAGCAGCAGGAGCATTCTAATCGTAAGCACAGAATCATCAGTCATCTTCATATGACCCTAATTGCAATGGGGTGTAAAGGAGCTGCCATAAAAAGTCACAAAGGTCCCTGTTTTCATACCCAGTATCTAAGGAACCCCATTACAATGCACTCTCACCAAAGTAAACACATGAGAGGGCCTCATCACTGGAGCAAGACAGTGAAATCGAGCAGAAAAGGAACATAGTCATGAACAGGAAAAGCCACCACACCAGTCCTTGCAGTACGGCTGGGGTAGCATCGCCCCTGCCAAAAGACCTGCAGAGACTTCTGGGCACGTACCTTCTGACCCTGCATGTTCCAGGTGGCCACAAAGATTCCAACATTGCGATCAGGGAAATACCTGCTAAGTTCTTCTGCTCCCAGTAAGGCACCACTTGCCAGAAGGCTGCCTTCCAAATAGCTTCTGTGAACAGAAGAGCCATAAAAGAGCATCTAAGGAAAGGGCACAACAGTTGGAATAATGATTGGCAATGCTTGAATCTTGAGTTAATCAATAACATACCTTTAGCTCAACAAAATGGCATTTAGCATTTATATACTGTTCTGCTTGCCTGACGTTCCTTACAAAGTTCCAGTCCTCATGGATCATACGCAGGAAAACAAAACCCTTGTCATAAACCAGCCTTTTCAAAGCCACAACATGAATACCATGGTAAGACCAATGCTGCACAGGCTCTGCGATGAGGAGGCTGAAGCCATCCAAAGTCTTCAGTCCCCACCGTACTTACCACAGACAGAACATGAAGAGATTGGTTTGATATCTGAGTATCCTGAAGCAGCTCAGTTTACCTAAAACACAAAAATGCCTCCACCCCTCCCACTGTTCTGGTACCAACTTGCTAAGAATCAAGGATTCAAACTCACATTCCTCCTTCAATTCAGCTCATCACGTCAGTGTGCAAGTAAAGGATTTATTGAGTCTGAGGTCTAAAAGAACATCACATTCAAGAAGGACAGCTCTGCCCTGCACCGCCTGCCTCTCCCAAGAACACGCTGCTTATGAAACCAAAGGGGTATTGGCAGAGAGACAGCAAGTTGAATAAGCATTTTTAATCTTGCTTAAGCTCTGCAAGGAGCGATGGCAGCATGCTGGCAGGGAATGCTGTGCAACCCATGGGCCTGCCCTGCTGCCCAGCTCACTCCAACAGCTTCCCAGAGGGAAATGAGAGAAAAACCCTCCCAGCAAACAAGTAATGATCCATCTTTGGGGCTTTTTTAGCAGTAACACTTTACTTCAGAATTCATTTCTCCTATACCACTGACTCCCCACTCTTTGGATCAATGATCAGATATATCCCTCAGGGCCTCACAGAGCGTTGCGTCTCTATAACACATAACTGGTGCCCCTTACCTTCTACCACACTTCCTGCCCAGCAGCACCATCAGTAATTCCTGCTGCAGTGTGTTTGCTGTGTGCTGGCAGTGTTCAGACAGTTGGTCTGCAGCCAGCACAAGGAGAGGGTTCAATACACTGACAAGCAGATTAATGAACCGCCAATTAACAACCTAAACTTAACTAAGAATAAAGACAAACAAGCAACCAGAGCAGGAGGTCAGGGCCATGCCAGGAGAAAGTGCTGAGATCTGCATGGAATCACACCCTTCCTCAAGAGCTGATCCTGCCAGAAGCCAAACAAGCTCAACATCTGCAGAGGACCCTCAGCACCTTACAGGACTGTGACAGCACTGCAGGTACTGCATGACAGTTTTAAGCTGAGCTATTTGGGTTTTCTCCTGCCATTTACCATTTCAGTTCAAGCCCAGCATACTTTTGTTGGCACAGCTACTGCTCCTTAATTTTAGGAAGATTAAATATTACAAGCAAGCCAGGGACAAATCAAACTTACATTTATGAAAACCAATACCCAGCTAAAAGGAGCAGATCCAGAATGTCTGTACTAATCTCTTCACCTTCAACTGCTTCCAGTCTCTGCAGGAGGTTAAACACAGACAATGTCTGTTCTTGCTGATCAGTTGGAACTTCCCTGCCCCTGCCCAGCAGGATCCCACAGGGCAGTTGGTCCTTGCTAAGACCCCAAACCCTCGGCCAGGAGAAGCTTGGGGACATACCTGCTGCGGACATCCTTGGAGCGGATGGGAGTGAGCAGGCTGAACGTAGACTTCATGGAGTCCGTGGAGCAATTATCATAGACCATGCCGTTGCCATGCAGCCTGGTATCGCTCAAGCTGCTGCTCACCCTCCCAAACTTGTGCTGAGAATACTGTCGGTAATCCAGGCAATCCGAGTCAATCCTGTTTGCTGTCCTCAGCGAGGGAGAGGCCACGCTGAGCTCCAGGGGCGGCAGAGGTCGCGCCGGCATTACCTGGGACAGCCGGGGCTTGCTGCCTGCGAACGCCTTCCCCCGCAGAAGCCCCCCAAAGGCACTGGAGAGCTCAGAGGCTCGTTTCCCCAGGTCGGAGGTGCTCCCTCGGCTCTTCCCCACGGCACTGGCTTCCGAGGCACCCGGTGAACTGTGCAAGGAGTTCTGGTGGCAGCACCGGTGGCAGGGGCCGGCCCTGCCCCGGGCGGGAGGGCTGAGGGACGCTTCCTGCAGGGAGCCGTTGGAGGAGCTCGTTTCGTTGGGGTCTGTCAGACTCTCCTGGCTCGTTCGAAACCGCCTCCACCTCCTCCAGCTCTTCTCATCCAGAGACGCAGCACGCTCCAGCCGGGGCTTCTGAGGAGGCCTTGGGGTGAGTGGCTTCATTTTCATGTTGGCTTTGAGTTCATCGGGTAGAAGCTTTAAGTTTTCATTTAAAGCAGTGCCTGCACTTGCAGTAACTTCAAAGGTAAGCGCCCCATTGCCACCAGCATCCTTCTTTGCTGCTTTTCCTGCTCTTTTAGCGTGTAGGTCCTGCACTGCTCCACCCTCCGTGCTCCGAGTGACACATGCCCCTGAGTGCTGCGGAAATCCATTTGGAGTACTCATTCTCCCCCAGGCACCAGCAACAGTCACTGCTCCACGTGAAACGCTCCTCACAGCATAGTTTCCTTCCCTTGCTTACCCCCTAGGTTCACGGGGCTTTAACTAAGCCAGAAAGAGACGGCAGCTGAAGACAGCTCAGTCTGTGGTGAGGAACGGAGGGCAGACGTAGGCTGCCGCATTGTCTGCAGGATTTCAAGAGGTGGGATCCCTGGATTTCCCCAAGAGGAAGACGTAAGAATGAAACGTTACAAGCTGCAAACTGCTCCTGAACCAGACAGCGAGCTCCTCACAGGGCCTCCCTCCACAACAACGCAAACCTTAACGTGACCTCGTTAGAAAACCATTATTCTCTCTTCAAAGAGGCGAGCAGCGAACCGACCTCCTCACTGCTGGAGGCACCTGGGCTGCGCGCAGACTTCCTTAGGGAAAGGCTGCGTGTGCTGCTAGCGGGGAAGGAAACGAGAGCGGCGCAGCACCCGCAGCGTGCCCCCCGCCGCAGCACAGCACCGCCGGGCCGCCCGCAGCGCCCGCTGCCCGAGGCCGGGACGCTTCCAGCGACCTCAGCTCCCACCGCGGTCTCGCAGCGGGGAGGCCGCTGCCGCCCTCCCGCTGCCGCAGGCACTGAGGGGCACTGCAGGACCCACAGCGAGGGTCCAAGGCCTCCGGCAGGGGCACACCCCAGCGCTCCCCGCCCCGAACCCCGCCGGGGCACCGAGGGAAGCCGCCGCCCTCTCCCATGCCCGGGACACCCCCGCCGGCTCCTCGCACCCCCCGGTCCCACCACACGACCCCGGGGCCCCGGCGGGGAGCGGACGGGCGAGGGCCGCCCCCCACAGCCACGGGCCCGGCCTCCCACAGGCCGCCCCCCGGCCCCGCCGCAGGCAGAGCACGGACCTCGGGCTCCGCTGGTCTGGCCTCCGCCGCGGACGGGACGCGGCCCGGGCCCCGCCGCCTCCACGCTCCCCGCGGGGCCTCGGCGGCCCGGGGCGGGCGCAGCTCGGAGGCCCGCGGCGCCGGTGGCCGCCACAGCACCGTAGCAACGCCGGTGACGCCCAGCCCGCCCCGAGGCAGCGACCCCTGGCGGCCGGAGGACCGCCCCGCCCCGGGGGAGCTGTAATTAAACCACTCATAAAGAAGCGCTGTCTGGAGGCGGCGCTGGAATGAACAGCTCAAACCAAAGCATTTTCCACTCCAGAGCCATCCAACGCGGCTAAGATTAAGGCTAGAACTCCAGCCTGGGCCATCCCAGTGATGACCCCCGTGCAGAGGCAGTGCACTCCCGCTCCCTTTCCCCCACAAATCAATGGCAATAGAGGAGCGGTTCCCACCACCGCAATGACCACAAGAAGAAGTGAAATGTGAAAGTGCTCCAGAGCGCAAAATATTTTATTTCAGAATGTACAGTGTCAAATCTTACACTTAGGAAAGAGCCGCTCCCCGCGCAGAGGAAGCCTTCGTCACGGAGGTTGGCTGGCAGTCTCTACTGAAAGGAGAGCACAATCAGCAGCCTGGCCGGGCTAGAGGAAAGCCAA
This sequence comes from Lathamus discolor, assembly GCF_037157495.1. NCBI lineage: Eukaryota > Metazoa > Chordata > Aves > Psittaciformes > Psittacidae > Lathamus > Lathamus discolor. The sequence continues at coordinate 1,289,459 of NC_088898.1, read as the reverse complement.
GCATCTGCCTAGGTTTTGATTATAGAAAAGTAAACCACACTGCCTGCTGCTGCCCGCGGCTGGAGGATGGGCCACAACGCAAAGGTTTCTAACCCCCCCCAACCAGCGTTTGACTTCGGCTACATACAAACCGTCTAGGACACGTGTAAGGCGATCGAGAGCTCAGAAAGGCGGCATTAGTCAGGAGAAGAAAAGAGAAAACTACGGGGGACTGACACCGGCAATTTCACATTCACGTTATTTCTACTCGGGGGCAGAAATTCAAGTAAAATCAAAGAGTTTGGTGGCAAGTTCTAAATAAAATATGGCCTACTGATTTAATAAATATTTAAAGTTTATTTCTCTCTTTGCAGATAATTCAGATTCTTCAGTGACTATGAATGTTGCATATCATGGTTCGGAAGATTTCCTGTATTAAATCTAAAGATTTTAAAGTCCTTCAGTAGAGGTCTAATCCATCTACTTTTAGTACGTTTGAAATTCAGCCGTTAGCTATTTAAGACCTCGGTTATTTTAGCAATGGAAATTCAAGAACAGAGTATTACACTGATTCTGGCACTCGACAGGAAAAGAAACTTAACTTTCAAGCTGTTACCACCTTCATTGCACAGTGCCAGCAGTTTTGAGAGAAAGCAAGTAACCGTATTGCACTTAAAAACACTCACTCATCAAATAGTACAGCATTGGCTATTATACAGAGAGCTTCTTCCCCACTATACAATTTGCTTTACAAGTAGTCTAAACCACGAACTACATACAGACTAGGTAAGATCCAAATCAAATTAGCATTAGATTACAGTCACAGTTTTCATTCCATATAGGTCAATTTATTTGGATGAGCTGTGGCCCCCTCCCTCCTCCAAAGAGCCAAACAGCACCAGGCGTTTCCCAGAGGAACATCTGCAATGTCTCACACTGGGAAACCCAGTCCTGTTGGGTAAGTGTTACAATTGTGCATGGTCCTCTTTAAGGCCACAGAGTGTTATGTTACAATGTGGACATGGTTTCCCCCTCTGGGAGGGGAAGCATCCTTCAGAAATTAAGGAATCCCTGAAACTCTGCCTTCCAAAGTCACACTAGTAGGTTTCCAATAAACTCATGGAATAAATTGCCTATGCAATTTACGGACAGTTTTTGTAACAGACAGTAACTCTTTCCTCCCTCATGTCTATTCTTATCTCAGCAAAGCTATTTCCAGCCAGGTTTTTAAAAAGGAAGTTGCACATATTTCATGTCTGGTAATGGTTTGCGTAGATGAGGTGCAAGCAGGGAGACCCATGAAAAAAATCACCCATCATTCAGTCTGTCATGTCACCTGCAGCTAGTACTGATACCATGTGCCGTAATTGAATAGCTCTTTGCATACTCAGAACACGAGTGAGAATTCCAAACACAAAGCCACTGTATTCTACTTCAATGTTGGATACTTCCTCTGTCCAATTCTTCCTGGTCTTGAACTTCCAGTCACTGCAGGAGACTGAAAAAGGAGAACAGGAATAAAAAGCGTTCTGTAAAAGCTCATCCTGGAGCCAAAACACAAAGCTGGCACTGAAGTTTTGAACACTAACCCGTTAAATGGGTGCTAGACTGGTCTGCGAACATATTCAACACTCCACATGCAACAGGCAGAACCGAACTAGTAAAGCAAAGTGATGGGTTTCTTCAACAGGTTTTGTTCAATAGTTTTGTTTAAAGACAAAGCCTTTACTCACTTGTGCAAATTGAGAAGGATTGTAGAAGGGAACGGCTCCTCCTGAAGGTCCCCCCGCAGGCGGCACAGCAGCAGGCTAGGAAGCAGATAATACTGAAGTTACAAACTGCAGAGCTCCCCTGCCTCTCAGACGTGGTTTGCTTGGTCATACAGAGCAGATATCCACAGTACTAAATGACAACAGTATGGGCAGCGCAGCATTTGTAACAACTGCAAGAGTGCTGGTACAGTTTGCATCCAGATCTTAAGTATTACTTGCTTAACGTAGGAACTGGCAAAACAATGTCACATGCACAAACTGTAAATAGCTCTGAAAATCCAAAGCATGCAAAACCAAAACAAGACACCGGTGTGACTTCACTGAATTAGTACCTTCTGCTTTTGGTTAGTACACCTGAGGGCTTGCCCCAAAAGAAACATTCTACATTGAGTTTTGCTTTACTTAGAAATATCAGAGAGAGTTTGTGTCACCCCTTTATGGTGACCCCACAGCACTGGAACTCACAGCAGAGATGAAGCATTCCTTTAATTCCTACAGGGGCTTTTGCAGATGAAACAGGTATTGGTGTTATTACCAATTGGAGGCTGGCAGCAGCAGGATGACAAGGTTTTGCTTGGGTGAGGCTTTTTTTTTGTTGTTGGTTTTGGTTTGGGGTTTTTGTTTGTTTAAAATCAACTGACAACTTTGGTATCCCAGGAAAGAGCTGATCGCAATGATTAAGTGAGTCTCTTAGGAACACGAACATAAACAAAAAGCATGCTTGGATTACATGCACTCTCATGGATACAAACAACTCTGAAGACCCTGTTTGAGTGTTAAAAGGAACACTACATCATTAGTTACTTGTGATGTTATTGTGGTGAAATGAGCAGAGGGGAAAACGACTAAACAGTAGCATTAGTATTTGAGCAAATGCAAAATAAAAGGGGGAGGGGAAAGTAAATAAGTGAACATAAATGAGAATGGCCAGCCACATGTACCTGATTAAAATGCTGGCTTACTTCACGTGATAATGAACTCATTGAACTAGAGCGCGAAAGCTACAAAACAGCAAGAACACACAAATACAAAAAAACACAAATAAAAAAGTCGTCATGCATGTCACTGCCCCAAGCTTTCAGTTGTTTTATTTCAGTTTCAAAGTCTCGGCGCCAAAGGTTAAACCAACTTCAAGTTAAACCAACAAAATAAAATGTAAAGCCAGAAGTTAGTTTAAATCAAAAGGGCTTCTTAAAGCACAACATTATGTAGCTATAGAAAACATTTAGTAGGAACAAGGGCAATGTTACTCTGCCTGGCACATAGCAATCTGTTCTCTTTGTCATGTCTTGCACTCAGTATTAGTGAAATTATACGCATGCACAGAGGCAAGAAGAGATCCTCACACTGCTATTGTCATTTTACTCTGAAAAAGGTTTGTCAAAGCCTCCTTCATAGACAAAAGATTCCATCACATGTAGGACACAGAGGCTGAACTTCGCACAGGGGCTTAGGGTTCTTGTCTGTACAGTTTTGGAGGCAGTCACATGATTCCATCTTGGCTAGTCATCAGCAACTGCATCAGTGACTTGTTGGTTGGCCCATGGTAAATCCTCTACAAATTAATGATTAAAATACGCTTCAGAAGTCATCAGCTAACTACCGTGAATTAAGCCTTACCTCGCCTGACTGGGAGCCATCGGGGTTAGCAACAGGCAGTCCAGATCCAGGAGGAAGGATTGCAGGGTTTAAGTACTAAAGAAAAACAATGCACTTCTATTTATCTTTATCACTATGATGCTATCTCACATCTGCATCAATACAGCAGAAATATGTTCTCTGGTCCTTCTCCCAACACATACTGCTCCCATAGACAGAATGCAACTCTTTATGGGCTTCCCATTTCCATTTCCACTTGCATTTCCCTTCCCCAGTTCTTTAATCAAAATGCTATACACAAACACCATCCCTACAACATCATGTTTTGCGGCCACAAAACTACTACTCAGAATAATGAGGAGTTTTTAATCAGAAGCTTGAATTCTATATATAAGACATTCCTTCTAACCCACCTCTGGTTCCACAGTAGCAGCAGGATCTGTGCTGGTTTGATTTGCAGCTGGTGCATGTTCTGCTGCACCACTCCCTTCCATTGGCTGGGGTTCCCCTGGAACTACAAAGGAAATGGGATTTAGCCAAACACACCATACCAGAGTGTTTGATTTCACAGAATGAGAAGCAGTAACATCAGCAGAAATGAGCTTCTACAATATCAACCTTCCCCCAGGAAAAAAAGTAATTTAAAGAAGTAAACTTACAAGTTTACTGACCCATCTGTTTCTTTCTAAATCAAACTGGAGTTAATGAGATTGAACATACTTACTGTTTAATAAAGGCTACATAACACAGATGCTCAAAAGTGACATAGATAACCACATAACCATAGATAACCACACACCTGAGTTTGGAACAAATACATTCGCAGGAATTGGCATTGGTGCCAAGGGGGCAAACAGGTCTGATGGTGCTGGAAGAGCACCACTCGACTTGGTTCCACCTGGATTCAGGACATCAACATAACGGGCTCTGCTTCCAGCTAAAACAGAAAAATCCAGAAATAACAGATAAGCCTCATGTCAGTCATCCCTGTGTCTATCTTCACCAGTCTGCTGGCTAAACCATGTTTCAGGATCAGAAAATAGTGCTCCAGGGATACAAACAGTAATACCCAAGTCATGACATAGCTGTGACAACAGCCACAGTGCAGAAGCTAGGCACAAGCAAGGACAGCAACAGCCACAGCTCCATGACATCACTGAGTTGCCAACTGTTCCCTGACCACTCCAGAAAAGGTAATACTTCTGCCTTCATATTTTATGCAAGAGAAACCTGAAGTCTTCCATACTTGAAGCATCACTGCAGTCCGTTACCTGCTCTCCTGGAGAACATGTTGACAGGGGCACCAGGAGGGCCCCCAGGTCCACCTCCAGGTCCAGGTGGAGCAGCCTGAGGAGCTTTAGGAAATCCTGTTGGAGGTGGTGGTGGAGGTTTGCTCTGCAGAGAACAAAAAATCCACATCATCATTGACCAAGAGTTTTAAGCAAAGTACCCATCTGACTTCCCTTTTCCTTTCCCCAGAGCACATAAAAGAGACATACATGCCGTACATCTATTCCTCATCTTCCATCTGATAACTAGTATCAAGGCAGTACTACAACTCATCTACACTCACTTAGAAAGGAAACAGCAGTGGTTCTTGCCATTTGTGTTTTGAGAGAGATCCTTGAATGACAAGGATGGTCAGGATGTGCGATTTTCTTTGCTACACAATGCATTACATTTTCAAAACTATAGAATCTTCTTCCTCTTTTTCCCCCCTATATTCTGTCTGGAACAAATCAATTAAGAAGCAACTGTGTAGGTGATTCCAACCTCTACGAAGAGATACACAGGGCAAACTTTAGAGCAAACTCCATTGTAAATTCAATCAGAATTACTGAATCAACACCAGCAACTAAAGGTACAAATAGTTCCATACGGATGGAGCCTGCAAGAACATGTAACCTGTTGCACATTTTAATCCAAATTCAGTAAAAGGCATCTCTTCAGAGCCAATAACAGATTAAAGAGGATTGTGGGCCAGTTCAGATTGCAGTTTTCCACTTAACCGAATACCGAGTACTCAGATTTTTACCTCTTCTTCTGGTTCATCCAGATTAACCCAGCGTTGTTTCTGTTCATCCCAAACAATCTACAAGAAAATCACAGTCAAGGATTAGGAGATCAAACTAAGCTGTTAAACTCCTCCTGCCTCCCCCCAGAAAAGGAACTTTTTTTAACAGCCAGTCTTGGAATAAGCAGAATCCATTTACACTCATCTCTTTGCTTGTCAAAACAATGTTCATCTCTCCTCCAGGAAACCCTTTTGAACCAACTAAAATGTATAAAGGCTTCTGTGATTTGGGGGCCTTACTGATTTGTTCTTGTCATCTGGAAGGTGAGCTTCATTCTTTCCTTTTCCCATCAGCCAGCGAAACCAGGTTGCACCAGTCTAAAAATAAATGCATCTATTCAGTTAATTCTCTCAAGACTGTCTTTACAGGCAGACTAAAAGAAACATCCATGCAACAATTTATTTTCTGCTAAGGACTTCAACTCTGAGCCAGAGTTGTACCTAATAAATGGCAAGTCGTTCAGTCAAGACTTCTTAAATCAGTACCCAGCACAGGAGTCACCCCATGCACTAACATATCCCCCCTCCAGCTACAGGTACTTTCTTAGTTTACCTTTCTAGGTGCTGCCTCCTTTTTTGTTTCCTTTTTATTCTCTTTCCCTACAGGAACAGGGGGAGGAGGAGAAGGCTGCTTTGCTGCAGAGTTGGATCTCTCTCGTCCCACAGAATGAGCAGAGGACTCTGAAGTTGTTCGGGATCTTTGCCCATAGCCCTGTATTACAAACATACAGGAAAGTACAAAGTTATCACTGCTGGAGCAATGGATCCATGAATTAAATATAAACTTACTAAACAAATCCCTTCTTTGAAAAATATTACTAGGAAGGGATATAAAAGCAGACAAAAAGACAAAAACCAAACATAAATGAAAAAGAAGACTTAGTGGCAGAAGCAGCCTGCTCATGGCATACCATATGTGCTGAAGACTGAGATGCAGATCTGGATCTTCGTCCTGGTGCCTGGTTAGATACAAAGCCAGGACATGCATAAGCAGCAAGCAGCTAAATATCTGACACAACATTCACTTCTTATCAAGAATTTCCACACAATTAACAATATTCAAGCTGGTTATTGGGTTACTTCTATCTCCTCTGACATAAAGGAGGTGCAGAAAAAGAGCTGAAGTCTGTCCAAGCAATTGCACTATCATGGAACTGGCCCATTAATGAGAGTTAAATCAGGGCACTGCTGTGCAGGCCAACCAGCCCATGAGAGGGAAGACACAACAAGCTGCACCAGGGAGTGGCTGCTGCATCTCCCCCCCTCCAACATTGGATTGTTCTTCTAATATTTGTATAGCAACTCAAGCATAAAAAAAAAAAAAATTCACTGTTTCCTCTATAAGCATGGTTAATTTCTAGTTAAAAAGCCTCTTCATCCTTTATCAGTTGCCATAGGTACCCTTATTAAAAATGTTTAAACTAATCTGACTTCCCAGGAGACACCAACTTCAGTGATATTTAAACAGTGAAAATACTATGTATTTGAAAAAGGGGGCTGGGATTTTGACAAGACACTTTCCACATTTCCAGTCACTACATGTGTGCTTTTAAAACAGTCAGAACTGTTCTTTAGGGCCTCATTTGCTGATGTATGCTATGAGTTCTTCTGGCTCTGAAGAATCATTCTGGGAGGTGGGAAAGGAAGGCAGAGAAAGCCTTAGACAAAGGCCCAATATCTCCCTTCCACCTTTTTTAAATTGTAATTATTTTTAGAGACGTTATGGCTAAGTTTCTTCTACTGCTTCATTTTTTTATTCTACTGAAGGGGAAGAACAGTGGGAAAGAAAAACCAAGCTTCAAGTATTGCTGCAAAGCAAGACAGAGCCCCAGTGCATGCTTGTGTTTGCACAGATCTGCAGTGCAGCTGACACTTGCTAAAGAGATGTAGGAAATACAGATACCATGCTAGCCATCCTGCCATAGAAATCCTCCTCTCTCTGGTCAGGGAAAGAGTTCTGTGCAGGAGACTCCGGGGCGATTCTCTGCATTCCTTAAAAAACAAATGAGATTATGTTAGTGTGGGGGGGACACAACAACAAAACGGCCCCCAAACCTCACACCACCACTTTGAAGACGAAAGTTTTCACAAGTTAAAGAGTTTTGTGCTAGGAAGAACCTGGCCTATTAAAGAATATGAACTGTAGTTGCTGTAATTTTGCCTTTTCTCTCCTGCAGAAATGTTAAGTTTGTTTTAAATTGGTCAGGGCAGGCTGAGGGATGCAATATGCTCAATATAGACCAGTTTTAAGGTTCTTCACATCTCTAACACAGCTCTGCCAAACTTGTGTATGCCTGCTGCATTCACAGGTTCTGTTGTCACTGAATTAAAATGTATCAGGGTTGCAGGAGCTGATGTCCAAGGCAGAAGTCCCTTAGACTCCAGTCACAGACCTCACAGACAGAACTGCCAAGCCCAGTGCACTTAGGGTTAAACCCTATAGCCTGCTGAGTCTGACCTGTCTTTTAAACTAGGCCAAATAAGCAGAATGAATAGTGAAATTCTCCACAGATGTTTCTGTGCCTTTACATGGTGGTTTAAATTTCATTACAAGACTTTATTTACTCTTTTCTAAATATTGACATATTTGACAGTATTCCCCCAAATACTTCAATCCCTTGATAAGGAAGGAAAGCTGTTTACTGATACCACAGACCTGTTTCCAGGTTTGTCTGCTCTTCCAGTCGTGGTTCATTTTCTTGTGGAGGTCCTCCTGGTGGTACTGCTGACCCCAAATACAGCGGTGATGGTTCACTTCCATACAGATTTGAGAATCCTGGAGGTGCAAAGCCAGGCCCTGGACCAATAGACTGAGAAGCCACTGGATAGAAAGGGACACTTCGGGCAGCTTCCTGGTCACCAGGAGGAATCACAGCAGCTGATCCGTCAAGGTCAGCCTGAGGTACTGCAGCACAAAATAAAAACATTAAGAGTTATAACTAAAAGATTCACACAATGGAATTTGTTTACTAAAAGGATACAATGCAGAAGTGAAATCTCACTGTTTCTGCCACCCTCTTAAGTGGTTTCTATTCCAGAAACCTGAAAGGTTTCTTTTCTGTCATGAAGAAAGATATGAAGCACTAACCTGAAGGCATGAGCTGCACACTTTGCATCTGTTGAGCCACATTGGGTAGTAAGGATGCTAACAATGCATTTTCAGCACCCTGACCCATGTCATGGCCAGCTCCTGCTCCATCACATTGACTAGCACGGTCTAATTCAGAGCTTGGTGTACTACAGGCATATGGTGGTGGGGTGGATCTGTCTGTGTTATAAGCTATTGCACCCTCCTGCACAAAAATACCAAGATACTGTTAACATTAAGTTCATAACCAAGGGAACACAGAGCAAAGGAAGTCTCACTTGCACTTTGTGACATGAATATATCATACGGTCACTTCACATGCTTCTGTACTTAGTAGTATGAACAAAGGCATTTAAAAAAGTGATTTACACTTATCCTCAAAAGAGGAATTCATGTTGAAAAGCACATTCTGTACCTTGATCTGTCCATCCACATGTCGAAGCGTTACTAGCCACGAAGGTTCAATAAAAGATTCCTGTTCTGGTTTTTCTTTTATCTGTGGGTCAAATAGGCGCAGCTGGGATGACATCTAGAGAAAGGAGTCATTGTAGAGTTTAAATTAATCAGGCAACAAAAGGCAACCTCAGCCACAGCTTACCATCTACAATACAAACCCACCAGTACTTAAGTCTCCCTGCGTTACCTGGATTAGCTGGTCAATAAGTACAGGTGAATAGTAATGTGGGTCTTTCAGGACTGTTCTGGAAATCACTTCACAGTAATGGAAAGCCTGAGCAGCGAGTCCCATTTCAGCTAGTCGGCAAGCATAGATGAATTTAAAAACCTATGGAATGCAAGCAGGTGAAATACACCAAGTGAGCAGAACACTCATAGAAGTACTGAATGAAAGGTAGTTTGTCATTCCAGTTATAAGCTCAGATATCCCATTATCCCACCTACACTAGGTAGGAAAAAAAAAAACCTTAGGGAAAAAAGAATTCTTCTCTTCCACCCAACGTATTCAGCAGAAGTTATTTATTTGACTATAGCCAGCATCAGCAAGTTCTGATGCATTTTCCTTTTGGAATATAGAATTACAGTAACAAAATTAAAAATAAACAAGTTCAGAATGCACAGATGACAAAAATTAAGAGAAGATTTAAACGAGAAACAGGAAAAAGTTATCTTGCACTGTTATCCAGAAACATTTCATATTACAATGGAGAAGGTATTTGCTATGATTTCAGCACATGAGAGAAGCCTCCCATTAAATCTGCTGAAATAAAAGCAACTAAAAAAGAAACAGCTCCTGACCTGGAAGTTGGGCAGGCAGCCAGGCTGAGTTCCCAAGGACTGTGCGTATTCATAGGCTTCTGTTCTCTGAATGGCTTCATTGGTGGCAAACTTAAAAAATGGCAAGCTATTCAGGAATGGGAGAGGAAAAATACCAGTTAACATTCAGGTGGTACATGCTGTACATGCATACAGACCTGTCAATCAGAAATCAGCTCTGAAGACACACAGTATCAAACAAGGACAGGGCATCAAAGAGTTATCTCAAAGCCAGCTGTGGATAGTTGTGATAAGGGGACCAAGGCAACTCAGTCTCTCAAGCCATTATTCTTTCATTTTTGCATCTAAAAAAATCATGGTTTTAAACAAAAGAGAAAGACAAACCTATGGTTTGATCCAATCAGGACAAGTTTTGTTGTCTTCCTTGTGTAAACTCCAAAACCAACTTGGGCCATAAGGTAACAAAAATGAGCAGCATCCAGCAGGCCTTTTGAAGCTGCAGAGAAGTAAGTAACATAATCAGGACATTTCCTCCCAATGGCACACTGTAATTGAGAGTCCCATATCGGTTTGGTTTTGCATTCAAATACCTTCCCAATAGAGACATGCCCACATCAAACTGCTCCCCTTTACATTTTACACAGCAATTGCTTGTTTTCAAGAAAATAAGCTGAGTAATTTAAGCTTTCAGAAAGCTTTTCCTTCAGTCATCACCCTGTTTATTCCCCAAGAGTTACCAAGAGTGTCTCCCATGGTAGCAATGGTCCTGGATTCCAAGTCCACATTATTGGTCAAGTTGGATAACACCATTGCTAGATGAGGCCTCCAGTCTCCCCATTTCTCATCTCCACAGCACTAAAATTAGAAGAATTACTTAGTCAAATCAGTGACTGGAGCTCTGCATGGGTAAGTGCTTCAACCTAAAAAGGACCAAAACGACTTATCTGACCTTCTAGGAAAAGCAGAGATTACTGTTGTGAACTACACCACTCACTGCAGCAACAATTCTGTCTCAACTGCAGCTCACACTTGAATCTTACCGTGGATGCAGCTGGCATCCTTCCAGACATGAGCTGGTAAACAGTCTGCAGAGGGTCATTAATTGGGAGACTGTTGGCAAATCTACAGAGACATCACACAGAAAACAAAAACACAAGCATGGGGTAAGCAGTTAAAATGTACTTGAACATTCAGTGGCAGTTAATCTAGCTTAGTTTAAGAGAAGGAAGTCCCGTCTGAAAATACTACACTGAATAAGCAATTGCCCAGAGGATAATGTTCAGAAGCAAAAGATCACTAGTTAACTGGATCTGCCCTCTGATACAGGCCAGCCCAAATGAAGAAAAACCTCAATATTTCCCAAGCCAGCTGACCAGACTTAGTACATGATTTCACAAGCTCAGGAAGCTGACAGAATGTTTTCCTGTCTGCAGCATGCACAAAGACATCTACTGCTCACAGGCAAGGAGAATGAAGGGTACAACAGAGCTCCTTGGCTTTAACAAAGCTGACAGATGGGATTTCGCAGTTTTTTCAAGGACTCACTAGCAGCACCTGTCAAGGAAGCCCACGATGACACTGTTCAAATACCCCTTAAATGGAACAAGTGGCATAGAATAACTTCTCAGCTTTCAGTTTATGGCCAGCAGGCCCCAGACTGAAAAGTAACAGATAACAATTGAATGTACAGCTAAAATTAAAGCTTAATTCTTGTATAAGCTGCTAAGCATAACTCATCATTTTGCCATTAAGATTTCTGAGCACCAAGTTATTAACCTTATTAGCAGAATAAGTCACATTGTACTAATCAACAAGCAAAACAGTACCTGGTCATAACTCTTGCATGTGTCCTGCTGTCCATTTTGCTGGCAAGTAGCAAAGCATGACCCCATAAACCATGTTTCATGGCAGACTCCAAAGCATCCTAATGAATACAGAAATCGGTTTCCTGGAAACTGCTTAACATACCACTCAGATGAATGAATGAATGCTCTACAGTAGTACTTGGTGACTTTGTTTAGATCAGATGCTAACACATGAATATAACTGTCTTATACTATCAACTGTAGGGCATAACATTTTTCCATATCAGCACAGTGCAGTGCCATGAAATATTACATACACTGCAAGTGGCAAAAATGATTTTAACTGATGCCTCGAGCTTTAAGATTTGTGACAAGTACACAAAATTAGATGCAGATTTGGAACATCAGTACAAGCACTCACCTTCTTGCGGCCATAAAGCAACAACTCTCTGAACCTCTCTGTCTCTTTCTCGAGACTGTCAATAGTGGTTAGAAGATTATCAGTGAGAAATGAGAGCTGGGCTTCACCAGATTCCTCTTCCACTTGTTCCAAAGCCTCATTAGTGAAATCAATCAGATTTGCCTCATTAGGGGACTTCCCAGGAAGCCACACTGTTTTATGATCTCGGAGCAGGAGTTCTGCCAGGTCTGTTCCCACAACAGTCTATACACGTGGAGAGAACACACAGAAAAATCTGCTATTTCAACATTGCCTTCATTTTAGTTGTCATTTCAACAACAATATGTGACTGTCACCTCTGAGCAACTGGGCACAAGTGGCCAGTTTACCTGTCCCATCAATCCGTGAACGATTCCAAGATAAGCCTCTATACACACATCACTGTCTTTTACATAAACACCATTCTGTGTATAAACTATTTTAGGATAGGTAACAGTTCAAGCAGTGAGACATACCCCATTCTGCCGGCACAGCAGGACAATGAAGTCCCAGAGCAGACTTGCAGATTCTTTGTCAATTAAGTTTTCGTTCTTAAAGCACTGTGTAGCTTTATTTTGTGCAAAATTAATAACATCTACTTTGTGGGTGTCATCCCTGAAAACAAAGAGAACAGGGCAAAAGGAAGAAAAAGGCTTTAATGAGAGAAAAGTCAACACTGAGGTCATAACTGCGATTAGTATGAGGAAGAAGCTTAATGATCGTATCTTATTTAAGCATGTGAAAAGCCACCAATATTTGAAGTCGGTTTAAGTCCTGTAATTTACAGACAAGTGTTCAATGAAGAAATGAATTCTGAAATCTGTAAGAACATACTTAGCCAGAGGACCAGGAAATGCTCTCATCTCTTCTTGCTCTGGAGAATGTTGCAACATAGTCTAAAACACAAATACAATCTGTAAGAAATCCTTATAACCACAAATTTTGCTTTTTAGCAGTAAAACTCCCAAACCCGAACATAACCCGCAGTAGAAGCAAGCCTGTATCCACCACCTCCCTTTTTAACCTTAAACTTTACCTCCATACTGTGTATCTCAACCAGAGCTGGCTGTCCTTCTGAAGGCAGGTTTGGCAGCACTTTGATCAAGAAGCCACCAGGACCAAACCTGGCACAAATATGAGGCACTGAGAACTTCTCAGGTGTTGAGGGCCTTAAAGGTGCTGAAATCAGAAGAAACAATTAAGTGATACAAGTAACCTGTCTTGCAACTAAAGTTAACTTGCTGATGTACTTAGCCAAACCAGTAATCCCGCAGCACTGGTGGAAAAACCCTGCCATTCAGTTTGGCTGAACTTTATATGCAGCAATCAGTTCCACTATAGCCCCAAAGATCTTCTTAAGATTTGCAACAAGAACAAAACTAAACTACAGAACTTTAAAACCCACTTATTTTGTCAGTGTAGGGGCTTCGATTATTTGTATCGGACACATTTCCATGATCTCTGTACAAATACATGATGCATCTTCAAAGAGCTAATGATGTACTTCAACCTACTCTGCCAAAGCTTTTCCAGAGAAAACAGTGTTTTGTTCCACACCAAAAGGGCAAGAAGAAGCTATGGGAAAATCTGAAGTTTAAGTTAAACTTTATAACCATTTCCCACGAAGCACAAGCAGTACAGTTAAAAACCTATCTAAGAAGACATTTACAAATGGAAGTACGCAGTATTTAATAGAAAACCCTGTAGCTACTACTGTTCTGTGATACACCCAGGTTTCAACAAGCAAGTTATCCTTACACTGGAAAAGGAACAGAACTTTGTCCACATATATCTGTGCACATACACTGTGAATCAGCCTTTTTTTCCTGTTAACAGGTTCACTGAACACATGAAAGGCATTTCGTACACTACATATAATAATCAACATTTACAGCAGTGTAAACTGCTAAGTGTAGACAACCTTACAAGCCCATGTCTTCCCTCCTCCTTTCCCAGTGGTGCCAGTACCTTGTTCCACTGCTGACCATCCAGTTTCAGGTGGGTAGCCATAATCTGTAAAAGGCTGTTGTCCATCAAAGTTGGGAGCATATCCACCATATGGATAATCTGCATGGAGTGACGCTGCCTGTGCAGTTTCATATGTATTAGCCGTTAGGTCATGATTACTTCTATACAGCTGGCTCTAAATAGATCATATTAGTAACTGTTAGCAGAGAGCATGAAGTTACACAGAGCAAGCAATGCTGCAGGCGTGAGTCAAGGCAGTAAGCGGGTCCTCTCTCTGGCTTTGATTCTTTACACTGCTCATAAACCAGGCCTCCTACATCTCTGCTTTGGAGGAAGCTCTCCAGCAATCCACCCGCAGCAACAGGCTAGGGAAGATAATTTGTATCTCCATGTCTCCCCTCTGTTTCACTACCATTTGATCTGTTCACATCCAAGTACTTCCAGTTTTCTCACAAGGGAATGTCAATGTGCTTGTGTGAAGAACATTACAGAATGAGTTACAAGTGTTGCTTTATCAGCAGATACTGATCAGAAGCAACATTCACCTCTGCTGTAACACTGACAGAAAATCCCAACTGATTAAGCCTGATGAATGCCTAAATGACTTCAGGTGCCTACAGATGAATGCCTAAATGATCTCCAATACTACTTCCAATATTAGTGAATTTGCATTCAGACTGGAAAACCACCTAAACCTTCCAGGAAACATCATGAACCAACATGAGACTACAGCTACAACACCACATTCCAATAGCAAAGATTGTACTCCAAAAGCTACTCAAATACTCTTTTTCACGTATTGTATTTATGGTATGAGTAGATGAGTAATCAGTTAGATTTGGGTTTTGCTTTTATAGTCAAAATAGCATCATCCAAATACAGAGTTAGTCCTTCAGCAGATCCCGAGTTCAGTAACAGTATTCATGCTTGTGATGTGAAAATGAGCATAACACAAAGCCAGGCACAACTACATCCAAGCACAGTAAGGGCAAAGTTCTCACAAACAGCAAATGGATTCAGTAGAGGAAATTTTCCATTTCTCTGTGTGTGGCAACTTGCACAGCTGAGTGCTGATTTTGGTTAAAGTTCTCTTGACAACTGTGATAAATATTAAGTTCAAAACTATGTTACAAAACAGCCTTAAAGAATAAAAGCTTTCAAAATGCATTTTCCCCCCAGGCTAAACCCAGAAATATTTCCATATTTCTCATGTTTCACCCACCCTAAACAGAGAAAGACCCAGCTCAGCTGAAAGAATACTTGATGTGACCATCTGAAACTCACTTGCTGAGAGCGGGAGCTGAAACTGCTCTGGTGACTGTGAACACTGCGGGAGCTCCGCAGACTGTGGCCAGAATGCTCACTGTGCACACTGCGTCTGTCAAACTCATCACCATAAGGATCTCGATGGGGTTCAGATTCATCATCAAAGCTTCCAGTAAAACGAGGGTCGTATCTCCAGTTATCATCGTATCGGTCGTGTCTGGAGAGCCAAGAAACATATAACCCAAAAATGAAAAGAGACACCTATATCCCTGAGGGAAATGACTTCACTGCACACTTAAGAAAGCTGTACCTAACTCCAGAAGAGCTTTGAGATTATTTCCTAGACTGAGATTATTACAGTAAAAAAAAAAAAAGGTATTTCTTTAAGAACATCCAGAATATTCAAGATCAAACTGACATCCTAGAAGGGACTCCGAGTATGAAAACCCACAAAATATTCACCCATCTGAAAACAAGTCCTACTCCCCAAATCCTTGCCTTGATTGACATGACAACTCATCTCTCTTCCTCAATAACCTATACTAAAGCTAAAGAAAGGAGTAGCAAACGTATCTGTAAATATTGCTTTTCAGTAGTCTGTTACAGGATGCATCTGCATTCCTAGACAATATTGAGAGGAATTTACTTAAAGCTACATGATACCTCAAAATCCTGATGCCTGATACAGCTATCACAACAGTTCATAACTTCTGAGGGCTTTGGAGCAGATCTTCAGCAAGTAAAGTACTATTTCTGTTAGTGCACAAGCAAAGCCTCAGCCTTTGCCTGAGCACTTACTAACATAACTTCATTTTCTGATGACACATTTGACTGTGGGGGATTCAACCCGCAAGAAGCCAGTACCAGATTCTCCACCTTTACTTGGACACACACACACACTAGTTCTCTGATAACCATCAGCACCTAAGCCTGTGCTGCCCAAGATCTGGAAAGAGCACCAAGAACATGGATCAAATGGACAAACCTGCTTCCATATGGATACGCTTCTCTCTTCTGGTAAGGGTTGTGTTCAGCATCATACCAATACCTCTGATCATAACTTCTAGGATCTCTGTATCTGGGGTCATATGCTGATGAGTAACGTTCCCAGCGACTTGGATCTTTGGGAAATAAGAAGAAATGGTTTAGCTATTGGAAGCTATTGCCTGTAACATTTTCCTACTCCTCTCTCTTCAATGACATGCTGATTTGGTTATGATTAATAGCTTAACACTTTTGAAGGGACAGCATTCACCAGCAGACAGATAGACCTTTTCTAACAACTTTCCAACTTGATCAGAACATGGTAACTCAACAAGTACTAACAGAATCTTTGTGATTAGTCTCCAGAGCATTGTGCCAAATGTCTCGGGATGTGGACAGATGTTGCTTTAAATCCTCCCAGGGACCATACAAGCAATTATCTGCAGCTTACCAAGGCCAGAATGTCTCTGTGAGCAGAGAGCAGATCATCATGGAGAAAACAAATTCAAATCATGAGTCAATTCCTGGTTACACCCACCTAAAATTTACTTTCCAAGCCTGCCTGCAGGTTACACACCAAGGATACACCTCAGTGAACGTCAGGCTTGCAACACACTGAAGAAAACTACTCTGTAGACTCACCGTGGTGGGCTCTCACAATGGAAAGCACAATGAAGGCTGGGAGTGAAGAAGAACTTTATTTTCTGTTTACTACTTCTACTCAGTAAAACTCAGGAAGGATGGCACAGTATTTACTACTTCTACTCAATAAAACTCAGGAAGGATGGCACAGTATTAAGAACTGAAGTAAGTCCAAAGACCAGTTTTCAGCAAGTATAACCTCATTCTTGCTGGTTGTGGAAAGTATATCAGCTTTATTAAAATGGAAAAATATAATAATCCTCTGATCTTAAAGTTCCTTTTCCCTACAATTTTTTTCTTAAACCCTGTGGTTTTCTATAGAAAAATTCAGAGTTCATTTTGAGACATTACCTCCATAATCATATGAGTTTGGGTAATAGCCTGGGTAATAATCACTCCATCCACTTTTGGCATAATAATCTTCAGCATACCCTTGCCTGGAAGAAAAGGCACAAGTATGAAAAATTATTATTCCTCTTCAGTCTCTTCTGAAGTCAGCAGGAGACATAAAGAACTATGTGCCACAACTGATTAGGTATGGAATGCCATTTTTGGGACCATCCCACAATTATGAGAAAATGAATGTTAGATGACAAATGTAGCATGTCTAACTGTATGTACGTATATCTACACATGTGCATATTCCCACACACACATACATGCAGAGGAGGTAAAGATATGTAATGTGGAACAATAGGAACTTTCATTCTCCTCTACAGCTGATCACAATTGATAGTACAAACTCCAAAGTGGCCAAGCAAGTCAAGAGATGCTCCTCCCTCGAACACGTGGGAAGTTTGCTAACACAGCACCTGCCTCTGCAGAGGAGGAGATGTGATCTTATCAGATCAGGTTTAACCACCCAAACAATCTGCTCAGTCTCCTGCAGACAGATACTATTCCCCTCCCCAAACACAGTTTCCAAAGCTGCATTAACACTGGCACATTCAGGGCAACTTTGAGACACACTATCACTGTCTCTGCCACTCCCAGGCTCTGCTGCCCTGCAGAACTGTACCACAGTCCACATCCACCTGCGCTGTCACATCACGCCTCAACACACACTGACAGAGCTGCTCCTAACAGGCTTTGATCTGCCCGGTGCCACCCGTAGGCATTTCAACCTCTTATAAAAATAGTACATAAGAAGAACAGGCACCAGGAAGTGCTACTGGAGGTTATTATCTCATTACAAGATCTCAGAGTGCACTTAGATTCACTTAAGATGATGATAAAAGTCACCACATGCAGCCATTGGTGTGTACTCCTCAAGGCCAACGTGCACCTCCTATAATCTTCTGGAGGTGGCAAGCAAAACGTATTTTTAATCTGAAGACAGCTCCATTAAGTGAGCTGCCAGCAACAGACAACTACTACAGAGGGTTTCATCCTTTCCAGTCAGGTAACTGGGGCTCTCCCTTGGAAACCTGCAAACCCACCTGCCAAGTAGTGCAACAGTAGCACGTCATCATTAATCTGAAGTTTATACAGATCGCTTTTGCAAAAGAAAGCAGTAATCCCTGGAAGGTGACTTGCTGCTTCTTGCTTGGGAAATAAGAGATTCCATTTCTGCTTCGCACTTAATACTTGCAAGTGGCATCTGAGCACATTATTTCCCTCTCTCAAATTTTTTATTTCACCTAATCAGACAGACCAAGACTTCGAAGCTTTCCTGATTCACATACGACCTGCATCAAAACCTGTAGTGAAGTCAGTAGGTGGAACATGCCCACATAACACCTTTACTACACAGAGTTTGGGAGTTTTGTGAGAAAGATGATCCACACAGTCAAAGTAACCATCAGACAGATTAACCTGAGGCAGCACCAGAATGTTTTCACTTGATTCATCATCTCTCAGAGCTAATCTCAGCACCTAGTCCATCACAGTGACCTCCTGCCTGGCAGAAATGCCAGCAACCACCCAGAGAACTAAATGAAAGGAATAATGAGACTTCAGCAACAGAAAAGGCTGTGGAATTGTACTCTTTCCCGATGTGGCATTTGATCCTGCTTGTTCCTATGGCAGCACACTATGAGTTTTTGAACTTCCTCACTGAGGCTTATGCTACAAAACTTCAACAGCCATCATTACACTCATTGCTTCAGGGTCTTTACTCTGATTTGACTCAATTTAGGAATTGCGTACCTAGAAGAAGGCCTGTCAGAGCAGTGACTTGCTCTGGAACTAGGACGTTCAGGCTCAGGATACCGGTAACTCCCAGGCTCCATGTAAGCAGTGCTGCTGCTGTCATAGTGTCTGTACCGGGGGTCATACTGTCCGTAGGCATCCTCCTAGAAAAGAGACAGACACATGGGAGGAGGTTTCCCACCCCTGAGAATGAACCTTTAAAACCAAACAAATCACCATCCACACTACAACTGTGGTACCTGGAGGGATGCAGATCATTAAGACTACAGTATAGCTTTCAGCACCTGCTGCAAGTGATATTCAAGTCTTTAATATGCTAAACGTAGGGGAAAACCATTATGCCTGGACTAAAGGCAGTTCAACCACTGTGTTGGCCACTCTGTTAACCTGCCAATCATACAGGCAGCAGATGAGAACCAAATCTGAACTCCTGGGCAGCTAAAACAGTTACAACTGCCACCTTTCTCCAAAGAACCACGTTGACATCTGTGCCAAATGGAACTGGTATAAGCAACTACTTTAAATTTTTATGATCTTTGTAATACAAGTTTTGTTACTGCCATCTGGATTTTCCCTACTATTAAATATTTAACATCAATCAATGCTACAATGAATGCTGGTCACAACACAACTGTTTAAACTCATAATTCAAAGATGAAAATTACTAATACATACTGAGGGGGAAGAAGAGATAAAAAAGAATTTACCATGTAATAAAGATGAGCTGCTGTTCTGGGGTCTGCAGGAGGATAAGGTGGCGGATACGGAGGCTGGTAAGGATCGTAAGGATGTCTGTAGTAGTAGTAAGGATTCTGGGGTGGACCAAAGGCATCCTGAGGAGTCTGAGGCAGGGATGGACGCTGCAGGTCTTGCTGCACATTTGGCATTGCTGACTGACTGGTGGTGCCTGAAGGGGCTGTGGATGTTGGAGCACCCGGCGGCTGTCCAGACACTCGCTGCTTGTCAGGACTCATCTGATCGTACCCTGGTGGCTGCTGTGCTGAACTTGCCTCCTGGGGACCCACAGGCTGAGAATGGCTGCTCAGCACCTGGTTCTCATGCTGCTGTGATGCCTGCATGGCCTTAGCACCTGCAGTAACCTGGTAGTTTGAAGGAACTGAGGACTGCCCAGATGATGTTGGCTGCTGCACCTGAGCTCCCTGCATTTGTGGTTGAGATGGCAATGCTCCCTGTGCAGCTCTGTCTGATACAGCCTGATGCTGTACATCTTTTGTCACCTGTTGATAGAAATGTTTGTCATGCATCTCAGGATGCCCCTGACCAGCTGAGTGCTGAGGACCACCAGGAAGTGACTGATTGTGCACCTGTACAGAATTACTTGCACTGCTCGTCTCCACCGTCTGTGTCACTGTGAAGTCGACCCCTGCAGTAGCTTCTTCTTTGCCATTTGAATGATTTGCACAACTATTAGCCTGTACTACAGAATTAACAGGGGGGAGTAGTGCACTTGCACTTCCACTGGGGAGATTTGTCCCAGGAAAAATGGATGAGTTAGACCCTGGCTTGCTGGCAAATTCAGGAACAAAACCTTCCATGTTAACATTCTTTTGCCCTTCTGGAGCCAAATTAAGCGGAGTTTTCATAAGCAAGTTGGCAGGCTGATTAGAAGCAGCATCAGAAGAATTGACAGGACTTTGTAATAGATTATGTTTTAACAGATTAGTATTTGGAAGTGCATTCACTAATAGGGATCCAACCTGCATCACGGGTAATGGCACGTTTTCCCCAGAAACGATCCCACTCGCATGAGAAGGCTGGGGACCCATTGCAGGCTTGTCCCCAAGCCCAGAGTCCTTCACTGGCTGATTGTTTTCATTGCTGCTTAGCTGATTAGATAGAGAAAGAGAAAAATTAATTGGCTGAGCCAAGTTATAGCTTTGATTAGGCTGAGCAATCAGGATAGGCTGATTTTGCAAAGACTCTGTAGGTGGAGAAGACAACAAACTTGCATAACCAGAACTTGCCTGAGACTGAAGTGCCTCCTCTTCTCCCATTTTGGGAGGATTCTCTAGGTTTTCAGAAGTTATATTTCCATCCTGGGGAAGCTGCACACCCATAGTCCCTGGTTTGCCTGGCTGCTGATTAGCCAGGCCTTCTTCTGGTGGCTGAATGACTTCTACAGTTTGTTTGGCAGGTACATACACTGCAGGAGCAGCAGGAGCCAGGAGAACATTCCCCCCAAAATTAGGCAAATCATTATGAGCCCACAGAGTTGTTGCTGGGCTATCACACTTCTTAACTGCCCCCTGAGCTCTTGTTGAGGACCTTCTCTCAGATACCAATTGTATGTTTTCCATAACAGGTCCAGAGTGCAACGTATTTCCTGCTTCACCAGTGACTGCAAGAGGCAATGGGTGTACCGGAGGCATGAAAATAGTTTCCAGATTATCTGGTGGCTGTTCAAGATTGCCTGGGGATGCAGCTGGCATGGCTGCATTCTTCTTGATATTCTTCTGGTTTGAGTGGTTCTCCCTTAATTCAACCACCATCTTGGCTTGGTCAATCTCTGCAGGTTTTATACCAACTCCATGGGACCTCACAGGTTCAAAAGAACTGTTTGCACTTGTCTGAAACACCCCTGTAGGCTTAGGGGGGCTGGGGGTTGGAGGCTGGGAGAGGTTGCCGTGGTAAGTCTTGCCCAGGTTTAGCTCACTGGAATCAACTCCTAAGGGAGAGGAGTCAATCTGTTTGAAGAAACTAGCAGAAGATTCTTCATCAGGCTTCCCACTTTCTTGCTGAATAAATGTACCAACTTGCTCTTGAGGCCTTGCTGAGCTGGAAGCACTCCTGTGGCTAATGGTGCTGTAGTTTGAAGAGACACTATCTGGTCGGACAGGATGAGGTAATGAATCAGGCGCCTCCAGATTTGGTCCTCCTTCAGCATGGCTCACAACAGCATTCTTTGGAAGCATCTGACCTGGAAAAGAGCCGTATCTGTACAGATCAGGGCCAGCAGCAGGGGATGAAACACTGATGTTCTGTGGTTCACTTGGCAGCACTTCTTGATTCTGAATGCACTCCAGGTTCTCAACATTTTCATACTGTGACCCACCAGACATGTCACCTATATGTGCCTTGTCATCACCAACAAACATAGAGTGCTTAGTGGCCTGTGCCTCCTGCTGACTGACAATTTTAGGGAAGTACTGATCCATTCCCTTTTGTACCATTTCACCAACTGACCCTGCACCAACCTGTGCCTGAGAGAGAACATTCGCTGCAATGCGCTGAGGATGCACTGGCTGGTGGTACAAGGATACTGAATTGGGCTGACAAGCATCAAACTCTGTTTTCTCAACCATGTAATCTTTTTCAGATGAAAGTATTTCTTCATTTTCTGCCTCATCCCCTTTGAAAAACATGGAGAGAGTTCCTGGATCTTGATCTGCGGGAATAGGTCTGTTTGTTGTTTCAGACATATCTGGAGCCTGGTTTTGGGGGTTATTTTCCTGAGCTGTGGGAAGGACAAAACTGGAGTCTTGCAGTGGTGGCTGTGGGTAAAACTGTTCCTGGTATGGTTGACTTAACCAAGCATTAGTCATTTCTGTGTTCTGCCTGAACACATTGCCAGGCTGGATGCTGTTCATGTGGTAACTGCTATTTGCAGAGCCATTTTTCCCATTCTTTTCACAACCAACAGCTAAAGGTGCTTGCATGGCATTTTGTGGAATACCTTGGTGCACAGGACCCTGCTGGAAATTTGCCTGGAGAGGAGGATGAGACGTGCTAACAGAAGACTGAGAAATGTTTTGAACATCAATCTGAGAAGACGACTCAGAATAGGGCACAAAATTTCGAACTGGAGACTGCAGGTTACCTTGAACAGGCCTCCACTGAGACATAGGCTGCTGAGGAGGAGGAGGGAAGAACGCTGCTGCACTGGGTCCTGAAGGAATGTCATTTGGACCTCTACTAACATCTTGTCTACCTCCAGGTTTGTTTGATGCAGCCATTCCAGGATGCACACTGAAAGAATTTTCAACTGCTGCTCCTGTACTATAGTGCAGTGGTACCACAGGCCCTTGGAATCCAGGGTCTGCATTTGGATGCACTTCTGCAGTACTGTTCATAGCATATCCTGGGGACGGTGAAGGAACTGGAACATTAGAAAACGTACTGGGATTGATTCCTGGTTGAGGTACAGGAGCTGCTAAAGGTGTGTGCAGTCCATGAGGATTGTCCCCAGCATGTGGTGGTGAAGTGTGCGTAAGGGCTGGCTGTGGACACCCTGCGGGGGAAGAGCTTTGCATAACCAATGCACTGCCCTTGGATGGATTATCTACAGGGGAACCCTGTGGAGTCTGTCTGCCAAATGCAAAAGCGTATGCCACAGGCTGCACCGGGGCAGCTGGTGCATTTGCTCGTTTACTGAGTGAGCTGTTTCTCCGGTACATGTTCCGAGGGATGCCTGCAGGAGGTGGAGCTGCTGCTCCCGCTGGCACAGGCTGTGGAGGCTGCTGCATGATGGCCTTTAACAGGGTCAGATGGGAGATGACAAACTTCTAGTGGATGCTGTAGAGAGATTCCTTCTTCCACCCTGTTAAGGCAAAACATGACAAATCAGTTTCCTTTCTCGTAACACACACAGCACTTACACAATCTTCATTTTAGAAACAAAATTACCCAAAGAATTTGAAGTGGAAAATACCACTCTTTTTCTCTAGGATACATAATACACACACAACATTGTATTTCTAAATCCAAGTCCAGGTTTAACTGAGCCTAATGCTGTGTGGTAACAATGTACATTATTTAGCCACCATATTAACAAAAAGCTCCAAGTAAGAGTAACTAAACACAGCTGAGTCCTGTACAAACCTTTACAGGGTAGACTGAAGCACCACTGGTTTTACACTGTTACATTGCCCCAGATTTCTTTTAGGCAGGAAAACGCATCATAGACCAGAGCCAGAAGCCGTCAGCCTACAACAGAACCTGCAAGCACTATGGTAAGCTCAATGGAATTATAACAAGTGGAAAAGTTATTATCCAACTCTAATTCCATTAGAGATGATCTTCAGCTCTGTTGCTCAGTGTGAATGGACCTTTTTACAGGTAAGACTTCAGTATTTGTCCAGTTCAGCTCAAGAAGCTTTAGCAACACATGAGAGTCTTGTTTCCAAATAGAGCACAACAAGTATCATTTATATCATGTAGAGTGCAGAACCCACAGCAATCATTTCATACCAGATACACTTCTGGTTACAGAACACAGACAAAAGCTGTGATTTTTGGGTTTAGGGGGGTTTTGTGTGTTTTGTGTTTTAAGATTCAGCATCTTGTCAGCAATAAAATGGGAAGCCAGAAAAGTCAGAGGTTTGTAATTAAGCCAAAATTTTAATAGCTCCAGAGAAGCTCAAATGCAAACCACTTCTGGTTTCTGGTTAACAAAAGTACATGTTGAGTGAACCCCATGTAACCACACGTATTAAAGATTTATAACTGAAAAATGCCAATACATGACCACAACGTCATCTATACAGACTTTATGGGACATCAGTACCACTTTCCCTAGGGAAAAGAACAGTCACCTCCTGGAAAGCCCTACCTTACCTGAACAAAGTGTTGCTATCTACCTGTTCTGTTCTTAATAGAAAAGCTGTTTCTGAAACACAGTTGAGCACAAAAGCCAACTGTTTTACAACTTCAATACCCACTTCCAAATTTCAAATGTCAATTTCACTCCTTACCTGTCATCCCAGATGAACTCAAAGGAAAAGAACCCAGTCCTTCACCACTCTTCTGTAACAACCAGTCCCAGTACTCAGCTATTACACCAAGTGGTGGGTTTACTTCAGAGTGCTGGTTTGCCATTCCTGTGGCTAAAGCTCTAATGTCACATTACAGGAGTTCAATACGAGGGTATCAGCTTCCTCACAGGAGGGAAGTTAATATTAACAGACTGCACGCAGGAGGAAAAGCATTGCAAGCTTTGGAGATTTAAGTCCAAATAAAATGAATGTGCTCATGTCAGGTAATCCAAACAGAAAATTAAAGCTGGGTGAGACTGACCCTCCCTGCCACCAACCCAGTATTAACAGAAATGCTGATTTTATAAATAGGAAATAACCACATAAGAGCAATCCAGCTCTGCTTTACCTAGTCTGGAAATTCTTAACTTTCTGCAGGTTTATTAATAGAGAATGCAGAGCAGGCTGCTAACCATTGGCAGATGTGCCAGAAAATGTTAACCAAAGAGGGGAAAAAAGATTAAAACTACCCTGTAGGCAATGCCATCGATAAATTTCACCTGAGGAGCTCTACAGCCATGCAGTTATTCTTAAACACCTCTGGAAACTTATCTGTGTGAAAGAGCAACTTATTTAGGGGGAACTAATTAAATTCTCTCTCCAATACACACAAGCCAAACAAACTACTCCTAAACAGCACAATTGTGCCCACAAAACAGGTTACAGAGTGCTAATGTTAATTCGCACGTGTGCCTATATATACACATGCACGCATCTGTTTGCGCGCACACCTGCATGTACCAATCAATATGGTGTTCACACGCAGAGATTCGAAACAATGAGAACAAAGTGAATGGAAACCCTGCTGCAACCCCAAAGACAAGAACAGCTGGAAAATGAGATTTGCAGCTTTAAAAATCAGCATCAGGGACACCAGTTTTTCAGACTTTCCTTTCTGTGTAGATGGCTGCACATGTGCAAACATGTGTGTGACACTTGGACTGGACACACTCTACACCTTCAGTACGCCTGAGAGCTTCCTCCTGGCCTTCTTGTAAATGGTAACAATAGTTACAAGTGTTATTCAGTGAACATGTACTGATAGGCCAAGGGGAATGGCTTGAACCTGCCCGAGGGGAGACTGAGATGAGCTCTTAGGCAGAAGCTCTTCCCTGTGAGGGTGCTGAGGCGCTGGCACGGGGTGCCCAGAGAAGCTGTGGCTGCCCCATCCCTGGCAGTGCTCAAGGCCAGGTTGGACACAGGGGCTTGGAGCAAGCTGCTCCAGTGGAAGGGGTCCCTGCCCGGGGCAGGGGTTGGAGCTGGAGGAGCTTTAAGGTCCCTTCAATCCAAACCATTCCAGGATTCTCTAAGAATTCTTTGGGAACCAAACTCACGAGGACCTGTAGACAGAAGCAGCATTAAGTATTCCCGTCTGCTCTGCTCAGGAGACTGACCACTGCTCCA
This sequence comes from Lathamus discolor, assembly GCF_037157495.1. NCBI lineage: Eukaryota > Metazoa > Chordata > Aves > Psittaciformes > Psittacidae > Lathamus > Lathamus discolor. Next base: position 1,263,284 of record NC_088898.1, on the reverse strand, counting down.
CCACACCGGCAGGTCCTGACACATTCAGGCAACTGCACTCCTGAGTCAGCACCAGTTGCTGCCCCAAAGCCCGGAGCTCCAGCACTCCACAAGTCAAAAATCAACCCCAGCCTGCGAGAAGTTCTGTGCCTTGTCGAAGGGAACACACGGTAAGGAATGTCAGCTGGAGCCTTCCACCGCCGGGGCTCTCCTTATCTCCCGCACTCGGACACCGCGGTGTGCGCACGGCCCCCCTGCACCGGCCCCGAACAGCCCCAGCCCCGCAGGAAAACCCGCCCCGGCCGCCTCTCACTGCTTCCCTCTCGGTGCGGCACCACGGCCTGCCCGAGCCGGGGCCAGCGGCCGAGCCGGGGCCAGAGCCCGAGCCGGGGCCGCCCGCGCCCCGCCGCCTCCCCGCGCTGCCACAGGCGGCACCGGAGCCTCCCCCGCCGCACAGGGGGGCACCGCCGGCCCCGGGCCCGCACCTCAGGCCCCGCGCTCCGCACGCAGCCCGCCCGCGCTCCCCAGGGCTTGGCCCGCTCCCGGCCCCGGTACCTGGCAGGCCCGGGCCGGCGGAGCCCCCCTCAGCAGCGGGCGCCGCCCCCCGCCACGGCCGAAACACCGGCCGCGTCCGCCGCCATCTTGGCACATCCGGCTCCGCGGTTCCGCCGCCACCGCCGACGTGTCACGCCACGCTGCGCCGCGCGATGACGCCACGGGGCGCGCGCCCGCCTGCGCTCATCTCCCGGCGGAGGCCCCGCCCCGCCGCCGCCCTTAAGAGGGAAGAGGCGGAAGTGTCGGAGGATAAAAACCACGCCTCACCCCCGCGCAGGCGTACTGCCGTCCCGGCCCTGGCCGCCGCGGGTTCGAGTCCCCGCGGTGCCGCCGCGGGGCGTGGCCTCGCCGCCCCCGGCCCGGTCCGGCGGAGCGCGGGTCCCGGTGCCCCCGCGCCGGGCACAGCTGCGCGCGGCCCGGCCGCGCTCCCCCCCCACCGCCGCCGGGCCCCGCGGCCCCTGCAGTGGCGAAGGCGGCCGCCAGGGGGGGACAGAGCGGCCGGAGCCGCTGCCCTCGGGGCGGGGGCGGGGGCGGCCCGGGGCGCTGCAGCGGAGATCCGGGAGGTGGGGGCGGGTCAGAGCCTGCGCCCCCCGAGCTCCGTCCTGCGGGCCCGGGGGGGCTGGGGTCGATCACGGGACACCGTGGAACGGACTGGGGTGGGTTGGAAGGGACCTTAAAGCTCCTCCAGCTCCAACCGGAGGGACCCCTTCCACTGGAGCAGCTTGCTCCAAGCCCCTGTGTCCAACCTGGCCTTGAGCACTGCCAGGGATGGGGCAGCCACAGCTTCTCTGGGCACCCTGTGCCAGCGCCTCAGCACCCTCACAGGGAAGAGCTTCTGCCTCAGAGCTCAGCTCAGTCTCCCCTTGGGCAGGCTCAAGCCATTCCCCTTGGCCTGTCTGAAACCACGCTCCCAGGGAAGCAGATTCCACGTTTCGGTTCTCCGCTGGCGACATCAGCCACGTGCAGCCCTAACCACGCTCCCCTTCCCCTCTCTGTGCTGGGGCTCTGCTGCTCACAAACACGAGGCTCCAGGGCAGGGAGCTGCTGTGCACCCAGGGGCTGTGCCTCCGGTGCAGGCGGTGATCCCTGGGCTGATGCTGGCGCGCTCCGCACCCACCAGCCCCCCTCGGAGGGGACAGCACAAAAGACCCAAACAGACACCTCGGCCGAGGGGCATTGCCAGCACAAGAGCTGTTGCTGGCTCGGTCGTTAAAGCGGGGCAATATCCTCAAAGCCCGGGCGAGCAGGGGAGGCAGCGCTTTGATGCTGGTGTGGGAACCAGCGGCAGTGCTGCGGTTTTCCAAGTGCTTTTCATCTCCCTCTTTTGTAGGAGCCCTCTCGCAAACCAGCTGGTCAAACGCAATTTCCTTACACGGGCACGAATGGAAGAAGGAGCCCTGGTTTTCCCTTGGTGTTTCCCCCAACAGGCGCGATCTGAGGAAACACGATTTTAATGAGCCCCAATGGCGTTAAAAATACATTTGTATTGTGTAAACACCATCAAAAGCTTACACCTGTATCCAAAGCTCTATATTTACAGTACAGACCCATCCCTCTACCTACAGACTTAGCCAGACACATACACAGCGCGAACACTGCGATGGGATCTCACCTTTGCTCTTCTCCTGGCCAGTATGCGATTATAAATAAATGCCACATTAAGACATTCAGTCACTTTTCACCCCAAAGCTGATGGATTCGCTGTACTCCATCAATGCAGCTGGTTCTGGATGTGAGAGTGACCCATTGACAAAGTAAAGGCTTGCTGGTGGCAAGGGGACAGTGTGTGTCCTCCTTTCCTGGTTCCTCACCTCATTCTGGGTGCAACAAAAAGGATCCTGACCTTTTCCCATGATATCCTGATAACTTCTTCGGCCTTCAGGGTGCAGGCTGCCATAAACACAGCCCTGCCTCAAGGGCCTGGAGTAAAGGCATCGTTCTCCAAGTTTAGAAACAGAGAAAATGGCTAAAGGAACCTTTCTCTTGAGAGTATCAGTGCTCCATGCCAGGTCAGCCAGCTTGGGCTGGCTGAGCTCTATTTATTTACTCAGTTGCTGTGATTGTTCAAAGTGCCCACGTTAACCCATGTGTGTGTAATTGGAGAGAGGCTACACCTTGGCTGAATTTGGCTCCTTGTGCACATTCTTCAGGGGGTGATTTGAGCTGCAGCAAGGATTCCTCAGTCGGGGTTCAAGCAGCTGTCAGCAGCTCCGGGCAAACACAGGCAGCCTGGAGGGGAAAGCGGCACAGAGTAGCAATTTCTGGGTGTCCCGTCTAATTGAGCAGGAATAATGAAAACAAAGCATAAGAGCACCAAGCCCTCCAGCGTGTAAACAGGTGGCTCAGGTGCAGGGATTCCTCACAGCATCAACCATCGGAAGGGCTGGTGCTGATCTTGTGCTCCACAAACACTTCCGAACCCTCCCCTGGGACTGGCAGGAGCCTGTGGGTCATAAATGTAAGAGCCATGCGGGGCCAAATGCTTAAAAACTAAAGTGTGGCTCCTTTATTGCTTAAAAAACCCTTTTCTGACTTCTAGTCCAGACAACTCTGTGGCCAGTTCATTGGTATCTATTCATGTGCTAATACAGACCTTATTTTTGCTTCTTTCTCTGGTATTTAGCCCCTTCTTTACTCATTCTGCCCCTCTGACCCATCCTCATGGAAAATTACAGTCGTCCTCCTCATAATAAGCCACATGTGTTCAGTTTCCTCTTGCAACCTCACTTTGTTTTACACATCCTCAAAACCCCTCTTTTTTTAATCCATTCCAGCCCTAATTCCTGCCTGGACCACGCGTGACCAGTGTTGCACACTGGACCAGACAGGAGAGAGTCTTCTGATGCCTGATGTTGGCGTGAGCATCCCCGTCTCACTGGCAATGCCACGGGCACGAGCGCTGGGATGTGTACGTGTGGGAGAAGCCTGGAAGGATGGGACTGCGTGGGAACACAGCTGGATGCTCCCAGATGTGATCCATGGCCAGCACATGTGCGAGTCGCGGTGAAGGCAGGCACACTCCATCTAGCATAGCCCAGATGGGATGCAGCGGACACAACTGCGGGGAAGAGCACGTCTCAGGAAACCCACCCCCAGGGTGTCCCTTGGGGTACACCGATGCTCAGCCACATTTTGCAGGGGGAAGAGGGATTTGTGCTCAGTTGAAACCCCCCTTTCCATGGAGTTTGCCTCTAAAGGCACCGTGTTTTGCTGCTGCTGGGCGGCACACGGAATGCCGCTGCTGCAGCACCAGCTTCTGACCAGCATGTGTCTGACAGCCCCACGTCCATCCAGGGCTGGACACCGGGTACATGCACTCACACGCCTGCTCCTTCCCCAGCCATGGAGTGGAAAATACCAGCATTCCAGGAGTTACCATGAGGAGCTCCGTGGCTTGGCTATTTATATCCAGTTATCTGGGGACTTTGCAGCTGCATTTGGCCTAGAGAGTCCCTGTGGGGAAAAGAAAGAATCAAATTACCTTGAAAACCTTGAGTGCAGCAAGGACAGCAAACGTTTGTGTGGGGTTTGTGCCTGGAGTGGTGTTAGTGAGACCTTCACTTTGGCACTGGTGCCCCTCGGATGGCTCCCCAGTTCCTACCTGTGCAAACACCACCTCTGAGAGCCCAGCCATGTGCCCAGCACCATGTGTGAAGGAGAAAGCACTAAACATAACTCTTAACACCCCTCATAGCAGGCTGTTTCCGTGGGCATTATTTAATCAGAAGCACATGGCCATTTTTTATCTTTGGCTGTGTCATCAGCGAGGGAATGCTCCTAAAAACCTGATCAGAAAGCAGTCTTAAGGTGATGGAACACAGGTGAACATGCGCAAGCGATGTTCTTTAAGACAACTTTTCAATGATTACCCGTTTGATTCAATGATTACCCATTAGATCCTGACCTAATGGCAGAGGCCTGGGGGACATCAGAGCATCCACAGCACAGGTAAAGCAGAGCCTCTCATGCCTTGCTCAAACCAGACCTCTGACATTGATGGCAGTTTTGCACAAGTCAAGGAGGGTTTCATTGTCCAGAGCCCTGCTCTGAGCTTTAACACAGGGAACAAGCAGCTGGGAAGGCCCTGCAGTAGTGGGAGACAGTGGGTATCGAGCCCAGATTTCAACCAGTCCACAACAAAACCACCAAGTTCCAGTTTTAGTAAAATCTAGATGCCCAAAAGCATCATTTATTGCAAATCAGTTAACCAAAAAAAATACATCATTTTTGCAAACTACAACTTTGCATGTAGATAACTTTATTACAGAAGATATCTTTTCTTAAACTACACTCTAGTTTATAAAACATAGGAAGATTCAACACCACGGGATGTTTGTATCACTCATATTAGGCATGTCACAATAACAATGGTCTGAAATGTTCACTAAGATGAGTGCTCAGCAAGGCGCTGTGCCTTGAGAAATGTCCATTTTATTTGGTGTTCTAAAGAGGAACGAGGGAGAGGAACCCTTTCCTTAGGTTTTCTTGATTCACTGCTCTCTAGTTGCCTGTCCCATACACCTATCTAGTCTTAGGGTGTCTGCTTGCCTTTGCACCCGAGTGAGTGATATTCCAACACCTCTCTAAGGCGATATATTTAGGATATATTTAAGACTCGTTCATTTAGATTTTTGAAACAAAATCCACCTTTTCTTTAAAAAAAAAACCCAAAACGTATTTACAAACATTAAATCTGCCACAGGCTTGTACTATATTTTACATGATACACAGGAAGAGTGCACACCAATATAAAAGAGATGCATCACTCCAGACTAACAAGAACAAAATGTCAACGTTTCACGGCACAGCCTCGGCTGTGCTCTCCTTCGCCCTCCTGTTGAACCAGGCCAGCATCCCACCAACGCCAGCAGCGCTTCCCACCGGGCCCCAGCGATGGCACTGCCAGAGGAGCTGGGCTCGGGCGAGCACCGGCGGTGGCAGGGTTGTGATGCTGTGTAATCTCACTCAGGCTGCCTGCACCGACAGACAAACCTTCCTTAAAACAGGCAGGACATCCTTAAAATAAGGACGTGCTTTACAAGTTCATAATGGCATTTATTTCTTAAACAGTTACGCGAATGCAAACACAAGAACTAAACGACAGTAAAGATACTCAAAGTGAAATTAAGTCTCCTTTGTGTATGAACTCCACGGTTATGGGCTTGCTCTCCTAAAGGTTTGGCAAATACTCTTCTTTTTTTGGTGGGGGACAGGATTCGTGGTTTGTGGTTCGTTGGGGTGTTTTAGCTTGGAACCTGTTCTGACAGGTCTATAATCCCGATTCACCTTTTTTGTTAGCTCATAAAAATCATTTAAATATATATATTTTTATATATATATATAAAAAAACAAGAGAGAACAAAAATTTCTATTAGCAAGGCAAATGTACAACTATATAATACTGAAATTTAAACAAAGGTTCGTGACTGGTACCATAAAATGTCCTCTCATAGGAACCATTTTAAAGTACATTCCAAAAATCCCTCCATACTTAATTTTTCCCCCCCAAGAAGCGGTGGTTTCAGTTAATTTTTCCTTCCCCTTTTTCACCTCTTTCTGAGCTGAAAAACAATAAATTAATGGCGTTTCAGAATCACAAATCGCCGCTAATAGCTTTACATAGACATTTCCTCTGAAACCAAACACAACGAACCCCCGAAACAAAAGAGAACGTCCTATAAAACCCTAATTGTTCGATTCCTTGAAACACAATTGGTGTCCCACATTGAGTTCATAATAGAACATATAAATAAAAAGGCAGTGTTTTCATGTCAAATAAAAAGTACATAAATAAATACTAAAAAAAAAGGAATTAATTTGTCTTTTCGCTTTTTTTTTTATATAAAAACATTTAAAAAAGGATCCTTTGATAAAAGCATCCAATGTCCTTTGAAAAAAGGTCTCCCTCGAGCTTCGACCTCCCCCTGCGCGCCAGCGTCTCTGAATCACCGCCCTTCACTTGAAGGCTTCGGGGATGTGTCCCATCTGTGACTGCATACTCGTGGGAGGGCTGGAGATGCCCTCGGACCAGTCGGACACGTTGGAGTGAGGAGACGAGCTGGACCACTGGTCCGGAGACTCCGGAGACGGCGTTAGGAAGGGGTGGTCGGGCACCTGGAGCTGGTGGCTGGGGGTGTTGTCCAAGGGGGAGGAATAACTGTGCTGGGAAGGTGGGGTTAGAAACTGCGTGGTGGTCATGGGCTGGGCGAGGGAGGACGGCAGAGACGTGGGCAGCATCTGGGACTCCTGCGGCAGGATGGTGTGCACCGCCATGGCGCTGCTGCTCACCGGCTGCATGTCGGGTTGGCTCAGCTCCGTACCAAGGAAATTCTGGCCCATGTGGCCGCTCGCGTTGGAGCTGGGGTTGTGGTGCTGCTGCTGCGCCGGCTGCGGTGCCGGCTGCGGTGCCGGCTGCTGCTGCGCCTGCTGCTGCGGCTGCAGGTTTTGCTGCTGGAGCTGTTGCTGCTGCATCTGCTGGAGCTGCTGGCTCTGCATCAGGTGGGGCTGGGAAGCCAGGCGGGTGCTGGGCATGGCCTGGTAGCTCATCATCTGCGACAAGCTTGTGGTGGGCAAGCCGTTGTGCAGGGAGGTCATCATGCCGTGCTGCAGGTTCTGCGTCTGCTGGTGCGCCCCGGCTTGCATGTTGCCTCGCATGGGGTTGTACTGGTTCTGGACCATGCCGTTCTGCAGCCGGGTGAGCCAGTCACACTGCCCGTTCAGCCCCGATGCCCCGCCGACAGAGAAGCTCATTGGGGCATTGCTCATCACGGTGCTGGGGCTGGAGACCGGGAGGTGGGAGAGGCGCGGCGGCACCGCATCGAAGCCCATCCTGCTGGAGCTTCCCATGGCCATATCCTGCTTCCCCGCCATGTTGAGGTGATTGATGCTCATGTGGGCATCGGGCATGCCTGGCAGATGGTTCAGAGGCATGGAAGGGGACTGCTGAAACGGGGAGGTCATCAGCGGAGGAGAGGCGACATCCGACAGGTACCCATGGGGCGACTCCAGGGAGTCCACTGGAGACAACACACTGGCGTTGTCCAGCAGACATCCTTTGCCATCTTGTGACTTTTTCCTCCGGGCTTTGAGGTCTTTGGCATCCTTGCCATTGCAGCTCAGGCCCTTGGTACTCGGCTTCCTGGCCTTCTTGCCCTGCACGGCAGGCTTCAGGTTGCTGATGTAGCTGTTGGGGGAGCAGAGCGGTGGGGACAGTGTGGGTGCTCCCAAAGGGCCGTTGTGCAGCGGTGGGCTCCGCACCAGGTTGTACTCATCCAGCAGCCTCACGATGTCGTGGTGCATGCGCTCCTGCGCGATGTCCCGCGGGAGCCGGTCCATGTGGTCCGTGATGTCCCGGTTGGCAAAATGGTCCAGCAGGACCTTGGCGGTTTCGTAGCTCCCTTCTCTGGCTGCGAGGAACAGTGGGGTCTCCTCCTGGAAACCCAGCAAAGACCATTAGGTGTAAGTTCACAGGTTCTACTGGCTAACACTGTGCTGAGCTCCGCACCCAACACCATGTGGTTGGGTGGCAGAGATGGTCACCACCACCTCTCCTCCAGTGAGGTTCTGCTGCTGCTTTTTCGTACCCTGCTGAGCCATGTCCTTATACTGATATCAGACCCTATGAATGACCCAGAACATGCAAGGAGATAGCCACAAGAACACCGTTATACTGCTCACCAAGCACTGCATCGCCCCTCGACATCACCCGTGGGACCAAATCCCACGTGTTGCCTTGATGGTGCTGAGGCGCTGGCACAGGGTGCCCAGAGAAGCTGTGGCTGCCCCATCCCTGGCAGTGCTCAAGGCCAGGTTGGACACAGGGGCTTGGAGCAAGCTGCTCCAGTGGAAGGGGTCCCTGCCTAGGGCAGGGGTTGGAACTGGAGGAGCTTTAAGGTCCTTCCATCCCAAACCATTCCATGATTCTATGATCCAATAGCTTCATTCACATCAGAACAATCAAATCGGTCTCAGTGACAGTGTTGTATTTTAGGCAAAAGATTACCATTTAACAGACTTCCCCAATGGTTCTTTCCTTGCCTATGTCAGCCCAGGAGACCCCTACCTTATTGTTCTGCATATCCTTATTGGCACCATTCTTCAGCAGGACTACTGCAGCTTCCACATTATTCACAGCAGCTGCCCAGTGCAGTGCTGACTTGCCTACAGAGGAAGACCACGAAATACAACACTCATGAGTGAACAGTAAGAGTAACAGCAAGCAGTTCTCTCCTCCCGCCTCTGAGGAAGCCTGTTTTAGATGCCCGCAGTACCTAGATCATCCACGGCATTGACGTCTGCATGGCAGTTGATGAGATCATCCAGCATGCCCTCCACAGCCAAGCGAGCGGCCAGGATCAGAGGAGTGGTCCCGTCATGCATTCGGGCATCGAGATCTGTTGCCCTGTTCCTTATCAGGATCTGCCACAAGAGCCAGACTCACAAGCGTTAGGAGGGACAGAGAGCTCCAGGTACCCAGCTCTCAGGACCTGCAACACCCTTTCCACAGGGCTGATCCTTCCAGTGGCCACTCACAGTCTGGGGGTGCCCATCAGAGGGTAACTACGGGGCTGTTGCTTTGCTGTGCCCTGCCCTGAGACCACAGGGACTCCAGTTCACGCTCAGTGTGTGACTGACTCAACGCGCACCAGCGCTTTCCCCACTAAACCCTGAGAAGAGGTGAAAGCATCGATTACCTGGAAGACTCCCTGGGCATCGGCAGAGACGGCAGCGTGCAGGGGGGTCCTGCCCATGTTATCCTGGATGTTGGCATCGGCGCTGGCTTCCAGCAGGCGCTTGGCAGCGTCCGAGCGGGAGTACCGGGCAGCCAGGTGAAGCGCCGTCTCCCCGGTGCGGTCAGTCTGGTTGTGCAGGCTGGCGCCTTGGTAAATGAAGTCCGAGATGACGGCGGGAGCATCGTCCTCCTCTTCGCTATTGCCCGTCTCCAGCCCTCCTCCGCTGCACGAGGCGATCATGAGCGGGGTGAAACCATCTGAAAAGCGCAGGGGAACTCGGTGAATAAAGGCTTTTTACCCCATCAGCAAGATGCTCTCTCTGCAATAGATGCTTATTCTCAGGGGTGCATCAAGACGAGTTCCTGACTGGTTCTAAACATCAAACACGAATATCCTCCCTCTGATACAGATCTGAAATTCCTTAGTGGTATCTCACTGCTCCCTGCTTTTCCTATTTCATCTGTTAGAGCTTGCACACTCCAGCATGTAAGGTGCAATTTATATGGAAGGTTGCTCAAAGCAAACACAAGCATGGTACAGCACAGCCTTGGATATTTCAGAGCACAGTTTCACAGACGTGGAGAAGACCAAATGTTTGTGATAATATGAAAGCCTATTAGCTATTGATACAGTTAAAAACCTGAAAAGATTAGGAAACATGCTGCTTGGTGGGAGGAGAGGAATCTAGGAGTGGCAGAGAGATAAGCTGGATGATTTAACAGGCACTTCTGTATTCTCTAATTTCCATCTCAGTGATTAAACAAGAGATCTCATGGAAAGTGAAATGTGACAAGGTCCATCACTAAATCACACACAACAGCAGCCATGCAATGTAGAAGGACTATCAGCAACTCAGTCCTAGTGATAGAAGTCGGGCTGTCTGGGACTGCTCATCAGCAATAGGTAAGAAAGGATTTCAGCTTAGCTGCCAAGCAGCACAGAAGGGAAAGGGGTCACCTTACCAGGACCTCTGACGTTGACGTCCATGCAGTCCGCATCGATCTCCCCCTGCGGTGGAGTAGGTGCCATGGAGGAGATGCGCAGGTCGGCAGCATCCAGGTGCTGCTGGGTCCACTGCCTGTGATCCGTCTGGTCGTCCGTGTCGGGCAGCATCGCCTGCTCCTCGAACTGAGGAATGACAGCGGGAAGTGAGCACAGAGCAGAGCACACGAGCAGGGGGAAGCTCTGTGAGTCCCAGCGGTGTTCGTTACACACAGGTTGCGAAGGAGCCGGCAGCAGCAACGCACACACAGACCAGGCCCCCGAGGGTCCCTCTGCTCTGCTGCTTTCCACAGCGCCCTGCTCCTTCCATGGCAAAACCCAGCCAGTGACTACTTGCAGCACAGAAAGGGGATGTGGCAGTGAGCTTACCCTGAACTTCTTGGTGTCCAAGGTCTCCTCATCACCCCACTCATTTTGGTTGTCATCCATCAGCGTGCCATCTGACGCATTTTTGAGGGGCCTTTAAAAAGGAAAACATACAAAAAATGAGCTCCTCTGCAGGCAGCACTCTGCGATGGGCTCTGTTCATCGGCATGCACGAGCTGAGAAGAATCAAGAAGAGAAGTTCCAGGTTTCCCTCCTGTAATATTTTACCGAGCGCAATTGGAGCACGGAGCATTTAAAAACCTCCTCCAGGTGGGAACACTCTTTTCCCCATGCAGAACTTTCAGAAACCGGATTTTTCTCCTCCCCACCACACCAATTTGATGCCCTAAAGAACAAAACTCCCCTGGGCTCTTTCAGAAGAGCCCCGAGCAGCCCCGCTGCACTGTGTTTTAACGGCTTAGCAAGCAAACTACTCACTTCAGTCCAACAGAATCCTCCCCGAGTGGTTCCCGTCGCTTCTTCTTGCTCGACTCTGTCACTTTGAAGCCTTCAGGGAACCAGAGCTGCCCATGCTCCCTGCGCCGCTTACGAGACACCAGTACTCCCACCCCGATGAAAGCAAGCAAGACCAGCACAGCCACCACCACCACGTACATAGGATACAGCTGGGAGTTCTTCGTGGGCTCGGCTGTTTCACCTACAAAACAGTGGGGCACAAAGAGATGCTGAGATATTAAGCTGCATAGCAAAGCAGTGACCGAGTGGAAATGAAGGGAAAATTAGTTAATAGAGGTACCTAAGTCTGGTCTAAATCAGCCCCCCCAAAATAAGGTCATTTTATACGCTATTAATCAGAATTGCAAACCATCGGCAAATTCTCGGCTGCACAAGCCAGGCTGCACCAGGAGACAGCTTCACTTTTTTCTCCTTTAAGGAAAAGGATTAGTGAACTTCAAATCATTGCGCTCGCATTGAGCTGTTAAGACAAAAGGATTTAGGGGGGATTTTCAAGATACAAACTTCAACTCCTTGCATGTCACTGATTGATCGGAGCTGGTTGGGATTTCTTTGCTTTTTTCTCTATGACTTTTATAGTGATAATGATTTTGAAATAAACCCGGAATGAGCAAAAAAATTTAACCGCTTTTGCAATTTTTTGAAGAACAGAACTTAAAGAAAAAGATCCGAAACCAACAAGGTGGTTAAAGCCAGGTCTAACGCAGGCAGCTGACAGGGAACCGAACACGGGTAAGGCCGGGCAGTTTGGGCTGGCTCTCCTCCCCGGCTGACCAGACATGCTTACTTTTAACAGCTTCTATTTTGTAAGGAATGTTCAGGTTGCCAAGGGAGGCCAAGGCCCCCAGGAATGCCGCCACATCCGTGGCGCTCTGGAAGCACTGGGAAGATGACTGGATGCACTGGCGGTTATCGATTTCCAGGTAGACGATGGATCTGTGTGAGGAGAGTCAATGAGAGACACGCAGCAATGACCACACTGTGCAGACAGTGAGCCCTCTCTCCCCTCTTTAACCCACCATCAGTGGGAAGTAGAAGGTGGGAACCCATCTCCTTGCTTCCCTGTGGCTCAAGCCCTGCAGCTCCCCACACTCTCGGTCTATTGGATTTGCCTCGATGAATGCCATGAAATCAAGCTCCTTATCTACAGGAGTGGAAGGGATTCTCTGCTTCACAACATTTTAGAAGTACCCAGACACTACGGCAGCTTAAAAAATGCTGTTTGGGAGCCTTCAGATCTTTCCACATCAGTTTCGCTGCTCTGACTCCTTTGCTTTCAGTGGCTTTTGATTGAGCCCACAGAGAGGGAGGAGGTTAGATCTATATGTTTATACCAAAGATCTCCAAACACAGTTTGCAGTAATTGAGCTTTACAACAAAGCTCTAGAAAGCATTTCCCAAGGAGAAACTGAGGCTTAACTTAATGACTTCCTGAAGTCAGACAGGCGGTCAGGCCAACCTCTGCTTCCAGGTCCCACCCAGCCCAGCCCCGGCTCCCAACAATACACAGGGCTCCTTCAATCGTGAGAGTCGGCGCAGCATTGTATCAGGGATTCCTGAACCATCGCTCGATTTTCCCACATGAGAGCAAAATCCGGTTTCTATTCACACAGAAAGCAACATCTAAATACAATTATCTGACCTACATCCTTCCCTTTATAGCGTGTTCCTATTATCAACACAGAAAACAAATGCTGCTCGGTGAAAAAGGAGCCCACTGGTCCCCCTTACCCTCTGATGTCCATCTGATCGAGCTCTCTCTTCTGCCTTCTGCCAGCCCTGGAGTACAGGCTGCTTTTTACTTTGTTGATGACGGCACTAGACATATCTGACCAGTCCTCTGTTGACCTCTTGATGTAATGCTTTTTGAGCTCCTCCTCATTGCCATAGTATGGGAAGATCATATACTCCCCCTTGGGGTTCTTCTTGAAGACCACGTTGGTGTGCAGGACGCGGCTCAGCTCCCGCAGGAAGTTGAAGGAGTTGTTCTTCAGGTTCTCAGGAGTGATGAGGACCACCACCACCAGCGTGCCATCAGCAAGCTTCTCTGGCATGTTGTTTGCGCAGTCCAGACCATCCCATTCGCACTCAAAGTTATTGCAGCCCTGGTCACAGTGACCATCTGAGAAGTGATCTTTGCAGTACTGATCGTACAGAGGGCTGGGTGGGAGACAAAGAAAGGCGGAAGAGTGAATTAGACCGAGCACTGCACATATCGCCCACCTGCTGAGAAAATAAGAGCTGGTCCACAAGGACCGCTCTCGTGTGTAAATATCCTTCATCCTGATAGACACTAAGCCAGTTTTCATTGAGGGCAACTGTTCCCTGCAGCACTGTGAGGTGCTCAGCTCTGCAGGTGGAAGACAGCAGCTGTTAAATTGTAAGTTTCAGTTTAGATGCCAGGAAAAGGGACAAATGGCTGTGACTCACAGAAGACATGGGGACACACAATAGTTGTTCAGACCAGAGCTGGTCCAGGAATCTGGGATTAAGTTCCTGCTGTTGCCAAAGACAATGTTTGGTGAATGCCTGGATGTTAACATCATCATGGTTTCTGGCTGCTCTTCCATCTGGGGTCTCCCTACGCTGAAACTCACTGCGCTGCTACTGTGAGCTGGAGAACTCACATCTATGGCGTGATACAGGCAAGGACAGGGAAGCCATCTGGAATGAGCTAAACCCAGAGAGCGTCCAAGTATATAAACTCAGTAAGACCACAGGGGAGTGTGGTTGCTCGAGTTGCAACCCCATAGGCAGCAGAACAGAGCACAGAGAGTGAACAAGTCTGCACTTAGGAGATGATCTTCAGGTCCTTCCCAACCCTATTCTGTGTAACCAGAAAATACCCGCAGACAGCCAGTGGAGATGGCTTTAAACAGGACTGAGGAGCACATCACTTACTTGCACTGCCCTTCGTATTTCTGGCAGTCAAATCCATCGTACAGGCAGCCAGCGTTGTTGCACTGGGAGTCACACTTGCCATCGTTGAAGTACTTCCAGCACTGCAGGGACTGGGAGCAGTTCTTCCAGGGGTCGTTGAAGTTGAGGGAGCAGTCGCCCCCATCCCAGCCACAGGCATGGTTGTTGCATTTCCCATCGCAGATCTTGTTGCCGGCGTACCCCGCGCACACCGCGATCTCACACTTCTCCTCGATCTTGGGGGGGATGATGTCCTGCCCGATCCCGCCTTGGAAATCGAAGTCGAGGATGTGGCAGTTGAGGCCGTTGAAGTTGGCGGGGCAGTTGCAGCGGTAGAAGGGGGAGGCATCGCTGAAGAACTCGCAGGTGCCGCCGTTGTAGCAGGGGTTGGAGGTGCAGGGGCTGCTGGCCGGGTACTGGCACTCGGGGCCGGTGAAGGCCGGCGCACACATGCACTTGGAGCTCTTGTGGATGGAGATGCAGGTGCCACCGTTCAGGCAGTGCAGGCTCCCGCACGTGCGGGAGTCGTTCTCACAGGTGGCACCGACGAATCCCTGGGGAGGTGAGAGCAAGGAGGGAGTCAGGACCACTGATGCTGTCCTATGAGCAGCCCAACACGTGTGTTCTGGGAAACTCGGCACGAGCCCGGTGAATCAGGGCATGGCTCTGACATGTCCCCTGAAACTAGTGATGGGCAAGAATAACCTAGAATGTAAGCCCTGTTAGAGCATCCCCCTCAACACAAAGGGAGCAATTCTCCACAGCTGCCTGCTCCACCTTTATATGGTACAAATAACTGTCAACCAGGCAAGACTCTGTTCTGCAGAGCATCCTACCTGCAGGGCTGAGCCACCTCCTCCTCCCTGACCCTAACCCAGTCTCCCTGCAAATGAGGAGGGTATGCACATACGGATAGACCTCCCTCCGGTGAGCACCACAGCAAAGCATCTTCCGCTCCATGCTTACCCCAGGCTATCCCCACTGGGGAAGCCTCAGGAGCTAAACTGGACCCTTAACAGCCTCTCTGTGCCAGGGGCTGACTTGCAAGTGAAACATCCCATGCTGGGAGCTGGAGAGGAGCGGGTACCTACCGGGGGGCACTTGCAGATGAAGCCACGGCCGGTGTTGCTGGCAACCGCACACGTTCCACCGTTCCTGCAGGGTTTGCCTTTACAACCATCCACCACGGTGTCGCAGCGACGGCCTGCGAGGGAGAGGAGTGTGAGAGGAGCAGAGGAAGGCGCGGGGGGTGCTTGGCGTGGCTGCCGGCTGGGCACGGGGAGGACGTGGTGCTCACCTGCATAGCCGGGCCGGCACTCGCATTTGTAGTCATTGACCCGCTGCACGCAGTTCTGGGTGCCGCGGGCGTCGCAGGGGTTGGACAGGCACTCGTTGACATCTCCCTCGCAGCGCTCCCCTACAAAGCCAGGGGGGCAGATGCAGCTGTAGCCACCTACCCGATCCGTGCACTTGCCATTGTTAAAGCACTTGGGCCCCAGGGTGACAGGATCAAAGAAAGGGCTGCAGTCATCCACATTGATCTCACAGTGCACCCCTAGAGAAACGGGGGAACAACCCACACAGCTCATCAAACAGTATCGGGGTGCCCGGTGGTCCCTTGTGTGAACCCTCCCTGCGAAGGGGCTGATCCTGACCAAGCCAATGGCAGGAGGAACCGCCCAGCCCTTGCCCAAGCTTGCGTGGCCTTGATGGCTAAGCCCGCAGCAAGCACAAACCCCTACCACGGCATTTGCTTCTGCCAGCCCGAGCAGCTAATGAGCAGATACCGAGGATATCTGCACTCAACCCACTAATGCCCCAGCCTGGGGAGTTAATTTACCTTGAGTTCCTCTGGGGCAGGAGCATTTGTAGGTATTGATGAGATCGATGCAGGTTCCTCCATTCTGGCACGGGTGGGACAAGCACTCATTGATCTCCTCTGAGCAGTTAACTCCATGATAACCGGCCACGCACTACAAGGAGGGAAGAGGGGAGCTATTAGAGAGGTTCCCTCAATTCCCACATGGCAGCAGGAGCACAGCCTCTACGGGGGCACCAAACCCCTTGCGCAGCCCAACAGCATCTCCGTGCGGGTCCCTGCCCGCCGTGGCACCCACCTCGCAGGAGTAGCCCCCCAGGTAGTCCGTGCAGGTGGCTCCGTTCTGGCAGGGGTTGGGGGAGCACTCATCGACCTGCTCCTCGCAGTAGCTGCCGGTGTAGCCGGCCTGGCAGCGGCAGAAGTGAGTGTTGCCGGTGTCCACGCAGAGCCCCGAGTTCCTGCAGAGATGCGCTACGTCGATACCTGCAGGGAGAGCAGAGGCGTGGGGACCTCGGTGACAGCCACACACCACAGGGCCATGTGCCGAGCACTGCGCATCCCACCAGGGACTGCAGCCTGAGTGCACGTTACAGCAACCCCTGAGATCACTTTGCTCGTGCAAAGATCCCCACCAAGGGAACTGAGCCTGTTCCTGCTCAGAGCCCAGCATGGGGGGCACCCGAGGACCCCAGCCCTGGCCCTGTGAGGGACTCACCTTGCTGCTTGGCAGCCACCTCGCAGGACACGCTGGGGACGTCGCAGTAGAGCCCTGTCCACCCGCTGTTGCACTCGCAGCGGTACAGGTTGTTGGTCTGCCAGCACTTGCCTCCGTTCTTGCAGGGAGAGGAATCGCACCAACGCACCAGGTTCTGGGGGGGAGCAGAGCAAGAGATGGGGGTCAGGACCCAGCAGGGCTTCTGCAGGAGTGGAGGCTGCAGTGACCCCCCCACAGCCAGCATGCATGGACGGACACCAGCGTCAGCCCAAGGCTCTACCTGGCAGTTGAGCCCGGTGTATCCCTGGGGACAAGTGCACTTGTACGTCCCATAGCTGTCCTGGCACGTGCCCCCGTTCAGGCACGGCTTGGAGTCACACTCGTTGATGTCGTGCTCGCAGTAGCTGCCCGTGAAGCCGGGCAGGCACACGCAGGTGAAGGCGTTGATGCCATCCACGCAGGTCCCGCCATTGAAGCAGGAGCTGGGAACACACACACCACATCCCAGTGAGCCACCGCTGGTCCTGCTCCACACCAAAGCCCCACGCAGTTGCCCAGGGCTACGGGGCAGCGCAGGGACCTCAGCCCCTTGCTCCAGCCTGACAAAGACTGTACCTCTCGGTGCAGTCAGGGGTGTTGTTCTCGCAGTGGATGCCGCTGAAGCCAGAGGGACACGTGCAGGTGTAGCTGTTGACGCAGTCGG
This sequence comes from Lathamus discolor, assembly GCF_037157495.1. Classification (NCBI taxonomy): domain Eukaryota; kingdom Metazoa; phylum Chordata; class Aves; order Psittaciformes; family Psittacidae; genus Lathamus; species Lathamus discolor. The sequence continues at coordinate 1,246,017 of NC_088898.1, read as the reverse complement.
TGCAGTTGGCACCGTTCTTGCAGGGGTTGCTGGCGCACTCGTTGATGTCCTCCTCGCACTTGGGCCCACGGAAGCCAGCCAGGCACTCGCAGAAGAACGTGCCGATGCCATCGGAGCAGGAGCCACCGTTGCGGCACGGATCTAGGGAAGAGGGACAGGCATGTGAAAGTGAAACGGGTCCTGGGAGCTGCCCCACAGCACTGTCCCCACACACATCCCTGGCCATGCGGAGGGATGGGACAGAGCTCACGGACCAGGCTGGACCAGTCCCACGGTGGGAGCAGGCACATGGGACACACTCGCTCACTGCCTGAACATCACTCTTCCCCCCAGCCTCCTTCCTGCCAGCTCCCATCTGGCCCCGGACTGATGCAGCTCAATGGGACATGCTTGAGGTGGCCCTAAAGCCCCTCCAGCACTTGCAGCATGGCCAGGGCTCACCCCCGGACGGACACTGGGGCCAGGCTGAGCGTGGTCCGTGACCAGCCCCTGCTCTTACTGGACTTGCAGTCGTCGATGTCCGTGTCGCAGTTGCGGCCGGTGAAGCCGGTCCTGCAGGCGCAGCGGTAGCTCCCGTTGGTGTTCTGGCACGTGGCCCCGTTGCGGCAGGGGCTCTTCACGCACTCGTTGATGTCGATCTCGCAGGTCTGACCTGTGGGACACAGCGGGACAGGGACCGTGAGGGCTGGAGGAGCCGGTGAAAGCCCCAGGGATGATGATGCTGTCTCGGGCACTGCTGGCACCAGCCAACAAAGAGGCCATGCCCCCACCTTGCCAGCCAGGGGGGCAGCTACAGGAGAAGCTCTTGTAGTCCTCCGACTCCTGGCACTCGCCGCCGTTCTTGCAGGGGCTGCCGGCGCAGGGGGCCAGCACATCCTCGCAGGTGGCTCCTGCACGGGCACAAGCACCCAATGAGACCCCCTCCAAGACCCCACCACCCCTGTGCCCCGCCTGGGGCAGGCTCTGGAGCAACCCAGCTGGGGCCTTCTCCTCCATCCCTCGTCCCCCATGACACCAGCCCCCCATGAATCCTTTAGCCCTGGCAATCTGGGCTGCATTACAGCGCTGCACACTTCCTTTGGCAGGGAAGTGCTGCTCGGGTGTCTTTCCCCGCTTTGCGCTCCCCCCCATCCCTCTCAGCTGCTTTTCCTGTTTACATCCAGCCAAGGGACACGTTCCCTCCGAACCCTTATCTTCCCTGTCAGCCAATATCTCCCGAACTGGCCTTTGCTATTTTCCAGAGCCTTCCCCCCATCCCTGTCCCCCCAGGGGTTTCTATGGCCACTGCCGAGGGCAGGAAACAGCTCACGGCTTCCTGCAATTGTGCTCTGGCTGCCGCTGTGTGCGAGCGGAAGCGGGAGGCCGGCAAACAGGAATTGGCTCAGCAGAATCCCCCGGCCCCTCGGCCCCTGCTCGCCTCTTCCAGCCTGAGCGTCACGGCAGAGAATGGGGCCAGCAGCAGCACGCCCCCCCCAGGGCAGTGCGGTGTGAGCGGGGCAACCACCCAGTGCCACTGCCCCAGTGCCACTGCAGCCAAAGCACTGCCTTGGTGCCCTCCAGGAGGAGGAGAGGAAGAGGATGAGGAGGGAGGAAGCTCTGGCTGACTGCTTCCCAGCGCTCCTCCAGATTTCCTCCGGCTGCACCGTGGCACAGGCAGATGGAGCCGCAGCCATGGGCAGCCCCACTGCACATGCAAAAGGGACTGATTTGCTGTCACACACCAAGCAGCAGCCCCACAGTGAGGACCTGGGGGGCACAGGGAGCTCCCCCTCACCTGTGTAGGGCAGGAGGCAGTTGCAGGTGTAGCCGGCGACATCGTCGATGCACGTGCCCTGGTTCAGGCAGGGGTTGGAGGCACATTCGTTGATATTGGTCTGGCAGTTGGGTCCTGCATTAAGGAACATAGAAGTGGCTGTGATGGAGGTGTGCTGCTGGGAGAGGGCTATACAGTGGGGACAAGGCGACAATGGCAACAGCCCACCCATCACCCTCCTGCTCTCAGCTCCAGCCCTGGGCACCCAAACGCTGCTGAAGGTCCCCCTGCACTGCCACATCTCCCAGCCAGACCTGGGGTCTCCACCATCCTCCAGCCCTTCCAGCAGCATGGGGACCCCCACCCACAGCTCCAACCCAGGCCCCAGCAGTGCCCCTGGCTGCACCCTTACCGCTGAAGCCCTCCCTGCATGTGCAGATGTAGCCGCTGGTCATATCCTTGCAGGTGCCGCCGTTCATGCAGGGGTTGGATTCGCACTCGTTGTTGTTGATGTCGCAGTTTGTCCCGCTCCAGCCTGGGTCACAGTCACACCTGTAGCTTGGGGGGGAATTTGGGGCATAAACCACAGGATCTGGCCGGATGTGGCCTGGCTACAGCAGCCAGCATCCACCCAGCAAACCCGGCTCCTCATCATGCCCCTGCGGGGAAACATCCCTCAGCACTAGAGCAGAGCACGGCCGCACACCCTGCCCCTGGCTTTGCTGGTGGCCCTTTGGTCCCCATCCCTCCAGCCTACCCGTTCAGCCCGTCGTGGCATTTCCCATGGATGCAGGGGTTGCTGTTGCACTCATTCACTTCGGACAGGCACTTGGGGTCGTGAAAGCCCTCGGGGCAGAGGCAGGTGAAGCCGTTGATGCCGTCCTTGCACGTGCCCCCATTGTGGCAGGGGTTGCTGGAGCACTCATCGATGTTGATGTTGCACATGCGCCCTGGGAAAGGGGGTGTGAGGAAGAGTTACCCCATGGGATGCATGGCACGGGGGGCACGCACCGCATCCTGGGGGTATCCACTGGGCAGGTCCCCTTCCAGCCACCGGGAATGGCTGCTGGAGGCTCCGATCTCCAGGCACACGTGTGCTGGCTGCATAGGAGCGGGCTGCCCTGCAGGCAGGGTGACTTCACACCCCTGCGCTGCCCGTCTGGTCCCATTAATGTGACTGGGAAGAGGCTGTGCCCTGGGCTCGTTTGGTCCAGGAGGGAATAATGAAGGGAGCTGGTTTCAGCCTGTAACCCTACCTGGCACGGCCGACAAAGCCCGGCTTTATTGCGGCTCCCGGCGGGCAGGAGCAGAAGGGGCCGTGGAGCAGGGGGAGGTGGGGGCTGCTCCCATCAAAGCCCTCCGCCATTCCCATCAAACAAACCAGTCGGACAAGGCAGCAACCTGATACCCATGGGAGTGGGCGCAGCGGGACTCGGATTCCCGGCACCAGACACCCCTTTGATTGCGGCCAGAGCCAGGGTCACCCTCCTGGGCAAGCAGGAGCACTGGAGGGTGCAAAACCTCCCTGTGGGAAGTGGGATGGCAGCATCAACCCGCCCCAGTGCACCTCGCCCCTGATGCGTGGGGTATCCTGGCACTGCCATGGGCACAGGGGACATCCCAAGGCTCCCCTGGATCTGCACCACGTCCCCGGGGTGCCGCGGTGGCTGCAGGCCCTGCCCTTACCTGTGTACCCCAGCTCGCAGGTGCACTCGTAGCCGTTGATCTTGTCGATGCACTTGCCGTAGTCGCAGGGGTTGCTGGCGCAGTCATCCAGGTTGATCTCGCAGTTGGGTCCTGGGGAGGACAGTGGTGCCATCAGGGGTTCCCCAGCCCCACTGATGAGGCAAAACGAAGCCCACCAGCACTGATGGGTGCCAGCCCTCCATGGCAAAGCGCCTCTGCCACAAGCAGCTCCCAGGTGGGGAGCAGGTCCTGCAGGAGCTGGGCACCAGACTGGGAGAACTCACCCTCACCAAGGATGCCCCAGAACCAACCCACCCGGGGATGGGGCAGGGAGGCTGCACTGGCACAGCCGACCTGCATGGAGCCCCGGAGGCCCCTCTGCTCACCCGTGGTCCCTTTGAGGCAGAGGCAGTTGTAGGCGTTGTTCCTGTCCTGGCAGGTGCCCCCGTTTTTGCAGGGCTGGCTCTGGCACTCGTTGATGTTGATGTCGCAGCGGTGGCCCGTGTAGCCAGGCTGGCACAGGCAGGTGAAGGAGGCGATGCCGTCCTTGCAGGTCCCATAGTGGCACGGGTCGGGGTCGCACTCATCAATGTCAATCTCACAGTGAGCACCCGAGAAACCTGTGACCAGCGGGAGGGACGCGGGGTGAGGATGGGAGATACAGGGTGAGGATGGGAGATACAGGGTGAGGATGGGGGATGGAGGGTGAGGATGGGAGATACAGGGTGAGGATGGGAGATACAGGGTGAGAATGTGGGATATGGGGTGAGGATGGGAGATGTGGGGTCAGGATGGGGGATGCAGGGAGAGGATGGGGGATGCAGGACACCCCTTCCCACCCTGGCCACGTATGAGGCTGTACCGGGGTGGTCTGACCTGCCCCCCCGCCCCACCACAAGCCCCGGGACCCCCGGCGCAGGGCGCAGGCAGGGGAGCAGGGGCAGCAACGCTGCTCAGAGCCGGCTCAGGGGCTTTGTCCCGGGGTGCACAATGACCTGCATTAAACCGCCCCGGCTCACGAGCGGGGCCCCGCGCTTGCCCGCAGCTCATCCCGGAGCGCACGGGGGGGGCCGGCCGCAGGCACCCCGAATAATAACCCCCCGGCAGATCCTATTCTCCCGGCCGGCTCCCTCCCTGCCGGGTTTGGGGGTGGAGAGGCGAGGACAAAGTACAGCTTTGACTAGACCCCGCCAAGCCCACATAGCAGCTTTTCATCGGGGCTTGGCATTAGCAAGACACTAATTAGAGGCCATTCAGCTGGAAGATTTCTGGCGGGAGCTGCTCCACAAAAGAGCCACTGTTTGCCACCAGGGCTCAAGTCATCATTCTGTGCAACCGCTCCTTGGGTTTCGGGCGGCGAGCCCCCGCAGCCCTGCACCTTGCGTCCCCATAGAGGCAGCTTTATTCCTTCCTTCCTGCCTTCCCCCTCGCTGCCGCCCGCCGCCGAGGTGGGAGCCCGGTGGGACGGCTGCTGCAGGGCCACACCTCGTGAGCACCGGGCTCCGGCACCACTCGCTCTGCCAGCCCCTGGAGTCACGTCAGAGGGGACCGTCCCACTGTGAGGGCCTTTGGGGACATCCCCCCGGAGGTGGGCACTTGTTGCTATAATGGGGTTTTATGGCACACGATGGGGCTTGCTCCTGACCAGCAGTGTGGGACCCCCAGAGCTCCCCCCACCCCGGGACACGCAGACCCCTCACCTTCAGTGCATTCGCAGCTGTAGGTGTTGGGGCCATCCACGCACTTGGCACCGTTCTTGCAGGGGGTGCTGGCGCACTCGTCGATGTCGAACTGGCAGAGGTGCCCGTTGAAGCCTGGTGTGGAAGGAGAAGTCACGTCCCTGCACAGCACCCGGACCCACCGGCCTCCCCCCGCCGCCGGGCAGATCCCGCCGGGCCCCCCGCATCCCGGCCAGGGCGCCGGGTTTCCATGGGGATGGCTGCTGGGGGCCCTGAATGTGGGGCTGCGACCCGCCATTGAGAGCATCTTATTTACATCTCTAGAGCAGCGAAGTCTCTGAACTTCAAAACCTCCTTTCACAGATTAACCGTCTCCCCATTCTCCGCTCCACCCCGTGACTTTGACACCGCATTCAAAGCGGCTGGTGCGGCCCCCCCGGCCCCCCGCCCTCCTTCCCAAAGAGGGGCCTTTTCAAGTGCAAAGCCGTGGGGTTTAATCCTTCCCCTCTCCCATGGGCTGGACCTGGAGCAGCGTCGCCTGCACACACATCGCAATGGGGGAACCCCCACCAGAAGCACCAAGAGGTGCTGAGCCCCTCCTCCCCGTCTTATGGGGCTCTGAAGTTTCAGGAGCCCATTTTCAGGAGCTGGGATACATCCTGGATCCGTTTCACCGTGATAGCAGTGGGACGGATGCCACGTACCAGTGGGGCACTCGCAGTGGAACTCATTGATCTTGTCGAGGCAGTTGCCGTTGTGCAGGCAGGGGCTGCTGGCACACTCATCTGTGTTGATCTCACAGTAAACCCCCTCGTAACCTGTGGAGAGACCAGGAGCACCGTCAGCACCATGCGCGGGGCGGGCACAGTGCATGGGATGGGCAGGTTACACCAGGGTGCATTTGGTTCCTCCATCTTTACAAAGATGTGCTACAGGTGGTGGGACCTGATGCACAACCTGCGTCATGGCTCTCCATCCTGGGTCTCCCTGCTCTTGGCTTGATCCAAGCCAGCAACGTCAGAAGAGGAGGGGATCAGAGCAGGGCGGATGGTGCCCAGCTCTCACCTCCTGTCCCCACACTGCTGTGGGAGACCCCACAGTCTTTACCAGGCTTCTTTCCGGTGCTGTCCCCAGACACGCACCTCCCGTGGCTCCTCACCCAAACCAACACCGAGCTGAAGCTCAGGGCACCCAGAGCCCTCCTGCCACCCACACCAGCACCGGGGCAGGGGTCCGTGGGCTGTGCACCCACCGGGCATGCAGATGCACTGGAACTCCCCGATCTGGTCCAGGCAGGTGGCATCGTTCTGGCAGGGGTTGGAGAGGCACTCGTTGACATCGATCTCACAGCGAGGGCCCGAGTAGCCCTGCAGGCACTGGCACTGGAAGGACCCCTGGGTGTTGATGCATTTCCCTGCGTGCTCACAAGGGTTGGCTCCTGCAACACACAAGTGCGGCTCAGAGGACACGCTCCCGGTGGCACCGGTGCGTTCCCCATCCGCAATCTCTGCCTCCCACCCGGTGCTCACCCAGCGAGCACTCGTCCACGTCCTGGTTGCAGGCCGGCCCCATGTACCCCGAAGGACACGTGCAGATGGCTTTGCCATTGACGGGGTTGGTGTCGCAGTTGGAGCCCTCGTTGCAGGGGTTGCTGATGCAGGCGTCATCGAGGTGGCACAGCAAACCTGGGCAGCGAAAGGCACGTCAAGGTGACGGGCACGGAAGTCACCAGGCACCAAGACCTCAGGTAGGAGCCAGGGGACACGCGGGGAGCTGCCACCCTGCACGTGAGCAGGGGACAGGACAGGACGTGGCCTCACCCGTGCGGCCGTGGGGGCACTCGCAGTAGAAGGAGGCGACGCGGTCGTGGCACGTGGCCCCGTGGAAGCAGGCGGCCATGGCGCAGTCATCGATGTTCTCGCTGCAGTCCTCGCCCGTCCAGCCATTGACACACACGCAGTTGTAGCCGCCGTGGTTGTTGTGGCAAGTGCCCCCGTTCTGGCAGGCGTTGGGCATCAGCTGGCACTCGTCCACGTCCTCGGTGCAGTACTGACCTGCAGGGGACAGGGCACCGGCGTGAGGCTCCCGCAGGCTCTGTGAGCATCCCTGTGAAGGGGACGGTTCTCCCAGCACCCCCAGCACAGGATCCTTCCCCAGCCCACCCCGTGCCACGCTCAGTGCTGATGGCACCGTTACCTGTCCACTCGGGCGGGCACTGGCAGTTGTAGGTGTTGACACCGTCCACGCAGGTACCCCCATTCTTGCAGTTGTTGCCTGGACAGTCATTGATGTTCTCCTCACAGTTCTGGCCCATGAACCCTGTGCAGAGGACACATCTGCCGTGATGCCAACCGACCAACTGGCCACTGCCCCTGCTCCCTGGTACCCCGTGCCCTGGTACCCCGTGCTGATGGCAGGCTGCTGAGTGAGCACCAGGCACTCCCAGCTCAGCTTCGAAGCCACCCGGTGGGTTTCACCCCCAGCCCCATCCTGCCTCTGCCAGGGCTTGGTTCTGCCGCACCGGTTTCCCTGCCAGGGCACCATCACCAGAGCCCGGCAGGGAGCGACGGCTTCCCTGGGCAGAGCAGAGCAGACGGGGCTCCCCTGCAGAGCCCCCGGCTCCGCAGACGCTCGCTCCGAGCAGTGGAGGATCCAGCTCCGCAGCAACCGGGATGAGCCGGGGCTGCTCCCACACAGGCTTGGGGCACCGCTGCTTTTAATTCCACAGGTGAGGAGCCTCAGCTGCCGCAGGGGGATTCACTGCCCCACACCGCGCCTGCCTCGCACCGTGAGCTCCGTGAGCTCAGGTTTATGTCATCGCCTCCACCCGATGGAAACCACCCCGATCCCAACAGCATCTGCAGCAGGAATGACACAGCCGGGCCGTTCGCAGGGCATCTGCCCTGTCACCCTCTCCCCCTCCAACCGCACTTGGGGTGAGAGCTGCGCTTACTGCAAGACCCCCAGTGCCCCCAGCCATCATCCACCCAGGGTCGGGATGCAGTGCCAGCCCATGGCTGGTCCCTGTGGTGCTGGTGTCTATCTGCAGCTCCCCCAGACTCCCTGAGGTGCTCTGCAGGTCCAGACCTGGCTGCTGGCTAAGCCACCCCTGCCTCCATGCGAAAGGACTGGTGCCCCGGCTCATCCTCTGTGGGACCCCAGACCCCGGCCAAGCTGGGTTTTCCCCCTCGCCCTCTCCAAGGGGCCGTGTTTTCCGCTCCCTCCGCCCCATCACAGGAGGAGCAGAAGCTCCTCGTGTTGCTGCTCCTATTTACGGTGGCTGGTAGGAATCCAAGGCAGAGAATGTTGATTTGTGCCTCAATTTTTAAGCAGCTGGGCTGCAAGTGAACAGCAATAACTGGCAATGTCCTAGATACCAGGATTAACTCATTTTGAACCATCTGAATGAGTAATTAGCACTGCAATTACTTTAAACTCAGGGTTACATTCTACAGCGATGGCATGATAAAACAGCTGAGATTGGTTTAACTTGAAGAAACCCGGCCCGGCGCGGCCTCTTCGGCAATGAAAAGGGGACATTGTTCCAGGTCTGCTGCGCTGCATACCAGCGTATCAATCATCCTCTTATCATGAGAAGCAGCCCCCACGGTCCCTCCTGCCTGCGCCCCAAGCCGATGCCGCTCCCGCAGCGAGCCACGCGGACGGCAGCGGGACCCCCCAGTGCCGCTGGAGCATCCCGCAGGAGCCGAACGGGCTCGTGCGGCGTGCAGAGGTCCTGGAAGCAGGCCATGGAGCCCACTTGGTGTGCGGGCAGCAGGGCTGCCCCCCAGGGCCATGCCTCACCCCGACGTGCCCGACGCTTGGGCTGCTCTAAGGAAAGTGCCTCGTCAGCGAGCGGCAGGGCAGGGCCAGCGCCGCTCCTCCTGCCCCTCCGCCTGCTCATCCCTGCGGCAACGCCGCTCTGCCGGGACAGGGCTTGGAGCTGCTCCCGTGGAGCATCGCCCCGGGAGCTGCCGGCTGCACCGGCTCATCCGGGAAGGGAAGGCTTCCTGCTCAGCACTGCTCGCCCGGTCACCCCGTGCCAGCGCCTCAGCACCCTCACAGGGAAGAGCTTCTGCCTAAGAGCCCATCTCAGTCTCCCCTCGGGCAGGTTCAAGCCATTCCCCTTGGCCTGTCCCTACAGGCCCTTGGCCAAAGCCCTTCTTCCACTTTCTTACTGGCCCCTTTAGGTATCAAAGCAGCCCCAGAGGCCTCTCAGCCAGCTTTGCGCTGCCCACAGCTTCCTTCCAAGGCAGAAAGCGGATGCATCCCCCCCGCCACAGCCGGCCAGCGCGGTGGCTCGGGTGAGAAACAGCACTTTGCGCCCTGGCAAACACAGCAGGGTCCGAGCATGGGGCTGCTCATCCCACCCGCCAGGAAACTCCACCGCTTCACTCTTCAGTGCTGTGGGGACGTGGGGCCACGCTCAGCCCCTTCCCTTCCCTGAGCACACTGCAGACCGCTGGCCCCAGGGCAGAAACGAAAGGGCTTTCCGGGGTCACGGGGCCCCTTCACAGCCCTTGCCTTTCCTCCGGCATGCAGGGTGCTGAGCTCCTGTGCATGGTGCTGGGCCCCCACTGGGCCCCCTCCTGCAAGAGCCCTTCACTTGAGAGGCTATAACTGAGCTGGGCTGCTCCGGCGCTTGCCGGAGGGAGCAGCAGCGAGCACGGAGAGGGTCTCCCTTCCCCGGCTCTATTCGCACTCGGAAACGTTCCAAACCAGCTATTCCGGACTAATGCTTCCATTCTGGAAGTGGATTAAGCTAAAGCGGAAAAAGGCACTCTTATCCTGGAATATGAGCATCCGCACAGGGGCTTCTGCTCAAGCACTTGTTTTGGAAGAGCTATTTTGGTGAATCACCAAGTCTAAAAAGCACCCAGCCGACCTTTCCTCTTCGGGCATTGCTGGCCGACATCTTCCCAAAGGCACACAGCACAGCGAGCCCACATCCCTTTGGCTTTACCCCCACCAGAGCCGTAACCCAGGGGGAAGATTGGGCACTGCTGGTTTTGCAGGGGCAAAGGAGCTGGAAGGGGGTTCCCTATTGCCGTTCCCCCCTCGGGGGCAGCCCCTACCTGGCAGGCACGTGCAGTCGTAGGTGGTGTCCCCGATCTGGCGGCACGTGCCCCCGTTCTGGCAGGGCGAGGGGTTGCAGGGCACGTAGAGGTGCTCGCAGTTCTGGCCGGTGAAGGCCGGCTTGCAGGAGCACTGGTACGTGCCCACCTCGTTGGTGCAGCTCCCGCCGTTCTTGCAGATGGGGGGTGAGATGTTGCATTCGTTCACGTCCTGCTTGCAGTTGGCGCCGTGGAAGCCGGCGGTGCACCGGCAGATGTAGTGGGCTTCGAAGGGGACGCACTGGCCCCCGTTGGCGCAGGGGTTGGAGGCGCAGGGGTCGGCCTGCTGGCAGGTTTTGCCTGGGGAGGGCAGGAAGGATGAGGATGAGGATGCAAACCACAGCTCGGGCTCTTAGTGGGAGCAATCTTTACTGGGGAGCAGACTCAGCTCTGGGACTGTGTTCATATGGGATGCAACTAATTCCAACCCCATTGCATCCCATGAGACCCTCAATGATGCAGGAGGCTTGCAGCTCACCCAGCCCCCGAGACCCCTCCCAAGCCCCACGTGGCTTTGGGACCATCTCCCACCTTTCCCCCATCACTAAGAGAACCTGCAACCAGTGCCAAAATCAGCGCCTCTCCCCAGCTACGGAGGCAACCCCTGTCCCAGGCTGTCCCCGGGTCTGGTCCCCCACGTCCCCACCGCCTCACCTGACCACCCCGGCGGGCAGCGGCACTTGTACTCGCTGAGCGTGAGCAGGTCGCAGGTGCCGCCGTTGCGGCAGGGGTTGCTGAGGCAGGCGTTGTCGCGCGGCGTCAGGCACAGCTCGTCGGTGAAGCCCAGCCGGCAGGCGCACGCGTAGTCCACGGTGCTGCCGCGCACCACCGCGGTGCAGGTGCCGGCGTTCTTGCACGGGGAGCTCAGGCAGGGGTTGGGCAGTTGGCACCGCTCGCCAACGAAGGCACCGCCGCACCTACAGAGGGGACACAACAGGGTCAGTGGGACCGCACCGAGGGGCTGCGGGCACCCAGACACCCCCAGCGAGCGGCACCGGGAACGCCGCCCCCCCCGCAGCGCATCCCGGCGCGGCGAGTTTGGCAAGCGCAAGGCTTTGCCCCGGCTGCTCTGGGCTGAGGAAGATGAAAGAGGTGCCAGGAACAAAGGCGAACCCCATCCCGGGGCCTGCAGGGACCTGCAAAACCGCAGCCTCCCCTGCTGCTCTCATCGCAGGGCGCTGGGTTTGCCCCACACCTCGCTGAGGAGGAAACCAAGGCACAAGGGGGGAGAGGTGGAGCCAGGAGGGGCACCCCTATACCCGCACCCAACCTGGGGACCCCACAGACCCATGCACCAAGCAGCACGGGGATAGCCCTGAACCCCTGCCTGCACCAGGGGGAACTTTACCCTCCCTCTATCCACTGAAATCCCTTCACCAGCACCAACCCCAGGCTCAGCACTGCTGGCAGCAGAGGGTTCCTTGCTCCTCGCAGCAAGACCTTCCCGAAGACAAGCCCTGTGCAAGGAGGGCTGCGTGGCCCCGGCTGCAGCATCCCCTCTGTGTGGGGGCCCTGAGAAAAGGCCCCTTGCCGCGGCCACCGGCTCAGCCATCTGTCACCACGGGTGACCGCGCCGCAGCGACCAGGGCAGGCAACGGGGATGTGCAGCAGGGACAAATCCTGCCGGCCAGGATGCGGCAGAGGGGGAGCTGCCCCCCGGGAAAGGGCGGACGGAGCAAAGCTGTGCACAGAGACACCGAGGGCACCAGACATCAAAAGAGGATCCCAGGGCCCTTCAGCACCTCCCCAGCACAAACCCTCCCGCACGGCATCTCCTGTATCACGTCTGCAACACGAGATGCCACACGTTTTGTCCCCAGCCAGCTCCACTCACGTTACACCACTTCCAGCGGGGGATGCACTGTCCTGGCTGGGCTGTGCTGGGCAGGGGAGGAGCAAAACGATGCTGGCACGCTGCTGCCCCACACCACAATGGCACCGGCACTGCAGCAGAGCAAGGCACACCGTGCGCAGCTCAGGCTGGGCTGCAATAGAGGCCTCTGGAGCAGAAACAGATCTGGGGGTGATCACATCCCTTTCCGCAAGCTTGGGGTAAAGCAGCAACCACTGGAGGTGATGGGTCGGGAAGATGAGGGCACACTGGGGGACCACGGCTCCCACTGCCCTCAGTGCTCACACCCATCACCACCCAAGCGTCCCTGCGCCTCGGGCACGGCCCCCAGGGCTCCATGGGAGCAGGGCCGGCCCTGGGGAACGCTGCAGAGTGGAGCCCTCCGCCTGCACCCCCAAACCATCACCGTGGGGCTCCTCCCGCGAAGCGCAAGCAGCAAATGCCCCCTCAGCCGGCCCCAGCCCGGCGCCGCCGCGCTTTGCCGCGCCTCGCCGGCGGCAGGGCCACGTTTCAGCCCCGCTCCCCCTCTCCTCTGCCCCTCCTGGGCTTTTTTTTTTTTCTTTTCTTTTTTTTTTTCCTTTTAACCCAATTCTGATTTCATTGTTGGGGATTGTGTGAGAATTTGTCCGGATTCGGAGACATTTTGAGTTAATGAGACGGCATTATCCCGGCCAAATGGAAAAGAAAATGTGGATAATAATAAATCAGGGCATCTGCTCGGCACACAAAGGGCGGCGGGGAGCAGGTGTGCATCCTAATGAGGCCGAGCAGCTGCCGGCGCCTGCGGCCCATGCCCGGCTCGCCGGCGGCTCCGAGCCCGGGGCGCCGCGGCCGTGGGGCGACGGCGCTTCTGGGTGGCTGCACCACGGCCCCGGCAGCGCCGGAGCCACGGCTCAGAGGGGCCATTGTGCGGGGCTGGGCACGAACCGCCCCGGCCGCACTCATGTGCCCCGCACCGCACACGCTTCAATGCTTGGAGCAACCTGCGGGGCTCCCCGCACAGGGGAGCATCACGAGGTTCTCCAATGGGAGCAAAAGGCGGAAAAGAAGGCACAGGAGAAGAAGCAGGATTGGTGCTGGACACAAAGAGCGCCCTGCGCAGCGCGGGAACGGCCACGCCACTGCTTTGGTGCTGCCGTGGGCTGTGCTCCGCATCCCGGCGGCACCGGGAGATCACTGGGATCAGGGCTCCTGCACCGTGGGGCTTAAATGGGGCCAGGGCAAGGGGCGCGGAGCTGAGAGCCCTCCCACCACATTAGTTTTGGGGCCGTTTCCAGTTTCAGTGCAGGCAAGGGGTGGTTTGAGCTCATGGGTGGGAAGGGGAGCAGAGCCCAGGCTGAGCCCGGGCACGGGTATTAGCCAGGAGGTTAATGAGTGACAGAAGAGACTCCTCTGGGAGCAGGGAGCCCTTGCCCAGAGGCACAGGGGTTTGGGACGGGGGCTGCCCCGTGCCCGGGGGGTTTCCAGGATTTTGCCTTGGGAAACCCCTCAAGTTCCATGGAGTCTGAAGGGGTTTTAAATGGGTTTGTATTTGTTTGATTTAGGAACCGGTTTATGGACACACTCAGCTCAGGAAGGGAGGAGGGTGCCGGCGAGGGCTTGCATGGGTCTGCCCTGGCCAGAAGTGGCTGAGCTGAGCGATGGGCACACGTGGGCAGGCGGGACTGGGACACGCTCCTGCATCGTGTTTCTCCTCCCTACGAGGGGGTATTTCCAGCCACTGAGAAGCGCTGGAGAGGCAGCTCTTCAGGAAAACAGCAATTACAGCACAGGCACCCAGCAGTCACTGCCGCACCCCACGAAGGGGTCTGCATCGTGCAGCAAGGGGCTGTGCAACATGGGCCCCCTGTAAACACCTGGCAATTCCCAGGTCACAACCACAACAGAGACAGGGACAGCTCCCATGTACCCGCTGCACCAGCTCAGGAGCCCTCTCAAACCCCTGCCACCATTTCTAAGTCATCTCAGCTTCTTTGCAAGGTTTCAGAGCAAAAGGTCTCTGCTGGGGGGACACCACTGTCACGAGAGTGCTACTGCTGCTCAGCAAGAGCATGGAACAAGGACACCGAACACTCCTCTGCTCATGTATGGCAGCCCATGAGATACGCCTCACACCCGGGGGCTTCAACACCGCTCCTGCATCATCTATAGATCCTTTTGCTCACAAACAACACCATTCCTGCCCACATCCGCAACAGCAAGTCCGAGGCGAGGCAGGGAAGGGGATGGCTGCGGATCGAAGCCATGGGATGCGCTTCCCCACGCAGGTCCTGGAGCTCACTCACAGCCAGAGACTCTGCAGCCGCATTTAAAAACCCAACGACTGCAACGGCTTTAGAGCCCTGGCTGCAGAGAGAGCCTGCAGACAAGTCTCGCATGCAAATGAAGAGATCAAAACCCAGGTGAAGAATAAGGCCAGCCCAAGACGTGGTTATTTTCAGCTCCGCCAGCTCTGGAAAGGCTGGATCCAACAGAGCTCAGCTCCCAGCCGTGCTGCAACCTCATCATGTGTCCACCTACTCCTCCAGGGGCTGAAAACCTCTCCTGAAGCTGAGCTTTATGCTCAGTACAGAACACACGGGCGGGCGGTGCCAGGGCTCCCGGCGAGCAGACGTGGAGGATGCGACGTCCCCGTGGGCTCGGGCAGGTGAACATCACCCTGTGGTTTTTCCTTTGGCATTTCCCAAGCGAGGGCTACCCAAAGCAAACCCCAAGCGGTTTATGGAAATCAGCATAAGAGACATTAAAGCTAAGCTTTAATTATAGATATATGTGCTGGCAGAGGACAGGGCGGGTGCTCCAGCATCAAAACAGCTCTGAAGGGCCATTAGAAACCAGCTTTGAGGCGGTGAAAGGCAGCCGAGCTCCCCGGGGTCCTGTGGAGCCTCCATGTGTGACGCACGGCCCATTCCCAACCCAACCAGGAATGGCTAAAAATACCAGCGTCTGCCCCCCCACCCCGAGCATACAGCTGAGAAACGCTTCTACAGTCATTAACCTGATGAGGAGCATCAAGCATTCCAGCCACAACCCACCTCAACACTTTAGATGGTGACAGCATCCAGACCCTGGTGATGGCCAAACCCTGCTCCAATGCACGATGCTCCCTCGTATCGTGCCTGCACAAGGAGCACATGAGGATGGACAGCCTCACAACTCTTAGCTTCCAGGGTATTTTCCACATGAGCTAACCAAGGCACGGGGCTGTCACCGAAGCGCCAGGCAGGACAGGGGACAGCGATGCCGCAGTTGGTTGCCATCCCTGCGGATGGGGATGCTGCATGTACTCCTTGCAGGAGCCTATGGGGCTGCCATGATCCTGGTGGCTTCTTGTCATGGGGGTCAGATGGAGGCTGGGGGCTGCATTCCCACAGCACCAGGCTGGATTCATCTTCCCCCTCCACGCCAGCCCCAAGCCCAGCGCACAAACTGCTGCGAGGGGGGAGGCGCAATTACTCATGCACCGCGCTCCCGACCCATAAATCTCCGTCACGACTCACGGGTGATGTGAAGGGTGATGGAGAAGGCCTTGTCCGGGGTCAGCCAGCGAGTCCCGGGAGATGGCCTGGGAATGGGAACAGCGGCCCCAAATTCCCACCCCACTCCCAGTGCCGAGCCCAGGCCAAATCTGGATCTGCTCAGCGTGGGCACGTGCATTTGTTGTGTCTGCTGCACATCCTCAGTGAGTTACCAACAACGGCCCAACGCTGCGGTTATCTCAGCAAGGCTCCAGAAAAGCTGAAATCAGAGAATCAAAAGCACGAATGAGCTGCCCCGGTGTCGGTGTGAGCAAGCTCTGCTGCCCCAGCGCTGCATCACACACCTGCCTGCCGGCACCGGCAGCACCGGCAGGGTTGGGATGTCCCAGCCCGGCTCCGGGTGCTCCGTGTATCGCAGCCCTTTGTTCGCTCCCTGCCGCTCGCAGCGCACGAGGCTTTTCCTCCAAGCCACCAGCAACAGGTTGTGTCCCTCCGCAGCAATGCGGGCACTGAAAGCATCCCGAGGCAGATGTTCCTGCGACCTCTGACCCAACACTAATGTTTTCCTCCCTGCGCTAAGCTGCCATCTGCCACGGCCGGCACAGATGACACCGCGGCATTCCCGCAGCCCAGCCCGCCCGCCCGGCTCCGCATGGCAGCACAAGGGCTTTGTTCCAATACGGGGTGCGCCGGCCCTGCACAAGCACAGCCCGGGGGCTGGGGGGGTTTCAGGGGTGCTGGGTGCATGGGTGATGCTGTGGATGCAGGGGACTCAGTGTCCATCACCCCACAGCTGAGAACAACCACACTGGCAGCACCCACTGCCCTCCTAACCAGGACATCCTCCCAGGGGCTGGAGCCAAAACCCACCACACAAAATAAGCCAACGAACTAAATGGAAACCAGGTGCAATCTGGAGCACAGCCACCAGACACAAGGGGCTGCCCCCCATCACCATCACCCTCCCATAGCAGGGCAGGTCCAAGGGTGCTGCTCCACACTGCAGGAGGGGACAGGGGCTGGTGGGGAGCTCCATCCCGGCCGCTGGCCCCATGTCCAGGCTGCCTCTTATCTGCACTGCTATCACATAACCTCTTCCTCACCCTCATCTGCTGGAAGCATAAACGGCCGCAGTTGTTTTCCCCAAGGTATGAGCACCGTGGGAAAGCCAAGGAGGGAGGCTCAAGCATCTACACAAGCTCGGTTTTGGGGTTACTTGAGATTAATGGGGCCAGGAGAGTCCCCGCTGCCTCTGGGGCAGCAGCGAGCCCAGTTCTGGGTGCAGGGTCTCCCATGCCCCCACCCTGACACCCATCCCCAAGGCTGGGCTGTGGGCGATGCCGCTCTCTGCTCTGTGGTACCCACAGCAGCATCCCAGAGGAGCCACCCTCCCTGTGCCGCAGAGTCCCTGCAGAGCCAGCCCAGTGCAGAGGTGCTTCAGAAACCATGACCATGACCTTGTGTGGTGCAGAGGGTCCCACCAAGGGACCATCACACTCACAGAGCCCTCTGTACCACCAAACACACAGTGTGACCCCATGGAGCAAAGCAAGTGTCCAAACGTGAGCAGGACACTTGGATTTCACCTGTTTGCTGGCAACAGCTCAGGAAACGAGAAATAACCATCGGGACAGCATCCCTCAGCGCACACCAGACCACACTGCACAGTGCTCCCAGCCACAGAGCGGTGACACGACCCTGCCCCATCGTCCCCACACCGCGGGGTAACCGTCATCCCATGGCTCATGAACGGAACCACAACCACCGGCTTCCACACCCCCTGCCAGCACCTGCACACCCGCAGCGTTAAACCTGCTTCCCATCAGGCATCCACGCACAAGAGCCACCTTTCCAGTCGTGCCAGTGGCTTCCCGCTTGGCACAGCCTGGGAGCAACACCCCAGCTTGCTCCTGAAGCTACACCCATCCCGTTAAGACACGTTTGCTCAGTGCCAGCCCAGGGAACCCTGATCTGCTCCAGCTCCAATCCTGACAGAGAACAGGCTGAGGCTGGTGCCTGGGATGTCTCCGTGTCATTAAGAGATCTGCTTCTTACTCCATCTCCCCACTCTGTCTTACTCCATTTGTTCTTATTCCATCACCTTTCAACAAGCCCCTCCTGTGTTGCTACATGGAGCATCATTGGGACCCACAGGTGCACATAACTGTCTATGAGATGGACTCCCAGCAGCATCAGCCCACCTTGGAAACCCCCCCCACAGCACGCTCTGGGGCCAGGGAAAGGCCGATGGGCCTGGAAAACCATCCTGCTGGGAAAGCAGAGCTCAGCACCCGGTGCTCTGGCCCCATCTCCTGCCCTGTCATCACCACCCTGCTCAGGGTGGCACGGCACCCCCGGAGCCCGCAGAAGGAGAAGATGGATGCAGGGAGACAAGGAGCACTTTGGGCACTGCCATGGATGTCCCCCCTGCCCTGCAGCCTGGGGCTGCTTGAGCCCCATCCTGGCACGGCCGCACTCACCACCCCTCACCTGCAGCTCCACGCTGTGGTTTACGGCACATGCATCCATCAAGAACCCAAAGGCTTCACCACGCTCCCAGGAGAGCCAGGGCAGAGCTGCCCCGCTCCCCTTGCCCATGCAGGGCACCCCGGCCGGGCCACCGCGCTCTGCCGGCGCCGGCACAGCCCCACAGACACCTCCGCAGCCACACCAGAGCTCCTGGCACCAAACCCCAGCACCAAGCGGTGGTTTTCATGGAGCCCCATCCAGGCCCTGCGTTATTAAACACGCTGGGACACCATCCTGGGAACAGAGCCGGAGTTTCACCCAGCAGGTTACTTCCAGTGACACCAGGTTAATAAAGCAAGAGCAGATCCCCAGTCTTGTTTAATTAAAAAAAGCAAACTGCAACCCAAAGCCTTTGATGTGTTGGGGTTTTTTTTTTTTGTTCCATTTCATTTTTGACCTAGCCCAAGCCATCTAATTGAGATTTTTAAGATCCAGACTTTCATCTTGAGAGAAACTAAAGGAATTCCCAAAGCTGGATATACTCACGGATGGGAGCGGGGAGAAAACATGCTAGAGCCCTGTTCCTCCTACCACTGGGATGGGGAGAGGGAAAAAATAATGGCTTTGTTTCTTAAGCAGACATTAGTCAGGACACTTTGGGAATCAAAGTTCCCATTGTAATGAAAAACAATATAACCCCATTGCTAAGCAGTGGCCAGGCTGCTCACCGCCTGGTAACCGGCTACCTGGGAAGGAGCTGCCTTTCAATGGAGCTTCATTCACAATAAACATGAAAGATGCTGAAGGAAGAGACCAAGACAAAACTCGTCTCATTCCCACCCTCAACAATGGCAGCTATGACACAGCTTTTCCCCCGTTGATGTTTTTTATATCCTCTGCTGGTGCAAATCCCCATTGTTTGTGGGAGCGGTCTCCCTGCGCCAAGCTCTGCTCGCCCCACTCATCCCGGCCCCTGCTCCTTCTCTTGGACAAGCCCATTCATGGGGGGACCATGAAGGACGTGCTGCCAGCGGAGGATCCACAGGGAACACAACCATG
This sequence comes from Lathamus discolor, assembly GCF_037157495.1. Taxonomy (NCBI): domain Eukaryota; kingdom Metazoa; phylum Chordata; class Aves; order Psittaciformes; family Psittacidae; genus Lathamus; species Lathamus discolor. The sequence goes on along the minus strand of NC_088898.1, from coordinate 1,226,926 downwards.
GCCACCCCTCACAGGCAGGGCTGAGTGTTCCAGGGCTGGTCCTAAGGCAAGTGCCCACATCCACATGGGAGGATGCCCATGGGACCCTATGCAGTGACCCGGCTCTTTCCCTCCATGGTGCTCCCTAGCAGCTCTGGCATTCGGGAGCACCCGCTGCAACCTCTCCCTGCTCCGAGTTCCCATTTGTCGTCATTCTCCCTCAAAAACTGTTCTATTCTTTAAGCCAGCAAAAGGAAAAGTTGGAATCTGGGGGAGATGAGGAATTTCCATCTCCCCAGGCCACCTGCAGCCCAGCACTGCCGATGCCACCCTCCCTTCCCCATCCCTCTCAGGGTAAGTGCCCGCTTTCACTGCTCTGGATGCCAGCGCAGGGTGAATTCCTGCCGGGAGCTCTGGCACGCACCGGTGCCGGGGTCACCATCGCGCTAAGCCATGATGAGCTCTCTTATTCTTTTCCCTTTCACCCTCAACCCAAGTTTTGGCCAAACACTGCGCTGCCCGAGAGCCAAATATGGAAAACTCCCACCCGGGCCACGCGTGACCCCAGCATCCACTCTTCTAATCCTGAACATAAAACCTGAGATTAGGATCTGCACAGGCACTGAGAGTTTAAACAAGCTATATTTAGCTCTGATATTTATAAACAGGAGGAGAGGGGGGTCCTGCAGAGCACACGCGTGCCCCTGCGGCACAAACCCTACCGAAAACCAGAGCAATTCAAACCGGGATGAAATGGTGAAGACAAAGACAGCAACAGCCAAACAGCAACGGGTCCATCTCCCCCAGCCACGAAGCTGCCGGTTTCTCTTTCCAAGCAAAGCAAAGCTCCCAAACCCAGTGATTAACAAGAAACCCCTCACCCATTGGAAACTATGGCCCGAGGGATGCAAAGCACCTCTGAGCAGACGATAGCTGCCCCTGGATCCGTATCCCGGGATTTCTGTTGCTGCCGAGTTTAACCAAGGAAACGGCGAGGGAAGGAGGGAGGGAAGCCTCTGCCTCCGACACCTTTTGCCGGCAGCAATCCCTGTGTCAACATGACGCCCTCGCCGAGGGAGCAGGGACAATGGTGGCGGCTCTGCCCTCCGGCCGCAGCCCGCATTCCTGCCCCCTCCCCTGGAAACCCCCCTTTTGTGGGGAGCAGCAGGCCCTGTGAAAGGGCCGTCTGTCGCCCTGCCTTTTGACTTGCAGGTCTGTGTCTAACATGTTAATAGGGGCTGCGGAGAGGCCCCCCCTCCTCCCGGGCTGCTCCCCGCAGGGTCACTCTCCCAGCCCGCCCAGAAGTCGATGGGCAGCGGGAGCCGGTGGCAGCGCACGCCCCACTGCTGGTCCATGCCCCACTCCTGGTCCATGCCCCACTGCTGGTCCATGCCCCACTCTTGGTCCATGCCCCACTGCTGGTCCATGCCCCACTCCTGGTCCATGCCCCACTCCTGGTCCATGCCCCACTCCTGGCCCATGTCCCACTCTCGGTCCCTGCCCCGCTCTCGGTCCATGCCCCGCTCTCGGTCCATGCCCCACTCTTGGTCCATGCCCTGCTCTCAACAGCCACATTCCTCCACCAGCCTCAAAAGAGCTGTCCAATGGGTTAACCCACAGTGTCTTTGGGAGGGTCTTTTCCCTATCTCCCTGCACAAGGATGCACCGGTGGGGTGGGAGCGCTGGGACACGCTCTCCTCCATGGCTGCTCATCAACAGGATGATTTCCTTCCTTCCTCCTGAAAATAAATCACTGCTCACTCACAAACACTCAACCCCCTCAAGGGCAGTGTGGTCCTTGGGGTCTCCATTGCCCTGCTGATGCTGGCTCTCTCAGCACAGGGACATGGCCAAAGGCCCCTTTCATTGATCCTCTTGGGGACGTTGGTGGTGGACACATCATGCCAGGAGCCACAGAGGAGGATGAGCAGGAATGAGCAGGACGCATGGCTCAGCCCTGCAGCCCCAGCTCTTGCAACAGCCCGGGACTGATCCTGCACAGCCCTGGAGGTCCCAGCACAGCCTGGCACTGCTGCTCTCCGCTGCACTGACTTTAGATCAAGCCCAAAGCCACGGGCTCCCAGCCCACCATCACCAGGCTGCTTGCCTGCGGGGGACCCCTTCTATTAGATAGAGGCAATGCTATAGCGTCATTAAAACCTAATAAATCCATTTCCCATATAAATACCATTAAATTCAGATTTTGGGGAAGGAATTAGGATGAAAACTTGTTAAAAGAAAATGACTTCTGCACAAATAAATTTTTGCAACTTGACTGAGCGTGAAAGTTTCCCATTAAAATGCAGCTCCGCTCCCTTGTTGGAAATGGGCAAGAGCCTCATAACCAGGCCCTAAACATTAACTGTTTAACTGGCTTTTCCAATATTAACTCCGGGCTGCCGTGGGGGAAGGGGAGGGCGTGAGGGGTGAAAGCCTGAGGTAGACATTAACTACCACTGTGTGAGGGAAGTGCACACTGCTCGCATCCCACTGGCATCGTGCTCCCAGTGTGGAGCAGTGGGTGGGATGCTGCCCCGTCAGTTGGGCATTGATGGTCATTTTAGGTCCATTCCAACTGAATACGTTCTTATTCTGAGGCTGAGCTGCCCATATGGCCCAACCAAATGTCTGCTCCCCATCCCCAACTCCTCACACAGGCTTTGGTCCTGGTCCTGCACCTCTCACACAAAGCACTGCATTACCAGCAGGCACCTCTATCAATTATAATCAATTCTAATTATAGAATCCCAGACTGGTTTGGGTTGGAAGGGACCTTAAAGCTCCTCCAGCTCCAACCCCTGCTATGGGCAGGGACCCCTTCCACTAGAGCAGGTTGCTCCAAGCCCCGTCCAACCTTGAGCACTGCCAGGGATGGAGCACAATTATTCACCTCCAGGAGCCAGGATGCTCCTGACAGGTCATGCTGCTTCATCTCACACCTAAACAGGTTTTAATGTTCCAATAAGCAACAGCAAATGGAGGGAAACTGAGGCACTAAGAGGTCCTGGCTTGACACATCTGGGAACCTCCAAGAGCATCCTATAGGGCAGACCCCTGCCCATGGGGTACTTGCTGACACGGGGGGGTGAGAGGAGGGACCTGACCAAACACCCTAGAGCTATAGACAGAGGCACTGCGACAGGTCCTGGCCCTGCCACACACTGAGGAAAGCAGAGTCCAGACAAGTGGGTGTGAGTCTGACCAGGCACCACCACACCTCTGCCAGCTGGAAGCAGCACGGAGCAGCTCCACCAGCAACACTCAGATGTCAAAGTAAGGACTGGGGTGTCCCCAGCTGGGCACCTCAAACTGTCCTGGGGCTCTCCAAGCAGACACATGGGGGCCGCTGTGGTGTGGTGTCACTAAGACCTAGCAGGGTACTGCAAAGACCTCCCAGCATTGCATGCAATAGACGTGCAGTTAAATCCAACTGGGGCTTCCTCAGCCCTTCAGAGCCCCAGCTTTGCAACCATGACCAGACCCTGCCAACGCCAGCGGTGCCAAAGCAGGGCCCTGACCCTCACATGTCTCTGCTCCTGCTCCTGGATGGCTCCATGTTCAGACACCCAAGAAGCAAAACTGCAGCATCCTCCTCGACACCAGACTGATGTTTTGTGCTTATTCTGGATCTTTGGTCAAGGTGAGTAGCTGCAGCTTTACCCCAGACCAAAGTGTGAGCACCAACACAACACCCACAGTCAGTCCTTGGGTTGGTGGTAACACCAACCTGCTGCTGCTGCTGACACCTCTCAAGGCCAACCCCAAGGAGGAGACCAGCACCACAGGATGGAGCCCTGGACAGATGGGCTGGGAAAGCTGGGATACCTCCTCCCCACAGCAAATCCGGGCTCATGCGGGCACCACGCAGCAAGGCAGCGTCAGGGATTTGTGGGATTTCAACACAGCTGCTGGGCTGGGTGGCTGCAGCATCATCTTTTGTGTGCCAAGGGATGAGATGAAAACACCATTGAGAAAGCACCTGGAATCACCCCAGACCACCACCTCTCCGTCCTGATGGCCCTTCTAGCCCTGGGCTCCAAAGCAAGGAGCAGCCCAAGCACCCCAGCTCCATCTCAGGCAGCAGAAGCCAGGCAGTCCTCAGGGATGGCTGGACACAAAGCCACAACCCACAGCCCCACGTGGAGCAGGAGGACCCTGGACACCTTTTTGGCCCCTTGGATAGAAGCGGGACTCAACCAAGACCCCACTGCAGGTCTGCCTTCCCAGAGGGCTTCAAGCTGTATCCCAAAGGCTCTTCCACTCCACAGCCCCAACACATGGTCTCAAACTTCCACCTGGAGCCTGGCGACACGTTAACCATGGAGAAGTCTCCATCCAGATCCAGAGCTCGCTAGCTCTCAGCAAGGGCACCCCGAGGCTACTCCCTCGTTAAACACACCGATGCTCTATAAATTCCACATTCCACTCAGGTACACACGCCGTTACCATGCGGGACACCTCCCAACAGGAGCAAAATGAGGGTCACCACCTCCAGGCCTGCAAAGAGCAGGTTAATTTCCAAACAATGTTATTTTAAACCTTGCTAACTGCCTCCTGATTATGTTATCCAAGCCCTTAACTGGTGAACAGCTTGATCTTGCAGTGACTTATACGTGTCTCCCTCATGTTACATACAATAAACTGGAACAGCCTTGGAACAAATGGACATCTCATGGCTTCCAGCAGGTAGGAAGACAAGGAGCCAGGTGGTTGAGATGCAAGAGATTTTGGTGGAATAAAACATACCCCATACCATGAAGCACACAACCTCCAGAAGTTGTCCATGGAGCAGAGCCCCATGCACTGCATCACACATCTAAGAGCTGCAAGGACTCAGGACACAGTCCCTGATCTCAGGTGATGATGGCCGCTGTGAACACCTCATCCCCTCTGCATCCATCCTGGGGAGCCCCTGAGCACATTCATCTCAGCAGGCATCACCCCATCTCCCCTGCTCATCTCCATGCTGCAGGAGATACCTACGGAGGTATCTGCTCTTGAACGTGAGCTACACTGGCTCCTGCCCAAAGCAGCACAACCAAGTATCCAAGCCATGAAAGAAACCAACACAAAACCTCATCCCAACTGACAGACTCCCAAGGCAAGTTAAAGGGAGACAACTGCAAACCATCACGACACCTCGCAGGGAGGAGAGATGTGAACAGAGATTCCTCTGGAGCCCTGAGCTCCCGCTGCTGCAGCAGTGACCTCACCAGCCGGGCTCCTCAGCTCCGCTTCCCTTGCTTCCCTTCCACTGGAATCTGCAGCAGGTGACGCTTTTGTGTTTGCAATCTCCCCTCTTACCCATTTCCACCTCGTCCTTTCCGAGAATGAGATCAGCCTCGAACGGGCCACCAAGAGTTCTCAACATGGCTGAATCACCGCTCCTCTGCTTCTTGAAGGGCTTCCTCTGGTTGATTGTCCCACGCTCCACCCTCTTCCTCCCCAGCACCCAGACTGCAGTTTTTCTTTGTTATTATTTCATGGAAATAACGTTGGGTTAAAGCACATGAGAAAAACCAAACCAGAAGGAAACTTCCGCCCTTTACAATGAGATAACAATGACTGAGCAGTTGAATAACTTGAAGGGCACAGGGAGCCGCAGGGCTCACACCGCTCCTCTGCCTTCCTCCTCGTCTCCTTGAAGAGTTTGGAGCTAAAATAATCATCTCTTCCCACAACAATCCCCCTCTGAATGTTTCTTCCAATGTTTCTGGCCCGCTGCCCATGGAAGCTGGTGATGGCAACGGGCACCAGCTCAGGAGCCATTGCCCCGGCTGAACTACAACACGGTGCTGATTCATAAACAGAGGAAGTACTTTAGCAAACCGACTCTTCCCCCTTTTCAGTGTAAGCCCAGGGATTAATTTAACTTGTTCTTTCCCTTTGCTGTCTCCTTTGCTTCTCTGGGAAGGACCACGACAACCCAGGCGCAGCTCCTCTGGCTTTAATGGTGAAGGGCTGGTGGAGCGGGGTTTGAAACCCAGCCCTCGTTCATGCCATCTGCTTTTAACTAGCGGAGCAAGGGAGGTCCTGGGAATAAAAGTCACATGGCACAGCAATCTAAAATCAGCCCCGCTCATTTCCAGGGATGCCAGTCAAAACGAGGCTTAGCCAACAGCTTAATGAGGAGCTATTGCTAGAAGTCAAAACGACCTTTTGGGAAAACCTTGTCATTTTGCCTGGGAAAATGCCTTTGACTGAGGCAAGTGCCTTTTCGGGAAAGCCACAGCTCCCCAGTGCCATGAGACCACACGTCAGACACTGCAGCAGCCACCCGCTGCAGAGGGGACCTTACAGTGGCATGAGTGGGACAGAAACACCCAAGGACAGAAACATCTCATGGGTCTGTGCTGGAAGTTCCAGCACTGAAGGACCCAGCTACCCCTGCCAACATGGAAAGTGGCTCCAGAGGCAGCTTAATGAGCCCTCCAGCCCACAACTGCTTGGTCCTCTCCGCTCAATTCCAGCCCTGCACGCCCCAGACTGCCTGGCAAAGGGACAAGCAAGATAAGGCACCCGGAGCCTTACAAACCACTGTAAAATAATGAAGGCAGAGAAAGCTGCCCGTCTCGCACTGGTGATTCCCCTTCCGTAACAGGGCTGATAACTGGGGTTGGGAGTTATCAGAGTCGTCTTCGCGTAACCCAACCAAGCGGACGCTTGTCCGCTGGAGCAGCGTCTCCCTCGTACGCTCTCTATTTCACTCCACTTTCTAATTGGATTTGTGGGGGCAGCACAATGGGGCTTTATGGCCAAACTTTGTTAAGTGCCAGCCTGAGCGGAGATGTGGCCAGCAGCCAAAATGGTGCATTTCCCGCAGGCGCCAAAGGGCAGTGCCAAGCTTTCCTGCGTCTGGTATCTGTGCTCTTGGCTCTGCTTTGTTTGAGAAGCTTGGAAGCAAAAGTGCTCGTAAAGGGATATTCAAACAAGTGAAAAACCAGGATTTTGCAAGCTGCGATCAGATACCTCGGGAAGCTGCACCTCTAATATCTGCGCCCATCGCCCACAAAGTGTACCCGGCACGGGACAAGTGCTTCGACACACTGAGCACACACCTTGGTCTCCTGCAGAAATAGCTCACATGCACTCGTGAAGCCATCGCAGCGGCTGCAGCCAAGAGCAGGGGGTTATTCACAGCTAAAGGAGTTCTTTAAAGTTAACTTTTCCTCTTGCAAGCCCCACCCCAAGCCTACTTTGGAGGCTTCTCCTCCAAATAGAGCTCGCACACATCAGGTCTAATTAGATTCCATCACCATCTGCACATGAAATGTAAATCAGGAGTCGCAGAGACTTAAGGAAAAAAAGGGAAGAATGACCACAAGGAGAAGGAGGGGTGTAAGGTTGGGGAGGGGGTGGAGGGTTGGGCATTCTGGGAAGCCATACATGATTAGTCACACAGCATTAATCTGCCTCCCTTAACAATAGCTGCCGAATTTCGACCGAATCCCAGCTGTCGCTCTTTGAATGAAAGAAAACAAGATTTAGAGCGTCAAGCGTTGGTAAGGGCTTCTGTGCAAAAAAAAAGTGGCGTGCATTCATTAGTGGCTCACAAAGGGACCCAGCCTTTGTCCATTAAATTGCTCATGTGCCTGATTGATTTGCTGATTTATTTGTACCAAAGGGTTTGGGGGGCTCTGCTTGGAGAAGGGGGCGGGAGGTGCCCGGCTGCTGGGCAGAGTAACGGCACCCAGGCGGGTTTGCAAGAAAGCAGCACACATTGTCAAGGGAAAGCGCCATTCAACAGGTTGGGATTGGAAATGCCTTCAGGTTCCTCCGCCGAGGACTTCCTCTTTGGGAATCTGGGGTGGGTGGGAACGTCTCCCCGCCTGCTCGCAGCTCAGGCCGCGTTCAACAGGCAGAGGGGAAATCTGGCCGGAAAACTGAGCCTTGCCCATTCACATTTCTTTTATGGAATAGTTTTTAAAAGGGAGCTGGAGCCTTATTCACTTCTCTCGGTTATTGTTCCCTGGGAGCCGGGAGTGAATCGGCCATCGCTGCGGTGGGTCGGTTGGTCCTTCAAAGAGTCCCAACGCTTCACACATCCGTTTCTCCACAATCAGCCTGGAGAAAACTCTGGTCTGGGTGCCAGGTCCCACCAGGAACACCGGGATGGACCCAGCTTGGCACCGGTGCCAGTGGGATGCAGGAGGGGGTGGCCCTGCTCCCCCAGGTGATGCCCCATAGATAGCAATGGGGCAGCTCCATCAGCCAGAGCCACACCGTGAAACCTCTCCTGAGTGCTTATTGGAGATGTACTAGCCACTGCACCCCAAACAGCCAGGGTGCAAGGACTGAAAGGCGACGCTTCAGGGCCAGGAGGGAGTAGCTGGAAGACAGACAGACAGACAGCCTCCCTCCCTGCCCCACGGTCCAACGAGTGCTGTGGGCTGGCCCTACCTCCTGCTCCATCAGCAGGGCAGTCTGCATAGGTTAACACCAGCAAAACATGGCCCTTTGCCCATGTTTTTCCACCCAGCGAGGAACAAAGCCCGATCCTGCCAAACTCGCGGCGACTCCTACACAAGCAGGTTATTCTTGCCACTCAAGGAAAGAAAACGCATCTTGCCCTACTAAATCCAGAGCCTTCAAAGCAAAGTCAACATGCATGTCAATACTTTGGTCGGGGGAAGATGAAAATCCTCTGGCTCCTCCATACTTACTGGCACACCTCCGTCCCGTTGAGGAAAGTTTCACACTTGCCCCCGTTGAGGCAGGATTCAGCAAGCTGCGTGCACCGTAAACCTGCAGAGAGGAGGAGAGCGTTACCCACAGCGCAGGGCCCGGTGGCAGAGGCAGGGGGGGCACTTGGAACGGGGACAGGCTCCTCCTGGCCCCCAGTGAGCCGGGGGCTGCAGCACCTGCAGGGTGATGGAGTCAGGCAGGGGCCGGGCGCTGAGAGCCTCTACCTAAAAATAAGCTCGGGGTGGGCTCGAGGGGAGCCTCTGGCCTCTCCTCCGGCGCGAGGGCTGACAGAGAGAAACCCCAGATCAGGCCCTTGAGTGACAAATGCCATTTGGGACAAACCACCCGCCCGAGGGCCCATTGGTTACCGCGAAGTCGGTAACGAAATGAATCGCCCGTCACAACTTGCTATGAGTAAAGGTTTCATTGTCTGGCCCTCAGAGCCAAATTCTGCTCAGTTACCACAGCAACTCGCTCAAAGCACCAGAATCGCTTCCGATTTGCACCCTGGCTCGCTCTTCCCCTTCTCCGTCCCGCTGGCTCTTCACGGTAACCGGCTCTGCCGCACGCGTGTGCAGCCCGAGCGGTTTCAAATTGAGAGACTGCAGCTTCGTGCTGCCACCACCAGAACACAGCTTCTCCCCTGCACAGACGGCTGCTGAGCCCCCCGCCCCCGGGACACCCCCCTGCGCTCCGGGCTCTGTCCCCCAGCAAGTCCCATGGGGATGGAGCAGGGAGCTGGGGACCGCTCCGGCCCCGCACAGCTTCGCCTCCGAGGCGCCGGGCTCGGTTCTCAGCCCGGGCTGCCCCGGTGCGGAGCAAAGGAGCCGGAGCCCCATTGCCTTCCAGTCCCAAAACCCTCCCAGGGCCCTCCTGCTCCGGAGGAAGCTGCTCGCTCAGCCCCGGGTCGGGACTGGGGTACGCAGGGCCCCGGGAGCACCGCAGAGCCCCGGCCCCCCGTGGGGGGGGGGGGGGATGCTCCCCGCTCCGCCCCGCACCTCCGGGCCGCTTTTAGGGCTCTTTCCCCCTACCCCGACCGCTCGCCCCCCACGGTCGCGAAGCGCTTTGCGGGCGAAGCGCCGGGCCCTGTGGGAGCCCCGTCGGGCTTTCAAGAAACAGGAAACCGAGAGAAATGTGCAAAACGGCCGAAAGCTCTCGCGGAACAGGCGGCAGGAGCGCGGCCGCCCTGCGCCCCCTCCGCGCCCCGAGCCCGTTCCCAGCGCCGCCTGCCCCGGCTCCCCTCCGGCCCCGCTCCGACCGGCCCCGCGACGGCAGCGAGCGCAGGGCCCCGCGGACCCTCGGGACCGAGCCCCGAGCGCCACCTCCAGCGAGGCAGCGAGCCCCGAACCCCCCCGCGGTGCCGAGCCCCGAACCCCCCCGCGGTTCCGGCCCCGCTGCCCCCGGCGGCGCCGAGCTCCGGTTCCCAGCGCAGGAGCTGAGCGCGGCTCCCAGGCACCCCCCGGCACAGAGCCCCGGTTCCAACGGGGACCACGCGCCCAGGACCCCCCCCTCCCGACGCCGCCGCCCCGCGGTGCTCGGCCGGGACCCGGGGCGCACACCGGGACCGGGGCGCACGCCGCGCCCGGCCCCGCTCTCGGCAAACTTCCTGCCGGGCGCTGGTGGGGCCGGTCCGGGGCCCGTCGCGGCGGCCCTCACCTCGCGTCAGGGCGGGCAGCAGGAGCACCAGGAGCCCGGGCGCCAGGAGCCGCTCCATCCCGCTCTGCTCCCGCCGCTCACAGCCGCATAGATCCGCGGGGCCTCGGCCGAGCCGAGCCGGTACCGGTGCGCGCTGCCCCGCAGGGAGCCCCAGACACACCGCGCCCAGCGCCGAGCGCAGCGACTCCGAGCGCCGGCGCCTCCCGCGGCTGCTCAGCCCCGGCGGGCCGGGCCGGGCCGGGAGGGAGGGAGGGCGGGGGGGGGGGCGGGCCGGCGCGGGATGGGGCGGGATGGGACGGGACGGGACGCTCCTCCCTACCCGGCCCGAGGGGCCGCCGCCGGGAGCCCCCTTCCCGCCGCGGAGGGACCCTGCGTGGGACGGGAGTGGGGTTGCGAGGTCCGCGTAACCCCCGCGGGCAGCCCCATTGCAGCCCCTTCCCCCTGCACCCACCGGACACCCCCGGTGCAGAGTCCGCCTGCCCCAGGCAGCCCCCGGACGCACACAGTGCGGATTTACCCCCGCCCCGGTGCAGCCCCACCTCGCTGCAGCCGGCCCGGGCAGCCCCGGACACCCACAGTGCAGTCCCCCATGGAGCCCCACAGCCCCACGATGCGGCCCCCCCTTCCCCATCTAGCACAGCCCTCCCATGCAGCCGGCGCAGAGCCCCGGTGCAGCCTCAGACACCTCCAGGCAGTCCCCACATGGTCCCAGTGCAGCCCCCAGACATCCCAGTGCAAGCCCAGACCCCTCCAGTTCAAGCCCTCACTCCAGCCTTGGTGCAGCCCCCCCTGCACACCTGCGTAATCCCAGTGCAGTTTCCCCCATTCCCATTGCAGCCCCTGTACAGCCCTGGTGGAACCCCCTTAACCAACCTCAGTATAGCCCCTGCGTGGCCCCCACGGGCTGCAGCACCTGCCCAGGGACCACAAGAGGACCCTGACCTGCAGCGCATCCATGCAGGGCGCTGGGCATGGGAGCCATGGGGACACACGGGAATGGAGCGGTTGTAGCAGCTGTTTGCACCCGGGGGACCGCGGCTTGGGCTGAGCATCCGCTGGGATCACATGGAGCTGGGTGCAGGCTGTGTTTGAGAGCGCAGGGTGGGATTCCCCCTCCACCTGCCCCACGCTGTGGGTGCACACAGGTAACACCAAGCCACTTCCTACCTGCCCTCCGCAAGCGCAGGCAGCGCGCCCGGAGCTGGGGTCGGGTGCTGTTTGTTGTGTGCTGTGAAGCAGTGAACTCGCAGGCCCAGCCCCGTGCGCCGCAGCCACACAAACAAATAAACTAGGAAGGTCGGGAAGCCAAACCCGGGAGGCAGCCCCGCAACCCGGGCTGTGCACGGGCTGCCTGTGCATGCAGCCCGAGTCCCCAGAGCCCCCTCCAGCCTGTGCCGTGCTCAGTCCCGGCACACCAAGCTGCTCCGGAGCCGCTGGGGTGGGAGCGTGAGGATGTCCCACCCGAAACCCTGCAGGCCCCGAGCCCACAGATGGGCTGAAGCACTTAAACTCCCGTTTGTGGGTGCCACCGGGGTGCTCAGCGGCTGTACCCATCACTGGAAATGGCCTGTGTCAGGGTGTTACTGACTGATGCTTCCTATGGGGTTGGGGGGGCCAACCCTGCTCAGCCAGGACATGGGGGGGGGGGGGGGAGATAAATGCTCAGAGCACAGAGAACTGGGGGTACTGGGGGCCTTGGGATTGGGGGTACCTAAATCCCATTGGGCGGCTGGGTTTGCCCCTGAGCCCCTCGAGCTGTAGCTGTTGGAAGCCGTCAGATGGTTCTTTACAGCTCTTAAATATGGGAATGTGTGGGGCTGGCTGCCAGCCTTTGGCTGAAAGCTTGGGAAAGAGGAAGAGGAGCGAGGGTCGGCAATGGGTTAATGGGAAGGAGGTGAAACCGCTGTCATCTGTGTCTCTCATCACAGGGCACCTCTCCGCCAGCCCCCCGGCTCATCCCATCCCATGTCCCATGCCAGGCCTGGTGTTATCCCACTGCTTCCTGTTGTAAACGATTTCCAGAGCAAGTGTGAAACAATTAAACAAACCCAAGGGCAGAGTCTGCTGCTCAGATCAAAGCAGGGAGCCCTGCAGCGGGACCTCGCTCCCGCGCTCCCCCCTTCCCTGCTCCTCCTGCGTTCATCGGGGCTCCAAACCAGTGCCCTGACCTGGAATGGGGAGTGGGGCTCTGAGGGTGCGTGGGGTGCTCGGGGCTTTAGTGCCAATGGGAGCTCGAACCCCTCTGAAACCTTAAAGCATCCCAGGGAGCTGCCTCTCGGCTCATTCTGTCACGACAGAGCAGAGGCAAGGCCAGGCCATCAATGTGTTTCGAGAGCAAATAACAGATGCCGAAGGACATGAGGCTGTAATGGCTCTTCACTGTCATTTGTTACCCTTGGCAGGGAAGCGGGTGCTCCCTGTTTTACCCTCCCGGCATCACAAGTGGGATGGCAGCAGCCAGGCAGAGGGATGTGGCCTCTGTGTTCCCCCTGGCTCAGCAGCATCCCTGCGCCAGCTCATCCTTGTGCCGCCATGACCCTGTGCCAGCACCTTCAGCCTCAGCCCGAGGCAAGGCAGCCGCGAGGGCAGCCTCAGGTCCCCACCACTCAAACTTCCCTGGAGATGGACACTTCTGCTCCCTTTCTCCATCCCAGGGAGCAGGGAGCACCTCGGCTCTACCTGCCTGGAAACAGGGCTGTGGCTTTGCCCGGGCTTGTTCCCCGCGTGCAGAAAGCTCTCTGTGTTCAGCTCCTGCAGAGAGCCCCCAGCCCCACCGGACCATCGGGGCTATTCCCGGGTATACGGGGCTGTTGGGGTCCCTGCTGTGCCGGTGTCACCTGGGGATGGAGGGGTGGCAATGCCTTGAGCAACCTGCTCTAGTGAGAGGTGTCCCTGCCCGAGCAGGGTGAGCTTTAAGATCCCTTCCAGGCTGATTCTATGCAGTGGAGACATGGGGGGCACGAGCATCTCGGTGCAAGGATGACTCCTCCATCCAGGCGCTGCTGTGGGATGGTGCCGTCCTTCCCCTGGTACAGAAGATCTGGTGCAAGACCCTCACAGGGAACCTCCTCAATCCCAAACGCCTCCTCCAGAGACACCTACCAGGAACAGAAAGCAAAGGGAGGAAGGCAAAAGCCAGCGTCCAACATAAATCTTTGCGCAAGGAGGGGTGAACACGACGTAAACCCAGGGAAACTTTGTCTTGTGAGTGGTCTTCAGGGGTTAAAAGTGATGGGGTTTTAGGTACTTTTAAAAGCAGCGTTCATAAAAGGCTTTAATAGAGCCCCTGGCACCCGTCCACGCGATCAGCGATGGCCAAACCCGAACCCTCCACACATGGTTCAAAGTTTTAATAAGTTACAATTAAATGAGCGAAACTCTGGGAATATTTTTTTGTTCCTGCGAGCTAAGAAAACGGCGTCCGTTAAAGCGGAGCCGGGCGCAACCAGGAACAGGTAATGCACATCTGTAAAGGATTTTCATGTCTCCAGGGGCTGGAAAAAACCCCTCCGTGAGAGCAGCGATCCTTGGGTATAAATTCTGACGGATATTTTGCCTTGACAGCTCCGGACAGAATTTGCCAAAACGCAGCGCTCGAGCACGGGGCTGGCGTGGGAAAGTTGGTTTAGGGAGAAATTTGCCCCAGGCTATTTAAATAAAAACAGGCGTTTTTCTTCTTAATGGCAAATGCCTGTTAAGTACAAGCAACCCTGCTCCCAATCGCTTCAGTCGCTGCTGCGCCTATTCCTGCTTGACACTTTCATCTCCTTATCATCGCAATCGGTGCTTTGCTTTTCTACGTCCGATGTCATAAACATAGGAGGGATGAAGCAGACATCGGGCCGCATCCCTCCTGCATCCCCCCACCCCGTGCCTGCTTTGGTGTCATCCCCCCTCGCAGGGGTACCGGCACCCCTGCCCTCACTCCTGCTCTCCGTAAAAGGGCAATTTCAGTAATGAAGCCTGAATCAACGCGGGTAGAGCATCCTGGAAAGTCTGAGCAGATAAACAGCCGGCCATGGAGCCAGCGGTGTAAAACTATCCCAGCCAAAGCTGCCCCATAATGGGATTAAGCTGCGATTCCCTGGGGCGCTGGAGAATGAGGCTGGATTTGCAGGAATGGTCTAAATCCTGACTTATTTATTATTGTTTTGTTCTTAAATAGCTGAGTGGAGGATTGCGAACGGACAGAGATAGGATAAAGCACACTGATCGTGCCAGTGGGGATGGCAGCACCTCCAGTGCCTGCAGGGGACAACTTCCCCCCTGGAAGCACTATGGAGGTCGGTCCCACCAGGGTGCTGGGATAGGGATGGGGCAATGGACATCCAGCCCTCGCTGCATAGGAATAGGTTGATGCCATCGTGTCCCTGCCCCACACGGCTTCTGTTCCCAGCATGGGCACGCCGGGGTTTTCCTCCTTGCGAGCTGCTGTAACTGGTTTTCATTGCAGGGTTGCTGCTGGCTATCCCTGCTCCGTGCGTGCAGTCAGCTCAGTCACTCACACGTGGGATTAGCGATGGGAGACTTCCTCGGGGCGCAGATCTCCCCGCACTGATTGTACCTGGGTGAAAGGTGCTGTAAAACCTGTGTCGCGTTCTAATGAAATCCCTTTTATATGGGCTGCGAGGGCAGAGCAGGTGCTGGGCAAGCGCCTCAGCCCGGCCCCGGCCCCTGCGCTGCTCTTATCCAGCTCCATAAACCAACTGAAACATTTGCTGTTGTGTAAACAGAGCCCGCTGGGGTTTATGGAGCTGGTGACGATGTGCCCGGCACCGAGCCCGTTCCGTCCCTGCACTGTTTCCTTTGGGACATGCAGGCAGTGACTCCGGCTTTCTCGGAGAACAGACCCCAGCCCAGCCTTGCCCCCAGCCCTGGGGCTGTGCAGGGCGTCTTTACACCCTGCGCTCTATGTGCATCTTCTCTCAAAACCGCACTGTATCCTATCATGGAATGCTTTGTGTAGGCAGGGACCTTAAAGCTCATCCAGCCCCAACCCCTGCCACGCACAGGGACCCCTTCCACCGGAGCAGCTTGCTCCAAGCCCCTGTGTCCAACTGGGCCTTGAGCTTTTTAATCCCATTCCTCCTTTCCTGCTGAGGCACATGGGACTTGCCACCATCTCAGCAAAGAAACTGCTCACCGGAGCGTGTGGAGGGGCCAGGATCAGACCCCTTCTGATAAACTACATGAGATGACTGAAAAGCGTCGCTCGCAGCACTGCAAACCCAAGTGTGGTTGTCAGGGCACAAGCCCGGGCATGAACCCGATACTGGATTTCTGGACCGCCGCGCAGAGCCGAGCACCCCGAGCTGTGCTGGCAATTCCACCCGGATCCGCACTGCTGGGATCTGCCTCTCCCAGGGCAAGCACTCAAGAGAGACATCGTGGCATGGGCACCGGCTCCGGGCAGGGTTTCTGGGAGACCTGGGCATGCTCCTTCTCGTTGCAGGGTCCCGGGGTGCCACCGGTGCCAGCAGGTAGTTTCAGGGGCATTTCGGTGCCAGCTCTGCGCTCACAGCAATGGGATGCGGGATTGGGAGCTGCTGCGCCGGGCTGAAGCCAGCTGAAATTCCTCAGTGATTACAAAGAGAGGGTGAAAAAGCGCTTTCCGCACCCCAGCCCTCGCTCCCACCCACCGCCCCCTCTTTCCTTCCGCGTGGAAACAGGAAGATTTGGAGAGGTTTCGTTCCACAGAGCAGCTGCGGAGCGGCTCTTCAAACACCCACATCCCCCCAAACGCACCCAGAGGGGACCACGCAGCTCCTGCCCCCACGCAGGGCTATGGGTACCCGGGATGGCAGCATCGCTGCTGGGTGCTGTGGGGGCTCCTGTGTGCCCCCCGCCATGGCCGGGTCCATGTTTGAGGGCTGATGTCGGGGAACGCTTCCCACCCAGCTCTGACCTTGGTGCCTCCCAGCAAAAACACCTCCTGGAGAGGGGCCAAGGATAATAGCCAGTTCCTTCTACTCCCTTCCTTCCCAGGCAGCCACATTATCACAGGGCTCAGCCGCGAATCAAAGCCAGGCACACGAAGATGGGAACCAGGAGAGATCAGCCAAAAGATGCCCTTTCCGCTCAGAGGAGGGGCCGTGGGGCACCGCTGCCTTCCAGAGCCTCCTGCTTTACCATGGGGGGCCCCACTGCGGGGGGGGCTCCATGCCTGGGAGGGAGCGAGGACACCCCCAAGCCACACTTGTGCACCCAGGAGCCCAGGAAAGCCCTCGTCATGCCCAGCACATCCCTTGTGCCATGGCACCAGGGGTGGCAGGATGCTGGTGGCTTCCATGAGCTGCAGCACGATCCCACTGCTGCCGTGGTGCGGTGCAGGCACAAGGGCTGGTGGAAAGGGCCAGGCCATGTGCCAACACCACCCCGGCAGCACCCTTCCTATGGCATGGGCTGGGAACCAGCCATCAGAGAGGTGTCAGCACAGTGCGAGCCCCCCCGGCCGCAATGAGCCCAACACTTCAAAGCCTGGAGACCTTTCACATGCAGGGGCTATGGTGGGGCTCACAGCCGGGGAGGAGCTGGGAGCAGGAGGGGGGATCCTGCACCCACTGAAGGGATGGGGCTGACCCCCTGCCCCAGCGCAGGGATGAGGTGATGCTGCCCATTGGGACCCCCAGCTCCATGCAGAGCCTGCACCCCACTGCAGCGGTGTCTGCACGGGGCTGCTCGCTCTTTGCTGCCTGGACTTTGGAGCGTAGGAGCCGAGCAGCAGCGCAGGTTGTGCTGTGCTGTGCTGCTGCCCTCTGCTCTGGCACCGAGCCGAGCCGTGCCCCTGTGGCACGAGGGCTCTGCCGGGGCCTGGTGCCGTTGGAGCTGCTGTGTTCAGAGCCACGGTCCTGCTGCACCGAGCAGGGACCTGCAGGACGATGCTCCCATGGACATCCAGCAGCAGCAACACATCAAAGCGCATCCTGAGGGCAGCGGGTAAACAGGAAGGGGGAGAAAGACAAACACGGCTCCTTGCAAGTGAGGGGGAGAAAAACAACTCTCCCTCCAGGCAGGAGGTTTGCTGCCCTGTCAGCTGCAACCCCGCTGAGAAATGAGCCAAATGAGCCAAATGAGCCAAAAGGGCTTGGGACCACTTGCTCCAAATGAGTGGCTGCAGGGGGCTGAGCCCTGCTGGTGGGGGCTGCAGGGGTTGGGGATGCTCATGGTCGCCTGCTGATGGGGCACCGTGCTCAGTGCTCTGCAGCACAGGATAAAGTGGGACTGGGACAACTGGTGGAGATGGGGCTGAGCTTCCTCACCCACTGTCTTCCCAGTGCCTTGCAGCGAGCCTGTTCCCAGGGCTGCCCCAGGGGGCTGCCCTAGAGTCCAGTAATGGGATTAGGGGCCTCCTTGCCTGGTCATCCCATCCTAATCCCGCTGGGAGGGGAAAAGTCAGGCTGGGACAAAAGGCATTAACAGTGCCCGCCCGGCTGTGGCTCACTGACCCCTGTGCAGGCAGCGGGGCCGGGGCACCAGGGCCCTCGGTGCTGCCACATGGGTGGTCACAGCCATCACTGAGGTGCTGTGTTGTGGTGCTGGCAGCAGGCAGGGGAGCGGGCTCTGGCACGGCCGCGGGGCAGCAGGGGATGAGCTGATTCACAGCCTCGGAGCAGCTGCTGCCGGCAAATCCCTGTTTTCCAGAGAAATCCCCAACTCCAGGCTTGGACAAAACAAGTGGGCAGCGGAGCAGGTGCCTGGCCCTGTCCTGGGGGATGCGGGGGCTCAGCCCGGCTGCGGGTTCAAAACACAAACAGCAGAGCTGGACCGGTTCCGTGCTCATAAACTGATGAGAGAAACCCACAAAACTCCCCCCAGTAACACCCACACTCAAGGTTTCGGGGTGGAGGCACCGCTCCTGCTCTGGAGCACAAACCAGACTGGGAAAACCAAAGCTTTCCCTGGAAAGGGATCACCCCCGTGTCCCTGCTGCCCTCCACCCGTGCTGGCTGCACCAGCCCATGGTGGCTCCTGTGCCCAGGGCAGCCCAGCGGGTCCCTGTCCCTGCAGGGTCCTGAGGCCAAACCCACATCTGCACCCGTGGGAGCTGACTTACAGGGTTGGAGGGGTCATTAATGTGTTATTAATGTGTTATTAATGTGTTATTAACGTGTTATTAATGTGTTATTAACTGCTGTTAACAGGCACTGGGGTGCAGGAGCAAAGCGCATCCCCGGCAGCAGCCCTGGGGAGAGCCCGGGGTCCCTCTGCACAGTTCATGTTGGGAACGCAAAGGGGAAGAGCCCCGCACCCCAAACCTCAGCCATCGGGGGGGGACACCCAATGCAGCCACGCTGGGGCAGGGGGGGAACAGCCCCACGTGGAAGCGGCTTGGCTTTAGCCCCTGTGGCTTTGGTTTGCTGAGCGCGATGTTTTCAAACCTGAGCTTAAGGGAGGAGGCTTGCAACGGAAATATGTAACTGACTGTAAATAATGGCTTTTATGTGAGCGGTGCCCTGAGCTGAATGAGCTCCAGCAGCTCTGTGCAGGTGACAGGGAGGGTGCTGGGTTTCAGGCTCCCATCACCACCGCAGCCCCCCGATGCCTTGTGACGGGTTCATAAGCTGAGAAATGCGATGCTTTGCAAGGTTCAGTAAATATTAGGACTACTCCTCCCTCTCCCCGGTGCAGGTTTAATTGCTGGGTTAATTCATGAGAGCACAAGGGGGGGAAAATACCCCATCTGGGAAAATAGGACCTGCTAAATAGAATCCATTAATAACGGAATAATTGTTCCTCTGCATGTGATTCAGGCAGCTGCCTAATTGTTAATTACCTCGATATGAGAATAACAGGTAATTATGAGGCTGCATCACGAGGAGCTGACTTTTTTTGTCTTCCTGCTTCTCCTGTGTTGGTGGATGCCGGAGCCGGAGCGTGTCCCAGCAGGTCACACCGGGTCTCGGGCAGGTTCCTGCTGCCAGGCTGAGGTGGGAGCTCCAGATCCCAGCCACATCCCGAAGCTATTGAAGCCCTTGGATGCGGAACCCCAAACACACAGCAGGGAACCAGCCCCATTCCTTACCCGTGGGACCCTGCCCATGGGGAGCGCGGAGCCGGCTCTGTGCTGAGCAAACAAGAAGCAGAAGTTGTCGGTGACCTTGGCTGTCAAATTCCTCGAGATTACTTTGTTTAAGAGGCATTCTTGGAATATTTTATTCCCATTTGTCTGTTGCAAAATGTGCTCCCTCTACAAGTGCACACACACAAATACGCTCACACACACACACACAGAGGCACCAAGCAGAGACAGGACCTTGCCTTAAGCTTTGTTTGACCAAGCAACGTTGTTGGGTTCCATTTTCTAGAGAGGAGAGCACAGAGGCAGGCACTGCGGAAGGTGCTGATAGCATCTGTGCAATCAGTGACGCTGCTGCTGGTCAGTTGCCATCACCGGCTTCGTGCAATTATTGCCTTTGGCTTCATGCAAAGAAGAGATGCCAGCCAAGAGATGGCCAACAACGAGGAAAGTGGGACATGGAGCATGGAGCAGGAGATGCCCAGCCCCATGGCCCTGGCGTGGGGCACATCCTGCTGCCAGCAGCGTGCTGTGGAGGGAGGGATGCTCTCCTCATCCCGGCTTCCTGCAGGCAAAAATAGCCCAGGCCCGGGTTCCTGTGCAGCTCCTGTATTTACAGTGGGAATGGCTCTGTGGAGCTCTGCCCTCCCGCCCGTCACCTGCGCCTCGGGCAGGAAACTCCGTGTCCCTCTGTGCGTCCGTGCGTGTCGCACACCACAGAGGCCCCGGGGCTTCCCACGGCACCACCTAAGTCAGGTCCCGGCAGTGGGATCTATGCGACCGTGTCCCTCTGCGCCGGGAATGGGGATGGTTCCAGTCCTGGGTGGGATCCATGCGCTGGGATCTGTGCAGCAGAGATGCTGGATGGCTCAGCTTGGCTGGCGAGGGCAGGGCTGGCACAAATCCCCACCCAGAGCGGTGACAGGAGCTTGTTTTCCTAAGCAAATCACCAAAGAGGCTAAATATACATTTTCCATTCAGCTTCCCAAAGCAGCGATAGCCCGGAGCCTAAAAATAAATCCCTTTCGATTGTGCCTGGGCCAGGATTAGAGTGCGTCGGACCAAGCCCAACCTGAGCCCCCGCTCTCCCTCTGGGCTCCCAGTGGCATCGGACAAGGTATTCCCATACCCCAGACATCTTCCACAGCTCCAGCTCCTCCATCCCATGGGTGTCCACCTCGGAGGGCTCTGGGGATGCAAGGGACCAGGCTGAACCTGGTCCTTGACCTTCCCGTCCAGCCCCAGCTCGTCCCCCCTGTGCTGCGCTGCTCCATCTCAGTGCAATAACACATTTGTAAGGAAGAGGGGAAAAAAACCAGCCTAAACCCTGTAAAACTGGAATTGTGGTTCTCTCGGGATGCAGCGTCTGAAATATTCCCACAACCTTTGCATAATGCATCGCTCATGTCAGACCTCGGGAGACAGAAATGAATAGCTAACAGCAAGCAGGCATGGCACACACGTGGGCTCTCCTTCGCTCCGCGCTCCCAGGGGCTCCCTGCTCCGGGGATGCTTTTCCTTTACATCCAGCTCAAATGATTCTGGTTTAAAGACACGAGAAGAAACAGAGCAGAGCGGAGTCAGGGAGCAGTGGTGCCAAACAGGAAATATTCAATAAATGTTTATCCTCCAGCACAATGGTGGGGCTTCAAAAGTTTTCTATGGATGTGGTTTAAGGGTGAAGGGGTGGAGGGGCCTTTCCTCTCCCTCCAGCCTCTGAATGAGCAGGAGCCGAGCTGGGCTCTGCCCCTGGCACTGAATTCCCTGTCCAGGCAGTGGCTTCCTCCTGATGGACCAATTGCACCCCACAGGGATGCGGCAGGAATCAAAGACTTTGGCATTAGCCAGGACAGTGCCCTGGGTGCGATGCTCCGTGCCTCAGCTTCCCTGTGAGACCTCTGCTATCCGGATAACCAGAGCCGTGCTAACCAGCCCGCTCCCAAACCCAGTCCTTCCCTCTGCTTCCCTGGTTCCCCGCAGCTTTTTCCCAAACCTCCCTCCCCTCCCCCCCAAAAATGTGAAAAAATAGCTCCATCTGGATGCTGTTTCCAGCCAGGCCCCGGGGCCGGGAGCCAAGAGAGCAGCGCCGTGAACGGCAGACGTGGGAGCGGGGAGGATGTGACGGGGAAGCTGTGAGAAAAGCCTGTGGTCAGGGAACCTTCGGCCTCGCCGCGGGAGCCGCTCGGCCTCGCCGGGCAGGACTTGGCAGCTGCACACACGGGGTGATGCCAGCCCCAGGCCCCGGGGTGGCGGCAGCCGGGGCTGGGCGATGTGGGGAGAGGGGCAGAGGGATGGGGAGAGCGGGGACAAACCCTGCCCTGCACCTCCGTGCTGAGCCAGCGCCGCACCAGGGCCCTGTTTCCCTCCTCTTTCAGAGTGCGGCATCCCATGGGGCTGCGGCTGGGGCTGCTCCAGGCTGTCGGTGTGGAGCATCCCCAGGGATGCAGCAGCAGCTCCAGCCTTAAAAGCTCCAACCACTGCTCTTGACTGCCCAGCCTCAGCCGCGGAGGTGATGGGGTGGCTTCCCATGAGAGCACATGCTATTTATGACCGCAGGTTTTCCAGCCAAACATGAATCAGTGTCAGCAGGAGGGGAGCAGGGTCCCTCCATGTGATGACCACGGCCCGAGGAGCAGGAAGGGGACAGGCACAGCCGGCGCGGGAGGAGTTAAGCTGCCCGGCGTGGGGAAGCCACCTCCATCCTCCAAAACACAATCGACCAGGAAATAAACAGGAGCTTGTGTTTGTTTCAGTTCACAAGTGAAAAATAAAAGGATTTCCTGCGGGCTGGGGCGCCCGGGGTCCCGCAGCCGAGCCCCGCGCCCATTGTTCCCCCCCAGCGCGGCCATGGGGGACATTGTTCCCTCCAAATGTCCCATCAGATAAAGGAGCTGAAAACGGCTCCCTGCGCTGTGCCAGCGATGAGTATTGCATGGCCAGGAGCATGTGGCAAGAGCGAGCCCATGGGTCTCATCCAGACTCTGGGGATACCAAAGGCACCCCGCAATGGCAGGCAGTGAGAGGATCATATCCTGCCTTCCACCCCAGGGCTGGGATGACAGGCAGGCACAGTGAAACCCAAACATGTTCATGGGTGGTCCCCAGCACCCATGGAGTCCTCCCACCTCAGTGGGAGCTGCAGATGTGGGCTGGACCCAGACCTGGGGGTCCAAGCAGTGGAGGGGTGCAGGGAGGTTGAAGATGGCACGTGAGGGTTTCTCCCCATCTCAAAGGGAGGTTCTGGTCTTCCTCTTTTTCTCAGTGAAACCTCAGTGAAGCAGTGAAACCTCACGTTTCCGACTGTGCCGTGATGTTTGCTGCCTGCAGGGTCACAACGACAGCACCGGATGAGCGCAAAGAAAACAAATGTTAGGAAAATAACCCTGTGTGGAGCAAAGGGGGTGCTGAGCCCAGAGCCTCCCAAACACAGACACACACCCCCCCCCCCCCGATGCTGGTGCTCCTGGAAAGAAGCAACAGAGAGGCAAAGGGAAACCCTTCTGCAGGGCTGTGGTGCTGGTGGTGATGGAGCTGGTGGTGCTGGTGATGGAGCTGGTGGTGCTGGTGATGGAGCTGGTGGTGCTGGTGGGCTGCACACCTTGGTGTGAAGTGCTGGGCAGGGCGGCAGCACGCTTTCACCGGCGGCTTCACTGATGTGCTAAGAGCATCTGAAAGCAAGGAAGAGTTTGCATTTCAAGTCATTCCCCACCTGCCACCCTTGCAGGGGGGTGAGAGCACTGCTGGAGCCTGTGGAGGGTGCTCTGGAGGTCTCCGGGCAACGTCTGTTCTGGCCGCAGCTGGTGCTGGTGACCGGCATCACCTTCCCTTCCTGCTGGGACAGTAAACCTGCTTGAAGAGCTTCCTCCACTCTTGTTCCATCATTAGCCCATGAGCTTTGGCAGTCCATGAGCTGCTGGCTTTGTGGTCTCTCCAGTATCGTTTATATGTCCATTACCCCACTGCTAAATCACAGCATGGACAAGGAACCAGCTCCTGCTGCTGGGTGACCTTAACCCTGCAGCTCCCTAGGAGGCACAGGGTCCTGACCCAGTTCCCTGCCAGTGACACTGCTCCATAGGGAGCTGGGTTGGTTTTGGGTGCCCAGCCATCCCCTCCCTGCTTCTCTGGTGAAGCACGTGAAATGCGGGCTCGTGGTACCATGGGGGAGCAGCTTCCACTTCACTAAAACCCACTAGAAACACCGGTGTGGTGGCAGCTTGGGATGCTCACATTCATTCTATGGGGTATCCATAAGCATCTACAGAAGCAGGAAACCATCACCTGGAGGTAATGCAGTGGCTTCCCTGGGTGGGACATGAGCCATGGGGATCCGCTTGTGTGGGGCCCCTGGTCTGAAGCTTTCTCCTGGCATGACCTGGTGCCCGCAGCCTGGGTGAGTAAATAGCAGTGAACAGGAGTGGAGACAGCGAAGGATCTCGAGCAGAGTAAATATAGTTCATATCTTCCTTCTTCTTCCCCCCTGCCCGACCTCAGCCCTGTCTGTTTGTGCTCCGGCCTTTGTTTGGTTCGGACTTTTTCTGCTCTGCTTTTTTAGCCAGCGTTTGATGGCAACATCCCAACGACACGTCCAGGCTGCTGAAAGCGCCTCGTTCTGCCGTGGCCGGGGCAGCAGCTCCCATTGATGCTTCGAATCACTGGGCAGCCTCTGGGTTGGAAAAAGACAACACTACCGCAGCACTCGGAGGGTTTTCAGAGCAAAACTTGCCAAAAGGGGGATTAAAAATGGGTTTGCTTTCATGGTGCTTTCTTTGCCTTTGTAAACTAAAACCACTCGGGGTCAGAATCACATCTTGGCTGCTGGACCAGCCGGTCGAGCAGGGATGCTCCTGCATCCCTCTGCTCCTGCATCCCTCTGTGCTGCTGCCATCAGCTCCTCTGGTTTTCCACTAAACCCAGCTCCAAGCCTGGTGCCTGGTTAACCAGGGCCCAGCTGGTATTCTGGGGGGGAACTGCTTTGCAGATGCAGCTGATTGCCACATGGGAGCTGACAGTGCAGTGCACGCTGTGGTCTTCCCATGGGCTGCAAACCGCTGTGTCTGGGTTTGGCTGATTCATTTTCAGGCATTTCCCCCTCCTTTGGGGCTGTTTGTTGGTTTTCCTCAACAGCAAAGCTAAAGATGGAAAGGCAAAACGTGTCCCGAGTGGTGACCGAATGATGGGCTGCCTCAACCATTCCCAGTTGCCCTCCTGACACTTGCTGCTTGGTGGCTTGTCCTGGGGGTGCCAAAACCTTATTGGGGGGTGATGGGATGCCCAGCTCCAAGCATGATCCCAGCACTGAGTCCTCTTGCTCAGTGCACACAGGGTGCTCCAGGGGTGATGGGGATGGAGCTGCCCACATGGGCTGTGCTGGAGCATGGTGCAGGGTCCCAGCTGCTCTTCACAAGCGGGTGAGAGATTTCACACCCATCGGTGAAGCAGGGCCTCCATGGGTGGAATAACAGCACCCAGAGGGATGTCACCTCTGGGAATGCTCACCCTGGAGCTGGAACAGCCCCGCTGCTGCCCCTGCCTGCCCCAGCCCCGCGGTGGGAAGGTGCCATCTCCGGGGCCATCAGCACAGACAGGAGCAGCCCCGCTCTGCTCAGAGCATCGTCCCCATGGAGGAACCGAAACCTGCCCCGTAACAGCAGGGAAATGCTCCCCATTGAGTGGCCGCTGGCAGCCCCAGCCTGCCCTTCCCACAGCTGGTTCCTAGAAAACCAGCTCCCACAAGGTCCCAGACACTGGATTTTGCCCAGCGCAGCTTTGCAAACGAATCAGGAATGATAATAAGGAAGCGGCCAGCCCCGCTTTGGTGTCCTGTGGCTTTACGCTTGCTGCATATTGCAACTTTCCACCATGCAGGTGGCTGGTGGGGCTGCATCACCCACAGCCCCTTCTGAGCTCTGGGCTCCTGCTGCAGAGGAGCACTGAAGGGATGTGTCAGGACCCAGCAAGGTCAAGCCTTTGCTCCTGCCTCCTCCCTGGCTATGTCCTATGGAGCTGATGCAGATCTGGTAGCCCATAAGCCCAGCAGCCAATCACCGGGGCCTTGAGCCTGCTGGTCCCATCCCATCCCATCCTGCACCATGTGCCAAGTGGGGAAATACCGAGACAAGCAACATGGCAGGGAAAGGGAGCAGTGGCTCCTTCCGTGCCCTAGCACATCACACAGATAAGGCAAGAAACCTCCCGGGACAAACCTGGGGGGAGAAGGAAGCAGGGGGCATCCCCATGGGAAAACACATCCCTGCTCGGGCAGCGAGGACAGGAGCGCTCGTTACTCATGAAAAAACCCCACAGAAGTTCTTTTCAGGCATCAGCTTCCAGTAACAAAGCCAGATTGATGGAAAAAAAGTGCTTTTATTTTTCATTTGCCAATGGAGCAGCTAAAAAAAGGACGCAAAGAATAAGTGGGGGAATGTAAAGAGTCAGCTGAGGGAGCTGGGTCCCAGGGGCGTGCAGACAATGCCTCCTGCCCCTGGGCCTTTAATTATTGTGCTCAGGAAATCAAACAAGCGTGCTATTATTGATTCGGAGGCGGCATCGCTTTCCGTGTGTTTCACAGGGGTTTGCCTGGGCAGACCATGGGCACAGGGGGACCATTCCTGCTGAGGCTGCTTAGAGCATGAGGAAGGACCAGACTGACCGCTCTTGGGTTGGCACCGGGCATGGGGGGGAGTGTGTGCGGGAGAGGAGCCGTGTCCACACCGAGGTCCCCATGTGGCAGCACTGCCTGGTTTGGGGTGCTGAGAGGAGGAGCAGAGCCACAGCTCAGCCCCACTCCCCAGTGGATCACTGTTGGTGCTTGGCCATGGACCGCCAGGTCCGAGAACGGGGTGGGAGGATGCTCAGCGCCTGCATCCCAACGGGCATCCAGCGGGGTGTGCTCCCTTCGCTGTCCCCATCCTCCCTCCCTCCACGCTCCCCTCCTCCCTCCCGCCGAGCCCCGAAAGGAGCCCTTGGTCTGTTGTGTGAGTTGCAGCTCAAGTGAGTTTTATTCAGCTCCGCTAACCTTGGCAGACAGACCCCAGGGAAAGGGACAAAAGGACAATTGTTTGCAGCAATTTTGCCCTCAATTGGTTTCCCCATCAGCTTGCAGAGGCGCAGCCAGCCCGGCACTGCCTGACGAGCAGCATTACATTCAACCCGCTCGTTGGGGGGGGGGGGAGAAATTGAACTTTTGGGCGCCGCTTCTCTCCTTTCCAGGCACAAGATCTGAAATGGTGGTGAGGAAAAGCGGGAGCGCCGCGGTGGCCCTGCGGGATGGCAGCGGGTGCCGGTGCTTCCAGCCCCGCCGCTGCACTGCACGCCCCCCGGGGCAGGATGCGGAGGCGCAGCCGTGCCGGGGGGTGCTGGCTGGGATCAGCTGGGACAACACGAGAGGGTTTCCAGTGCTCCCAAGGGAGGTGCGAGGACCCCACGTGCAGGGGATGTGTCCGCACAGGCGGCACCGTCCCCTCCGTGCCCCCCGGGACATCTCTGCACGTTTGAACTCCAGACCAGCAGGTTTTCGGGTGCCTGCTTTTTAGCAGTGGGGAACATGCCCGGGCGCATCCCTGCTGCGGGAGGGAGGGCGCAGGGAAGAAGCACCATTCCCCAGCCACCCTTTGCTGTGCCACATCCTGGTGCTGCGGGGTACGGTGGCAGATGGATGCAGGAGCACCCGGAGCAGCTTGTCCCAGTCCCCACAGCCTCCGTGCTGCGGTGGTGGGTGCTCAGGGCCGCTGCCCCACGAGGGGAACCTGGCTGCAGCACCAGGAGCAATCATGGTTAATGCAGCCCTGGAGGCCAAATTCCTTTCCTGGCTCTGGCGGGTGGGAGCTGGGTGGGAGTTGAGCTAAGGGGGAGCTGCCCAGGTCAGAGCAGTGCCTGGAGCAGGAGGGAGCCCTTGCATGGGCACCCCAGACTGGATCTGCCGCGGTGTGGTTGGGCTCAGATGGGGCATCTGACATCCAGCAGAGAGAAAGGGCTGGGAGATGCTCGCTGCTGTTTATCTCCAGTGTAATTAGGTAATTAACAAAGCAAATGAACTTCGGTTTCTATCTCCAGGGCTGGATTTGGCAGCGTTTGCCCTCGTTTCAGGGCTCTGTGAGGAGCATGGGGTGAAGCAGGGTGTGTAAATGCTCCCAGACACCCCCCCTACACCTCCCTGTGCTCAGCGGCTGGGTTGAGCCCAGGCAGGCTGCGGGGCTGTTGTGGCAGCTCAGCACCCACTGAAAGCCCTGATTTACCATGAGCTCTTTGCTTCCAGCACCTGGCTCTGGGAGGGACCGGTCCTTGGGACAGGGCAGTGCCTCTTGCCAGCCCATGGGAAGGTTTCTCAGGTCAAGGCTTCCAGCATGGAGCCTTCGGACCATTTGCCTCCACTGGGAGGCTGGAGCTCCTCTGGCTCTGCCACAGTTTCATGCCTGAAATCTTCTGCAAACTTGGCTCTGAGCTCCTACAGAGCTGACTTTTCACTTCCCTGCTTGGTCCCTCTTCCCTCGGCCTGTGCAGAGGGGGAGAGGTGGGAAGCGGAGCCTTGTGCCATCCCGAGCCCATCACTGATGGAGATTTTGGGGAGAGACAGGATCTTTCTTGCCAAACCACTTTGCATCAACAGTCAGCCCAGACTGCTTTTGCTGCAGGGACTGGCAAAGGGAGAGGCTGCAGAACAAAGGAGGAACTTCTCCACACATACCACACACAAATATTTGCCGTAGCAGCAGGAACAAAATAGCAAATTAGCAGCAAATGAGGTGATTTTGTGCTTGTCCAAGTTACCAGGTAGGAAAGTCCCAATTTAACGTTGCACTGGGCAGGTGAAAGGCACCCTTGGAGCAGCATCAGCCGCGCCAGCGCCGCTGACACCAGGTCAATGTATTCCTCCCCACCGCTTCCTTCCCCAACGGCTGCTCGTCCACCAGCTCGGAGGAAAGGCAGGAGCGGAGGGAGGCAGAGCTTGGCTGTGCCTCGCCGTGCCCCGGCAGCAGCCCGCAGGGAATGCCATGGAAACCCGCCGGCGTGATGCCGAGCACCGCGTCCTCCCTCGCTGCGGCTCGGGGAGGCAAAGGGGACAATGGGGCTGGAGCCGCAGAGCGGCCGCCCCAAGCTGTCCTACTTTGCTGCTTGGCCCCATCTGTGCGCCGTCAGTGCCCGCAAGCCCTCCCTCCCCGCCCAGCGTGTCTCAATGGGGGCTGCCCTGGGGAGCCCATGCAGGGAAAGGCAGGTCTGTGGGGATGCTCAGGGATGGCGTCTGCACATGGATGGATTCAGCTGCCTCAGGGTGTGCAACCAGGCTGCCGCCAGCCAAGGGGTTTTCTCGGGGCTGATAGTTCTCTTTATTTGATTTTGGAGCCTGGCTGGTAAATGCCCCAAACCCCCCCAGAAGGAGGCACCTCCAACTTGCTTCTCCATCACCAGCCCTCCAGAGCTAAGGAAACAAGGATTTTCCCATCACCGGTCCCCACTTTGCCATGCGTGAGCCCACGTGGCTTGGCTCATGCGCACCGTGTTGGTGTTTTGTGTGGGTTTGGGGACCCGCTGGGGTTCCTCCTGCTGCTACCCCAAGGTCTGTGGGTGCTGGGTGCTCCCTGAGGAGGAGGCAGCGGGTGCTGGGGGGCCGGCACGCCCTGGCAGAGCCGTGCGGGGTGCAGCAGCACGCCCGAATCAAAGGAAGGATTTAATGAAGATTTCCGACGGGGCGAGATAGTGAAATGAGCAGATCTGGGCCCTGGCTGACAGAGGCGGGAGACTCCCTCTGTCTGCAGCGGCACGCCGCGAGCATTTGCATTGTTAAACAGAGCAGCTTTTAATTGACATCGTGCTTGGAAGCACGAGGAAGGGAAACTCGCGAGGCCCTTTCATGTCTCCTGCAGAGCCCCGGTCCTGGGGAGCCAGGGTCGGGGTGCTGGGGCAGGCAGGGTGCGACCCACTGCCTGCAGGGATGGAGCGGGGCTGTGCTGAGCTGCTCCCACTGCATGCGCAGAGCCTGGCATCGCGGAAGGGGAGCGTGTGGGGAGGTTTGCATAGTGCAGGTTTGAGTACTTAGGGGTAAAGGAGAGCAGGCCCCAGCAGCAGCCCACTGTGCACGCACCCGCCGTGGCCAGCATCCTCCCTGGATGCTGATGAACCATTTGCCTGTGGCCTCTCCACAAAGCACTCAGGTGTCCGCTTGCCCTGCACCAGCACAGGGATCCTGGATGGATCTGAAGGATGCTCACCCGCGGCAGCTCCATGAGTGCACAGGCAGTGCCGGCGGTGGGAGGGACACGGACACGCTGGGAGGGAAAAGCCATGCGAGGAAACGATGCCAAATAAATCAGGCGAATTCATTCAGCTCCGGCTCTGCCCCGGAGAAAGGGGAGCCTGTGTGGGAGCGCCAGGCGTCCACCTGCCCGCGGCGGCAGCAGCTGCCCCGGCGCCCGCCCCGGCGCCCGCCAACCGTGCCAGCGCCGCCTCAATGCTGCCTTTGACGGTGCCTGCCAAGGGCCGAGCGCTGCCGCCCCGCAGCATTGCCAGCAGCGCGCCATGGGGCTGGCGGGGTGCTGCGAGGGTGCTGAACCCCAACCCTGCTCTCCCAGCTCCCTGCTGCTGACCAGCGGCTGAGCGCTGGGCTCCCGTCCCCTCCGAGCGCTCCGGCTCCCCGTGCCTATCTTTAACCACCCGCCGAGGGCAGGGGCACGCAGCCCCCCACCATTTGCTCTGATTCTTGGGATGTCCCACGTGCCGCAGAGCCCGGACCCCAGCGTCACTCCCCGGGGGGCTGGGAGATGGGCTCAAGGGCCTTTGATCCGCCCCACATCTCCCCATGGCTGGATTATGGCCCCATGGACAACTGAACCCGGCACGGCGCCGGCACAACTGCGGCCACGTCCTTCCTGGGCACCAGCAGCTGGGTGCAGGGAACTGGGAAGGGGAGAGGAGCCGCTGCTCGTTTTCCTTCCCGTCGTTCCCGTTGTTCTCCTCGTGGCTCAGAGACCTGGAGAGGCCGGGAGCTGGGACGTGCCGGGGACGGAGCCCCCCCTCGCCCCGCCAGCTGTGACACCCGGAGCATGCGCCGCTTCCGGAGAGGAAAATGACATAATTCATACCCAGGATAATTCCCTCCTCAGAGCAAACCCGGCCCTATCTGCCTCCCGCCCGACGGCGAGGCCCCCGGCCCCTCTCTGGTTTCCTAATCTCCAGCTCAAGCCGTGGGAGACGGTGGGAGGCGGAGGAGAGGTCCGGGACGCTGCTATTTAAGATGGGGATATTGCAAATCAGCGCCGGGGAGGGGGGGAAACGGCTCCAGAGACAAGGCCGGAGTCTCTCATTACATCTGCTTAGCCGAGAGTTTTGGCAACAACATCAGAAAGGAGCCGAAGCTGCCTAATTCCTGCTTACCCCCAAAATAGCCCCGAGCAGACGTGGCTGAGGTGGGGACACGGCCTGGAGTTGTGCCCGGGGGGGGGCTGGCATTGCCAGGGAGACGCCGTATGAGTCCCTTCCCCAAGTCACACTGGCTCTAAGGATGGGGGGTTCTATGCCAGAGCCCCCGGATCCCGGCCAGCTGCAGGGGGATGTTGCCCCCCCGGGGCAGGCTGCTGCGGAGGGGCTGTTCCTGGTTATCTCCCCAACGAGGGGCCTGGAGCCATCCAGATCTGCTCCAAACAACCGCTTCCTTTCCCAGGCACCTTCCGAGCAGACAAAAAGAGAACAAAACCCCTCAGCAATAAGAAAAACCAGCGGCAGCGAGCGCGGTTTTCCCGGTGCTGCCGCGCTTCCCTGCCGCGGGTTTCCCTGCCCCACACATCTGCCTCACCCAGGGATTGTCCCCAGCTGGGGCTCCAAGGCTGGTCCCTAGCGCTGGTGAGGATTTATCCTGCTGGAAGCCATGCTCAGACCTGCGGCCCTGCGCAAGTAAAACCCCAACGGGCAGCCCTGGCACCGTGCTAGGGGTGAATCCTGCACAGTGGGATGAATCATGCACGGTGGGGATGGATCCTGCGTGCAGGGATGGGGCTGAGCCGCCGGTGCACGCAGCTGTGTTTCACCTCACCCCACAATCCCACACTTGAGCGCAGCATTTGGGTGACTTTAATAACGACATCCCCTTTCCAGGCATTTTCCTGGTGGAGAGGGAAAGGCTGATGGATTTATGGAGCAGATGGCCCTTTCCCAGCTGCAGGACTCCTGAGGGCTCCGCTGGGAGACGCGCAGCTCCGGGGTGGCTCCGCTGCGCAGCACGGCCGCTGCGCCTCACTGCAGAGCACGGGAGAGGGGCTGCTGGGCAGGGCAGGGATGCGGTCCCATCCCGGATGGCTCTGCTCCCTGTCAAGTGCCGGTTCCCAGGGCTGCCCATCCCCGGGGAGCCCCAGGGAGGCAGATGCAGGGGCTGAACCCAAGCGGTGCCTTCTGCTGCGGGGAGGTGTCCGTAACTCACCACAGCCCGACCCGAGCTGCTGGCGGCTGTTCCCAGAGCTGGGCTCGTCGCTGGGGACCAGTCCAGCATCCGTCCCTTGCCCCTTCCCGTCCCCCCAACTTCACAACGTGCACAAGGCAGGATGGACCCAGGCTCTGCCCTCCTAGGAGCTGTGTCCCTGCACACACACACACACTGGCCCTTCCTGCACACCCGCGCTCCTCCTTTCCAAGGGCTAATGCCAGCCTGGGTGCAGCATCCCCTTGTCTTGGCCATGGCTTTGCTCCACGGGCTGGGCTCTGCTCATCTGTCGCACCCCAAAGCCCTGGTGCTCATCAGGCTGATGGCTGCCAGGCAAGGAGGTGAGCTGTGGGCCAGGGGGGCTCTGGGGCCAGCAGCCGGTGTGGGGCTGTGCTCAATGCACAGGAAGCGAGGCCGATAGCTCCCCTTGGCCACTATCTGTGCCTCCTGGGCTCAGTTTCCCATGCACAGAGCAGCTGCTTGGTGTGATAGGGCTGGGGCAACCCAGGGGAAAACCACCCCATTTCTCAGCCCGGGGGCTTTGTGCAAGCATGGTACCCCCTGGGCCTCTCCCCGTGCTTGGAAGCACCCATCCAGTGTGGCCTCTGAGCTCCTCTTGGCTCAGCTCTGCCCCGCATTTTGTCCTTGGTGCCCAGGGATGAGTCCTTGGGCTGTAAAACCTCCTCCATCCCCCTCTGCTGGCTGCTGTTCCCCCATAAGCATCCTGGGGTGCAGCAACGGTGCGTGGGTCTGCCACTGCAGGAGATTCATCTCCTGATGATTCATCTTCCCCCATGTGGGAGCTGGGCCCAGTCTGGTCGCATGTGTTCCTGTTTGGTTGTGGCTTTGGTTCTCCTCGCTGTTTTCTCTGCAGAAGGGCTCTTCCCCTCCCAGAGGATGCCTGTTCTGGAAGATGGGCTGGGTGAGCGGCCGGGGGACCCGCTGCTGGGGCCAAACCTCCAATTGTTTGCCCTTCCCCATAGTGACAACTGCTCCTTGGTGGGAACAGAAGAGCTCAGGTCCGTTTTGAGCAGCCAGGGCAGCCCAGGCTGGCCCCAGCACATGGTGGAGGTGTCTGAGCGGGGACTGATGAGTGCCCCCGGCTGCTCTCTGGTGTGGGATGGGCACTGCTGAGCTGTGTCCATGAGGAATCATGACAATCATGAGGCTTTGCATAGGAGCTTTTTCCCCTGTCTGCTCTGCACGGGATTGCATGGTCGAGTGTGCTTCCCCTCTAATCATGATTACGAGCAGGGTTCTCCTGGCTCCCTGAGGCTGCAGCTCAGTGTGAGGTGGCATAGGCTGGGCAGCCCCTCTCCACCCCTGCTGCGCCGTGTTGGGCTCACAGGGACCACAGCCAGGCTTTTCCTATAGTTTTGGGGATCCTCAGGGAGCAGGGCTGTGGCTGTACCAAGGTAATGGGTTAGTCAGCCTGAAAAGGCTGGGATGGACCCACTGAGCTGTGCCGGGGCGATGGGCTCATGTGCATCTGGAGGGAGCCAAGGATGCTCCCAGCTTGCTGCTTACTAAGGAAGCGGGGCTGGGATTGGCCTCCTCCAACCTGGTACCCACTTGTCAGGGATGAGAATGAGTGTTTTGAAGCTGCAGCACAGGGTGGGGAGGGAGGGAGGGAGGGAGGGAGGTTTATCCGAGCCCCAGGCCAGGGGATGGGCACCAGGTTTATCCGAGCACCAGGGTGGGATGGGGAGCACGGCTGGGAGCCGGCCTGGGGGAGCCTGTGGCACTGCTGCTCAGGAGGGGAAACTGAGGCAGGGGCTGTGAAATGAGAGGCAGGTGCTCACCCCACTGCAGCCCTGATGGCTCAAGCGGGGTTTTTCCTTTTCAGAGTGTGTTTTGCGCTGTTTGCAGGCTCAGAGGCTTTCGTAAGAGCAGGGAGGGGGAAGTTTTGCAAGCGCAGAAAACCTGCACGTGCCTCTCGAGCCTCAGCCTGACCTCGGGGCCCGGCGGCTGCGCCTTTCACTGCTGCCTTCCCCTTTCTGCTGGGCAAGCTGAGGCTGAAGCAGCGGAAGCGGTGAATGCCCCATCCCTGGCAGTGCTCAAGGCCGGGCTGGACAGAGCCTTGGGTGGCCTGGTTTAGTGTGAGGAGTCCCTGCCCATGGCAGGGCACTGGAACTGGATGATCTTAAGGTCCTTTCCAACCCAAACCGTTCTATGATTCTATGAAGCATCACTGAGGCTGGGCTGGAGGTGGGAAGGGCCACCCCTGCCATGAGTTTGCTGGGGCTCAGGCAGGAGGGGGAAATGCACCCACTTGGGAGCACCATGACAGGGAGCTGGGATGTCCCAGCTCCTCAGTGCTTTGCCCCATCTCCCTTTACTCTACAGGAGCCTCCTTCTGCTCCTGGGCTGGGCAGGGAGGGTGTGATGGGTGCAACAGTGCTGCTGACCCATCCAAACCTTCCTGTCTCACAGCCGGAGCCAGGAATCTCCCCATCCCCTATGGCCATGGCTCGTGCAAAACCACCAACCCCGCTGGGGATGTCTCTGGAGCCGGGGCTGGCTCTGGTTTGCATTTCAGAGCAGCAGGATGTGGCCACGTCCTCTGACCTGCAGTGGTGGGAGGCAGCAGATGTGCACCCCAATGGGCGCTGATGGGCACCTCGCTGGTGTGAGCTGCCTGCATCCCATCCTCCTCCTCCCGCTGGAGCACGGCACTGGGGAGCTGAGCGGTCTGGAAGGACTCAGTTACCGAATAGGAAGGGGTGGGAGTGGGTGTGGGTGTGATAAATACGCGGCAGATAATTTTACTTCAGGGTAAGTCAATAAATTACTGAAGAGCCTTTGATTGTGCTCTCGGTGGTGCATGTTGATTCAAAACCCAAGACATTTAGCCTCAATTATGTCTATTTGTGTGTCTTTCCTGCCTCACTTCTCTGCGGCGCAGGGGAAATAACCCTGCCTTGTCTGCGTTCCCACACCTCTCCCACCTCGGCCCTGCTCCAGATTTCACTCCTGTCCTGATAACCCTTCCAGTGGTGAATGGGAGAGGATCAGCTTTTGGCACGAATCCTCTCTGGCTTTGGCCAAGTTCCTGTGCTTGCTTTGACCAAAAGGACAAGGAGCAAATGCTCCCTGTGCATGAGGCGGGATGTGGCCGGCAGTGGGATGTTTCATGGCTGGCCAGGGTTGTGGTTTCCCCCGTTCCCCCTCCGGCAAGCTGCTGGGATGACAGGGAGCCGGCCTTGCTCTGCAGCTCCATGCAGCAGGAATGCCAGCTGTGTTTCTCTATCCCTGTGTGGGGAGACCCTGGCCAGGCAAAGGGCCCTAAGGCTGGTTCCCCTTTACCACCTCCAGCCCATCCAGCGATGCTCCCCTGGGCTCTGGCACCACTTGCCCCATGCAGGCTCCCTGCTGCATGTGCCAGGATCGAGCCCCTGCTGTGATGGATCCGAGCGATGCTCAGACCACACAGGTCCCTTAAGCCGCTGAGGATTCGGCTTTAACGGCGACTTGGCACCGGTGCTGCTGCTGCTGCGTGCGCCCGGCAGCTCTGCTGGGGCCGTGTTGCCACTCGAGGGAAGAGCGGGCAGGGTGGGAGGGCTGCGGGTGCCACGGCAGAGAAGCCCTGTGCCAGGATCAGCTCTGCTCTGCGCCAGGCGATGGGCACCGAGCTGCTCCCACCCCCAGGACCTGCTCCTCTGCCTGCCCTGGTGGCTGCAGGAACTGGCTCACAGGGGTATCGCTGCTTTTCCTGATCCAGGAATGCAAAGTCAGCCTCCAGAGTTCACGGTCAAAGCCCCTTTTGCAGTGGGTGGTGTAAGCTGTCACTAGAAACGAGCTCTTTCCATTGGAAAAACGCTGGGGTTTTGCTGGGAAATCTCAGCAGTGGGTCATTAATCACCAGGCAGGGCAGAGCTGCGGGCTCAGGGATGGGGTATGTGCTGATGGGGCTTTGCCGTGCTGCTTTCGCCAGAGACCAGCCAGGTATGCAACAGGAAGCAGGGATTGCCCTGGAAACCAGAAGGCATCATTTCTGTTTCTGGACTATGTACATGTTTGTGCATGCAAATTTGACAGTGGCTTTTCAAGTGCAAATCGCCTGTGAAAACAAAAAGCAGTCCCGAAACTGGAGCACAAGGTGCTTTGAATGAAGCTGCTCTTGCAACATCGCCCCAGAAGCCGTGCCGGGATCCGCCTTCGCCCGTGCCCTGTGCCTGCAGAGGAGCACCCAGCACCTTGTGCCTTTGCGCTCTGATGTCTCTTTCTGGCTGGCACGGAGGAAGCATGCGCTGCCCTGCGGTCACCCCCACCCTCCGCAGGCGCTGCTGCTCAGTGCAGCTCACACCCGACTCTGCTGAAGGTGTTCCACTGCTCCGGGCTTCGCGCCGTCGAGGGCTGGTACCTGATGGGATCAGAGCAAGGGAATGGCATGGGGACACGGCAGGGATGTGCTCTGGTGCTGCTGGCATGAAGGGTCTGGTCCCCTTCCAGCGCTAGTCAGCGGGCAGGGAGGGACAGGGCTGCTGGGGGGCAGGCTTTTACACTGGAAGGCAAAACGGAATCCCTAAACATTCCCAATGTCCCACCTGGCTTCCCCCAGGCACTCAGTGCAGGATGTGATGCCATTGGAAAGCAGCCCCCATCCCATGGGTGCCCCTGGACAGGCGCTGTCAAAAGCCCAACACAGCATCGTGGCTGTGCTCAGGACTGAGCACCCGCTCCAGCTCCCTCCGGGCAAGCGGAAACCTGCAATGGGGCATCAGCTCACGAGAGCCGGAGCACCCCCTGATGCAAACTGCCCCAGCCCAGAACGACTCGATACCCCCAGCACCTTCCTGCATGGCACTGGGTGCATGGAGCGGGTTCCTGACACGCTGCAGGACAGGAGCAGGCAGTGCTGGTGATGCTGTGGCAGCATCACCAGCCTGGAGCACGTCCACCGCCCTGGGCTCGGCACACCACAAGCGTTGAGTCACTCCAGGGCTATTTTTACCCCCTGGGGCAGGCTCGCTGGGTCATTCCCGGTTCCTAATTGCTGTGATCAGACCTTCATAAATCTCACCCGAAAGAGGAAGTCTGGGAAGTAGAACTGTGCTGCTGCTGAGCCGCGGCCAGGCTCCGGCGGCACCGCACGCAGGGTCGGCTTCTGCCGCAGGATGGGAAGCATCGAGCCCGAACTCGCTGCCGTTCAGACCTGGCACTTCAGAGCTCCCACAGGGATGTTGTGGCTGAAACACTAAAACATCACCAAGGCCACCACCAGCACAGCCTTCCTCCACCTCCTCCTCTGTTCCCAGGCTCCCTGGTGCAGCCCAGCCAAGCCAAGCTGGTGCAGGGGAGCCGGATGGAAAAAGCCAACCCCTGATCTCTTGCCCAAGAGCAGCACCACACCCAGGCATCTGGAAAGGCTTCATTGAACAGCTTGTTGGCTATTTTTGTCATTGCCTCTTCCCTTCCTGGCCGGGGCTGAGACCCGAAACAGTAATGCCACAGCAGAGAGGATGAGACCTGGGCATGGATGGAGGAGAAATGTTGGGAGAACCTGCTTTCAGGGTGATGGAGATGCTTGGGCATCATGGGACCTCGATGCTCTCGACTTGCGGGGTTGGGTCCTGGTTGGAGTTCACAGAGGGTCCTGCTGATGCTGCTGGGTGCTGTTGGTGGACTGCGGGCTGAAGAGGAGATACGCAGAGCACTGAAACATTGCCATCTGCTGACACGTCCGGGCACGCAGCCTCGGACCCTGCCCTGCTGCTGGTCACCGGCCGCAACAGCCTGGGCACGGTTCCCTATCTCAAAGTCTGAGCTCCGACCGTGGTGCTGCAGGTATCCTCCACATAGCCCTGGCCCAAGGACCAAGAGATGAGCTCTTGGGGTCTCTTCCTCAGGTTGTCCTTGCTCCAGCCTCCTCCTGGAGGAGGCTAACCCCTAACCCTAACCCTAACCCTAACCCAGATGGCTCATGAGCCAGGAGATGCTGGAGGCTGCCCTCAGCATCACGAAAGAGTTAATGAGCCTTTACCCCGCTGCAAAGAGCGACTTCAAAGTGCTGGGGAAGCATCCAGCACAGCAGCCTGGTGCAGAGAGAGGCCAGGTCTTGGTAATTGCAGCCTCTGATGCAGGAGCTGCAAAGGATTTGGGAAAACGTGCACTTGGCTGCAAAAAGACGTTTTGATTCCCCTCATCTTCCCTCCCCCTGAGCTCCCCCCAGTGCCCTCCAGCTACGGAGCTGGGAGATGCGTGTCTTGGACTGGATTTGCTTTGTTTCAAGTTCCCTGGGAATCTGGCACTGGTTTTACACAGAGGAAGGGTGCTTCCAGCTTCCCAAGGCTTTGCCAGGGTGAGCAGAGAGCTGGGAGCTCCCCGATGCTCTGGCCTGGGTGTGCTGTGCCTGCGGAGAGCAGCCGTCAGGAATCGAGATGGAAGCAGGCAGCAGGATGGGTGCTTCCCGGTCCCTAGAGAGGCAAGCACCAGCGGGCAGGAGGCTGCTGCAGCTCCCAGTCTCTTGCAGAAGGAGACACCGGCGCAGGCAGGCATGTGGGAACACGCCAGGGCCTCCCCACGGCACCTGTCTCCTCGCAGGATTCAGCCTCGGTGCAGGGATGGTGCTGGATGGGAGCTCAGCGACCCATCCTCCACATAGCCCTGGCCCAAGGACCAAGAGATGAGCTCCTGGGGTCTCTTCCTCAGGTTGTCCTTGCTCCAGCCTCCTCCTTCCAGGCAGAAGATGCTGCTCCCCCAGCCTGCTCCTGGGGGGGTAACACGGGCTGGAGATCGTGTGTCAGGGCCATGAGCAGCCCCAAAGCCTCCTTGCAAAGAGGCTGCTGAAGGGGCAAAGAGGCTGCGGGAGAAACTGGGGCTCCCTGCTTAAAGTGGGCTCATTAAAACTCAAAGTTGAGCCTTTCACCCATGGGTCTTGCTGAAGGTGTCTGCGGATTGACACCTGCTCTAGGGCAGAAATGGCTCTGAGCTCCATGCTTGGGCTCCTCAGACTGGTTCATGCCTTCCTCATCCTCTGTCCCATGGGGAACACCTTTGCAGAGTGGCCTGTGCCAGGCTGGGCACTGGTGGTGCCCCTGGACATGGGGACTGAGATGGCTGCAGGAGTCTCTGCAAAGCCATGACCGCTTTGTGGTCCCTCCAAACCTGTGACCACCATGGGGATCCCTGCAAAGCCACAGTCGGGATCCCTGCAAAGCCACGATCAGGATCCCTGCTCTGGGCTCCAGCAGCCACTCCAAGCTCGGAGCCATCCCATCCGGGTGGAGCATCCTGGGGGCACAGGCAAACCCAGGCACGTCGCGGTCTCTCCTCCGGCAAAGCAGCACATTTCCCTTCCTCCGCTCGGCCAGCGCCCTGGCAGCGCCGGCAGCACTTCACTCCTGTGTCAACATTTGGAAGAAAAGGGGGGAAAACAGTCATTTCTGTCAAGCCCCGGGAATGTGGATGTCCCGAAAACAAACAGAAGCTCTGTTTCTTCACTGAAAGGCCGTTGTAGATCTGGTTGGCTGCCAAAAAGTGATAAAAATGATTGCTGTTCCGGCACCAGAGCAGAGGTTTGTTGGAAATGTCACCCCCACGCAGCCTCCCCCAAATCTCGGGCCTATGAAAACACCATTTTTATCAGTAGCCTGGCAGGCAGAGGTTTGGCCCAGGTCCCCATCAGAGGCCAGGTACATCCAAAGTGCCATTTCCAGCCCTCTTTGTGTCATCTGTTGATTGACAGTTGTCAGTCACCCCTTGTAGGGGCTGTGCATGCTCTAGAGACCAGATTTCTCCCTTCCCTGAGCTTCCTGGTGGCTTTAGTAAGGATATTCCATCAGGAAGGGTCACCCCATACCATTCCCAGGTACCATTCCCTATCTCAATGCGCTTAGTGCCCGGTACAGGGGGATGCAGGATGGGTGAAGTGGCTATGCCAGGGGGTCAGGCCGCATTCTTGTGGCTTTGCTGGGATTAGCCATAGCTATTCCCTGGGGAAAAGCCTCCATTCCTGGCCAGTGCAGCCGCTGCCTGCCAGGCTGATCCCTGACCCTGGAGAGCGCGGGAGGGAGGATGCTCTGTCCATATTTCCAGGGCTTTTTAAAGGGCACAGGGAAGCGAGAGCTGTGTGTCACCGGAGCTATGAGCCAGACTTGTCAGGGCTCGTCCCCTGTTTATTTATGAACGGTGGCAGGTTTCCAGCGAGTTGTTTTCCTGGTGTAATATTAAACTCCCAACCTTTTGTTCCAAGGCATCGCCCTGGTTTGGGTACAGCATCCCCAGCCCCAGCTCCCCATTTCAGCCAGGGCGCATCGAGCCCTGTGCAGAGCAGCGCAGGCAATGGCTGGGTGGGATGTGAGCACACGAGGACAGCTCGGTGCCCCCTCTGTCCTGGCACAACGGGCTGGGGCTTTCTGGGTGAAATCATTTCAGGTGCTGCCTGATGGGCTCCCTCCCGCTGGGTCAGTGCAGCAGTGGCAGGGACAGGGGGGACCTGCCAACCCCTCCAGCCATGGGGCTGAGCACTGCCTGCTCATGAGGAGGATGTGGACAGGCGGTTGCGCTCATGCGTCTGCAGATCAGTTCTCTGAAAACCGAGTGGTTTAAAGGCTGGGTATAGGTATTTCCTCTGGTCCAGCCCTGCTGCGTGCCTTTGCAGAATCATATCCCTCACGGACAGCTTTTGGATCTGCAAGGAAACAGCCTGAGGGCTGGAGAGGGACCAGAGCAGGGTTAAACCATGGCTGCGCAGGTGCTTGAGGGCAGTGTAAGGGACTGGCCTGCCCTGCCTGGGACTTGGAGCCTCACCTCTGGGCAGAGCCCACCTATCCGGGCTCCCCTCCACCCCCGCCCCACAAAACCCTGGCTTGAGGAGGGAGGACGAGAGCTGGGATGAGGCTGGGGTGAGCGCACGGCCACGGAGGTGCACGCACATCCCCGGGGGAGCCGAGCGCTGCTGCTGCCGGACGTGCCCGGGCACAGCCGCTTCCCTGCGCCGCTGCTCCGGAGGATGAGAAATCCCACGGTGCGGAGCCTCCTCCTCCCAGGGGAGCGGCGCAGGGAGCTGGCAGGTGGAGTGCCCGCGGGCACAATTCCGCATCCAAACCCACACGTGTCCCGGCTCCGATACGGAGGCGAGAGCAAACCTCCGGGCCCGGGCGGAAACGCACACTTGTGGGAGCGCCAGGGGCAAGAAGTGCGTGTCCTGCTTCCAGGATGCGTGGTTGTCACTTTGCATGTGCTCAGATATAAATAACGATAGGAACCACACGTAGGCTCCCAATGAATTGATAGAGCATCCGATTACCAGGTAGATTTGCCTCCCCTGTTCCTGGAGCATCCGCTGCCACCCAAGGAATTGCAGCCGGAGGCGCTGCAGGGTTGGGCTGCCTGGCGGAAGGTCTCCTTGTCCCCCGTGCTGGCTCTGCAAGGATGCTGATTTCGAAGCAGGCTGTGCCTTTTCATTCAATTCCTCCTGTCCGTGGCTCAGCTTCAATTTCATTTAGGGAAAACTCCCTTTTTGCAATTCCAGCCTCACTTGAGGCAGACACAGAGGTCTGGGAAGGATCGAATCCCCCTCCAATCGGCTACATCAGCTCCTGACCCGTGTCCCAGTGGAAGCAGGATGCCCAGGGTGTCTAGGCAGTGGCGGCTGGGTTGAACTCTATTGGGGGACCCCCGGAAAGCTGAGAGCAGGGAGAGAGCTGGGCTCCTTTGGCCTTTATTCTAATGATAATCAGGCTGAATTCCTGAGGACA
Source organism: Lathamus discolor (assembly GCF_037157495.1). Lineage (NCBI taxonomy): Eukaryota > Metazoa > Chordata > Aves > Psittaciformes > Psittacidae > Lathamus > Lathamus discolor. The sequence continues at coordinate 1,185,480 of NC_088898.1, read as the reverse complement.
ACCTCAAGGGATGCGGCACTGAATAGCAGGCAGGGAGATTTCCCAGAGTGCCCAGCTTGCTTTTTGTGTTCTTCCCTCTCCTGAGGGAGCTGCAGGGGCACAGGGCCCTGCTGGGGTCCTGTTCTGCAGCTCCTGCTCCCACCGAACCCACTGCATTGGGGCAGCATCTCTGGAGCACACAGTGGCTCATGGGCTGCAGCAGGAGCTGGCTTATGCCCGGACATGTCCCACAACCTGCTAGGAGATGAGGGCTGCGCTCCCTGCGCTGGTTTCTATCTTCTTAGCAGTATGAAAAGAGCCAAATGACATGTCCTAGAGCATCCCAAGTAGGGTCTGGTTCTCCCCAGCCAGCTGGGAGATACCATTCCCCAGGACTGACCTCTCAGCCAGTGCTGGAGCTGCTGTAAACGCAGGCAGCCAAAGGGAGGGGGGAACTTGGGCTGCCCTGCGACCCTCTGGTCCCCACAGCATCGTTACTCAGAGCTGAGTGGAAAGGTTATTTCACTGCCTAAGGAAGCAACAAGCTGTCTCTACTGCTTCTTTAATGAGAGCCCTTTCCCGTGGCTGGTCCCCAGAGCCAGCAGGGAAGCTTTCTGGGGGTCCCTGCAACGAGGTGGATAGGGACCGATGGGTAGCTCGTGACTTCAGTGCGTTGCCTGATTTACTTTCAAACTCCCTAGTTTTGAGGGTCCATCCTCACCAACCTGCGGCTCAGCCAGGGACTGGGGCTGCGGAGCCATGCATGGAGCTGTGCATGGGGGAGAAGTCGGGGTGCAGCCCTGCCCCGGGCATGTCGCTGAGCACCCGTGGGCAGCGCTGTGCCGAGCACGTGTGTGCAAGCCTGAGCCTAGGAACCTGCCACGTGGAGGGATGGAGAACCCAAAAATCCCAACTCCACCATAAAAGTATCAATCATCTCCAAACATCCGTGCGCTGCTGATCCTCCCTCCCCGCCTGGTATTTTCTCACGCTCTGAAGCTGGCAGCAGGCATTGGGAAGCAGCGTTGGAACTTGTCCTGCCGTCCCATCCAGGCCGTTTATCTCCACCATCGAGCCCTAGAGCTGGAAGAGCTGCAAGTAGGGGCAAGGCACGCTCCTGCTTGCCGCTTTCCATTGCGTCACTTCGACACGGGCTGAGCGAGCGCCCGAGGGGCAGATCCCACACACAGCACCCTGCCTGGTCCTGCAGAGCACAGCAGCGTCCTGGCAGCTACCTGCTGATTGACAGGACACAGGGACCCTGGCGATACCCCTGAGCATCCCTGAGAGCCCTCCCTTGCCAACAGCCTGCAAGAAACCAGTGTGAGTGCTCTGTGCCTCTCCCAAAGCTCCTCGTGTCCAAGGGCTGCACTCCCGGAGGGACCCCAGATGTGACTCTTGCTGTCTGACAGGAATGGGAAGCTGGTTGGGAGCCACCTTTGGAGCAGGACATGGGCAGGCCTGGCTGGATGCTTCCATTGGGACAGTGAGGGCAGGAGGGGATGGGGACACTGCTGCCTGGGCTGGGACGCTGAGGCACCTGCTTCGGCGTGGATGGCACAGCCCTGACGCGGTGTGCTCAGTGTGGGATCCTGCTCGGAGCGAGCCTGGTTAATTAACACAATTAGGAGGCTGCTCCTCGCCCCTCCCTCGCCGGCTCCTCCAGGATCCGACGGGTTTGGCTGCTCCGCACCCTCCTGCCGCTGCCGTGCTCCCGGCCCCGGCCACCGGCCATGGCTTTGAACAGCAAAAGATGAGATCCCTCCTCCCAGCCCCGGCGAGCGCCGGCCTGCAGAGCCCCAGCCCTTCGCTCTGGGGGCTTGGCCAGCGTGCCTTGGCACTGCTTGGTGTGGCATGGCTTGGCGTGGCATGGGGTGGCACAGAGTGGCACTGCACCACCCAGCCATGGTGTGGGATGGGGCAGTGCAGCTCTGGGTTTGCCTTCCCCATCACAGCCCAGGCTGAGGCATTTGGTGCCCTGCCTGGGCCACGTTGCCACCAGGACCACAAGCCCCATGAATCTGATCCTTCCCCTACCCCACTATTCCCAAGCCAAAGAGATGTCCCATCCCTTATTAAGCTTGTGCCTCCGTCCTGGAGTCTGGAGTCTGGTGGCTCAGTGGCAGGGGTCCCTGCCAGATGGATCCCCTTTTCACAGGGAACCAGGCCTGGGCACTGGCCAAGAGCACGCTCTTATCAGTGTGGGAAGCAAGAGTTCAGCAAAGCACTGTGTGATACCACAGCAATTCCTGGCGGAGCTGCCCAGCCGTGGGCACTGTGTCTGTGCCACGGGAGGGCAGAGCTGCCATGAGCCCCTTGGGACAGCAATGCCATGCTGCACGGGAGCTGGCATGGATGGAGCTGGGGTCATCTGGGGCTCAAGGCATGAAGCAGAGCCAAGAGCAGCAGAGCCACGACAGGAAACCAGCCCGGTTTCCTACGCACTTCTCATTCAGACAGTTTCCCGTGTGGGGGTGCTCTGCTGTCTAATAAGAAGACTGAGCTCCCTGTGCTGTCTTTCGGGGAGGTGACACCAGCAGTGACACCAATAGGACCTCTCTGAGCTCTTATTCCACCACCTACGTGCACAAAACTTACTGGCAGCAAACAGCTTTGAGACTGTCACTCTGGGTCAGGGGAGGCTGGGTTTGGCCGCGGATGCTCCTGCGCAGATGGGGTGCACTGGGCACAGCGCAGGGGCAGCTCGAGGGCTGGTGCTGTGGCTGAGAGGGCAGGAGGAGGCTTGTTTGGCTTGTGCAGAACCCACACAGGCAGAGGAAGCTTCTCTTCACAAAGGCAAACATTTAAATGCGCTCTTTCAGGACCAACAAAGCCATTTTTTCTGCTTTGATTTCAAAGGTTATTTAGAAAAGTGGCGACCTTGCTTTTAAGAAGTGTTGCAAGGTGAGAAGCTCTTGTTAAATGCAAAGCCACAGAAGGCTGGTGTTGAAAGCGTTAAAAGCAAACTCTCTGGATGCTTGTCTTTGGCCAGCCAAGTTCTTGTTTTTCTAACAGAAAAAAAGAGGTTTATTTCAAACCCACCACAATCCTCTTGCTCCCCTGGGCCTGGATGCTGCGTTAGCTCCGGGACGGGTTTCCCACCCTTGGAAACAACTGAGCCCTAGCAAAAAAAACCCACCCTCTAAGCAGTAAAAACCCAGCAAAGCTGCAAATTCTGTTGACTGCATTAATTTCCCGTTTTGGTCATTTCCTGGCTCACCCGGGTGGGAGTTTGCGTGAGCAGCATCCCATGCACACAGGGCAGATCACGGGCTCTGCTGTGAAGTGGTGGCTGGTGGGGCTGGCTCAGGGCTGCCCTTACCCAGCATCCACACACTGCATTGGCCACCTCGCCTTGGGGCTGCTGGAAATGGGGAGCTGGGATTTGATGGGCAGGAAGAAGGAAAAAAACCACTATCCCCAACCTGGGCTGTTTTGATGGCAAGAAACCAAATGTCCCTCTGCATCCTGACCTTCATTGTGTGGGGAAGGAGGGAGCTCCTGAGAAAACGTGATAAGGATTGCCAGCAGCATCCAGGGTCGGCACCGGCACTGGGTCTGAGCCGCGCGTGCCAGCGCGTGCAGCGAGCTCGGCCGTGCTCAGCAGCAGGGGAGCGACGGGTTCCTGCGGCTGGGAATGGCAGCGATGGAGCCAGCGGGACTGCAGCAGGGAAAAGAGATGGAGGAGAAGGGAAGTGCCTGGAACGTGGTGCCCAAAGAAAACAGACCTCGCTGGAGGAACCAGGACCGGAGAGCTGGGCGATGGAGGATGCTGCCCTGGGGAGCTGCAGCTGCTCTTCCCTGTCCCCAGACTGGGGGTGCCTGGGCAGGACAGGGTGCAAATCACCCCCCGGGGGCTTCTCTCACCCTGGTCCTGAGGGTGCAGTGCCGGTTCAGAGGAGCCCTTGCCCCCCCGAGGGCTGGGGGACACCGCGTGCTGTGCTCCGGCATGCCAAACGGTGCCGAGGCTCCACTGAGTGCGCTCATTTGACATCTGGTGATTTGCTCGGGCTAAAGAACCTGTTTACGTTCACCTTCCCCCTGTTTGGTTTGCGATAGGAGCAGAGCAGCCGGCGCTGCTGCCGGTGCCCCGTTCTCAGCGGGTTCATGGGGGTTTCCGATGAGAACGGCAGCGATAGGGCTCAGCCCTGGCGCCCGCCCATCCAAACCTTCTTTCCCTGCGATTTTTTCCCCCTTGTTTTTAGCCTTTGCCTCATCTCAAACAAAAAGCCTGATTTAACCCCTCTCGCAATAAACCAATTCAAACAGAAGTCGGAGTGCAGCACCCTGTGATGGGGGAGAGGGCTCGACTTACTTGCTTAATTACAGGGTTGTGTTTGTCGAGTACTTGTGGGTGAATTGTTTGCAAATAACAGGTGCGTTTATCCATGCTCCGAGCCCTGAGCCCTGAGATTAGAGCTGGGCTGGGAGATGGGAGGGTGGGAGACCTCTGGGAAGTCCCTGCCGCCTGCTCCTGGAGGGCTCAAGGGACTGGGATGAGGGTGCTGGCTCCCTTGGGAAGCTGGCTGCTGCGGGCTGCAGGGAGCGATGCTGGCTTGCTGGAGCTGGGGGCCTTGCACTGTTCGCTCTCAGTCATGTGCAGTTTATCCTTTCATAAACTGCAGATAAGGATTTACTACTTTATGGAGTCCCTGTGTAAAATGCAGTCCATTAAAGGGAGTGTATGGAGGCTGTCCCAGCTTTGGGAAGCCTGGATTCAGCACATCAATCTGGGCCACTCAGTCCCAGGTTGTTCCTGACCTCCTGTATGTCCGTTGGAGATAACACATCTCCTTAGGACTTCTTCCCCACTTGATGATGCAGATAAAGGCATTTTGGGGTGCTGGAAGGAGGAATGGCTGCCAGGTGCTAGCTGATGCAATGGTGAGAGCCGGTGGGTGGACGCTTAGAGGTGTCAGATGTTCAGAGTTGGGATGGACGTGGGATCTGCCTGACCACAGCCCGCTGTTATGTCCCAGCACTGGAGTACGGATACCTCCCCAGCACATCCACACTGATGGAAATGTCAGCTGCTGTGCGTGCAGGGAGCAGGGAAGTGACACCAGGCAGGGGGATGCGGCCCCAGCCAGGAAAAACAAAGTGCAGGAGGCAAACATGTCCCTGCAAACACCCTGCTCCCTCTCCAAGGGCTGCAGAGAGCGGGAGTCCAGGTGTTCAGATGGAGAAGTGTTCCCGAAGTTTCACCAAGTGAAGAAATCCCAACATTTGCAGCCTCCACACAGGGAAGGGGCACTCCTAAAAGCGTGACCATTGTTCTAGGGCTGCGTCAGGACTCTGGAATGGAGATGGAGGCCGAAGTGATGAGGAGTACGTGAAAGGGCAGCATTGCACACCTCCACCTCCTGCCCCGCTCCTGCGGCAGCTGCCCAGACCCCGCTTGGTCAAGCCCATGAGAGCCCCGCAGCGGTGTTGGACGTGGGGTGAAGGGGCAGGAGGCAGCATCCTGCCCTGTGCTTGGGGCAGGTGCTGAGCAGGGATCAGAGGGAAGCTGAGCTGGCGCAGGGTGACTCAGGGCCAAGTCACGCAGCACCCACTTCACCCCGCCGGCTGCCTTCAGTCGCTGCTGCGCCTAAGCCTGCGCTTGCACACGGTGCTGGGGGTGCCGCGGAGCCGGCACGGAGCCACGGGCGATCCCGAGCCATGATCTGGAGTGTGGGAAAAGCGCAATCGCTGCGAACAATCAGAGGCAAAGCCGGCAGCAGCACGCAGCGAGGCAGGGAGGAATTCGGAGGCGCATTCCAGCGGGGATGACAAGAGGAGGGGCCGGGAGCTGCGCCGGGAGCGCACCAGAAAACGTGCTCCGATTTGTTTTGGTTCTGCTCCCTCCGTGTCTCACCCCGCCTGGCTTTCGAGTAAAGCCGCTGGGTGCTGCCGGTAGTGGCACGGCCGGGAGCTGGGAGGTGCTGACCCCGGCTGGGCACAGCGCTGCCCTGCTGGCACCGGGGCCAAGGGCAGCTCTGCCGTCCCTCCTGTGCCTCAGCTGTGCTCCTTGGGACCGGAATCTGGGCATGGGGATCCGGCTCCGCTGACCGTGTGTGGCCAAACTCCTCAGGCAGCGCTAAGGGCCATGGCCAATAACCCCTGTGCCAGGAGCCACCCGCGTGGCTCAGCACCCGTCTGCAAGGGGCACGTCCTCCTCCCACCAAGGCTGCTGACCGGCAGGCTGCTTCCCCACTCTGCGCCTCAGTTGCTCCTTCAGTGCCATGAGAAACATGAATACTGCACCTCGGAGATGGAGAAGGCATGGGGCAGGGTATGGTGATGGGGCAGGAGAGCGGGTGGTGCTGAGTGCTGCTCAGGCTCCAGGAGAGGACCTGGGCTGCATGGTTTTCTCTTGCCCACTGCTCTGTGTGGGCAGCTGGCAGTCACTGACTTAGCCCTACCTGAACCCTGCTTAGGTTGCTTGTGCCCACTCACCCTCCTGGCAAAGGAAGGTGTGGGGCAGATCCACATCCTTGGCGCCCATCTTCATCCCACCCCACCAGCATCCTCCTCCCTTGCACAGGCAGTGAGCAAGGCTCCGTCAGAGGCACAAGGGAGGGGTAAGTCAGTGTGCAGGGTGCCCTGTGCTGCATTTCTCTCTTCGCTTCAGGCAGAGCAGCCATCCGGGAGCTAAAAGCATTCAGTTGTTCACTGATGCCTTTCTTTGAAGCCCTCATTCATCCTCCAAGGTCTGTATTGATTGGGGACGCCAGGAAAGCATCTGCCCTTCTCTGCCTTCATCAATGACTTTCCCACATTAATCCACCTCTTCCCTTGATAACCACACTAATTACTCGAGCTAAGTTGGCTCTGGCAGGTCACTGGAGGCTGGGAAGAGCAACCTGCTCTGCGGCCTGGCTGTGCTTAAAGCCGCAGCTCTGCCCAGTACTGGGCCCCAGTGCCGGAGGGAACTGGTCATACTGGGAACGTGAACCCCGCAGCTCGGGGCTGACCGTGGGGCAGGAATTCAGTGTCTGCTGCTGACGGAGGTGTCTGCTTTCCAGTTTTGAGGCTCTTGTGCCTCCCAGGCCATGGCTGATGACTTTGCATGGGTGGGGATGCTGGACCCTGCCTCTCATCCAGGAGGGAATGCCTCAGCTTGCAAACGCGGAGCAGCAGAGATCGGAAACCTGCCCTAGTGACTGGTTTGGGGGGCGAAAGCCTGAGGAGAGGAGCTGGCTCCACAGCCGGTGAAATGGGAAGAAGACCTCGAGGGAGAGGGGGGTTCAGCCTCCTATGGGATCAGGCTGCAGCTGTGGGACAGCCCCATGCACTCTGCAGGGGTGTCACGTACCCACTGGCTTTCTGGTGCAGGCTGACTTCGTTTCCACATTTGGCTTGTTTTCGGCGTAGAGAATTACAACACACATCAGTGTGGCAAGGAAGGGTATTTCGTGCTGCTCATGACCCAGAAGATGCCGGCTTTCTGCAGCGGGGCTCCCGCAGGAAAATCCTCCGTGCATCTTCTCCCTCAAAGCCCCTCTCCTGTCTCTCTCCAATCGAGTGTACTTCGCTCACAACTTTAATGTACACCACGGGCAGCGCAGCGGCTGGCAGCTGAGCGCGGCCTGTGCCGGATCCCTGAATCCCAGGGAATTCAGCCAATGAACCGGTGCTGCTGCTTCCCTGCGAGTAACAGCAGCCCTCCAGGCTGCAACGGGCTCCGATGTGAGGGGGAAAAGGGGCAGGAAGTCAGGCTGGCAGGAGGGAGCTGATGGTGTGCAGGCACAAGGAGCTCTCTGAAGACAGCACACGGCTGAGGTCCTGACCAGCAGAAATGGCTCCACAAGCAGAGGCTCAGCGAGGGCTACCACGTCCTTATGTACTCGTGGGTGATTGCACCACGGGCAATCCCTGTCCCTACGAGCCGTCTGCTGTCCTTGGTGATGGCTTCAACACCCCGTACGTGGGTAAATACCCATGGGTGATGAACTGGAGGATGAGCAGTGCTGGACCATGAGGTCGCCATCCTGACCCTCCTCATCCCTGCGGGGCAAGGGCAGCCGTGCCCACCCCAGCCCTTCAGGGAGGAAACGGCGACCAAGGAGGCCCCAGCACAGCCACGATCACGCCTTTGTCTCCCTGGCAAGAGGTCAGCGGGAGCCCTTCGCTCCTGGCTTGGCCCGGGTGGCAGTGGGGTAACGTCAGGGCCTGCGGAGGGTGAGCGCTGCCCTCCATGCTGCCGCCCGCCACGGTACTGCCGTGGTGAGCTCCCCACCATGGCAGGAAGCATCCTTCTTCAGCATCGCTTGTGCTCCCCAAGCTGTGCTGGGAATGCGGGGCCGGGCGGGCAGGATAGAGCCATGGAATCATGGAATGGTTTGGGTCGGAAAGGACCTGAACATCACCGAGTTCCACCCCCTGCGTGTGCTCCTCCTCACCGGGACCCGGTGCCTCATGGTGGCTCTTCTACCACAGGGCTTTCCTGCCATGGCAGGAACGTGAGCCGGCTCCATGGCGGCTTCCACTGGTGCCTGTGGGCACGCGAGGTGCCGTGGCAGCGCGGGGGCTGTGCCAGCACCTCCATCAGCCTCTGCGGGACCCCCAGGACACCCTGTGCGGGCAGGGGACCCCCACGCTGGCCCCCACCAGCCTTCGGCTGCCATTCTTGAGGTGCCGCTGCCATCTAGTGACATGGAGCCGGGCTGCCCGCGGCTGCAGCGCCGGGGGGGCCTGCCCTTGTCCCTGTCCTCATCCCTGTCCTCATCCCTGTCCTCGTCCTTACCGCCGCTGCCCTCCAGCTCCTCAGGGTGAAAACAAGGGGCTGAGGGGGGAAAAGCAGGAGCAGGAACGGGCTCCCTCCGTGCCGAGCGCGGTGGGGAAGCAGCCGCGCACAGGGCGGTGTGGGTTTATTCGTTACTGAGCTGTGTGTTACGGAGCTCACTTCCTCCCGGCGCTGGCGGGGACCCCTCCCCTCCCCGGAGTGCTGAACCAGGCAGCAGGAACGGCTGCGGGGCCATTGCGCTCCCGGGTGTCTGCGGGCGGGGGGACCCCCATGCCCCACTGATGGGGACCCCGCTCCGTGCCCTGCCTCCTCCCGAATCCCTCCCATGAGCGCAGCGGGAGGGGCCCGGAGGAAGACCCCGTCCTGCAGATGCCCGCAGCGAGGGGCTCAGCCCTGCCCTTGTGCCAGCCAAGCCCCTCCTCACCCCAGCCTCCCCGCACCGCGCCGCTCCTTCCCCACCTTCAGGACCACCGTTATGTCTCGAACCCCCTCCACAACGTCCCCTTTCTGCCTCCGAAAGCGGAACAAAGGCGCTGCCGTCCCGCTGGCTGCAGGAGGGGGCCCGAGCGGGCCCGCCTCGGGTCCCCGCTCCCTTTCCTCCCGCTGGCTGCCGAGAAAAGGGATTCATCCCTGCGGGCTGCGTGTGAAAGCCCCCGCCTGCTCGTGCCTTATGGAGGAAAATCGCCCTGGGAGAGCAGCCGAACGTTCCCAGCCTCCTGCTGGGGGCTTCAGACGGGAGCGCGGGAGGATGCGAGGGCACCGCGGTCCTGCGGGCCGGGGGGGAGAGCGGGGAGGGGGACAGGGATGGAGCCGCTGGGCTCTGCCAAAGGCGCCTCAGTGCGCACGGGAGGGTGAGACAAGGAGGGCACTGCCTTGACCTTGCGGGTGGCCGGAGCCTGCGCTGTCCCTGCTGCCGCAGTGGAGGAAGTGGGAAGACGGCGTCTGGCCCTGCCTGTGCATCCCAACGCTTTTCCTTTCTCTTTCCTCCTGGTCTTCTTCCCACACCCCCCCAGCTCCTCTCCTGGACCACACAGCCCCATGCATCAGAGACCTTTCAGACCCAGCGACTATTTCAAAGGCAGCCAAGAGCCCCCCCAGCGCTCCAGCCCACCAAATCAAACTCAAATTTGCAGCTTGTATGCACACATAATGTCTGGGGATGCAGGAGCTCCGCTGGCACACGGAGCAGATAAGCAGGAACACATGGCTGAGCGTGGAAGAGCAATAACCTCAGCTGAGAGCGGGGACTGGGAAGCTCTTAACCAGCAGCACCCAATGTGAATTAATCAAACCCAAGTGCAGCTCCAAGGGGCACTGCCAGGCTGTGAGGTCCCATGCCCCGGGCTGCAGCGGGGCTGCACTTGAGGGCTCAGGGGGGGAAATGGGGGGGAAACGGATGTTTCTAATCTATAGCAGAACCAGAAACCGCAAGGACAAAGTCAGGCAGGCTCAGCCCCAAGAAGACTCTGCCGAGTTTCCTTTTCTGGTTCATTGTGTTCGAGTGTTGTGTTCCACATGAAATTAAAACCTTCCTTTCTTTCTTGGGGGCCATTTAACATCCTTTAAAGGCTTTTTCTTTTTAGGCTGGGACCAATTTCTCAGGGAAAACGCTGCTTCCCAGCAGCATGTTTCAGATCTGAAAGCAACGAAGCAAAACAGCGGCTCCAGGACTAAAACTCCTCATTGGCAAGCCCTGGTGCAAAGGATTTCAGTGTTTCCATTGCGCCCATCCTCCTTCCCCTTTGCCTGTGAAGCCGCTGCCTCAATCTGACCCTGTCAAGCCGAGAGATTCACTTCCGAGCTCTGAATCTCTTCTTTGTAAAGCCGAGGAAAGCTCAGCTCTCCCTATCATGGCTCTCCCACTCCACCTTCCTGCCGCCCGCAGGTGCTGCTCCTCCTTGCTTGGTGTGTTTCTGCTCTAGTTTCCTGAAATGTGTTCCTGAGGTTTAAAACAGTGTTGAAAAAACCCTCTGGACCCCCAGTGCTCTCCCTGCTGCCTTGTGCAGCCCCGGTGCTGTGGTGGGTGACACCGAGGACCCCAACGTGAAGTGGTGGCAGGAGCCAAGCTGCCCCACAGCAGCTCAGGATGTTCCCTGGAGAGCCATGTCCTGCGTGCCAGGGGGGCAGTGGGGTACGCTGAGTTTTCTGCACCAAAGCACATCCCGTTTCCAGACTATCACCCTTCCAAAAACACCCTCCCAGCAGCCCCGTCCTTTCCTCCCTCCTCTGCCTTTGGAAAGTGATGGCATACGAAGGGCAGCTCACGGCCCCTATATTCAATCACTCAGCGTTTTCCAGCTGGAATGTCCCATTGTTTCCTTGGTGAATGGCATCTACAGTTGAGATGGGTGCTTTTCCATCGGGGAGACAGATCTTGGATGCAAACTGCCCTACCGAGCGCGCAAGCAGCCACGGTGGGGTGTGCTTTTCCTTCCTAAGCGTGCTGGGAGAGAGCAGTGCAGGCAGATACAGGCAGCACGTACAGGCAGCTCCCACTCCGCCCAAGGAGCTGCGTGTGCCTTTCTCCTTCCCGGCTCTTGGTCGTGCTCCCTCCTCCTCCTCCTCACATCATGGCTATATTTAGTCCCAGACGCTGCAAACCCTTTTGCACAACTCCCACGGAGCGCCTGGCAGGATCAGGGCTGGGATTTCTTATGGTAATTCTTTGGGCTGGGAACACCCCGTCCAGTATTAATAACAAACAATGAGGGCAGTGCCTGGAGCGCAGCAGCATTATCCCTACCACGCTGGGGGCTTCGTTAAAGGGCTGCCTCCACGTGAACAAGCAGGCTTTAGCTGGCACAGCCGATGGGAATGATCCAAGGGAAACCTCCCACGGACACCAGAGGAGGGCAGGAGGAGGCAGGCGGATCAGGGCCCCACCGAGCCGCTTGGCCTCCTCTGATCAGCCTGTGTGTCCCAGCGCTGTGCCGGAGCTCCTGCGTGGCCCTGGGGATGCTGCCGTCCTGGTGTGGCGCGCAGTGTGTCCCCATGCACAGCTTGCAGAGGGATTGGGCTGCAGCCACTGCTCTTCACCCTTTGGCTTTGAGGTACCAGCCCTCGGCCCTTTCCAGGGATGCCTTTTGGGAAGTGTTTTCCCACACCGCTCATTCACACCAGGGACAGAAGAAAAGGCAGATAAGGGGTTGCATGGGATGGCTCCCATTCCCCTGCACATCAAAGCGGTGTGTTTATCAGCAGCTGCTCGCTGGCTCCTTTGAGACAGGCTGGGAGGGGAAGGGGTCAGGGTCTGTCTCACTCGGTGGCTTGGTTGAGGTCTGTGGTTTAAGCACTGAGCAGCGCTGCCTGCAGCCCATTCCTAACTGCTCTGCCCCCACGTCCAGATGAGGGTGAGGTCCAGGCACTGTTGTGATTGTAAGCAAAGCTCTTTTGTTCTCATTGTAAGATGGGCTCACAGGGGACCTGGGGGACCTCCAGCTCCAGCAGGAGGAGATGGATGGATTTGGTGTAGGAAGGAGGTAGGAGGGGAGCATTCAGCACATTCAGGAGGAGGATGAGGCATAGCAGGGAGTTAAAAGTCAACCTCTTTCCCCCTCCAGCTCCTCCAGGTCAGAGGGAGCTTCCCAAGGTTATCAGCTGGGGTCAGCCGCTGATACAAGAGGAAGGTGACGAGAGGCAGGGGCCTGGGGTGCTGGGGCTCTCTGGGATCCTCTGTGCAGTCTGTGCTGCTGGTGGGCTCCGAGCATGGTCAGTGGGGACCCGGCCCCGTTGTCCACGGTGCTGCACAGATGCCATCGGTGACAACTCACACCTTGAGTCCTTTGCATCCTGCCCAAGTTTCTGCACGGCCGCCCATCAGCTCAGCTCCAGGGGAGGCTCCGCAGAGCCCTCTTGGCTCCATGGGTGTGAGATGGGGCCCCGACTCTGCTGCAGTTGCCCTGTGTTGATGTTGTTAATGTGACAAGTTGAATTAATGAAGTGCATTTGGAGAAGGCTCCGGCGTGTCTTCCTCTCCAAGGCTTCTTACTTCAAAGGAAGGCAAACAACAACAGCATCTCCTTCCCCAGAGGGCCTCAGTGTGTCACATCAAGGCACCCCCTCTGCTGACCCTAGGCCTGGGACACGTCCTCCCCTCCCATGGCCAGAGACAAGCAGCCACATCGGGGCCATGAGCTCTCCACAGCTCACAGCCCAGGGAAGATGCTCTGGGATTTTCAGGAGCATCAGAACTGTTTCTATGCAGATGGGTGCCAAATCTGAGACCCAGCCCTCAACAATCAGCTCCGAAACCTGCCTGGAGCTTGTCTGCTTGCTGCTGGGTGCTTCCTATGGCCCCTGGAGCTGTTGTCCTCCAGCTCTGCCCTAGCTAGAGAGGGTGGCAGCTACGAGAGGAGCATTCACCTGCATTGGCAAAGAGCAAAAGGCTTTCAGAGCTGGGGGAAGCACTACTCTTTATATCAAAAGGTACATGGGAGCATTGCCCCATGGCCATGGAGAGAGCTCTGCCCCAAGAAGCCCCTGGCCAAAGGCAGATCATGGTTCAGCCAGAGACACAAAGGCACACAGCAGGGACCAGTGTCCTTGCTGGCCTCATGCAGCCTCTTGCACTGATTCCCTGGGATGGACAATGCGTATCTCATCTGTGATATTCAATAGCAGCCGGTTGATGTGTGTTTTCAGGTCACTTAAACCTGCCTAAAGGCAGAGCAGGTTACGGGTGGAGGCTTCCTGGGCTGCAGTGGGGTGTCTCTTCACCAGAGGTGCACAGGGGCATCATCGCATGGAATGTTTGATGTTAAAGGTACAGAGAAGTAAAAAGCAAAAGCAGGAACAAGGAGTACACAGCTCTTCCCCCTTCCCCGGGGAGTTCACTCCTTATCTTAGCCCCACTCCCATTTCCTTCTGGGATAAACCAAGAACGGGTGGATTTGCTTTCCTTCTCTTTGCAATTGATGTGGCCAACACAGACCTCCCCGCAGCGCCGCCACCATGGGCTGAAGGGGAAGAGCCTCCAGCTCTTTTGTGCAGGGTGGTTTGGGAGCGAGCCGTGCTCACGCAGCTCGGGAATGCTCTGGAAAACTCACTTCCAGGGGCCTCTTCATTGAGAGAAAAGTGACGGCGTGGGGGTCCCATTACAGCGAATTCCACGTTGCTGAGCTCCGCGGGGCCTCGCGCCGTGCACTGGGTCACACCATCGGCATGGAGCTGCGGTGTCAAACCGGCCCGAGGGTTAAGTGTGTTGTAACTGGAGCCCTGAGCCTGGAGTGCGGGCAAGGGGGAGGCTTTCATCTGCTGTGATTGCGGATAGAATCATAGAATCATAGAATCATACAATAGTTAGGGTTGGAAAGGACCTCAAGATCATCCAGTTCCAACCCCCCTGCCGGGGCAGAGCTGCCTTCCTCGGCTGTCACAGAAATCTCACCTTCCTCTGCTCAGCGTTTTGGGAAGCCAAGTCTCCATGTCTGAGCAATGAGGGGGATAGGAGCGAGAAGGGGAGTTTGAAGCCAGTAGTGGAGAAAGCCCCTCCATGTGTGCAGGGAAGGCAACAAGGCCTGAGCTTTGGTCAACCTGGTGTGCGAGAGGCAAGCAGGAGCTGTAGCTGTGTTATAAAAATTCCATCTCAGCCATGATCGGATTCAATTATTTTATTACAGTTGATTAATATCAAGAGGTTAAGGTTTTACCTTAACAAAAGACATATAATTCACATGCTTGTGCTGACCAACTTGCACTCAACGGGCCGGACTCTATTACTTCCCATTTTTTTCCATCTATAATTGCTTACCCTGACTTTCTTTTCCCATTAACTACCCGCGAGGATCCATCCACAAACAACTTTTCTCCTTCTTCTAACTCTTCTTCCTCTAAATCTGGTCTAATCTTTGGAATTCTATCCCATCTATACAATCGTGAGTGGGTGTTTCTCCCGATGCTCCAAATCAGAATTGTGCTGGATTTTGAACTACTGTGGATCTTAATTCCAAGTCGGGAGAATGGACTAAAATAGTCTCATATTTCAATATTCTGTTATCTGTGAGCCATTTGTCCGCTTTTTATTGGAGGATTCCTCGGATGTCGTGTGGGGTATAGACCGCTAGGGATCCTCCAAAGGTCACTTTTCTAGCCTCTTGAACTAATAAAGCCCCTGCTACTACTGCTTGTAGACACGTTGGCCAGCCTTTACTTACAGGGTCCAACAATTTGGAGAAGTATCCAACGGGCTTTTTACTTCCTGTCCAATCTTGGGTTAATACCCCATATGCAGTATGATCACTCGTATCTACAAACAGTTGAAATGGTTTATTTAAATCCATAGGGTTCAATACAGGAGCTCTCATTAAAGTATCTTTAATGTGTTGGAATTTCTCTTCATCTTCTGGGGACCACTTTATTACATTTAGTGTGAGTTTTTCATATAGAAATTTTACTTCCTCACTAAATCCGTCTATCCATTGTCGACAATACCCTAGTAATCCTAACAGCTGCCGAACCTCCCTTTTTGTTCTTGGGGCAGGTAGAGCTATAATTCCTGCCACTCGGTCTGGGTCTAATTTCTTTTCCCCTTTACTAATCCAGTGTCCTAAATACTTCACCTCTGGTTCTGTAAATTGCAATTTAGATTTCGAAACTTTTAATCCCTTTTCTCCAAGAAAATTCAATAGACCTATAGTGTTTTCCCTGACTTCATCCTCTGATTTTCCAGCTATCAGTAAGTCATCTACATATTGTAGGAGTTTTACACTGCCCTCAGTTTTGAAGGACGTTAATACATTTTCCAGAGGCTGTCAAAACAAGTTTGGTGATTCTGTAAAGCCCCGGGGTAATACTGTCCATCTTAGTTGCTGTTTTCTACCTGTCTCCGGATCCTCCCACTCAAAGGCAAAATAATCCCTACTTTTTTCTGCTAAAGGACAGGCCCAAAAGGCGTCTTTTAAATTAATTACACTGTACCAGGTGTGTTCTGGTGGTACCTGATTCAATAAAGTATATGGATGTGCCACCACCGGGTAACAGTTCTTTGATTAACTTAAACCTTGAACTAACCGGTTACTCCCGTCTGGTTTTCTGACCGGGATGAGTGGAGTATTATGTGGTGACATGCAGGGTTCTAAAGTTCCCTTCTGTATCAAATCTTCGATTATCGGTTTCAATCCTTTCCTTCCCCCCAAGGAAATCGGGTATTGTCTGACCCTAATGGGCTCTTTTGGATTCGTTATTTCTACTTCCAATGGTTCAATATTTAATTTTCCTACTTCCCCTTTATTATACCAGACTTCCAAATTTATACGCTCCTCATCCTTCTCCGCTAATTGATACAAGTTTACCGTAATAACTCCTTTTTCCACCTCCAAATGTATTCCCAACTTTATAATTAGATCTCGTCCTAATAGGTTGTTCTCCGCCTCTTCCACTAATAGAAAACCTCCTATGCAAATTTTCTTTTCAGGTTCACTTTGTACATTTTTGATGACGGGAACCCTAAAAGGTTCTCCTTTTGCTCCTACTACTAAAGTTGTGTCTTTACTTATTTGGCATCCCATAGGGATATGCCGGACCGTAGATCTTTCGGCTCCGGTATCAACTAAGAACATTATTTCTTCTCCCTGGGGACCTATCTTTAACTTTATCAAGGGCTCTGATGTTGTTCTCATCCCCAGAATATATAGCCCCTGGCACCCCTGTTCCTCATCTCTAAACATTTTCTCATCCTGCTTTCTGCAATTTCTTTTAAGATGTCCCTTTTTTCCACAATAGTAGCATTCTGGTACCTCCCCAGATGGGGTCTTAGTCTTGTCTTTTGGTCCTGTCTGTTTCCTTCCTCAATACCCCGGTCCTGAAACCTTGGGTATCGGTCTGGGCTGCTCTCGTCTCTGAGTTTCTCCACCGCTGCCACAAATATTTTTGCCTTTGCTTTCTGTTTTAACTCATCTCTCCGCACGTTGACTTTCTGAGCTTCTCCTAACAATTCCTGTAGCCCGCGATCTTGCCAATCATCTAATTTCTCCAGCTTTCTCCTAATATCCCCCCAAAGATTGTGTCACAAATTGAGTTTTTAAAAGCTCTTCTCCTACTGGGGAAGCCGGATCCTCTCCAGAATACATTTGTAAGGTTTTCCTTCATCTCTCCAACGAATCAGTAAGAGACTCATCCTTCTCCTGATGCTCACTAAAAGCTGTATTAATATTCTGTCCCCTTGGGACTGCTTCCCTAATTCCTTGTATAATAATCTCTCTCAAGTCTGTCATGCTTTGCCTGTCATGGCCATTCTGATTATTCCAATAGGGATTCTGCTTAGGCCATTTTTGCTCTCTGGGAGGACCCTGTTGATGTCTCTCCCAGTTTTGCATTCCAGCTTGCCTAATCATAGATCTTTCTTCTTTCTTCAATTCCCAATATTGACTGCATCTCTTCCCATGTATAAATATTAGGGCCTAAAAACTGGTCCAATCATTCAGAAACCCCCAAAGGGTCATCTAATAACCAACCCATCTCCTTTTTAAAGTATCTTACATCGCCCATATTCAGGGGTACTGATAGAAATCCAATCCCACCTATATTTCCTCCCATCGGCACTTCTCGGAGGGAAAACAGTTTCTTTTTCTTTTGTTTTCTCCTGAGGATTTTCATCCTCCTGTATTTTTATCTTACTTCTGGTACGACTGGAGGGAGGGGAGGATGGGGGAGCCCACGGAGCAGGGTCGGGTGGTATCAGAGGGTAAACACCTTCTCGATTACTTCCTGAGTCCTGCCCTTGATAAAGGGGTGGTAAATTATGTAAGGGCTCCCATGATGGTTTATTTACCTTTCTTTTCTTTCAAGGGAAATAATGAAACCGTTATAGATGACCCTTTCCATAATGCAGCATAATCACTCTCCTCTTGATTGAAAGGTTCCTTGCCATTTACATACAAATCTAAAGCCTGACAAATCCAATCATCAAAAGACCCAAATATTGGCCAGTATAAATGGTCAGGCCGAATTTCCTCTTTAGTCCACACTTCCGTACAGTAATGGACCATTTTTTCTTTACCCTTTCCTTCCTGGGACGGCCAAGAGCCCCGGTACTTAAGCATTAACCCTAAGGGACTGTCTGGGGGTATAGCTGGTAATTCACTCCCTGCCTTAGTCCTGGGACCTCTCCGGGGGCCCCTTCCTGGGTTAGAGTTACGACTCCTACCCTGACCCATTTCCCGACGGGTGTGTCTCCTTTCAATCGACCACTATCACTTCCCTCCTCCAGCGGCCAAGTCCCTCGCGGGAGATTGGAAACGCGCTTAGAAGAGGTCCACACTCGCTTCCCAACGTTGTTGCGTCTCAGTCATGCACACACCGGCCTTCCCACCCAACCGGACGGTACTCACAGTCCGTGGTTCTCGTCCGGATCGTCGTGCACAAGAATCACGGGTGATTTATGCTGCAGTTTTCCGGGAGCTCGAATTCCTTGGTTATTGCCTCTCTGTTCGTTGATCTCTCGAGACTGTCCGGGACTACAACTCCCGAGCCGCGATTTGAGGGGCGTCCCTTGTAAGAGTTATAGTCCCGAGCAGCCGCGGAGATCACGTCGGGGTCACCAAATTTTGTAATAAAAATTCCATCTCAGCCATGGTCGGATTCAATTATTTTATTACAATTGATTAATATCAAGAGGCAATAAGCAAGCAGCGCTGGGTGCGCAGGGGAGTCTCCGCTCCACCAAAGACACGCACCGAGATCTCTGGGGTATAGTCTCTTAAACTTCTCGGTCTTGGGTTTCAGCCAATCCTCTTGTCTTCTTCACCCAAATGTCGACGTGGCTCCTTTCCGTTGTTCCCCTCCTGTTGCTGGGGTCTTCTGTCCGGGTGAGGAAACATCTTAGAAAGGTTACTGAACAACTTGGTAATGTATTAACGGGAAGATGTCTATCACAAGCCTAACCACCATCTTAGTCCCATAAATTTCATTCCTTATATGGCTACTTATTCAATACATAAATTTCACAACATCCTGTAACAGGATGTATCTCTTGGTTACCTAACCCCCTTAAAGCATTCAAGCAGTTAAACAAAGCACCCTTTGAGCAGCAAAGCGGTTGAGTAAGGGGAATTATTCCTTTGTTTCTTCTTCTCTCTCATCATTGTATTGAGAGGAGCATCTATCATAAGCATGATTATTCCTATACATCCCACACATGGTACAATGATCACAAGGGGGTCCGATTCCACACAAAGTGCAATGGCAACGAGGACTCCTAAGCTGCTGTCACGAATCATTCCTGTATACTTTACAGCTGCAATCATGGGGCAGCGCAGGTGAGCAGACAGCGCTGTTGTCTTGCTCAGAGAGGGCCTGAATCAAAGGCTCAGCTTTGCTTTCCTCTGCTGGGCTTTGCTTTGTTGTGTGCCTCTGCTGTCCCTGCTGGGCTATCAGATCCTCTCCCCAGAGGAAGCCGGCAGCTGCGTGCTCTGAAGGCTCGGGGCAGCTATTGTGTCTGCGCAGATGGACAAACAACCAGGGGTGTGTGGGGCACCCCGGCCCGGCCCTGCACGCCGCGGGATAAGGGGATGCTGCATCCTTTCTAGCATGGTCCCCAGGTCAAGGACTGAGGGAAGTGTGATCCTTTGGAGCAGGAAAACAGGAAACAGCGCTGGTGGCAGGAATTTGTTTCATTTAGTGTTTCACGTCCCGGGAGGTGTGGGGCTGGGGCTCATTGCATCACGCTGCTGGAGGCTGGATCTCGAGCAGCCACACATGGGGCAGTCCTTGTCCTCCTTCATACATAAGGTATGGGACTGGGTGCCAACTGCACTGGGGTCAGTGCACCAGGGAATGGGTTAGGATGTATGCAAGCAGAGAGCGATGCCCATTGAACACGCTGCTCCTCCAGCTCCTATATAAATGTGTCCTGCTGGTGCTGACTCCAGGGTGGGCACATGATGTGGGCCTTTGCCCTGTGCTGTGCCCCCCATCTGCCTCATCGCAGGGGTGAGGGACTGCAAACTCTCCTAGTGCAGACCCCCTGCCCAGTGTGGAGTGGCTCCCTGGGGTGTGTGCCGGAGGAGAAAGGGACAGGGATGGGGATCATTCATGTGGCCACTTGTGGGGAGCAGCACACAGCCTGGTCCAGTGGGACACCCCATGTTATCAGAGCTCAAGCATCTGCTCTGCGCTGTTACACCAGTGTTTACTCTGCAAAGACGCTGCAGCAGCCCCAGGGCTTGCTCCAGGGTGCCTTCAAATCCCCCCTGCTGTTGGGACACTGCGGTGGGAAGTGCCAGGGCTGGATTCTGGCTCCTGGCTCTACCAGCGGATGAATCAGCCTGTCCGGTGGCTGCTCGGCTCCTGGCAAGATGCATCCGGGAGCATGGTGCCCACTGCGGCAACTGCCCAGGCCCTTGGGCAGGGTTACACCAGGGCTGCCGGCAGCCACCGCCCTCACCCGCTGATAACCGGCCAAGCTGCCAAGTGGCCCTTGTGTAAACCGTGCTTGTGTTCCTGGGGAAACAATGCTACTCGCATTGTTCAGGGATGAAATCGTGTCCTGGAGAGCCCTTGGAAAGCTCTGGCTTGCTCTAAATATAGAGAGGCATCTGGGAAGGGGGAATGGAGCTTGCGACACTTGGTAGGAGGAAGGTTTCTGCCCATCTCCAGCTTGTGTCACACATGCCTGTGGTCCTGGGTCATGGAGCCATGGCCACGGTGCTGGCTTAGCATCCTTTGGACGTGCCCAGGCAGCCCTGGGGGAGCCGAGCAAGGGCTCTGCTTCCCAGGACCCTTGTGGGGCTCCCGGTGCTGACCTGCGCCCTCCCCGTGCACCCACAGCGCGGGCACATGCACACGCACCCGCTCCCGGCCCCGCTCGCACCAGCTCCCGTTTCCTGTCGGGGCGGCCGCAGCAGGCGGGACCAGTGATTTATTAACGCGCGGCGGGCGAGGGCCGGGCGGATGTGCCTGCTCGGGCAGATTGGATAACCCCCCGGCCTGCTTCCTTCGCAGCCTTCAAACGGCCGCGGCGCCCAGAAGCGCCGTATCCTCTTCCTCCCTGGGGCACGGCGGGGATGCAGGGACATCCTCGCTCGACGCAGAGGGGTTGTGCTGCGCCAGGAGGAAGGGGCGCTCACTTAGGTCTTCACCGAAGCAAAACGGAGGTGGTCGTAGGTTGAGCTACATCCAAAGAGCCAAACTCAGAGCCCTCTTTTGAGAAGCAGCCTGGGGGAAAGTAGAGCCTAACGTAAGGGGTGGGAGTGCTCCCTGCTTTCAGATCAGAGGGGTCCCTCTGGGGTTCGTGCAGGGGGTGTGTGTCCCCTGACAAGGACAGCAGTCCCTGCGGTTACCCAGGGCTGGCTCAGCCATGGAACACCCTGTGAGCACCCTGCAGCCATGGGCTGGGGCATTGCCTGGGGCTGGCAGAGACCCGCGCTGTCCCTGGATGGGTAAGGCACCTGTAGGACAGTACCCAGCACCGGGGCTGCCTGCTGGGACTGCTCTGGGACTGCTCTGGGTTCCTGAGTGGTGTTTTCAACGTGAGCCCCCACTGCCTTTCATGTCCTGCACTGAGGAGTGACTCAGGTCAGGAAACAGGGGACATGGCCCATTCCCATCACATCGGGATGCCTCGCGTGTCCTCTTCAGGCTCCATGGCAGGGAATGTTGGCTGCTCCCCACACTGGGGTGCCTGTGGTACCCATGTCCCGGCTGAGCCCGCAGCGAGCCGCTCGGTGTCTCGTGGGCGGCCGGTGGCAATGACATTCCTTCGGAGATGGGACGTTTCTGCTCAGGAAGGCCTGAAAAAAGCCCGGGACAAAGGGGGGAAGTGATGGCGGCTGTGCCTGCAGTTATCTTGCCGCTGCACTTGCGGGGGCCGCCGAGTGACAGCGCTTTGCTGGTTCGCTCCTGAGAGCCAGGAAACACTCATCTCCGCCGGCTCCCTTCCTGCCCTGCCTCACCTCGCGCTGCGGTTCAGCAGCCCCAGGCAGCGACAGAGCCTGCTGTTGGGGGGCACTGCTGAGGGAGCCCTGGGGGTCCCTAAATCCAGACGGGCTTCTCATAGATGAGGCAGCTCATCAGCCAGGGTGGGAATGGTAAGAACACCTTTTACCCAGGCTGGCTTGCTCCAGCAAGAGAGAAAGGGGTCAAACAGCTCCAGTCAGCTTGAAAAGCCCCAAACCAGCTGCTTTCCCCTGTTTCCTCACTGTTTGGTTCATTTAAATCAGATCGTGTCTGACTTAGCTTCTCAACAGAGCCCGAGTGAGTAAAGCTGATAGCAGCGCTGCTGGCAGCTCACGGAGCAGGGTAGAAAAGGGCAGGGCACTGCCCCAATGCCAGGACCGCAGCCTGGGATCGGGAATGAACCAACCCGGCCGTGCCACTGAGCTCAGGAAGCTGGCACATGGCAGGGATGAGGGAGAGAAAGGCAGCTCCCGCAGCTGAGCCGGCCCTGGGGGACCCGGGATGACTGCACAGGGAGGGGATCCCCCTTAGCGCAGGGTGCAGGACCATTGTATCATCGTCCCTCAAATGGGAAGTGAAAGAGCAGCAGTAAAAGGATGTTTGGCTTAACCCTGTCTGCTTTGGAGTATCCTGTGCTGAAACGTTGCATTGCAGCCTCTTGCAGAGCCCTGGATGCCAGCGATGCACCTGGGAGCTCCACAGGAACACAGGAATCTGTTTTCTCTCCCGTTAGGAGTGGAAGAGTCACAATAATATTTTCAAATGGAAGGATTGTTTTTCCACTGGGGGAAAAAAACGTGTTTTCATTTTGCTAATAATACTTAGCACTTCTCGAGCCAAAACCAGCCCCAGCGCTGCTGGACCGAGCTCTGCCTTCCCCTGCTCTTGTGTGCTGCTCTTTCGGTGGAGCACAACCTGCCTGGCCTGGTGTCGCGGGGCCCTCAGTGCCAGTGGTGGGACGGGAGCGAGGGTTTCTCCTGCCCGTGTGCTCAGAGCCAGCACACATCCCCCAGGTGCTGCATGGAGACCTGAGGGAAGGAATTGACACCGTACAACAAGATGGGCTGGGAATCACATTTATCACTAGCGGGGGTTTAAACACGCACCCAGGCTGTCCTGGTGGGGAAGGTGCATTTCAGCATCTTCTGAACCCGGTTGCTCATAGCTCACTTGTCAGCCAGGGTCTTTGCCCCGGCCCAGAGCTGTGGTTTCGCCCCCCTTTGATTGCTTTTTCAACCCTGCCTGGTGTTCTTTGCTTCTGTTGCAAGCAGCAGGTTTGTCGAGGCACCGTCTGTGGCAGCTTCTCCAGCGCGTGGGGTTGATAAGGAGCCACAGCGACAGCCTCAGCCCCGTGAGAGCTGAGCTGCGGAGCCTGAGCCGAGGGGAAGGGCGGCAGTTAAGAAGCCAGCAGGAAAGCGAGGGATTTCTGTCCCTGCTGCTCCGTGTCCCAGCATGAAATACAGCAGCCACAGAGGCCAGGGAGCCGCAGGAAGCTGTGCCAGTGTCCCTGGATGGGGATTATGGACACTACGGACTTCAGATCCAGAATGGAGGTGTTTTCTTGTGCATGGGGTGGGGGGCACAGCCTATGGCTAATCCCACCACATCCCGAGATGGGGTTCGGTCTCCTCCACTGCTCCTGCATCCTGGATGGAGCCACCTCGCTCTGAGCTGCTGTTGCTCCCTGTGATCAAACATCACAGCGACCGGCTGCAGACCTGCCACGGTCTCTGGGCTGAGCAGCTCTCCACTAATAACAGATCCTTCTAGGGCCAAGTTCCTAAAGTCCCGCAAAAACAGGGCTTTGTCATGGAAATGCTGAGACGACATTAATGGCAGTGTCCTGAACGCAACTCTAATTAAAGAGAGGAAGGAGAACTGAAGCAGGATGTCCTGTTTGGCTGCCCAGGATGGAAAGCTTGTCACAAATAAAGTGTGTTCTCCTACTTTGTCTCCGTCCCTCTGCACAAGGCTTTCCCAGATCGGCGAACATTCCCTTTCTTATCTCTCCTGGATTCTTGCTTCTTTCCTTTTGACAGAGCTCCTCACCAGAATGGTTTCTCTCGGCCGTATTCCCCCCCGAGCCCTCAAACACACCAATCAAACAAATGTCACCTCTCTGAACACAAAGTGAATGTGCTTTTCATCCCTTGAACGAAACCACTTGGGCACAATAACTGCTTGGCTCCATGCAAAGAAACTTTCCCATTAAAGTGTCAGAGTAAGCTCTGGCAAGCGAATGGGGACGGGCAAATCAAAGCTGGGAGCAAGATGGGAAATGTTTCCTTTTGAAAACAGCCTTTCCATGGAATTAGCCCAGGGGATGTCACAACCAATCTCAGGGCTGCTTCCTACGATAGCAGAGAAATCAATCAAATCAAAACAAAGCAAAAGAAAAGGAACTGAGAAGTAACAGAGCAGTACTTCAGCTCACTGTGTGCCACAGGAATCCTGAGCCAGCCAATCTGTGCTGAGTGTGGGTGGCTTTGTACCTAGGACTTGTTTCAGTAAAGCTCATGTCTGGGGCTGGTGCTTGAGCTCAAAGCACCGTCCCAGCAGCGCTGTCCTGCAAATCCAGGATGGAAAATCTGGTATCTTTGTGGAAAATCAGATGCATGATCCAAGTGCTCATTTGTGCAGCAGGAGGCACGGGGCACGTGACGATTCCTGCTCCAATGCCTTGATTTCCCTGCTACCAACTGGCTGCTGTGGATGCTACCGCTCCCGCTGTGGCATTGGCCACGGTGCCTTTGCTGGAGCACAGACCCTCTCTGTGCTGGTGCCGGGGAGGCAGCAGCCCCAGGGCTGGTCTGCAGGATGGTTTCCATGAATAAAGCAGCCGAAGGCTCCCTGCAGTGTGTGGGGCTGGCATGGCCTCCGGCAGCCCCACTGAGCCCCAGGAGCAGAGGGAAGGGCCCTTGTGCTGCTCAGGGCCCAGCACTTCTGCTGGACAAGGTGCATCCTCGGTGCTGGGGCACTTGGGTCACGCTTGTGTGCCCAGGGTGGGGTAGAAATCCTGACGTCTGCTCATGGGATGGGCAAAGCAAGGGCTGGAGGAATGAGCTTTGCTTCACAGGGGACTTGGAAGCCCTGCGGGTGATGTGCAGCTCAGGGGTCCTCTTATTACACTTCCAGCTCTGCTCTTCAAATAACCCCTTCCGAACAGTGGTGCCTCCATGTCATCACCCTGACTGCTGCACAGCACCTTCTCTTGGGCCATGGGGATTCCCCCACGGGGCAAGCCAGCAGGAATGAGGAGGATGAGCTGGGAATTGCATTGTCCTTTCCCTGACCATGCCCTGGGGATGCCCTCTGGCACTTCACATTCCTGCGGAGCTGAGCACAGCTCCCCTGCAGCTCTGGCGCTGCTCCGGTCCCTGATGGGTCCTCATGGCTGAGCTGCTGCCGTCCCAGCGACTGGCGGAAAGTTGAGGCCCCCTCGCTGTGGCAGGTTAATGAGTTACCTTCATGCACCAAGGAGCTGGCCGGGACTTCAAGGGGAACAGGGTGAGAATAGAAAACCATGGGGCTGGCGCATTCCTGCGTGTGCCGCGCCATAGCCCTTGCAGGGTTCAAGCACCACTCACACTGCTCTCGACATCCCGGCTGGACACGGGGGTCACCCAGCTTGGCTCCCTTGGTGACAACAGACCCATAAGTAGAACCTGAAGTTTCCCTCAGGCTGGGAGAGCTTGGTCCAACGCTTTTGGCAGTGCAGGGTAAACGTGTGTCGGAGGTGGCAGACGTGCTCAGAGCGGGAGGTGACACCGTTTCCTCCCCATGAGTCATCTTGGCCACAGCGCTTCCAGATGCACCTTCACCCAGCGCCAGGCTCTGCAGGCGCATGACCTGAGCAGAGACGATGCCCGACCCGCTCCGAGCCGTTGCGTTTGTCCCCTGGCTCTCTATGGGCTGCGGGTTTATCCCTCCAGCTGCACACACTGAGGCCGCACGGCTTCGGAGGAGCACAGCGGAAACCTGCCAGAATACATCTGCAGAACTGCAGCTTTAGGATCAAGGGGTGACTTAACCCCAGCTCAGCTGTGAGGTGTCTGTGATGGGCTGTCAGGGGCTCCCTGCTCGGGCTGCTTTGCCCTGGGTTAAGTCACCAGAGGCAGGTGGGGCTGCCTGCCTGGATAAAACCAGGATAGAGGCAACGAGCGAGCACAGGCGCATCTGTTTAACCATTAGGCCACGTTCACCCTTCCTGCGGTGGTCGCAGAGCAGCTCCCCCCGGGAGCAGTTCAGCCCATTTCATCAGTAGCTCCTCTCCCGCTGACATTTGCTGCTGACATTGCCCAGCCACGGCTTCACCTTCTGAGCAAATATTTAGCTTGGATGGGAAGAAGACTGCTCCGAGGATGTGGGAAGCCAGCCTGGAGCTGGATCCCCCGTGCTCCCTCTGGCCCCTCTTTATTACCTGCGGCCCTGGAGGAAAGCAGGCCTGGGAAAGCGATGCTCTCGCTGCAGCGTGCGTGAGATGAGCTGTTAGCCTGAGCGATGCTTTGAGGGCAGAAACCCCGCGTGCAGCGTGTGCTGGGGCTCAGCAGAGCTCTGACTGATGCTGTGAGAGGAGGGAAGGACCATGAGTCCCTCAGCTGCAGCACGTTATAAGCTAATTCTTTACCCACTTTGCTCTGCTGAAGCACTGGGTACCATGGGAGGTCCCAGGCTGCTGCGCTCGCCTCTGAGGCTCATGGCCTCAAGAGTCCTAAAGTACTTACTGCCTTTGAGATAGGATGCTTAAGCACCCTCTTAAGGTCCCAGTGCCCGTATTCCCCAGCTTTGGAGCTTTCCTGGGCATCTGGCTTACATGGGGGTAGGAAGAAACACAGAGAAAACCGCTCTGTGGATATTCAGGGCTGCTAAAATGGAGACGAGTGGCGAGGACTCACGGAGGAGACCACACAGATGATAACGTTTTGATTTAGTGAAGCCTCTGAGGCCTCAGTTCGTATCCTCACCCCAGGGAAGCCTGGAGAGAGGATTTTGTGGTTGACTGAAAGGGCCCTCAAACGGCGTGGTCAGGGTGAAGCCCTGGCCACCGGCTGTGCTGATGCCCTGCCTTCTTGTAGGACCCTGGGCAGAAATCACTGATGCCCGTGCACCCAATCTCATCCACCCCTGCTGTCCCGGCAGCACCGGGGAGGGACAAAGGGAAGGGCGCCCAGTTTGCAGCCCCCCCCGGACTGTCCCTGGTAGCCAGGAACTGCTGGTGGGGTTTGGTGACGTCCTTCACCCAGGACAGGTAAGAGGGGAGCACACGGAGCAGTGCCTGCAGTCGGGCCCTGGCGCTGAAGGATGGCACGAGCGGCTGCGGGAGCCCTTGGTCGGACAAAGCCTTTATGGCTGTATTTGTGCAGGCGCCCCGAACGCGCGGACCTTTATTCTTTCAGGATTCAAACTAAAGGTCATTTTCTGTTCCCTTCCAGAAAGAAAAAAAAAAAAAAGAGAGAGAGAGCAAAAAAAAAAAGTGAATTCCTCTTGACGCAGATCCCCTTCCCCTCTGGATGGGAGCTCAATTGTTCTTGCAAGCAAACTCCAAATCTGCCCCTCGCATTCACTTCCTTTTTCCTGCCCGAAAGGAAACAGAGATTTCTGCCTGTGTGAACTGCTCCTTTATTTAAGGATACAAGCAAATAGCTAACTGCTAATTCAGAGCCGGCCTCTCTGCACTTTAGCATGCTGCACGGCAAAACAAAGCAGGAGAAACACCTCCCCGCCCTTCCCCGCTCAATGGTGAGCTGACACTGCCGGCAGGATAATGGGTATTTATGAAAGCTGGACTCAAACATTTACTGAAGTCCAATGCAAACCCAAACCCTTCAGCCAGGAAGTTTTCAGCTACCAAAAATAATCACCAGGCCCTGGCTAATATTTTTAAGGATCGTGCGTTCTTGGGAATTTCCTCTTCCCTGCGTGGAGATAAGTGATAACGCAATAAAGGCAGGGGCCGTTCTGATGCCCTGCGACGTGTCGGAGGAGAGACACAGCACCAGTTCCTTTTTTGGGGCTTTTTCCTAAGCCCTGACTTCTGCATTCGCTGTCTGGCTTTCAGGCTCAATGCCACTTCTCTGTTACGCTGCCGAAACCCAGTGAAGTCAGCAGAAAAGCCGAGGAAGTTTCCTGGGTAGGACTTTGAAGCCAGGGTATAGGATCCACGAATGGGGAGGCACTTTGCTATTACATGCCGCCTTAGCTTTGTTACAAACGCACCGAGCTCGGGCCAGCTGCATGGTGTTTGTCTGAATCATTTCTGCAGAGCGCCGTTAGTGTAACATCCTGCCCATTCTTCTGGTCTTCTCCACGGAGACCTCCTCTGGAGTTAGTCCCATGCAGTGGGATCAGAACTGGCCCTTTGAGTGCGTTTTCCAGCACACCAAGTACTGCAGAAGGATTTCATAGAAACAAACAGTCAGTGAAGGTTTTCCAAACCCCTTGTAGGGCAGGGCAGGGAACAAAGAGAGGAGCTGAACTCTCAGATAGTGATAAATCATCCCGGAGAAATCCAGCTCATCCTTTTCAAACACTCGCGTATGCCAGGGATGGTCAAGTATGTGGCTTGTTGCAGTAAGAGACGGTTCTCACCGACTCTTTACAACATATGCTAATCTTGATTAGCTCTCAAGATGTTCCCGTAGCACCAAAGCAGCCCCCATTAAGCTTTGAAGCAGGGAGAAGCTGTCTTCGCATCCTCAGCATGAAGGCAGGTCTGCGGTGGTCCGTACTCCATCATTCAGTGTTACTTTGTGGGGTTGACTCAAAATGCCTAGCTTGGTTCTTTGCTGGAAGGAAAGTTCTGCGTTCGGGGTTTGAACTCACTTGAAGGACAGTAAACAGAGCAGAATGACGGTAAATGTGTCCATCTGTATCGATGCTCCCAGTGCAGGAGGGAGGCAGCTGGACTGACTGAGTGACATTTTGGCAGTGGAAAATGTTTTCCCATCTCTCTGTACTGGAAGAGAGGCACCAGGGATGTGCTGGGACCCCATCTCCTCATACCTTGCACTGGGGGGACCATACAGCTTTCTCAGCCCAATGAGGAGCCCAGGCACTCAGGTCCCTATTCAGCCTGTGATAATGCATTGCAATGAGAGAGGCCCTCACAGCTCAGCCCTGCAAGCGGAGGAGACGTGCTTTGTCCTTGCAAGGACAAGGAGGCACCGAGCCCCCCGCAGTGCGGCTCTGACCCTCTCTGTGTGTCTTTCCATTGCACACAGCTTGCAGAAAGATACGGTCTTGCTCAAATATTTTCTGAGTGCCTGATACCTTTCTGCAGCAAGAGGTATCTGTGAGGGAAACAAAGCTGCCCCGGCAGGACAGCGCTGGAACCTTATCTCACGGCACAGGGGAGATAAAACAGCCCTTTACCAAGCTGGCTTCGCAGAAGAGAGGCTCTGGGCTTTCTCCCATCCGTGTCCCCGATGCTATCACAACAGCAGCAGCAGGGCCACGTCCCCAACCTTGGCTGCACCAGGGTCCCAGTGGTACCCCAGGCTGCAGAGCAGGGCAGTTCGTCCCCCAGCCCAGGTTTGCTGCCTGTGTGCAAGATGCCGGCCTGCACAATATTTAGTGCCTGCTCCCTGTCTCCCTCACTTTCTCCTCCTTTCTTATCAGGCTTTGCTTGAACCCTTGGTCAAGAGCAAGCGTGAGAGGTTCCCTGCACCACAGACACAGCACGGGAGCACGTGCCGGGCTTCAAGCACGCACTCAGGCATTGCCCGCAATAGAAGCACTTCCCTGGCTGGGGCTGTGTCCCGCACGTAGCCTTTGCTTTGGCCTATTTCCATGTTAAAAACGGCCTGGAAGAACCTACCAGCCTTCTGTAGGAAGCACTACTTAAAGTCAGCATTATAGAGGTCAGCCTCCAGCCTTCGGTCATCGCAACCCCAGCCCCTTGTGCAACAGGATGATGAGCATCTCAGTAACAAACTGGTAGCAACCAGCCTTTGGTGCTAACGAGCAGCTTCTTGCACCAATGGGAGGGAGGAGAGGCCCTGTGGGGGTCAGGACACCTTGAACGGTGGGTTTATTGCTAAAGTGGAGACACCTGAGAAACAAGAGACCTGAGCAAAGAGGAGGTCTTTGCCCAAAGTGGGCCCAAGCTGACTTCTCTCCAGTGGCATTGGCAGCCTTTGCTCCTGGCAGTGTTAATGGCCCATCCAGCCATCCCTGGATGCTGTTCACGGTGCTTCCCAAGTGTTGAAAGTCAGGAGTCTCTCTGACTCTTACTGTCGGAGATAAAACAAGCACTTAACCGTGAGATAACAAAGCTGGAGACACAAAACCCCTTGAGCAAGCTGAAACACACAGGAAGACCTTGGAAGAGGCAGCTATCCCAAAGCCCCTTCCCAAACCAGCCATCGTGTGCCGCAGGTGCTTCAGTGGTGAGGGTTTGCTTTAACAATAATGCTTTTTTTAATTCTCATGGAAATCAGGGGGAAAACGGATCATAAAATAGGCCTGGCCTCAAAGGGAGCCGTGTGGGCAGGGGGAATTCAGCACCGCCACATCAGCTGACAGGAGGGCAGGATGCCACACTAATTGGCTGGTGCTAATGAGGTGCTAAAGCCCCCTCGCTGCCATCCCCCTCCTCAATTCATGCCTGACCGGCCTGGAATGCTGCAGTGATGGAGCAGGGGGTTGGGGACCACAGGGAGGTACAGGCAGAGGCAGGGCTGTGTGGCCAGGCATGGCGAGGTGTGTGGCACCAAGCCTGTGGTCACACCGTAACTAAGCCTTGGCTGGTACCCCAGTATTCCCAACACGGACGTCCACAGGAGGATCATGCAGCGGCTCTGCAGGATGAAGTGTCATGATTTCAGGTTTAAAACTACCCATTCATATAGACCGCTTCCCGCTCGGCAGCCGCTGCTAAAGGTACTAAGCACTGGGTAAACAGGAAGTGTTTTCCACACATCCCATTTCACTCCTGCAGCTCCGCTGCTGGGGCCAGAGCAGTCCTGCTCCGTGCTCAGCATCACGTTGCTGGTGGCTGATGTCCCAGTCATGCACCATGACCTGTGTTCATCCTGGGCAGAGGACACGGCAGAGATAGCAAAAGGGCCAAGTGGTGGTTGCTGCAACTGGTAAACTGGGCCTGGAGGCTTCAGTTTTAGGGGGGGGACACGTTAGGAGCCTTCGTGCAGGCTCTGTACATTGCAGGAATGAGCCTGTGCGTCTGCTGCTGATGGTGAAAGCTCCCATCTCTGGACCTGAGTTTCCAGTGTCCAGCACCTCTGACCTGAAAGGAGCACCCATTGCTGCCTCTTCTCTATGTGCTGTCCATGCACGCCCCGTAACTTTGCATAGGGAGCTGCTGCTTAGAACTTTGGGCTGAAAACCAGACATAGGCTCTCCCTAGAGGTTAACGTAGCCTGGGCCCACAGACACACACAGCGTTTCACGCACAGCCGAGCACAAACACACTCTTTTGCCTGGAAGAGCCTCCCCTGGACAGTCTCACTGCCAGGGAGCCAGCAGCGCTCACAGCACATGGTCACCTATTGCTGGGAAGAACGATGGGCGGCAGAAAGCAGCCTTTAAACCCTGTCTGCCAAGGAAAACACGGGGGGGGCTTTCTTTAGCCATGCATTTATATAAATAAACACAGGAATATTCTGCAGCTCCCAGGGGATGGCCCCGTGTAATATTTTGCTGAATAAGGGTGGGAGCAATCCTCTGCTCACCGTAAGCCTGCGCACAACCGCCCCGGAGCGCGTGGTATGGGCTGGGGACGCAGCTGTGCTGCAGGGCAGCCCTGGATGACGTGTCCCAGGCCCACACCGTGCACGCTGCCTGGGCAGGGATGCTGCGGGGTCCCAATGCCCGCAGCAGCAGGCGGTGACAGCCTGGCAGCCATAGGGCTGCTTGATCGTCAGCCTGAGGACATGGTTTAGGGCTGGTCTTGGCGGTGCTGGGGAATGGTTGCGCTTGATCTTAAAGGTCTTTTCCAACTTAGATGATTCCATGATCCTATGATTGCACCTTCTGAGGGAACAGAGAAATAATTGTGGGCGCCACAGCCCTCATGTTCCAGAATGTCCCCTTTCCTAGCATGGTTGGATTGAAGTTTCCCATTCCCAGTAAGAAGTGTACCATTCCTCCTCTGGCCAACCAGAGCCAAGGGCACATGTACACATATATTAACTCTGAGAGTGCAGTCAGCTTTGCAGCAGAATAGCCTTCAAAATCAGGGTACTGGGGCAGTTGTCTCCGCATCTCTCTGCTGCCCAGCGCTGGGTGATGTCCTGCCACCTCTGCTGGGTGATGTTCCGCAGGTTTAGTGGCCCAAACTGCATGTACCTTGTTCTTTTCCAATGCAGGACAGTGTGATGGGGGTGAGAAGCCACCCAGCAAGCTGGCTGACCACTGTGCTGTGACCCAAACTTCAGGGGGTTACAAATACCCCAGATCTGGTGCCTAACATCAACATGGCCCCTCTTGAGAAGATACCTACAGCCCTACCGTGCTTGGCCCTGGCACTGAGGGTCCCCAGTGGCCCCTGTCTACCCCTTGACATGGAAGGAGAAGCGCCTGTGATGGGGCTGTGGAATGTGCCCCATGGCAGTGGGGCAGGCGGGCGGGGGGCCTGGAGGGAGATGTGCCCATGTCCCCAGGGACACGCGGCTGCCTCCTCTCCATGCCGTGGACATCCCCATGGGCATGGTGTGGGGGAGCCGCCCCGTGGCCCCTCTCCCCCTCCGGCCGTGTTTGTTCTCCTCGCGGCGCCCGTTATCAGAGCACAACACACACAGGAAGTCCTGTCTGGGATTGTCCATCCCCGGCCTGATTTATACAGGAAGAAAAGCATAAAAAGCCTCCCTTTCCCACCTCGGCAGCCACCTCCTGCCTGTGCGTGGCCATGGCACGAAGCAGCTGCCCAGGCCCGCCGGACCCGGGGCAGCCGGGCAGGGATGGCTGCTGGGAGGCACCGGGAAGCGCAGCAGTGGCAGCGGGGCTGATCCCGGCACAGCGGGCGATGGCAGCGCCCCGCAGGTACCCAAAGAGCTGCGGCCATCACTGCAGCAGGGACGGGGTGGATGGGACGGGATGGAATGGGACGGGGGACTAGGGCTGGGGGCAGTGGGAGCGTGTCCTCACCAGGGCTCTGAGTGGGATTTTGCCCCTGCTCAGGCAGATGCAACATTGGGAGCCCAGGGAGCTGGCTGAACACACAGCACTGGCAAAGGGCTGCTGAAGCAAAAGGGGTTTTCAAGCATCCTTCGGCTGAGGCTGTGTGAGCCGCGCACGTGCTGAGCCGAGGAGCGTCTCCAGCGGTGGCTTGCTCAGAGCAGAGCCCAACCTGCGGCACTGTTAGGTCTAATTCAGCCCCCTGGCACTCAGGCTGCTTTCCAGGAGCGGAGAACTCGGAGGGTCGATTTCACCTCTGTGCATGTAGAGGAAAGCAGCAAACACTTGCAAAGTGCCTGTGAGATAGCTGGAAATTCTGAGCAAATCCCTTTTCTTTCCATAACTCGTTCTCTTTTTCCATCTGTCTGCTCTCTGAACACCTCTGGTACAGCACCGCATTGTTCACCCTCCTGCCTGCACTCCCCTGCCTGTGCTCTCCCCTCCGCACAGCAGGACCCCAAGCCACGATGCTGCTGCTTTCAGGTTGCTCTGTAACAGAGTCCAGCCCCTGGATGCCGGCAGGATGCGGGCAGGATGCGGTGCTGCGTGCAGGACATGGTGCTGCGGGCAGGGACCGTCCCTGCTGTCACGCAGACCTGTGCTTGCCCTGGCTAACGGCCGAGCCCAGAGTGTGCCGGTGCGTGCCAGGAGCTGGGCAAAGCCTCTCAGATTCACAGCCATGGCGCTGGGTGTTTGCCTCTCTCTGCTTTCAGCCACCTGTGGGTCCTGCCGTGCTGGTCTGTGTCATTGCACGGTGCAGGCGGGAGGCTTTCAGTCCAGGATCTGGGTTTTTGAGGGATAAAAGGCTGGCCATGGATAGCAGCAGCTGGGATGCCCAGGCGCTGTCTGGCTGCACAGAGCAGGACCACAGCGGTGTATGGCTCTCAGTAGAAATAACCCAGCGTACTTCCCAGGGTCTAACATCCACCGACTCAATTCCCTGGGCAGAGAATCAAACATAAGAAATAACACGGCTTTGTCAGTAGTAAAAGTGATTTATAAACAGATTGGGAAGCTGGGAGAGACAGATGGCCAGATGCAGTGGCTGGACCCTGAGCTGAGTAACAGCAGCGAACACAGAGTCTGCCCTGGCACTCTCTGAATGCTACTCCCTGTGACCCGGCGTTCATTCTGCCCATCGAGTCAGTCCCCTCTCTGCTGTGCAGCCACCAGCTCGGCACAAGCTTCCCGAGAGGTAAGGAAGAGAAATTGAACCCGGGCTGCGGGCTCGTCTGAGCCGTTCCCCAGGCTCTGCTGCTGCAGATGGGGCTGCTCCGGGGGGACAGGTTTACAAACTGCAGCAAATGAGAGCACACGACCCTGACTCAGTCCCAGCAGCAGCAGAAGGGAGGAACGCAGGGGGAGGGTGAGCTTTGAACTAAGGAAAGGGTCTCTGCAGCAGAAGAGGGTGCTCACAAGTGCGTTTCACTCTGTCCTCGCTTGCGTTCCTGTCCTGGCCATAGCCGGGGAGGTGGCTGCAGAGCAGCTCCAATTGGTGCAGGTTCCTGGAGCTTTCTCCTGATAGAGGAGGGGAATCAGAGCAAAACCCAGCCCTGTGCTCAACGCTCTCCTGAGCTGCTCGCTGCCATGGCTGCGGTGAAGGGATGGAGCCGTGCATGCAACCCCCTGCAATCCCCACCATGCTCCTCAGGGGGCGGTTCCCGGGGAGGATGCGCAGGGAGCAGCAGTGTGGGGACCGTTCCCTGCTGACTAACGCCACTTTTGCCAGGGAGGTTTCTCAGAAAGCCACAAAATCCAGTTTATTCCTGGCTGAGATGAATCATTTCCCAGCTCTCACACGGCAGCCATCGCTGCCTCCTCTAAATGTAGATAAGAACTCATCTGTGTGCACAGAAGGGGGAATAAACGTGGCTACAGGACGTTGCCCTGCTCACACATTCAGCGTTGCACAGCTGCAGATCTATGTCTCTATGGTCGCCTCAAGTTATGATGTCCCCAAGACACTTAATGCTTGCAAAGTTCTTACTCAGGCAAAAAGAGTCCCTTTGTGGGAATCAAATCTCGGTCACAATATGCATAGCTCTGGGCAAGTGGTGACGACAGAGCGAGCCCTATGGGCCAAGTACTCCTCTTGGTTTGACCTGCTTTGATCCCACTGACATCAATGGGCTCCTCTAGATTTCCACTGAGATAACTGGCCTGCAGCTGACGCAACCCAGAACAATATGGGGCGTAGCGGAGTAGTGGGAGGTCATTTTCCTCCCGGAGCTCTGCAGAGCAGGCTGCTCCGAAGCCTACGCTTAAGCATCAAGTTTACAAAGAGCCTTCTGAAGAGCAGGAGAGTTTGTCCTAGCCTGGGAAAAGCCATTCCCCCTCTCTTCAGAAGCACCACAAATTCCTATTGCTTTAGCAAGTGCTTCCAGCTCTGCGCAAGCCTCCTGCGGAGGCCAGCGAGAGCCCATTGTACACAGCAGGGATGGGGGCAGCCGCGGCTGGAAGCAGCGGCGCAGTTTTGCATCTGTATGTGTGTCACTCTTCTGTCTGTCCCCATCCGTCTGTCTCCATCTGCCACCGCTGCAGACACGGCCTCAGCTTGGGGAAGCGCTCGTGTGCTCGGGCACGTCCCATTTGCTGTCCTGGGCTGTGAGCGCTCCTCCCTGAAGAGAGGGCTCCTGGTGCGGGACCTGAGCACTCATCTCCCATTAATGCTCCTCTGTTAATCGTTCCTTTCTCATGCCTACAGAACCAGAGCAAAGTTGAGTTCCAGCCCCCTCACGGGCTCTAGGGAATGGGGAGGTGGGTGAAACCCTCACCCAGAGCCAGCCCCGTGCTTTGGCCAGCGCTCAGTGAGCCTCACAGCTCACACTGGTGGTAAAAGCAGTGGGAGACAAGGAGCTTTTGACATCGCTAACTCAAAGAGGGAGGATGGGCAGAAATATTTCACTCTTGGCTTGGAGACAAGCATTAATATGAGATACCGTGGGAGCACGCTTCTGGTGTGCAAGGGGGGAGCGCTGCAGGAAACATGGGAAGGCTCCAGCCCAGGGAGGACTTCGCATTCAGACACTCACTGGCAGGAGCCAGAGCCTGTGACTGCCCTTGTCAGACGCTCATCACACCGGTACTGACAGAGCCAACGGGCCTGATCCTCCCACCCTGCACTGGTGCAACCCCTCTGCTTCCAGGGGAGCTTTGCCAGGCTGTGTCCTGGGGGATTTCCTCCATGAATATTAGCATATAAGACACTGAACCCTCCTTAAGAGAGGAGGATTAAATGCTCTTTTAACGGGATATATGCAGTCCTTAAGCAGCTGGCACGGGCACTTGCTTGAGCAAAGGCTTGACCCAGGAAACGGAACTGAAAAGCAAGCATTTTGTGATTAAAGTACTTGCAGAGTGTGCAGATGCTTGCAGTGCACCTGGGGAGCAATTGCCTGATGGCTGAGGAGGCTCTAATGCAGAGGGACCTGAAAGGCGATGTGCTTAGTCCTGTGATGGGTGTCAGTGTCCCACAAGGAGCTGGAAGATGAGTGCATGAGGGGTGCTGGGTGTCAGTGAGTCCACCCACTTCTCACCATCGACTTGACACTCGTGCAAGGGTCACCTGGGCAGCTGGGGAGCTTGCATACCCCCAGGACAGTGTCAGCAGGAATGGGGCATCCCGTTTCCTTGGGTTCTTGGAAAATCCCAGCCTTGGCGTGACCTCCATTGCAAGCTCGTGTTGAGCGAGGGGAGGATGCTCCTATACACCCGCTGTGCATCCTGCCCTGTGCAGCAGGGAAGGGACGGCGTCCCCGGGCCCTAGCACCGGCACTACGGTGCTTCCCCACGCACCAGTGAACATTCGTGGAGTGGGCTCAGTGCCAGACGCAAGTACCCTGTGGCCAGGATCCTGCTTTCATCCTCCACCCCACCCCACAAGGACATTGGGGAGCATCCAGGGAACCCCTCACTGTGGGCAGGGGCTGGTCACTGATCTCTGCCTGCATGACCAGGGGAGTGTAACAGCGTTTTCTGTTCTCACAGTAAGAAACCAAGATGCTCCGTAAGGAAAGGACCCGTGCCCAGGACAAATGATGGAGCACAGTGGATAAGGTGAGTGCTTTGGCTGTGGGATCCGATCCTGTGCTTTCAGTGTGGTCAGACAGGAAAGCTTTCCGCTGTTTTCCAAGTGCACTTTGCAGTTATTGGGCCAGTTGAGCATCATCTCCCCCGTACAGCACAGAGCACAGTCACACTGTGCAATGAGGTCCTTACCAACCTCTCAAGGCTCCCGGGGAAAGTTGCCTGGGCTTTGCGCTCCTGAGATTAAGTGAGCTGAAAACATTCCCCAGAGGTGGGCTGGATCCAGACAGAGGGAGCAAACCTGCTTGTGCCCTCTGAGATGCTGTGGGACGTGGAGCTGCGCTTCCACCAGCACCGGGAGCCTTTCCTGTGCTGCTGGGGGATCCCGTCTCCACGTGCTCCTGGAGCTCCATCTTCTCCAGCGCATCCTAGAGCTGATCCCGCTCCCTTCCCCAGGGAGCAGCTCACCAAAGCAGTTTATGCTCTGTGTCCACGGGTCCATCCAGGACCCCACACCAGCACATCGAGCACCCATCAGCTTCCCTGGAGGGTGCAGCTCCAGCTCAATCAACAGCCTCAGCGTATCCATGAGGAAATAGGAGGGATGGGCCAGATCTCAGTTGCTCTTTTGGGGCCATTATTGTATAACCGGTAAATATTTCCTTTACATGCCTACGTGCTTTCAAAATACAACTGCAAAGCTTAATTTGGCGCCCGAGCCATTGCAGAAACAATAATCCTCTGGCTCTCATTTCCCAGAGCAAACTGCAGACGAAACAAGTGGCAGCTTGGCACAACCCGAGCTGCGCAGTTTGCTTGGATAAATAACGCCCGAGGAATCCTTTCAGCATCCTTGGGGGCTTGCTGGGAACCAGCCTCCCTGTCCTGGCGCTTCATCGCCTGCTCCCGGAGGACTTTGCTGTTGTAATGAGCTCAGGGGGATTAACGGGGCACGGGGGGCTGTGTGTGGACCGGGGCGGTGTTAGGTCTCTAACCTAGGGAAGGGTGATGTCTCCTCTTGGAATTATCTGTCCTCCTGGGGGTGCAGAACCAGCTATAGCGGTTTTTAGCGAGGTGAAATGACTTCACTCTGGCCACTGGTGCGGGACCATTTCACCCTGGGCCGGGGGCTGTGCTGGGATCTCCCTCTCTTGCCGTTAATCCCCAGCCCACCCAAGCGAGCTGCTCGGGGGGAGAGGAGCCTGGTGTCCACACAGTGTGGGGCAGGCAGAGGCTGTGGGGCTCAGCCTGCGCTAAGGACTCCTCAGGTGAGGCTCCGGATCAGTGCAGGGACCGGGATCCCCCATAAACCCCATCTCCAGCGGGATCCAGCGGCAGCGCACGGGGCACAGCCCCAGGATGTCCCCAGCAGCGCCAGGCTCCCCCGGGGGAATCCGGCCGTGTCCCTGCATGTCCCCCCCCCAGGGACCGAGCTTCCCGGGGGTCCCGCCGCGTCCCCGGCTCCGTGTCCCCCTCCGGGGGCAGGTGGCGGCCGGCGGGGCCGGCGGGGCGGGGGCAGGCGGAGGCTCCCCGGGCCCCGGCGCTTCCCCCCGGCCGGAGGCTCCGTTTTCCTCCCGCCTGAGCTCATTGGGCCGGGGCGGAGGGACCGGCTCGGGCCGGGGGAGGAAACGCGCGGGGGCCGCGGCGCGGCGGCGACTCCGGCTCCGGTTCCGGTGAGTCCCGGCGGCCGCGTCCTCCGGCGGGCAGGGACGGGACGGGCGCGGGGCGGCGTTTGGCGGAGCGGGACCGGGACCGGGACTCGCTGCGGCAGCGCGGGCGGGAGGGGGGGGGCTGCGGCGGGGCTGCGGGAAGGGCCCGCCCGACCGGCGGCGGGGGGGGCAGCGCCCGGGGACCGGGCTCGGTCTGCTCGGGCCGGGGGGAGCAGCCCCGCGACGGGGCCGCGGCTCCCGGCTCCTGTAGAGCCCCGGGGTACCCGACCCCTGCATCCACCCCCGGGCACCCGCGCCCTGCACTCTCCACACCCCCCGGGATACCCCGATCCCTGCAGCGCCCCCGGGATACCCGTGTCCTGCGCCCCGCTGCGGCGTCCCCGTCCCCGCTCCATCCTGCACCCGCATCCCGGCCAGCACAGAGAGCAGCGGGAGGCGTGCAGCAGGGAAAATCCCCCTCCAGGAGGGTTTGGCTGCCGGGGCAGGTCCGCACGCAGCTGGGAGCAGCGGTTTCACCTGCAGAACCAGGCTAGGAGGCTTGAAAAGGTGCAGCTGTGGCCTTCCCATGGGGATGATTCCATGCTCCTGAGGGACTGGGTTCTCTTGCTCCACTTTGCAGGCAGACCCCGATTCCTGCTGCTGCATCAGCTGGGGTTTAGCCTTGGTTTCATGGGCAGAGCTGGACAAACCCACTCGCGGGGCTGGATTTGCCCGTGGTTGCTGTGGCAAGTGAAGGCTTGGGAGAGTTATGGGAATGTTTCTGGCTGTGACAGAGGGACCCCAGGCTCAGCGGGGCAGTGCCCCTGAAACAGCAGGAGCTCAGATGCACCCACACGGCTTCACTTGCACGGGGCTTCACCTCTTCATTCGAGAGACTTAGAAAGGCAGTGACAAAACGACAAAACCTTCTATTACTTTTATCCTTCTTGAGCATGAAAAGCTTTTCCTTTTGTGCTTTGAAAGAGGAGGATTAGAATAGGTGGTGGCAAGAGGCTGGAGCATCCTCAGCGGCTTTAAAGAGGCTGATTTTCATCAACTCGTTACAAATCAAGTGGAGAGTATCAGATTTTCCGCTTTTGGAACAACTTCTGCTGTGGAGCAGCCCTCGCTGTGGGACCGGAGGGATGCTCTGACCGCTCGCGGTGGGGCAGCGCTGCTCCGCTTCAGAGTGAAACAACAAACTCTGTTTCAGGCTTGTGCCCCTCGTTTCTTGCCTTCCCCACAGGGAAACTCCGGCAGGAGCCGCGGGAATCCCGAGGGAGGCTGGAGATGGTTGGCAGCACTGGCTTGAGGCGCAGCAGCACCGGCCTGGGGCTGCGGGGCTGTGAGGGAACCGTCCCAGGGTAGCCCTCGAACAGAGGCTGAGCGAGCAGCGAGGAGCACACCGGTGCCCTGCGGTGTCTTGGGGAACACTGAGGGGAAAGGAGGTTTCTTCACTGTGCTCAAGGCCAGGTTGGATGAAGCCTTGGGTGGGCTGGTTTAGTGTGAGGTGTCCCTGCCCATGGCAGGGGGGTTGGGACTGGATGATCTTGAAGTCCTTTCCAACCCTAATGATTCTATGACTCTATGCTCCCTGCAGCTCACCCAAGATTTGATCTCCCGATGGAGGAGGTACCATAGATCAGCCACTAAAGATTGAATTTATTGCTGTGTTTGGAGGGGAATGGAGGTTTTAGATCACCAAAATCCTCCTCACTGCCTCAAAGCTGGGCTTGAGGTTAAGATGGTTACTGTGGGTCTGGGCTTCAGCAGTTCCCTGCTGGGCTGTGCTCCATGGGAACAGCTCGCAGGGCTGTAGGAAGGGGTGGGGATGTGGTTGTCCCTCCTGTCCTGGAGCCAGAGCTTCGGCTTCTGCAGTGCTGCTGAATTCAGGGTCTGGATGAGGATCCGATGGTGGTTTACAGCAAACCAGTTGAATTGCTGTGACACGAGCCCTGTTGCTCAGCCAGGCAGAGCCGTGTGCTCCACTCAGGCCTGGAGCACGGAGAGGAAGGGCAGCTCAGCCAGTGTCCCCCTCGCTCAGCACCATCATCACAGACACGTGCCCAAAGCATTTGGTGTTAGGGGGCAGGAAGGCTGCATCTCTCCATGTGTGGCTCTGCATCTCTCCATGCCTCAGTTTCCCCACCTACATGAAGGAAAAGATGCTTCTGAGCGCCCTGGAGAAGGGCTTTGGGAACTGCTGGGTCTGCAGGTTTGGGATGGTTATCCCTAACGACGTGCTTTGGAGGTAGGAATTGTCCCACATGAGGTAGGGAATGAGCCTGCAGCTCTCCAGTCTAATCCCCCTCATATCATTGAGGGATTTCATACAGCTTACGTGCAGCTCTCCGTATTTCCAGTTGCAGAGGGTGCGTCTTGTGTGGCCTCCCTGTAAAGCTGCTCCTTCCTCAAGGTTTAATCAGAAAGATTGATTCTTTCTTTAACTGGGGTATCCTTAAGGTGGGTTCTTCAGTTCTTCCTCCTGTAACTGCTGCCATCCGGAGGCCAAGCGTTTTGTTTAAGTCAGATACTGTTTAAATTGGGTATTGTTTAAACTGGATAGTGTTTAAATTGGATATTGTTTGTGGCCTTCCTCAGCCTTGTTTCATGTGTCCTCTGCTAGAGAATCAAAGCCTCTTTATGTGTGACTCGGTCAGTACTGGCTCTGCAGACGGTACATTCGCCCCTCACAGCCCTTTTCTCTGGCGAGAGCTTGTATTTTAAAGAGAAGATCAGATTTCAGTGTTATGTGGTGGGAACATGCAGCTCTGCAATGCTCTATGGATTAAGAAATTAGGGGCCATTGTTTTGCCCTCACTGCCTGGAGTTGGCAGCGTGTTTCATGTGGCGCAGGTCCCCTCCCGGCCACCCGACAAGCAGCAGCGTGGCCCCTGGTGCCATGAGAGCATCCCCTGTGTGCTGAGCCTGGTGTGCCCAAGGGTGAATCACTGCCACGGCTCAAACGCGTGGGGCAAAGCGGGTTTGCCCTGGGGGAGCACGCACCCACTGGGGTTCAACTTGGCGATGGCCCCGCCGTGCTTTGGCACAGGACGCCAGCAAGCACGCTTCTGCCCCAGCCCTCCTGTGTCCGTCCAGCGCCGTCCCTCTGACCCCGAGCGGATCCCCGCCGGCTGTCCCCAGTGGGACGGATGCTGCGCGCTCACCCTGCTCTTGTCTCGCCGCAGGGATCCCCGCCGGCGGACCCGACATGCGGTAGGAGCCAGCGCTTCCCACCGGAGCCAGACTGGGGCGTGCGGCGCAGCCCGGAGCGCCGCGGCAGGGCCGGGACATGCCCCGCGGCGGCTGCCTCCTCCTCGGACTCCTCCTCGCCCTCAGCGTGCCCGGCGCGGCCGCGCTGGCCCGGGCAGGGTAAGCCCCGCGCTGGCTGCGCCTCCCGTGTGCGCCCATCTGCGTGCCCCAGCGAGGGGCAGCCTCCCCGGGGGGCACGGGCGCTGCTGAGCCCACGGAGCTCCGGGCTGGTGTGGAGCTGGGAGAGGGCCCTGTGGTTCCTCCCGGGGCAGCCGGGGCTCCGCAGCCCTTCTCTCCTTGGCTGCTTTGCCACTGGAGGGAAAAAGCCTCTCAGAGGAAATGCTCTGGCTCTGTTTAGCTGCTCGCAGGGGGCACAGACACCGAACCTCATCCGGCCCTGAGCGGTCCATGAGTAGTTATTGTCTCTTTCAAGCAGAGCCTTGCACAGAAATACCCCTGCAATCTCGTTGTCACACCAGTCGCCTTGCAAACAAGCCATCAGGGAAGGATGCAGCATCCCAGCTCTCAGGGGATGCCCGGTCCAGGCACAGAAAGCCCCTGGTGGGTTGTTGCTCACTGTGGTCCATGGTTCTTTGAGCCTGGTGCTGGCAGCTCCAGTGATTCCCCTTCCTAGAACATGGGTCCAATTCAGTGCCCTGGATCCCAGCACAGCCTGGGCAGGCCCAGCTCCATTCTCACTGGGTCAGAAGGAACCCAGAGCTTGGTTTCATCCCAGGCCAAAAGGAGCAGGAGCTCAACACCCACCCCAGACACAGCTCATTGCCTGCAGGGTTTGGTTTTACACCGAAACCCTCTCCTCTGGCGTTAAACCTTTTCCGTTCTGCTGGTGGCTGAAGCACAGCCTGAGCTGGAGCTTTATCCTCCATCTGCAAACAAACAATTGCCATTAAAACCTGCATCTTCTATAGCATCAACAGC
Source organism: Lathamus discolor (assembly GCF_037157495.1). Classification (NCBI taxonomy): domain Eukaryota; kingdom Metazoa; phylum Chordata; class Aves; order Psittaciformes; family Psittacidae; genus Lathamus; species Lathamus discolor. The sequence continues at coordinate 1,142,883 of NC_088898.1, read as the reverse complement.
GAGGCTGAGGGGAGCCTCTGGAGTTAATAGAAGCCATCTGATGGCCATGCTAATTCCCAGGCTTTTATTTGAGTCTCTAATTGGGCTGGGATGCTGAGGCGAGCAGAGAAGCTGCTCAGTGGGACTGAGCTGCTGGGGCTGGAAAATGCTGGAAAAAGGGAATCTTTAACCCAGACCCCTTTGGCTGTGAACCTGGGGGCAGTTTTGGGCAGATCACCATTACCTCAGGGAGGCCGCAGGGAGACTTCCCTCTGGCCTCTACTTTCCCTCAATGGACCTGACCCCTCCCTATGAAATCGTTCATCTCCGGTGAGCACGTTTGTGGAATGCAAGTGCCTCAGAAAGGAAAAGTCCTCCCCTAAAGTGAGTGATTTCAGGGGCAGGGAGGCGATGGATGGAAGAAGTGCTCTGGGTAAATCCCCCCTAGAGCCTGGCTCCAGTGGCTCCCCCAGGATGGGTCCGAGGGGAGGAAGAGCCTGAGCAGCGCCAAGGGTTGAAGCCTGAGGTCCCCTCCTGGTCCCTGGGGGATCGGGCACTGCCGTGCCCGTGGTGCTCAGCGGGGAGGGGATGCTGTGAGCGCAGGAGGGGTGCACTGGGCCCAGCGGGGTCTGACCCATCCGCTCTGCTCAGCCGCAGGGTCTGTGCCGCGGGGCCACGGAGCCGCGCCGTTGCCTCCACCGAGTCCCACGTGCAGCCCGTGTACCAGCCCTACCTCACCACCTGCCAGGGCCACCTCTGCAGCACGTACAGGTGAGGACGCTGCCCGCACCATGGACCCCATCCTGGCTGCGGGGCGGAGGGGGGGAATCCTGCCTCCATCCGTGGGGAAGGGGCTCCCAGCCCCGGGAATGGGTGCTTGGGGGTGATGCTCAGCCCCATCCTTGCCTTGCAGGACCATCTACAGGGTTGCCTACCGGCAGGTGTACAGGCAGCTGCCCCAGCCCGTGGCTTCGTGCTGCCCCGGCTGGAGCAGGGCTGATGGACACGCACTCGGCTGCAATAGAGGTAAGAGGCTGCTGTGCCACCCTGGTGCTTGTGCTCATCCTTGCCCCAGGCCCCACGGGCCAGGCAGCTCCTGGCCCTGGATGCGGCCCTCCCTCAGTTACCAGCACTGCCCTGCAGGCAGAGCCTCCCTGTAGGGAAGCATTCACATTTCTGGCATCCCAACCAGATGCTGTTCAATTTCTGATTAACTCCCAGCCTTCCCCCGCTGCCTCGCAGGCATTTTTCCTTTGGGATCACTTATTACCTTTCTAGTTACCAGAGGATAGATAAAATGAGTAAGTCCTTTCCATACAAATCAGCAGTAATGGAAGAGAAACACTTTCAGGAGGCACAAATGAAATGCAGAACGCAATAGCAGATAGTCCACCCCCAGCCCATGCCCATCAGCCATTCTCCCTCCTGCTGTGCTTGCTGCCTGCAGGTGCCTTGGCCCTTCTCCAGGCTGCATCCCAAGGTCCTGTTCATTCTATTCTGTTTATTCTGCTCTCCTATGGAGCCAGGCTGAGAGAGCTGGGCTGGGGCAGCCTGGAGAAGAGAAGGCTCCTGAAGGGGAGACCTGAGAGCAGCTCCAGTGCCTAAAGGGGCTGCAGAAAACCTGGAGAGGGCTTGGGACAAGGGCCTGTAGGGACAGGCCAAGGGGAATGGCTTGAACCTGCCCTAGGGGAGACTGAGCTGAGCTCTTAGGCAGAAGCTCTTCCCTGTGAGGGTGCTGAGGCGCTGGCACAGGGTGCCCAGAGAAGCTGTGGCTGCCCCATCCCTGCAGTGCTCAAGGCCAGGTTGGACACAGGGGCTGGCTGGCGCTGCTGGTGATGCTGTGGTTGTTTTCTATCCCCCAGCTCTGTGCTCGGGGCCGTGCCAGCACGGCGGCACCTGCGCCCTCCCCAACAGATGCATCTGCCCCCCCGGCTGGACGGGACGAGCCTGCCAGACAGGTACGGGCGGGGCCGGGGGCACCAGGGTGGCCGTGGGGCTCCAGAGGTCCTCAGCCCCCAGCCCTTGGTGTGGGACAGGGACCAGCACATGCCTGGTGCTCAGAGCACAGCGGGAGCCGCGGTCCTGCCCCTGCGCAGGCCACATCCTGCCCCAGGGCAGCGGTGCCGGGGGCTCCGGCCAGGAAGGGACGGAAGGGAAGCTCAGCTCCCAGGGGAGCTCTGGCCTGAGACCGTGTGCTTGTAACGAGCCAGGCTTTGTAAACCCCTCTGTGTGCAGAGACCAAACCTGTGAACTGAAAACACCCAGGGAGGGAGGGGAAGGGAGCCTGATGGGCGGCAGGCGCCCAGCTCCGGAGAGCCCCGTGCCCCTCACCAGGACAGGGAAAGGGGCAGCGTGGTGCAAACCGGTCCCAAGTCCTCCCTGAGGCAGAGCGGGGCGGGTGGCATTGACCGCGCTGGGCTGAGCTCAGCGCTGACAGCGCCGGCTCCAGCGCGGGGGGGAAGCATTTCCCCAGTGCCTAAAACAGCTCCTGCGGGCGTGGGCAGCGGTGATGGGCTCTGCGGGCGCGGCCGGCGCAGAGCTGGGACCTCGGGTACAGCGCCCGGGCTGGGCTCTTTGCAGGGGAGAGGACAGGGTCCCACTGGGGTTGGTGCAGGTTTACTCCAGCCTGGGGCAGGGGGAAAGGCTGCCCCCGGTGCCGGGGGTTCCTGTGCTCAGACCCTGCAGTGCTGAGAGCACCCAGAGGGGCCCCCAGCACCAGCTCAGTCCGGTCCCACTGAGTCCCCAGCCCTGTGCATGGCTGAGCCACGGCACCCAGCAGCACCCTGAGCCGCACCTCTGGTTTCAGACGTGGATGAATGCGCCGGGCAGAGCCATGGGTGCAGCCAACTCTGCCTCAACACAGCCGGGAGCTTCCACTGCGCCTGCTGGGAAGGCTTCAGCCTCGCTGCCGACCGCAAGAGCTGCCAGCCCCTGGTGCCAGCGCCGGAGCCAGGAGCCTTCAGCCACGCAGGTAACGTCCCCCTTCAGTGGGAGCTGGGATTAACACCCAGCACCCCAGGGCGGCTGGAGCAGGAGAGGCGACGGCAGCCAGAGCCCTTGAGCTTTATTCTTGGTGACCTCTGCCACCCAACCAACCTCCCTGCGCACACATCCAGCCTCTGCCTCTCTGCAAGGCTCTGACGGAGCCTGGCCACGGGTTGCGGTACCCCGGATGTGGCTGTTCCTTCCATCACCATCTTCGTCACCATCCCTCCCGCAGGGTGCCTGCAGCACGAGGAGCAGCGGCGCCGCTGGTGACGGCCCATTATTACTTTTGGTACGCGCTGTGACACTTCAAACTCGTACCGTGAGTAATAATGCGCCGGGGCCAGCACAGGCAGCGCCCGCCTGGAGAGCAGGGCACGTCTGCACGGGTCCCACGAGCCGCCCGCCTGCATCCCCTGCCCAGAGCAGACCCTGGTGCTGCCTGGTCTGACACAGGCACGGAAGGCCGGGATTCACCACATCTTGTCCTTTAAGCATCGCCCCATTGCCTGAAAACTTCCCGCTTTGTTGCAGGTACCCAGCAGCAAGAAGAGGCTTGTGCCTGTGAGCAGCAGGCCTGGGTCGGTGCTTGGAGCAGGCGTTGGATCCAAATGATGCTCCAGGGACTGATGCCAGGGGCTCATTATGGGGGGAGTGGAAGGCACCAGAGCTTGGCCTGAGCCCTGCAGCACGTTCTCTGCCCAGCACCTTCCCCTTCACCTCAGGCAAAGGGCATTAACTCACTGAGCTTCTCCTGGTCCCTTTCTCAGGTCCCCCCAGTGAAGTGAAGGAAGAAGTGAAAGAGCTGAGGAGCAGAGTGGAAGCGCTGGAGCAGGTAAAACCTGCAGCACAAACCCTCCCTGCCGTGTCCTCACTACCCCGGAGCAGCTCGAGGCCACACTCAGCCCACACTGCTGCAGCCGGGGGTTCCCTCCATCCTGGCTCATTTATAACTTCCCCCTGGGCTCAGATGCTGCAGGATCCCCACTGGGCTCCAGGGGTTCCAGCCCTACAGCCCTCTGAACACAACCGAAGCCCCCGAGTGGTTTGGTGGGTGCTGCACCCCACAGGGACACGCTCAGCGCTCCCCTTCTCCCCGCAGAAGCTGCAGTTGGTGCTGGCCCCCTTCCACAACCTCATGCCTTCCGTGCCCGAGGACGTCGGCGCAGACCCCATCAGCCGCCTGTCCCACTCCCTGCAGCAGCTGGACAGGATCGAGTCCCTGAGCGAGCAGATCTCCTTCCTTGAGGAGCGCCTGGAGACGTGTGAGTGCCTGAAGCAGGGCTGGAGCATCTCACTGCTCCCACCCTGGCCCCGGGGAGCAGATGTGGGCCAGCAGGATCACGAACACATGTGCCACTCTTAATCTCTGCCTTCCTAAGCTCAGCAGCCTGTAATTAACAGCAGATGAACACAAGCAGCCCATTAGCTCCGTTGCAGAGCTGGTTCTGTGGCTGCACCATCTGACTGCCCCCATAGCAGCCAACAGTCCTAAGGCTGGCACATGGGAAGGCGGCTCTGGGGCAGGAGTGGTCGCGTCCCGCACTGGGCGGCTGCTCCCTTCCTGTGCTGCCCTTAGAAGAGAAACCCCAGCTCCGAGGAAACGAACAGCCCCCGAAGCCCATCAGGAGGGGTCAGGGAGCGCAGGAGGAGGCAGATTTACGAGCCTGGGAAGGTTCAGACATTTCCCTTTGAAGTCCATGGACCAGGGGGGTCCCCAAGTAGCAGACTCTGAAGAAGAGACCCTGGTGAGAGCTGTCACGGGTGAAAGGGCTGAGGAGAGGGGGTCCTGCCCATCCCCGCACGGCCCCGAGGTGTGTGCAGAGCTCGCTGTAGCTTTGCTTTGGCCACTGTTTCAACGGGCAGCTCCCTGCAGCTGCTTTGCACATTAACTGCAGTCAAACAAGCCCAGAAACCAGGCCCGGTGCTCGCAAAGACTCGAGGGGAAACAGTTTCAGGGCAGAGCCGTCCCAGGTCACTGCCTGCGGTAATGGCTTAGCTAGAAAAGACTTCAAAGAACCTGTCTGAAGAGCAAGGGGCAGCAAGCAGACACTTAACAACCACCTCAGGAAGGGGCAGTCATCAGAACCAGTGAGTGCTCCAGCACCCCCAGCTTCCCAGTAGTGCCCTGCACATACCATTAGTGACAGCCGAGGAATGCGAGCACTGTCACAGGGTGACATGGATTTATTCCAAGGGATGACTCCCAGGTCCTGGAATTAACTTCTGCCAAGCCTGGCCCAGCAAGCGAAACTTGGTTTTGTCCCTCTCCTGGCCTTGGAAGTCCCTGGAGGACACAGGACTGTCCTTTAGTGCTCCAGCGAGCACTGGGGCCTGCAGGGCATCCCATGGAGCTCAGGACCACGCTTTCTGTGCCTTGGGAAGCTGCGGCACCACTGCACGCTCCCATTATCTGCCCAGTGGGGATGCATGTAAGGAATAAAACCCATTTCCTCTTTTAAAGCACCAGCAAAGGCACAAGGTCAGGTCTTGTCCGAGGCTGAATGATCCCAGCGCAGCAGTGGGAAGCAGTGGGGAAGGAGACCAACCCAACCCCGGCTGACACCACTGCTGCTTGCTTTCCCTCTTCCCAGGCTCCTGCAAGAATGAACTCTAGTGAGCACCGAGGAACCGGAGTGAGCCGAGCGCATCCACAGCTCTTACCTCACTCTCCAGTCCCAGGCTGGGGACGAAGCCACATCACCTGCAGGAAGGCACAGGGTGGCAGGAGAGGGCTGGTTTCCCATCGGCATCTCCATTCTCTCTCCCAGCTCACCTTAGCAGAGGTCATGCAGTTACTGCCAAACTGGACTCTGCACCCTCAGCATCTCACCCCTTCCTGTGCAAGAGCAAAAAATAAACCCCTTCCTGTGTGCCATGAGTGCCTGTGCCCGAGACTGCACCGTGCCCTGCTTCACCCTTCACTCAGCACCACGCTGGGCACAGGGTGGGTTGTGCTGCACAGAGCTGCTCCTGCCTGCACAGCTGGGGACAGGTCCTGTGGTTGGGGGACTGTGGCCACAAATGGTCGTGCAGAGGGGCAGCCCCAAGCCAGGCCCCACGGCAGGGGATGAGCGCATCCAATCACTGGTGGGGTACAGGGAGTAGGAGCCCATCCCTGCGGCCTCCGTTCTGCTCTCTGGGGCCAGCCTCAAGCACTGGAGGTGGCCTCATCACCGCTTCTTGGCACAGTATCTGCAACAGCTTGCCCTCTGCTTACCTGCTCCTGCTCTCTGCACCTTCCCTTCCGCCCTAAAGGGACACAAGGGCGATGCTTCTACCTGTACCTGAAGGCACAGAGGCTGGTTTTACCCGTTTTAATAGATAACCTTTCCCTGTGTCACTCCCATTGCCAGCACAGAGCAGACAGGGACAAGCCTGTGCCATGCGTGGTGAGGACAGGGAGAGAGGAACAGCTCCCTGCAGGCCTGGACAGGGGACCGAGGTGTTTACACTGGCACAAGCACAGGCTGTTGACAGAGACAGCCTCTCCCAGAGCCAACAGTGGCTGTCAGCCCCATGGCACATACACACACACACAGAGCTCCCCAGCACTGTTTGCTCAAGCCCAGGGACACTGGTACAGCAGAGCAGACGTGACCAACCTGGTACCACACTTCCCTACGCGCCCGGAGCAGAGCTGCAGGGGTTGTACCCAAATACAGGCTCCTGTGCCTGCACTGAGGCTGCAGGATCCTGACTGGCAGGGAAGGTGCTTGCTCCAGGGCCTGGCTTGCAGGAGAGCTCCATCCACACAGGCACCACCTTCCCCCTTCTCAGGAGAGGTCCCTCCTGGTCCATGGCTTGGTGTGGGGCTGGGGTGCAGCAGCTCAGCCCTTCTGCCCATTGGGACAGGGCCCTGCCACCACCCTCAGTCACCAAACCCCCCTGCACAAAGCAGCAGGTCGGCACCCTCCCCTCCCCGAGCAGCCCTCCTCCCGCAGCTCCCACACACGACCAGGACTCTCCTTTATTTAAATAACCAAAGGTGTACTTTGTTATTTTTTTTCTCTTTAAAGCACATAAAATCATTGTCACCCCAATTAAAAGTGAACAGCAGAAACTGCACCCAGAGGCACTGCTCCCTCCTCCTGGGGACGAGGCTGCAGGTCCCTCAGTGGGCACTGTTCCCCTCAGGACCCTCCGTGACAGCCCCTTATCTGCCACTTACAAAGTGCTGGTTCAGTTCCCATCCTCCCACCCTGACCCGGCTGCAGCGGGTCTGACCCCTGAGTCTGTACTTGTTAAGGCCCCTCCGCTAAAGCCCCCCCAGTTACAGGAATTCCCTGCCCTTCCCGGTGGAGGCTTTAACCCCCAAATGCCGTATGACTGCAATTCCACCACTGCAGGCTGCAAAAGCCATCTGCATTGGTTACCTGAGCAGACCAGGCAGCTTGTCTCAAAGTTCTACACCCTGCACTGCGAACAGCAGAGCAAAAGCCTCCCTGAACCCACGTTAGAGGTGAAGGTTACCCCAGAACCACGGGCCTGACCCAGCGTTGCTCTTTGCAGAGGGCATCATCACTTGCACAGCTCCCAGCGAGGGATGCAGCCTCCATCACCCCAAAGCACAGGGAAAATCCCTTTATGTGAACGGGAAAGGATCCTTTTCCCCCAGAGGGAGAGCTGAAGCCTTCAGCACCCGGTCACAGCTCCTGCTCACCCTCCCCGTGGCTCTGCAGGAGCTTTGCAAGCCTCGCAGAGCCGCAGCTCCACCGAGATCAGCAAAGACATGGGACAGGCACCATCTTTCGGCCAGTGCTGACCATGACAAGCAGCAAACTGAGCAGAACAGAGCCCTTTGCATCTGCAGCAGGTACCACAGCACCAGGACACCCGCTGTGATCAGGCTGAGCCACCAGCATGGCACAAGTCACCATGAGCACAGGTTTGCCCAGGGCTGACACAGTTGTAGGTTTTAAATATAAGCTGGTGGCTCTGAATGGTAGAAACAAGCATAGGGCTTCGTTCAGAAGAGGTCTAAGCCAGCGAGGCTGTACCACACCATACATCTGGCCTGCTCAGGTCGCCACTGCTGCACAAGGGCACTTGGTTCAGACAAGGCAATCAAGCCTGAAGACACACTGTGAGATCGAGCAGCCCCACATGATCCTCTCTGCAGCCCCAGCTGAGGATATCAGCCCTGGTGCTTCCTTCAGAAGCGAAGGACTCTGCTCAGGAGTAATGCAAAGGCCCAGCACTAAACACTGCTGTGGCACAAGGACAATCCTCAGGGAGACAGGCCCTGTCCCAGGGACACCCTGTGAGCTCCACCGTGCTGGTTGCCCGGGGAGGACACCTGCTCCCTGCACTGCTGAGAGCCAAAGTCTGCAATTTCACCTGATTCTCAGCCTTGGTTGAGCAGCATCAAGGTTGTGCAGATACAAACGGCTGCCTGTGGGACAGCCAGGCCAGCACCAGGCTGAGCCTCCAGCCAGGCTCTCCTTGTCAGCCCACAGGAGCTGGGGAACTCACCTCTCTGGTCATTGAGCCCTTTGGTAGCACAAGTTTGATGCCTGAGAAATTCAGAGAAAGGAGACGTTTCATTGGGAGACAATGAACTCATAAGAGAAATCCACTCAACGGGGACCTCAGCGCTCGCTGGACACCCGTGTGTGCTGGTCCATGGTGTTCCCGGCGTGACAAGTCACTGCAGAGGAAGAGAAGTTCCTTCGGGATTTGGCAACAGACAGGTCCCTTCAGCCACCACCACACGGTGACACCACTGGAGAAGCATCTAAGATGAGTCCTTTGCCTCACTTGGACTTGGACGGCCTGACAGAATGAAGAAGGTCTCCCTCATGGTGTGGTAACATCTGTCAGTGAGGTCAGAGACATCATCTGATGTCAGGCCTTTGGTCTCGATTGGAGGCAGAACCTCAACCTTGATTTTGCCTAGGAACAAGAGAAGAGCCTATGAGAGCGCACACCAGTTACGAGGAGAGGTGGTGCCCCATTTTAAATCAAAATATCCCCCAGTGTTTAATTACAGTTGGAGTTAGCCCAGCCCAGGTTCTGGTGCCAAGAGCTTTGAACTGGCTCCACACATGTCCCACAGGGACTCCTCCTGCTCACCCCAGCTCTGCTTCCCTCCCACACCCATAGGTTTCTCTGGGCATGGCTTCAACCCTGTCCCCAAGTGGCTGTAAAGACCCTCAGGCTCTGGTACCTGATGTAAATAGTTTCTCCTTTGGATTATAGAAGCTGGTGAAGGAGGAATACACCACAGGGATCACTGGGACCTTGGGGAAGAAGAGGAAAAACAGGAGTTATTTGCACTGCAGCAGCCCAGGGCAGGCCAGAGATTAGCAGCAGAGCTGACCTGGCCCAGCTCTCAGACACCGAGGGCACCACGCAGTCCCACACACAAGACTCGCTTCCAAAGACTGGGACAGTCAGAAATCAGATGGGATCCAAACCACTCCCAGCAACTCAAGGCACGGGGACATTTGGGCACTAGGACCAAGTTATACTTCAGCCCCCGGTCAGCACTGGCTCTCTGAGCAAATAGTTCCAAGTCAGGCTTCAAACCCAGGTATTTTCTGACCCGCAGACTTCGGAAGGTGCCCATTCTGACAGGCCTTGCCCTGCTGTGCAGGCACACGAGTGGGGCAGGCAGCTTTTGAGCAAAGGGTCACCAGTTGCTCTCAGGGAAGGTTCAGCGAGGCACAGACACACCAGGAGGGCACAGTCACTCAGTGCTGATAACAGACACAATCCACAGCCCATGACTCAGGGGGAGTGTCAGAGGTGGGTGCTTTTTCCACTGTCTCCCTTCGTGCCAGCCCCTACCCCGGTTGCATCACCCCAGCAGGAATGGCACGATGCAGGCTACACCCTGGGCTGGGCCAATAGAAGCCAGCAGATCTGGCACCTCCTCCCCTTTCTCCAGGATCCTGCCGTAACATCTCTCTTAGGGAAAGCAGTTTCCCCCCAGGCCTGGGGTCATCCCAGCCCCAAGAAACAAGGCCATGGGAAGATAAAGCACCCATCCCTTCCATCTCCCTGCTGGCACCCAGTTCCCAGCACTGGGAACTGAGCAGGGTGGCCCAGGCAGCACCACCAGGCCTTCCGCATCCCTGGCACAGTGCCCTAGAGCTCTGCCCAGGCAAGCACCACCCCCAGGAGCACCCACAGCTCCAGCAGCCAAGGAGCAATTTGCCTACTAAGAAGATCTTGTCATCTTAGAGAAGGCATTTAAGACATAAAGAAGTACCATCAGGCTGTCTGGAAGGGAGCAGCTATTTCCACACAGAACAAGCCCAGGTGTTGCTCTAAACCACCAGCATTAACAATCCTGGATCAACAAACACCACACTATTGCATCCTGGGGGATTGGGAAATGCATCAACAGCTCTGGGGTTCCCCAAGAGCTCGCTGGGCTCCTGGCCAGAAGGGAGCTCTGTGCTGTGCTCCCAGGAGCAGGGCATGGACACTGCACCCTACACTGCCAGGCAGCTGCCTGTAAAGCCTAGAGCCAGAGAGACAAGTGTGCCTGTCCCCACCTCTGCCCTACAGATGGGACACCAGGGCTGCAGTGCTGGGGTGGTCCCCAGAGAGGACAAGGCAGCTTCTCCACTGTCTGCAGCCACCCATCCACAGGGGCCAAGTCACTCTTGCAGGAGACGGAAAAGGTTCCCAGCTCCTGCTGGGCAGTGCTTATGACACCCAAAGGTGGTTTAGCTAAGGAGCTCAGCTGTGAAACAACTCGCTAGAGAGCAAATGAACCACACCACTGCATGACCAGTGTGCAACACCCACTGTGGAACACCCAGGGTCCCCAGCAGGGGCACAGCACCGTTACCTGTGCCTGGATAGCGAGATGAAACGCTCCTTTCTTGAAGGGCAGGAAGTCCCCGGTGCAGTTCCTTGTGCCCTCTGGGTACACCCACACCTTCACCTGCACATGGAGAGATAAGGCTCCAGCAATCCGCTTGAAGTGCTCCTTCCTGCCGGCCGAGCCACCAGCCAGCCTTGCCAAGAGCTGCAGATGAGCCAGCACCAGGAGTGCCACATGCCCCCATACCACCTGGGATGCCCAGCACATGCCACCCCTCCAAGCACCATGGTCACACTCACTTTTTCAGTCACCATAGTCTTGGCTACCTCTGACATCACCATCTTGGCACTGGTGGTGCTCTTCCTGTTGATGAAGATGACGCCACCGAGGTACATGATGAGCCCCACGAAGCCCGTGTACAGCAGCTCCTTCTTGCCCACCTGGACACAGTTGTCAGGCAGCACCTCCATCAGCCCTAACATGATGGCAGAGGATGAGACCCAGCAGTCACCCGTCTGCCCGCATCCGGACAGAATGAGAGACATGATCTGAGGTGTGGAGGGGAGCATGAGGGACAGGGCAGTGCCTTGTTTCTCTACTGGCTTCTTTCTGCTGCCATCAACAGAGCAGAAGGAGACTTGGCATGCAGCAGAATAACAGGGGCAGGGTGGCTGCAGGTCACAGCAAGACCCTCAAGAGGCAGGGTCCCTCCAGCACACTGACACACATGCTTGGCCAGCCAGGCTGTCATCGGGCAGGGGTGTAAGAGGGAGCTGAGAAATACCCGAAGCTGAGGAGTACCTGGGGTGCCGCATGGGGTGTGATTGCTTAGGGTGAGAGGCGATCCTTCCTGCATCAGCACTGACAGACAGAGCTGGCCCAGTGGGCTCAGAAGCCCAGAGTGGCTGGACAGGGGCTGCTTGGCCAGGGTATGTGAATAGGATTTGTAATGGTGAGCAAGACAACTGCTCCCTCCCTCCCACCACTCCTCACCCATCATGTCGAGGATGCTCTGGTGGTTGGACACAATGATAGCAGGACCCTCTACCTCGAAGTTTTCCAGTCCCTTCACCTCAAACCTCAGGCCAAAGAAATACTTGAAGGTCTTGACCACATTTTTGATGATTCTGCAGAAGAGAAGAGCAGTCAGCAGCAGGGCAGGGGCGACAGGGTGTGCTACACACAGGGTGGGTGGAAGGAGACCCCTGTGACATATAACCTCCAGTCCCACCTGCCCTGTGGTCCACCCAGGTGTGTTCTGCACTATTCCATGTGCTCAAGGTGCTTCAGTTGCATTTTAAGTCCTGTCCCCTCCCAGTGCGGGAATTTTATTGGAAGCCTGGGGGAAGCTGATTGTAACTGAGGCTGGTACAGCCAAGCCCACATCTCCTTCAAGCTGACAGCATCAGCTCACAACCAGGCTCACTATGGGCTCTTTGGCAGAGGCAAGTCCAGCCCAGCACAGCTGCAAGAGCCCTACACACAGGGCAAGCTGGAAGCCCTCCAAAGTCCAGGAGGGAGGGAGGGATGCTGGTTTCCACACTGCATCACAGACAACTGCTGCTGCCAGTCCTACCCATTTGGTGCTGTTTGTTTCCCCTGTGCCATGACTGTTGCCTGCTCTGATGCCTCCCATGTTTTCCTCCTGCCACCAGCAGAGCCCCACACGTTGTTCCAGCAGTTCTCCTCGGAGCTGCCACTCCCAGCACATGGGCATTAACCTGCACACCCATCATCCAAGAAAGGCTCTGCCAGTTCTGCTCCTCACAGTGCTGGAAGATGCTGCTTAATCATACAAACATGAGGTGCCACCATGCCATGGAAGTCCAAGAAGGGAAGAGAGTGAAGGTAAGAAATACTTCCCTGTACGACAGAAGGATGAAAGCAACAAAGCTCCCCCACAGCTTGGCACAGGCAAGGTGCCCCCCGGCAAACCCATCTTCACAAACACCTTCTGCCTGTCAGTTCACTTCCCCAGTGGATCTACAGGTCTGTCCACAGAGCTCCCAGCTTCTGTGCCCAAGGGCTTGCAGGAGGCGCCAGTCATGCCCTCGCTGAGCACACCCAGCACTGGTCACCAGCCCATGGAGCAGGGCCCATCCACACCACCCAGACAGGTGGGAGCTGGAGAGCCTCCAAGTCGGCCAAAGGACACAGCCAGAAGCTGGCAGCACACAGGGGCTATTTTGGGCAGGGAACAGCCATTTGCCAGGGCTGGAAGCAGAGGAGCTTGCACATGAACCCCCAGCCATCAGCTTGGCTCGGCTCTCCCCTAGGGCAGACTCAGGTGCTGACCTGCCCTCCAGCAAGCATCTGGATGTCCTGCCTTAGGGCCCTCCTCCCTGGCAAACAGGGGGGGAAGCTTTCCTCCTTGCAGGACAAGGCAGAGGGACCAGTGCCAGCTTCTCCCCCACCCCAGGGCCCAGCCTGGGAAGCACCCCTGTCACCCAGGGCAGGAGGTGAGCACTCAGCCAGCGCCTCACCATGGCCTGGCAGCAGCTCCCAGCATCTGCTCTCCAAAAGTATCCCCACCTGAGATTCTCCACATCTTCAACCGCACACCTCCGCCAGCACGACCTTCCCCCAGCTTGCTCCTACCCTCAGTGGGGTCCATATCGCCATGGGGCACCCTGCCACGTAGACGATGCCTGTGCCAGCTTTGACACAGGAGTTCAGGCCAGCGCCCGCAGGTGACACAGCTCAGTAACAGCACTGTCACTCCACGTCATTAAGAGATGCTCAAAGGTTAGAGCCACACCAAGGGAAGGGACACAGGAGGTGGCCAGGACCTGCAGAGAGGTTACACAGTGCAGCCCAGGTGAGGAGAGGCAGGGTGACAGGACTCAGTGGGGTCACAGGGATGCCGTGACACCAGACTGACCTAAATCCCACTTCTCCTGGTTCCCAACTGCCAACCAAAAATGGGGTCACTGCTCTGGAAGTCACACAGCTCGGGAGCTGCCGAGAGAGGCTGGTTACACATTACTCAAGAGCAAGCATCCAACTTCCTCCTGCCAGTGTAGAGCCAGCCTTGCCTTGCACAAGATGTGGAGTGAGCTGAAAGAGGGAAAGGGGCAGAGCTCAGAGCAAGCAGAGATCCACCAGCAGCCCTGCTGAGGGGCCACACCACCCACAGGGTTAAGCAGACAGGTCCCACTCCCCTCCAACACTGCAAGCAGCTTCTCTGCTGGCATGAACAATCCTGACTTGGGGCAGTCACAGCTGCAGGGAGCTCCAAGTCTGATGCACTTAAGAGTAGAAAAACGAGGGAATGTGCCTTTTCAGTGCATCCAAACCACCTGAGTCCATGTGCTTTGCCTCACAGCCTGCGACAGAGGCCTCGTCAGGATCCTCCGATTTTCCAGGACCAGTGAAGTGTGCTTACCAGATAGGAAGCTCTTACAAGAGGTTTCACCTCTAGATAAACGCTCCATCTCTGTCAGACACGAGGGCAACCTCTCCCAAGTCACAGCAGCTTGGCACCAGAGCCAGGAGCACAGCAAGGACGGGGTGTTCTGCACCTGGCAGCCGTGCTGTTACCACTGCCTGTCCGCCAGCACATGCTCTGCTCCAGCCCCTTCCCCGAGCTGGAATAAGCAGACTGGGATGCTGCAGGAAAGAGGAGCTCGCTGGATCACCTCTGCCACAGACCTCCCAGCAGCTGGCATACCCAGCCAGCATCATCAGCCAGTGCCAGCACATGGAAATGACGGGCTTCAGTTACAGGAAAAGGGCGGTTCTGGCCTAAATTCAGCCCCAAGTTTCAACATGAGGAGCTGTTCAGTGCAAAGAGCTCTTGTTTCCAAAGAGTTGCTTTAAGTTTGCACAAATTTTACAAGCTTTAAGGCTGGGGAAGGAGGGGGGGGGTGTCTCTAACTGCCATCACAGAATCTCACAAAGCTGGTGGTGCACTGGAAAGCTGCTCCTGAGCAAGCCAAGGCAACCGAGGCTGCAGACACAGCTAGGCTGGAGATCCCAGGGCAGATTGCTGCTGCCAGCGCCTGGGCCCACGGCACCAGGGCGGACCAGAGCCCATGGGCAGGGCAGAGCCCACAGGGCAGCGCATCGTGCACTGCCACGCTCACTCCACCCCGAGTCCTGCCTGCCAGAGCCACACTGCGAAGCAAAGTCCACCTCCACCAGCTGAAACGCTGCCCAACCTTTGATCCAAAGGATGTATTAAGGCAATGGGGCTCCACTTTCCTCAGCACTCGTATAACTCGAGCTGGACTTGGATGGTCGGAGCGGGTAAGAACCTGCCTGCGGGAGAGCAGAGCAAGGAGCCCAAGCTCTCCTGTGCCAGCTCTGCCCTTACAACGCTGCTCCCCAGCGCTCCTCAAGCACTGCCGCGAGCAGCCCACAGAGGACACGCACGGAGCGGGGCCTGCCAGCAACAAGCACAGCCTCCATGTCCCGAGGGCAGCACACCGAGCACCCCTGCAGCGGCAGCGCGGCCGGCACAGCTCTGCCCGCCGAGCAGGGAGGGCACCAACCCCCCCGGACCGCTGCCGTGGAGCTCACAGCCCCTCAACACGGCACTGGCCGCCATCCTCGCAGCCCAGACCCCCCCCATCACACCCATCCCCGACGGGGCTCCCTGCACGGCCCGCACCACCGCGGCCCCGCACCGCAGCGCAGAGGGCACCACCGAGGCCTCCATCCGCACACCCCGAGGTGCCGGAGGCCACCGCCACCCCCCGCGGCCCCCCGCACCGCGGCTGGGCCCGAAGCCGACCTCCCCGGGCCGTGCTCCGCCGCCGGGCCCCGCCGCCGCCGGCACGGCCGCGCTCACCTCATGTTGCGGACGGTGCGGCCGCCGTTGAGCAGCAGGCAGGCGGGCGCGGCCAGCAGCGAGCCCAGCACACACAGCACGCAGTACCAGCCCAGGCGCAGGGCGAAGCCCACGGCGGGGCTCAGCTCGGCCAGGACGTGGAGCAGCAGCAGCACCGCCGCTCCCCACAGCAGCCACCCCGGCTCCATGCCGCCGGCCTCGGCCGCGCTCCCCCCGCCCCGGCAACCGCCGCTGCCGCCTCCGCCGCCGAGCCGAGCGCGGGGCGCTGACCCCGCCTTATGTGGGCGGCCCGGCCCCGGCTGCTCCGCTCCGCCCCGGCCCGGCCCCCCCCGGCGCTCCCCTCGGCCGGGTCCCGCCCGGGTGCGGGTTGGGGTCCGCTCCCGGTGCTGTGCGCGCCCGGCTGCGCTCGTGGCTCGGTGGGGGCCGGGTTTGGTGCCCTCATGGAGCCCGGGGGGGGTTTGAGTCCCCTCATGGAGCCGTGTCAGGGCTTGCACTCCCTCTGTGGTGCCATGGGAGGTCCTCGGGATCCCCTCACACTGCCATGAGGGGGGTTTCAGTCCATGGTACCATGGAAGGTCTTTGGGGTCCCCTCACGGTGCCATGAGGGGGGTTTCAGTCCCTTAACAGTGCTATGGAAGGTCTTTGGGGTTCCTTCATGGTGCCATGAGGGGGGTTTCAGTCCATGGTACCATGGAAGGTCTTTGGGGTCCCCTCACGGTGCCATGAGGGGGTTCTGGGTCCTCCTGTGTGGTACCCAGGTCTCCCATGACGGCTCTCCCTAGCAGAGGTCAGCGTGGCCCCGCTGTGGCACATCGCCATCTCCCCACCTCCCTGCCCGCGCCTCGCCCGCACTCTCCATGGCGCCCGATGCTGGCACAAACAACGCTGAGTGGGCCGGGGCCGCCCCGCTGGCGCTGGGGTTAGGGCAGGATCAGGCCCAGCAGCTCTGTGGGCGCCCGGCTGGCAGGGCAGATGGAAGCACGCGTGCTGGCACTCACACAGGGTTTGCAACACTGCTTGGAGCCAAACCCCGGTCCCATCGGCGGCGGGGACCCCACCGGGGTGAGGCTGCAGCCCCAGCACCCGCTCAGCACCCCCAGCACCCGGAAAACTCAAGGCAAAGGGGTTGTCCTGTTCCAAAGGACACTTGTTCCCTCGGCTTTCCTTAGACAGAGGCAGCGGGCTGCTCCCAGGCGAGCTGTCACCAACGCAGAGGGGACCTCACTGCGTTTCCCTGCTCCCCAGCAGCTTGAACGCTTGAAGCAGAGGACAAGCTCCTTCCCTGAGCTGTGCTCCCCGCAGCTGCCAGGCAATGACATCTCAGCGCTGGCCTCATGATTCCTGCTAATGCCACAAAGAGCCCTGATTGTATTAGCATCTCCACGCAGCATTAGGTTAATCCTCCGGCCTGCGTGCTGCAGGCTGCTCCGAGCGCCCGCGCCAGCCACCGTATGCCTGGGAAGTCACCCAGACCTTTCCGGCTGCGCACATGCTGGGCCCGGAGCGATCCTGCGTGATCCTCGTGACTTTCCCCCCTGTTGACAGGAGAAGAAAGGGTGCTGTGTCACCGCTGCCCGTCTGCCCAGCTGGCGCTGGGAACCTGAAATGGGAATGGCAGCGCGGCCGCGGCGCCCGTGGCAGACAGCGGCAGATAGGGCTCCGCACATGGGCTCCGAAAGGAGCTTGGCTGCAGTTCCCTTCTCCCCAGCAGCTTATCTGGAGTGATGCAAATGAAACGTTTAATATCAGTCTGCGGCTCAAGGAAAGGGAGGGATTTCTGATGCCAGATTAGAAGGCAGACATGGGCCTGCCTGCTTGCAGCAGAGCTGTCACGCTGAGTGGTTTCGTAAGGCAAAGCGGTTCTGCTGCCAGATGATGGCAGCCATCAATGTGCATCAACATGACCATAACAAATAGCCTGATGGGAGCGGGCCGTGAGCCTCTGCGGGCTGTGTAACACAACAGGGACCGTGGCACCCCCTGAAATGGGGCTGGGTTTGGGCCGAGGCAAAGGCAACCCCCTCCTGCCCTCCTAAGCTCCAGCAGCCGGAATGAAGCAGTTCCAGATTCCTTTAACCCCCCCACCTCACCAGGTTGCAGGTGTGGTTTGCATATTTACACCAGTGACTGAATTTAGATGCGGTGCAAGGCAGTCTGTGTGAGCGGGGTCCAGAGACACAGGCAGGAGCTGAGCGGTCAATTCTCCATGTCAGGCACTGCCTGTTGAGGGTGTTTGTGGCACCCAGGGCCCCCCAGCACCCTCAGCAGAGACCTCAGGAAGCTACACCAGGCATGAGCATTAACAGCAAAGCATGGAGAGCTGGAGGGTCCCTGCGGCATTGCTGATGGTGGGATTGCTGAGGCTGGGCCCGTGAAAAGTCAATAAAGCCAAGAGCTTTACCACCCTTGGCCCTAGTTTTATGGTGTCTTATAATAATCCATCTCTGGGGTTTATCTTTATTTGTCTTAATGTATTGCTTCCCTTGGAAACACCATGTGACCTCCCTTTGGGTCGCTAGCTTCTGACTGGAACAGAAAGGGAGCCAGGGAGAACATCTCCCACGCAGGGAGGTGTGTGGGGAAGGGAAAGCACTCAGCGGGGTGGGACGGAAGGAGGGATGTGCCCATCACCTGGCATCACCTCACAGGGCTGTGAAGCAGTTGGAGGCTTGGGGCTGAGGTGCTCAGCCTCTGTCTGCAGAGCGGTGTCTTGCTCCCCACTGCCTCCCCGTGCCTCTGCCCTTGACGTCCCGCAGTGTCTTTGGCATCTCTACCCAGCAGCCTGCTTCCCTTCACCTCCTGCCAAGGGACATGTGTTGAAAGCAGCAGCTGGCTTTGGTGACATTAAAAGCCGGGGAAGGAGGGAACACCAGCCAAGCCCCCTCGCTCTTGGCCATGTCAAGGCATGTGAGTAGCTGTGAGCCCTCCCAGGGAGGGCAGCACAAAGCCATGGCTTGCTCAAGCTCCTAGGCAGCAACCCCTGCTGCTGGGTGCTGCAAAGCAGCCTCTATGTCAGGGACTTGTGGACACTAGGAAGATCTACACACCTAACTTATTCCAGATCTGTCAGTCCATCCATCCATCCATCCATCCATCCATCCATCCATCCATCCATCCATCCATCCATCCATCTGTCCGTCCATCCTCTTCCCTCTTTACCTGTCTCCACCAGCAGCTGGCTTTGAGAGACATCTCGGAGCCTGGAGTCACTGAGTCTCGCCTCTGCGTAGCTCGGGGTACATACGACAGCCCAGCATCATGACACAGATGCAGTTATGCTGCTACAGCTTGCTCCAGATTGGCTTACTGGTAACCTGGGCCATCTTTGCATCAGTAAGCAAGGCTGTCCTAAGGGCTGGCACCACTAGGATGGCATCACTGGAATCTCCTGGAAGTGTTGCCCTGCAAACACAGTGAGCTGGGCTGTGCTGTATCCACAGCTGCAGGCTGCTTGGCAAGGCAAGGATGGTGGCTGAGAGCAGTTTGGGTAAAGGCTGTGGGTGAATCCCATTTCCCTCTCACTTGTTTCAGCCTAAAAGGGCACCAGTGCATGGAGGTGAAGTCCTGCTACTGCTCCTCGTGTTGGTGGTGTGGAAACCCAGGGCTGAGCCATCACACACACAGGCAGAGCTCCAGCCTGACCCCAGCTGCTGTGTTGGCTCCGGGTGCCCATGGTCACACTTCCTTTCGTGGCTGCGCTTGTCAGTAACAACACGTCAGTGCTCTTGTGACAGCAGAGTAAACACTTGGGGAGGAACTGGGCTCTTGACTCAGTGTGGTCTGAAGTGAGGGCTGCAGTTACCCACAGGACTGTGTAGCAACAGGGCTCTGCAAAAAACAGAAGCATGAGATTGCTAAACTGCTCTGGTGAGGCTGCTGCAAGGGCTGGAGCATCCCTGCTCTGGAGCCAGGCTGAGAGAGCTGGGCTGGCTCAGCCTGGAGAAGAGAAGGCTCCTGAAGGGGAGACCTGAGAGCAGCTCCAGTGCCTAAAGGGGCTGCAGGGAACCTGGAGAGGGGCTTGGGACAAGGGCCTGTAGGGACAGGCCAAGGGGAATGGCTTGAACCTGCCTGAGGGGAGACTGAGCTGAGCTCTTAGGCAGAAGCTCTTCCCTGTGAGGGTGCTGAGGCGCTGGCACAGGGTGCCCAGAGAAGCTGTGGCTGCCCCATCCCTGGCAGTGCTCAAGGCCAGGTTGGACACAGGGGCTTGGAGCAAGCTGCTCCAGTGGAAGGGGTCCCTGCCCGAGGCAGGGGTTGGAGCTGGAGGAGCTTTAAGGTCCCTTCCAAACCAGGCTGGGATTCTCTGGTGCTGTGGTTCTGCAGACACAGCCTCCAGTGGTCACTGGAAAGAGAAGGAGCCTGAGGGAGTCTGACTCTGGAAACACACCATTAAGAGAGAATTGCAAAAGCTATATTGCAAAAGTATATTAGATAGTCAGAGCCTTCCTTCCTGTAACCTTTGCTCACCTACAGAGAGCTCTTTTGAGGAGGAAACGGCTTTGTTTGCTCCATTCAGCTGGGGTTTATGGTCCCATTGCCAGGGACTGGAGCACTTGGTGGCTCTCAGGCCCCACAAAACCCATGCTGTGTCTTACTTCTGAGCTTGTCTTTTCTCTGCCTTAAGCAAAACTAACAATTTAAATCCATGGAAGACATGAGGCTGATCTGGCAGCATGTGTGGTTGCATGAGGAACCCCACACAAGCTGGCTGTCAGGGAGGCTGGAGATGCGTTTGCACCATCAGGCGCGGATTCTGCTCAGATCCCTACACCCCCAGCACCGGGTTTAACTTTATTCTCCTGGCAGACGCTGCCAAAACCGGGAGGCAGCAAAAACACACGGCAGCAGATCTCACTGCTGCTTCCCATTCCCACGCCCAGGCTGGAAATCCCCCTGCACCAGCGCTCTGTGCGAGGCATCGCACCACCCGCACAGGGAAGGCTCGGGGTGAAATGGGAGTGAGCCCAGCACAGGACACAGCCTTGGACATGACATCTGGATGTGCTGCGATGGCAGTGCCCCCATCGCTCCTCTCCTGCTGCCACACATCCCTTTGCTGCTGATGCGTAGCTGTAATTACAGCGAAGAGGAAGATCCTGTTTCCCCCCAGGAGCTGCTGTAATTACCACAGCGCACTGGCCCATGAGAGCAGCGGGAGCTTGGGAGTTGATCGTGATGTGCCCCACGGAGGAAAGGGAAGCTCAGATCCGCTGGGATCCCTGTCGCTGCCTCCAAACAGGCATTTCCTTACTCTCAAGCATCGCTTGGTACCTGCTGGGTGCAGGCCCTGTTAGCTCTCCCCACGCTCCCTCCAGCACACAGCAGTGTGATGTTCCTGATTTACCAGCAGAGCTAGAGGGTCTTTGGGCTAAGTCTGCAAGTGCAACTAAACATCAGCTCAGATCCTGTGTCCTGGGTCTGTTCCTCAAGCTGAGCTCATCCGGTGGGATCCCGCAGCACCTCTATGGTCCCACTGCCTGCGGCAGCACATGGGGCTCACACTGTCCCATCGCCTCCCTTTGCAGTCACCTTTGAAGGCGATCCCATCCTCCTGCTCCTGAGCACGTCTCCAGCCGCCTGCTCCAGCTCCCCAGGGGAAATGGGCTCCAGCTCCTCGCAGACACTCCCTGGGGCTCAGCGCAGGAGCTGCTTGGGGAAATGACCTGGGTGTTGCTGCCGTGGAGCGATGGAAATGTACTGACACCGCTGGGCAGGGCGGGAGGGAGCGGGGCAGCCTCGGGTGCTCCCAGCACAAGGACGGTTTCTCTTGCAAACAACTCCAGTCTTGCCACAGGAATGAGCTCCCGGTCTTGCCGATGGCAGCAGCACTGCGGGCTGAGCCTTGGGACAGGGCTGGATCCCTGAGGGAGCTGCTGGCACCCATTGCACTGCTGCCAGGCAGCAACTGTGTATAGCAGAGGCATGGCATGAAACCAGTACCGAGCACACTTCGGGCATATTGGCTCTTCCTGGGGTCCTTGTGTAAGAACAGAGGGTTCGGGGTGGTTTGGGGTGCTGGGATACCTGGAATCAGATGCCACGAGCTCCCTGGGTGATCCCTTCTCATTGCCAGCTTGTTGCTGGCTCAGGATCTACTCGAGGTGCCAGAGTCCAGCACGAGGTGGATTCTTTCTTGGCAGGCCTCCTTGGCTGCTGGAAGCAAACCACACTGGCGAACATCCACAACAGGAATATGTCTCCATGAAACAGTTTCTCTCTCTGTTTCCCCTGTTATTGATTAATGCCTCTAAATGACTCCAGCTAAAAAACCCTCTTGTAGTTGCTGCCTGTCACAGGAGATCAATGGAGCAGCATTAGCAAGAGATACGGAGGCAAACTGTCCCAGGGAGCTCCGTGCACAGCCAGCCCTGGGAGCAGCGCCGCTGCTGCTCGATCAATAGCTCAGCATGACCTCTCCCTCTTGCTTGCTCTCCCCCCGTGTGGAGGATTGGCCTTTCACGACACCCCCGAGCTCGCTGGGCAGCAAAGCCCGCTCTGAGCTTTCACAAGGACTTGATTACAACTATCCCGATTGATCTGGGATGTAAAGAATAAAGGGGCGTCCTAAGCCAGCTGTCTGCATTGGGAAAGCTCAAGTGGCTGCGCAGACAGGGTCAGACCCTCATTAATTCCTGGGTGCTCAGGACCCCGCTCATGTGGTTGTGGAGCCTGCACGGGGCGTTGGAAGGAGTCAGTTCCTCATGACAAATGCAATCCTGCTTGTCCCCAGGCTTTCCCAGTCAGCTCCCTGTGCTGCTGGGGCCTTTTGGGAGTCCATCACCACTGGAACCACCAAGCCCAGTCCCTCCCGGCTCCCTTTCTGTGATATCCTGATGGAGAAAATCATGTCCTGGCTCTTGGAGCAACAGGAGTGGGTCCTGTGTAGGGGCTGGAGGCTGCAAGGGCTGTTTGGGGGCACCCCCGAGGGAGGAATCCCCTGGGTTGCAGCTCGTAATGCAAGCCCTGGGGATGAATAACTCCATAACCAGCTAAGCCAGTGCAGGGTCTGCTTGCTCAGCCTCCTTGTCCATGCTCCTTTGCAAATTCCTTTTCTCCCTCAGCTGGGAAGAGCCCATAGCTGGCACATGACAGAAATCCTAAGGAGTGTGGTTCCCCTTCCAGGGCTCCTGGCCACGGCCACCATGTTCTGCCTTTACCCCTGGTGCTGCCCCTCTTCTACCCTATGGTCTGGTGCTGGGCTCTTAGCAAGGGGCAAGGACATCCCTGGGGTGTTCCCAGCCCAGGGGAATGGTGGCGAACAGAGGGTGAGACCCCCAAAGCATCCCCCGCAAGCTCTGCAGAGCTGTATCCCTGGCCTGAAGCACACAAGGAGCCTCAGCAGATCCCCCCGAATTCCATAGTGCTTAATTACAAGGAGCAGGGCTTTGGAGAGGAAGCGGAGGGGGTGAGCACAGGCCAGATTGGAGGGAAGCTGGTGCTGGGGGTGGCTGTGCTGTCAAGCCAGAAGCACAAGAGCTGATTAGCATTTCTAATTATAACTGCAGCGCTCAGCCCCATCCGGGCCTGGCGGGCAGAGCCAGCTGTGGTGCTGTGCAGGAAGCGCAGGCCGTCAGCCTCAAATCCTTAAAGGATGCACAGGAAAGAGCATTGGAGCCTGGATCCATCAGCTCCTGTTGGAACACCGGGTGCCATCACAGCCCCTGGGGCAGAAATCCCGCTGGTTCCTGGCCATGGGGCTGATCCTGATGGCATCACTTGGAAAGGGAGAGCACAAGCAGGAGTAAGCAGAGTGGCTCTTTTGGTTGTGGGTCCTGCACCCCCAGCCAGGCAACAGCAGTGGGCACTGTGGGTGATGGCATCGGGCTGGTGTCACCCACCACCGACATCCCACCCAGGGGAAGGCCAAGGGTGCTCCGGTGGGGATGAGGGGACAGTGGAGGTCCTTGCTCGGTGCTCAGCACTGCTCTGTACTTTGCTGTTAGCACTAGAGCTGGCAAGATAAATTATTCAGTATTGAATAACATTATAATATAACTGGGTAAATATTAGAGGTCAGCAAATGACTGTTTCAGGGCAGTGGGTGACCCATGAGGTCCCGTGTCCTCAGGGCACAGTACTCTTGGCACAGCTGGGATGTGATCAGAGGAGAGTGTGCCAGTGGAGACCAGTGTGGGGCTCTCGTGGGCTGAGTGACTCAGGAGAAACTGAAGTGACTTAATCCAGGTAAAGATTCCCAGCTTGGAGATCAGCATTGCCTGCTTCCGGCATCTTCTGGATGGTGAGAGCTCCTGCGGGACCGCATTCCCCACCTCCATGCAACCTGGAGGTGCTCAGGATGCTGCCTGCTACTGGGATGCCATCATGCATTGCAGGGATTTTGGGGAGGGGAGAGACCCCTGTCACAGCCCAGGCTGTGGGGTGGTAACACCAGCATCTCTGGTTCCAGGTCCCCCACGTGTCTGGAATACAAAGCGGAGATGAACTCCGTGGGGAGAGGTCTCCTTGCCCCCGCGCATGGGATGCGAGAGATAATCCCACCTGCAGAATCTGTATTACCGTTTGATTGGATTAATTAATCATTCAGTGATAAGTGCTCATTAGGCATTCCAGCGATCAATACTGATCACTTCATTACTTGGCATATTACAGCTGGGGAAGGCCTGCTCACTCCTAATTAGATTCCCTGGACAATCTACCCCGGAATGTGGCAGAGCCCTGCAGACAGCTCCGTGGCACTTCCAGCCTCTCTCTGCTTGGGCCCACGGGTCGCGTTTCCCATCTCCAGCGAGGGTTTCCTTCTGTGCTCTGTGCTCAGCCTCAAAAATCAGGGTTCCAGGTGCAGGAGGGTGAGCTGGGGAGCCTGGGGTGCTGCTGAGCCCCAGGGCCACGGGCACAGAGAGGGCACCCCAAATGGCACATTTTTGTCTCTTTTCCACCTTTCTCTCCCTTCCCTGTATGCTGCACTCCCCTGGGATGAGGCTTCTCCTGGCCTGCCCGACACAAAGCAGCCGCTGCCTTGCCTTGAGGTTTCCCTGCCCAGCCGCAGCGCAAGCAGGGAGGAAGGCTCGGGCTGGTGCTGCTGCTGCTGGGCTTTAACGCTGCGAAGGGGACAGCGAGGAGGCGAAGGAGGGGGTGATGCCCGGCTCCGCCCTGGGGCTTCCCCATTGCAGAGGTGCTGGGGCTGGCTCAGCATCTCCAGGGTCATCAACCGGCCTTGCGGAGCCCGGCTGAGACCCGGCTGGTGGCGTGAGTCTGGCATGGGAGCCCGAGAGGAGCCGAGCAGAGCCGAGCCGAGCCAAGCCGAGCCAAGCCGAACCAGCCCAGTTCAGCCGAGCCCAGCCCAGCCCAGCCCAGTTCAGCCGAGCTCAGCCCAGCCCAGTTCAGCCGTGCCGAGCAGAGCCGGGCCGGGCCGAGCCGAGCCGAGCCGAGCCGGGCCGGGCCGAGCCGAGCCGGGCCGAGCCGAGCCGAGCCGAGCCGGGCCGAGCCGGGCCGAGCCGAGCCGAGCCGAGCCGAGCCGGGCCGGGCCGAGCCGAGCCGGGCCGAGCCGAGCCGAGCCGAGCCGAGCCGAGCCGAGCCGGGCCGGGCCGAGCCGGGCCGAGCCGGGCCGAGCCGAGCCGAGCCGAGCCGGGCCGAGCCGAGCCGAGCCGAGCCCAGCCCAGTTCAGCCGAGCCCAGTTCAGCCGAGCCGAGCCTTGCCGGGCCGAGCCGATCCGAGCCGATCCGCGCCGGGCCGAGCCCCGCGGCAGCCCCCCCCGCCTCCCCGCGCTGCGTGCACCGCCCCTCGCCGCGCCGAGCCGGGCGGAGCCGCGCCGGGCCGGGCTGCGGCGGTCGGTGCGAGCCCCCCCGGCTCCCCGGCGGCGAGGCGGGGGCCGCGGCCGCCCCGGCCATGCCCCCCGGAGCCTGAGGCCCGCGGCCGCGGCGCGCCCGCAGCATGCGGAGGATCCGGCGGCTGGTGCATCTGGTGCTGTTCTGCCCCAGCTCCAAGGGCCTGCAGGTACCGGGGGGGGTGCGCAGGGCCGGGGCGGGGGATGCGGTGCCCATCTGCGCATCCTGGCAGCGGCCGCGCACAAAGGGATGCTCCGCCGCGGTCTGGTGCAAGGGGTACGGGGACGGGCATCGGCACCGGGGGCCGCGGGCGTTGCATAGCCCGGGCCAGCCGCAAGCCCCGCCGTGCTGGGGGAGCCGCACCGGCCGTGAAGCACCGGCCAGCCCATCCATCCGCCAGCCCGCAGCGGCGGAGGGAGAACCCGGTGCAGCCGCCACTCCTGCCCTCTCCTTCTTCCCATCCCCGAGCTGCCGGGGGGTGGGACCCGGCTCAGCGCCGCCGGGGATGCGGGGATGGGACGTGGGGCTGGGGATGCGGGGATGGGGATGCAGGGCCGGGATGTTGTCTTGGGCGTTTTCCCCTGCAGCCATGGGATGAGAAATCCTGGCTCTGGCGAGTGCCCTGGACCAGAGCTGTTTTCCCGGTGGATGGGAGGTTATCCCGGTGGTGGGGAAAAGCAGGGGTGGGATAGCAGGTAGCTGGTAGGAGATGGGGCAGAGCCCTGGGCTCACCAGGGGCAGAGAGGGCTGCATGGGGAAGGCAGTGTTTAGAGGAGGCTCTGTGGGTCCCCAGCACAGCAGATTGCTGGATGAGTGCTGCAGCTCTGCTCCCAGGGCCCTGGGGTGCTGAGCCACCCCTGCATGCTCTGCTCTTCCCAGCCAAAAGGGCTGTGGACTAGTTGTGTGGGGCCACATTGATGGGCAGGGGCTGGGTTTGGATGTGGCTGGAAGGGCAGAGCTGGGTGCAGAGTGAGGGTGGTGGGACCTGGGGACATCCCTTGTGCAGAGGTCACCCGTGTGGGTCCCCATGGCAGGGGGTGGCAGCCCCACCATGGTCCCCACTGGTGGGACCCACCATGAAGCAGCCCCCTGTTCCCAGAGCCGGGGGTCACGTACCCACCACTGGGCAGGTTTAGGGGGGCTGCTGTGCTGGGGCGGTCTCGTGGGCCGCAGTGCTCTATGTCCGACTTCAAGGACTTCTGGAAAACCGCATGAGCTGGTTTTCAGCTCACAGGAGCAGCCACCCATCCTTTGCCAAGTCCTTGCCATGGTGATGTTCTCTTTACCAGGCCTTTGTTACCAGTGCCACGGCTCAATGGCAAACTGAGCATCGTGGCCTGCTTCGCACTTTCCAGTTAAGATGCACTTGCAATTAACATGCATAATGTCACCATCACGGGCAGATCTGCCTGCTTTCACCCCCAGCTGGTGTGGCAGGAGAGCAGGAGGCTCCACCACCACCGGGCACTGCTGCAGCAGAGCCCTCGCAGCACTTGGCAAGAGGCAGGGATGAGGTATTTTGGAGGTGGGAGCAGTTTTGGGCTCCAAGACCAAGGAGGGATCCCTGGCAGGTTGCAACAGTGTTGGATCCAGCCCTATCCCAGCAGCAGGTCATGGTCTCACCGCTGATGTGGTGCAAGAAGAGAGGAGATTTGGAGATGGCCACTGGCCAAGGGCTCTCTTGAAGCAGGAATTAGCCATGGAAACCAGAGGGAATGGGGTGCTTGATGCAAGGATTCATTCCCTGCCTTTAGGAACTGCCAGGGCTCTGTGCCATGCTACACAGGTCAGGTAAACACCCTATGCTGCAGGAGGGCAGACGGCAGCACCCGAACCCCGCTGGGAGCCTCACATTGCACAAAGCAGCACCAGGCGCTGGAGGTTCCTCACCCATTGCTCCCACACTGCTGGTGGCTGCCTCCCGTGCCCATGGAAAGGGGGATCTGCTGGGAAGGGTCCGCAGAAGGAGCAGAGCCCCTCACACCCGAGGATGCAGAGGCAGCAGGCTCTGCTTTCACACCAGCAGTGGAGCAGGAGCACACGGCCACAGCTCCCTGCCATAGGGATGCACAGCATCCAGCTCCCCGCAGCCCACCACTGTAATCTCCCTGCTTTTAGGGAGTTTTAAATGACCTACTTGCAGCAGGAGTTGCATAAGAGCCTGGTGCATCTGTACAAAATAGGCTGAAGGTTTCACCGGAGCTCAGGTCGGGTTGTGCAGAAGTTGTTGTCCTCGTCTGGCTGACAACGACCCGGCCTTCACCAGCGTTTCCTTTCCTTGCAGAGCCGCCTCCCGGGCATCAAGGTGAAGTACCTGCTGGTGGTGTGGCTGGGCATCTTCGTGGGCAGCTGGGTGGCCTACATGCACTACGCGTCCTACTCGGAGCTGTGCCGTGGGCATGTCTGCCGCGTGATCATCGTGAGTGATGGGGCAGTGCCCGTGGGTACCGGGGCCGGTGCGGGCTGTGCGGTGCTGCGGGAGCCTGTATCCAGCCTCCTCCGAGCCCCATGTGGTGCCTTGCAGCATCCATCAGGAATGCTGTGCCAAGGAGTGCTCCTGGCAGCTGCTTCCCTGGCATCCCACGGAGCTCAGAGGGGGAGAGGTGACCTTATCCTGCCAGGGCGATGGGGAAAGCATCTAATGAGCTGTCGGAGGGAAGTCGGCCAAGCAGCCATGGGCAGATTAATGTCTGTGGAGAGGAAGCTGCAACGTGAGGGCAGCGAGTAGATCCCCAGGCAGGGAGAGCATCGTGCTGGACCTCGGAGCAGAGCCAGGAGGAAAGGGGAGCAGGCAGTCTGTGGGTACCCCTGGCACTGCTGTTGCGCCCTAAGGAAAGCAGGAGCTGCACAAAGAGCAGGGAGCTTGGCTTGGTGCATTTTGCCCCTGCCTGGGCTTTGCAGTGGGGTGCAGGAGCGGGGTGCTGAGTGTGCCCCATGGCAGGGAGCAGGTCACACAGCCAGCCAGGCCCATGGCTCTGTGTGAAAATGCCTGGCTCATCCGTCCTTCCGCAGGGAAGGGAGGCAGGAATTACCATAACAACAGCCACGATCGTTTGATTTGATTTCCTGCCTGACTCTGACCACGGGGTCTCGGGCTCTAATTCCTGCTCTGAGCTCCGGGTTGCAGACACCGAGTCCCCTGTGAGCAGGTCCAAGGGTTAATTCCTGTCATGTCAGGGGTACGTGAAAGGAGAAGATGCAGTGAATTACTGCAGCTCCCGCTTCCAGCCCCGAGGCTGTTGGAAAGCTGCAGAGCTGCAGCCTCTCCTGCCCAGGGCTGCCTCCAGCAGCTCCAGCAACCGGATCAGAGCCACTGAGGGGTTTGGGCACGGCAGGCAATGGGCACGGGGCTGGTGACAGGGTGGGGGGGGTTCATGCGCTCCCAGTTCATGTGCTTGGGGTGCTGCGCATCACAAGCTGTGCGGATGGGCCTGGACCCATCAGGTGAACAGGGATCTGCCCCTGCTGAGCTCCTTTCTTTGCCTTCCTCTCTTCCTCTCCCCAGTGTGACCAGTACAAGAAAGGAATCATTTCTGGCTCCACGTGCAAGGACCTGTGTGAGGAGCGCAGCCTCCTCTTCCAGCACTGCCTCTCCTCCTCTCCCACCCAGCAGGTAGGTGCCTGCCCCACCAAGAAACCCACCACAGGGCTGGGGATGGGAGCAAGCTTCAGGCTGGGGAATGTCCTCACCCAGTCCCTGTACTGGTCCCAGACTGGACCAGAACCAAGTTCTCTGTGCTCACTGTTTTCTCCCATCACAGTGTGTCCCTTTGCCATTGCTGCAGGTTTACAGCGGGCTCTGGAGGGAGACGGAGGTGATCATCAAATGCGGCATCGAGGAAGCCTTGAAGGCAGACGGGCACCCGGACTCTGTGCCCAGGAGGGACATGGTCCTCTTTGACAAGCCGACACGAGGGACGTCAATGGATGAGTTCAAAGAAATGCTGCTCAACTTCCTAAAGGTCAGTGCCCGAGTCCGTCTGGGATGCCATTTGGAAAGACTCATAGTGTCTTTTGTACCCATTGAATGAGGTCTCCTCAGGCCCATGCTTCCCCACTGGTGCTGGGGGCCAGGCAGGGCTCCTCTTCATGTCCTGCAGCTATGGGGCTCCCTGAGGAATGGGCTGGCCCCAGTGTAGGCAGTGGGGGGAACAGCGACAGACAGTGGGTCTGATTCAGAGCTTCTCTGGGCACCCTATGCCGGCACCTAAGCACCCTCACAGGGAAGAGCTTCTGCCTAAGAGCTCATCTCAGTCTCCCCTCGGGCAGGTTCAAGCCATTCCCCTTGGCCTCTCCCTACAAACTCGTGTCCAAAGCCGCTCTCCACATTTCTTGTAGCTCCTTTAGGCAGTGGAGCTGCTCTAAGGTCTCCCCTTAAGGAGCCTTCTCTTCTCCAGGCAGAACCAGCCCAGCTCTCTCAGCCTGGAAGCTTCTTCCCATCTGGGTCTGGTGCAGCCCTGACGCTGGTGAAATTCTGCTGGAGGTGAATTGGTCCAACCCTACCCAGTGGTGGGGTACCGAGGCTGTATGAGCAGGGTGGCTGTTCCCTCCTCTCCCAAGCTCAGTTCTTTGCCTCCTCAGAACAATTTAGTGATGTGAAGCATGAACATGGAGAGCTGCAGGGGTCTGATGCCACTTGTTCTGGTCTGGTTCTGTTCACAGTCCAAGCTGGGAGATCAGCCTTCTCTTGCAGCCCTGGTGAGCCGGATCATCGGCATGGCGGATGTGAACCGGGACGGGAAAGTGTCTTTAGCAGAGGCCAAATCCATCTGGGCTCTCCTTCAGCTCAATGAGTTCCTTCTCATGTTCTCCTTGCATGAGAAAGAGCACACTTCCAAACTGCTGGGGCACTGCGGGGACCTCTATGTCACCGAGAAGATCCCCCACACCTCCCTCTATGGGGTGGACGTTCCCCCCTTCCTCCAGCCGCTGCTGCCTTCGGTCGTGCACCAGATCATCCACCAGTGGTTCGCACCAGCGTGGCCCCGGCGGGCGAAGATCTCCATCGGCCTCCTGGAGTTCGTGGAGGAGATCTTCCACGGCACCTACGGGAACTTCTACATCTGCGAGGCCAGCGTGAGGAACGTGGGCTACAACGACAAGTACGACTTCAAGATGGTCAACCTGCGGAAGGTGGCGACGGAGATGACGATCCGAGGCTTCCTCAAGGGCCGGCACTGCGAGCAGAACGTGGACTGCACCTACGGGAAGGACTGCACGGCCACGTGCGACAAGCTCATGAAGCAGTGCAAGAGCGACGTGGTGCAGCCCAACCTGGCCAAGGTGTGCGGGCTGCTGCAGGACTATTTGCTGTACGGGGCACCGCTGGAGCTGAAGGAGGAGCTGCAGAAGCAGCTCCGAACGTGCATGACCCTCAGTGGCCTGGCCAGCCAGATGGAGGTGCACCACTCCCTTGTGCTCAACAACCTCAAGACCTTGCTCTGGAAGAAGATTTCCAACACCAAATACTCCTAACGGGGGGAGCACGGCCCTGGAGTTTAGAATCTGCGATCTCGGAGTAGAGTGCAAGGGCTGAAGGCCTGTTTCTCCATCCTCTCTCCCACAGGCAAATACCCCCTGCGCAGGGAGTTCAGCATAGCTGCAGCCCCTTCTCCCTCACGCAAAACCAAGCATCATGACTTCCACCGCCAGCAGGATCATCGGGATCATCCATCGAGCCAGCAGGAGCGTGCTGCGGAGCCGGGACAGCAGGGCCGGGCTGAGCTTGGGGGAAGAAGATGAGACAGAAAGCGAGGAGGAAGCGGAGCCCAGCTGGAGGCATCAGACTGTTCCTTGATTAACAGGAAAGCAGCGCCGAGATGAGAGTGAATCATTCGTGCTGTTCTTGTCACATCATCTTTTGATGAACGTCTCTGATGTAAATAAATGGCTTTTACGTGAATCGCACCAGCACATCAGTAGCGACGCAGCAGCCTCAGCACCAGCCTGCCCACGAGCTGGAAAGGAGGGAAAGATAGATTTCCCCATCCAAAAGCATCTCCTAGCGTGTCTGAGTCATCTGCCTCCAGATCCAGCTGTGGCTTAGGGAGCAGATCAGCAGAGAGGCCTGGCAGTGCCATCATTCCCTCTGAAGTGCCTGACCCCAGACAGGGATGTGGTGGCTTGTGCCAGGCTCCCACCAGCTCCTGCCCACAGCCTGAATTGGCAGCACGGGCCATTCCCTCTCACACGTTCCGGCTTTGGAAGCATCTAAAGCCAATAGCTTAAAGCATTAAAATGAATCTGCAGGCGAGGTTGCAGCAGGCTCCCAGACACTTGGTTGCCTGTGTAGATGCTACCAGGGCTCTATAGTGTTTCCTTTAAACACTGAATTATAGCAACCTCGGTGCAGAGAGGGGGAATTTGTGCGACCTACCCCAAGCTCACTCAATCATATTCCTGCTGACAGGAATATGCCATATACCACATGGCAGTGCTCTCACCAACTGCTTAGTGAAGTGGGGCATCTATCTGAAGTACAGTCACAAAGGAAGTACATCTGACAGCACCTCCCCTGTGCAGGCAAGTGCTGGTATCACAGCTGCAGATTTATGGGCCCTTTGGAGGAGATACACCAGTTTTCCCTTCTGTTCGTTCCATAGGATCGTCCTTCCCTCTCACTGTTATTTATGCAGGGAACGTTTCAGTGTCAGCCACACTCAGTGCTGGTGCGGCTTCCCAGAGGGGCCGGCTGGGCAGCAGCACTCAGCTGTGGTCAGGATGAGCTCTTGGGTTTGTTTGAAGGGTGGCGGGTTCCTCACTCCTCAGTTAGCTCAGGAGGGACACAAACGTGACCAAGGCCCCACCTCCAGGCACTAGGGCACCCAGTGTCACCTGTGTGGAGCAGGAGCACTGGGTGGAAGGTGAAGGAGGGGACTGGAATTGGGTGATGTGGCTCCATAGCCACCCCAGCTCCTCATCTCTGGTCCTGCACTCCCAGCTCCAGAGAAATCATTTCCTTCTATTACAAAAAGGAGCCCAACACCCACTCCAAAACCTCTCCTCAGGTGTTTGGGAAAGCAATTCACCACCCCTGCTCCGTTTGCACTTTATCTCTCCCTGCCCCAAAAGCACGGGTAGATAAAACCCATGAGCACCTAGAAAAGCAGAGGAAAACCACCATGGTTCTCCTTTACCTACACGACCCTAGATTCCAGAATCTCTTAAAAGTATGAAGTTCGAGGAGAAAGACAGCCCCTGTGCTTGGAGAACTCACCAAGGCAGCTTACTCAGACACCTCCAATGGGAGCTGCCACATTCCTGTGCGATTAATCCATACAGCAGTGGACACCCTCCCAGGAATCCCTCGTAACACACACCCCAAGAACAGAGGGTTTAGTTCATCACTAATACAAAGCACGAGTGTTTTCACACATGTGCTCATCGTTTACAAGCTACACCACAATACGGGTGAGAAATGACTAAAGGCAAAGCTATTTCACACTCGGGCCTGCTCCAGCTTTCCCACATTAGCTGGAAAAAGAGGAAAAGCAGAACACTGGAAGCGTGACAATCCCATCTCAGCTGCTTTAGAGCTTAGATTTGAGCCACAAGGGGCTGGAGGTCAGCGGCAAGGCTTCTATCTGTCACTGTTTAAAGAAGCCATCCCAGTTCTCACAGCCACAAACAAGTCTTCTCTCCTAGAATGGTTAAAAAGAAGGTATTACTTGAGGTGCTACAAACACAAACACATTCCAGGCTCACTGGAGGTGGCATCTTTATTTAGTTGTTCGGGGTTTTTTATAACCCTTCTTACCATGCAGGGAAAACACAGACTGAAAGCAGAGTGCTTCAGGATGTGAAAACAGCTCAGGAGAGAGATGAGTGGGAGAAGGGCAAGGTTACAGCTCCGGGAGCTATTCAACAGCAGCACAGCAAAGGCAGAAAGGACACTGGGAACAGAACACTCATTTCTCTTCACCATCCGAGCACGCAGGTTGCAGGAAGCACTTGGAACCAGCAGCACCACCACACACTTTGGCTGCTGTGAGCTTGAACCCATGTTGAAAAGATGAAGTTTCAGCACCCTACAGAGCCTCGCTGCAGACACCATGGCCCGTTTCTCCTGCAGCCGGGTCCTGCTGGAGTTCGACCTCAAGGCATGATCTGCAAACAAGAGAAGGCGCAGAGTGTGAGACAACTCCAACTGCAGCAAAGTTAACAGCAAGCAGCTAATTAATGCATCCAGGCTCCTGCTGGTCACTGCAGCTCCTCAGGACACAGAATTGCTTTAATTCAGCTGATTGAAGCATTACATCAGGTTTGTCTTGACACTACCTAAAGACTTTCACATCCCAGAGGAAACAATAAAAGCTTCATGAAATGAAACCAAGTCTGAGGGCAGTCAACAGCTGGGCTGGGTTATCATGATTCACAGGGAAGCTTCAGCAAGCAACTTACTCCAGCATCACCGAACACCCTAACACTGCAGTTGGTGGAAGCCAAGTGCCTGCAAACCTGAGTGGATCAGGACCTGAAGCAGTGACAGGAGGCAGATGATAACGAATGGGGCTCATGCAGGACAAGTTCTTTGCCACTAGAACAGAAAGGCTTTGAAAAGCATCTCCTGGCTTGGCAGCGCACTCTGGCGAGTCCAGGAAGGGGGAATTTAACAGCACAGCCAGAGCCTGCTCATGGTTACCTTCCCTCCTGGGCTCCCTAAAATCAGAGGGGAGTTTGCCAATCTCGCTGTAGAGGCAACATTCATAGTGCAGAGAGAGAAAAGCTGGGCTTATTCCAGCCTTCAAAGCCAGGGCGTAAACCAGTTCTAATGATGCAGGGCTAAGTTAATGTGCGCAAAGCCTTTTCATTCCTCTCAATGCCTCTTTAATACAAAATACTCACCTTTTCCACAGCTGAGAGCCAGGCAGCTCTTTCAGTAAAGCAATATTCATAGCCTGGGATTGCTGCTCCGGCTGGAGAAGACGGCTCACAGCAAATGCTGTTAGGAGCATTTTAATAGCTCTCCTATGCCTCGCACAGTAAAGCTCTGGAGAGACTCTCATTAGGCACTCACTACTGCTACAGGACCCTTGATGCAAGCAAAGCCTGAGCAAAAATAACCCAAATGTGTGTTTCGGGGTTAGAAGTCAGGGTATTTAAATAGCAGAATCCCATCTTGGGGCATGGCTCTTTGCAGAGCGTATCCCCAACCACCTTATTAGCATTCTTCCCAAAGCCACTGCTGGTAGGCACCTGACTTTTCCCAATTAAATGGCTCATTCTGCTGCCAGCAGCAGCCCACTTGGTTAATGGCACCTCTGGCCCTCTAATGCCCATTTAATGAGGACATTTTCCACCATCCAGCACTGCCAGGTTTTGTCAAGCCATTAGTCACTGCAAAGCCTCTTAGTTTTACAGCACCGCACGTGGCCAGAGCTGTTCTCACCACTTACACGACTTCAGGTTTTAGCATCAATTTGTTGCTTTATTACTAAAATCAAGCTTTTTCTTTCTTTCATTGTGCCTAAGACACAATCTCTCATTATCTTGCATATGAGACATGAGCATGTTTTCGGCAGTGTTTCGTGTCAGACTACAATAGCACCAGAGCCCATCTCTTCATCATCTCAGGCACTTCAACACACACAAAACTGGAAGCTTTTAACAGAAGTGTCTTGTTCTACTGACAGTTGCCTTTAAAGGGATGCTCTTGGGGAGCTGAGGAAGGCAGTTTATGTGAAATGGAAACGTGAGGAGTGTTAAAGATTGCTTACAAAAATTGCTGCGTCAGCAAAGCAGAGGAACCTGAGTGCGCTCCACAT
The DNA here is from genome assembly GCF_037157495.1 of Lathamus discolor. Taxonomy (NCBI): domain Eukaryota; kingdom Metazoa; phylum Chordata; class Aves; order Psittaciformes; family Psittacidae; genus Lathamus; species Lathamus discolor. The sequence goes on along the minus strand of NC_088898.1, from coordinate 1,107,801 downwards.
AAAGCAGAGGTTTTCCAACAGAAAAAGATGCAACACTACTGAGTTTAAGCTCTTTCTCCAAGTCCACCCTGGTAGCGTTATTTAACTTGGTTTCATTTGTCCCTGTACAGGATGTACCAACCCAAGGATCCTACCAGACACGCACTGAGGCCCAGTGTATTTCCAAGGGATGCCACACCTACCTGCAGCAGTTGAAGCAAGTTCCAGAACTCAGCCCTGCTCTCGGCCATAACTGTGAGGAGGAAAAACATCTTTAGTTAGGGTTTTGGGGAAGGAGCGAGGAGCTGGTAAGTCAGCCTTAGGAGCAGGGCACGGTTTCCACCACCTGCTAAACCCACACCAAACTGGTTCTCCATCTACCTCAATACTTCGAAAACAACAAACTCAAAAGCTCATTTCCCCCATTCCCTCCACACCCAGGTGTGATTCTTGGTATCTACGTTAACCCCAAACCCTGCAGAACTCCAGGTGTCTTTTCACCATCAGAACAGACAGCAAGCAAGGGCGTCTTGCAGGCCGTAAGGGGTTGCTGAAGGCAAAACCAGAATTCAAGACAAGAGCTGTCACTTCTGCTTGTCCTCGCAAAACCTAAAAGGACCTTCCCCTGATGCAGTTAAAATTGGCATCATTTTAACTGCTTTTCTAAGGAATTTTGCTCCATATTCTGCTGGCTCTCTGGAGAAAGAGGTAAATGCAGCAGCAATGTCAAGCTACTGAGCTCTGAGTAGTTACAAGCTTCTGGCACAGGAAAGCTCTTCATCTCTGACTCCTAATGATACCAACATGTCAGGAAAGCAAATCTCCAAGGACTCAGGGCTATTAGAATAGAGAACACTGGAGTCTGCTATTCCTCTGTAACAATAAATGATACACAACAAACCCGAATTAGATTTTAACACAGCAGGTTAGTAAAACAGGTTTACTTCTAAAGCATAGAATATGACAGCATAAAAGGTACCCTTATGTGTCACATAAGATTATGTGACATTAAGTCACGAAGAGAATTACTGTCACAGTGGAAGGCAAAGCTTCTGCACCCTGCCCCTCCAGAGCTGTCCATTATTCACCATTTAAACTTAACATTCAAGGAAAAACCACAGGAACACCAGGAAGCAAGTGTCAGGCTGCTCATCATTCCCCAGCGCTCACAGGTTGCAGAGCACCAGCACAGACACAGCCTTTTCCTCTCTGCCACCTAATGACACAGACAAGGCACTACAGCCACGTCTGCAACACGAGCTGGGGCATGCGGCTGCTCCACCGCGTTAACGGCACCCAGTGCTGCTCACCTCGGGTCCGGCCGGAGACCTCCTCCGTGTGCCAGGTCCTGCAGCTTCCTCTGGGAAGGGGAATGCACACACTGCTCACTTGGTGTACCCAGACACACCGCACAGCCTGGTCAGATGGGCCCTGTTTCACTGATCACACAAGCCTGAAAGGTACAGCAGGAAAGGGAAGCTAAAGAAACCAATGCACAGCACAGGCAGGGTTTAGGCACATCACATCAACTCGTTATTTCATAACGCAACAGGATTCTACCCATTTTAAGGCTAAATAGAAGCCACACAGGCTGAATAGAAGCCACACGCAGTGCGTCTTCTGCTGCAGACCCACTACCGGCCACACAGAGCAGTTTTCTACCCTGCTACACCCAGCTCTCGCTTTTAAGGGAACTTCTCGCATTTCAGGTAATTAAAACCCGTTTATAAACCATGTCAGGCCATCAATCACTCTGAATGCTCACGGGTCTGGGAGCAAACGAGCGTAGAACACAGCCTGTCGCTCTCTGCCACCTCATGACACAAAGGAGCCACAGCAGCCACCTTCGCAACGCCTCTGGCGGCAGGTCGGGAAAGCCACAGGGACTGAAAGGGGATAAATACACGGGTTTGTCCCAACAGCATCACCTACGAGGGAGCGCTACAGCGGGATCCGGTGCACGTGGAGGTACCGGATGCAACAGATCAGAGCGTTAATAGATGGGTGCAGGTCTTGCGTTAAGCACCATTTACCTTTGGCTTTTCAGGACACGCAAATCTTTCTCACTTCACCCTTTGCCTTCTGCCGGGCTGAAAAAGGACAAGAAAGGGGAAGTTAGTAATGGCTTAGTTAATACCAGCTCATCATGGCTTAGCAGCTGACAGCCCAGCTGAGTGGGTAACAACCCCGTGAGCTGCACCCCTTAACGCAACACGAGACTGAACGGCAGCCACAACAGCACCGGTTCCGGGGGTCCCTGAGTTTCCCCTCCCGGAGGGCCGGTAACGGGGGCAGCCCCGCGGCTCGGACCCGCCCCGTCGCGGCTCTCCCCGCGCACGTGGCCGGGCACGTTTCGCCCGCTCCGCGCCCCGGAACGGGGCGGGCGCGCAGGGGCCGAGCTCCCCGGGTCTCAGCGGGCAGCGCCTCGCACGGGGCCGCGGATGCGCGCAGGAACCGCCCCGGTGCCCCCGGCGCGCCTTCCTCACCACCATCACCACCATCATCACCATCATCATCATCCCCATCCCATCATCCTCACCACCACCATCCTCCTCCTCCTCCTCATCCCCATCCCCTGCGCCGCAGCCTCCCGCTGCCCGCCGGCGGGGAGCGCCTCGGGCCCGGAGGGGCCCGGCCCGGCCCGGCCCGGGGGAGCGCAGCCCCCGCCGCCATCGCGGGCACCCGACGGAAAGGCCGCAGCGCCCCCGCCTTCCGCTTATATAGGGCGAGGGCGGAAGGGCCGCGGAAACGACCCGCCCAGCCAGCGGGCTCCGGTGAGCGCCCTCTGCTGGGCAGGATGACTCGGAGCAGGCAGCGGAGGTTCGAGGCCCCGGATGAAGACAACGGGACCGGAGCGGGGGGCCCGGGCTGCGACGGGGACCCGGGACCCGCGGGCCTCCCGCCGGTGTCAGGGCTGGAGCTCCCTTTCCCGGCCGCGCTCTGGAGCCGCCCCGCTCCCCGTGGCTGGACCCCGGGATGCCCCAGGATAAAGCAGGGACCCTCCAGCCCCGGGGTGTGCCAGCTGCCCCTGCGCCCCGCTGTGAGCACCGGGGGGGGAGCAACCTTCGCCCCCCTTCCCTGGCCACAGGCACTGGCCAGAGCGCCCGTTTCACAAGAAGACAGAAGAAAGATCGTGGAGCCCTTTATTCATCAGGACGGAGCCAGAAATCCAAGGGATCACAAGCGCAGGGATGGGGAGGCCACAGCACAGAGGTGCCCCCGCGCAGTGGGGACACACACAGGGACAGGAGCTGGCTCTGGTCCGGCTCCCATCCCCTCACATCGCTCTGGACCACTCCTCTTTGAGCCGGGACCACCGCGGGGTCTCTGCACAGCACCAGAGCCCTGCCAAAAGCCAGTGCTGCGTGTGCAGGACGCCCATCACCGCCCCGCTGGGCACCACCCCCCAGGCTCTAATTGCCCCCCGCTTTGCGCCGCAGCTCATGCACGGCCTCGCTGTGCCGCCTCTTGTCCTTGGCGCGGATGATGGTCATCCTGAAGAGCTTGCAGTACAGCTCCATGGCGCTGGGGCTGTCGTCATTGCCCGGGATGGGGTACGTGATCAAACAGGGGTTGCAGTTCGTGTCCACCACCCCCACCGTGGGGATGTTCATCTTGGCCGCGTCCCGGATGGCCACGTGCGGCTCGAAGACGTTGTTGAGGCTGCTGAGGAAGATGATGAGGTCGGGCAGGCGCACGCCGGCGCCGAACTGGATGTGCGCGTTGGTGAGCAGCCCGCCCTGCCAGTACCGCGTGTGCGCGTACTCCCCGCAGCCCCGCGCCGTGCTCTCCACCAAGTGGCAGAACTGGCGCTTGCGGCTGACGAAGAGGATGATGCCCTTGCGGTAGGCGATGTGCGCGGTGAAGTTGAGGGCGAGCTGCAGGTGCTCCATCGTCTGGTCCAGGTCGATGATGTCCTGGTCCAGGCGGCAGCCGAAGATGTAGGGCTCCATGAACCTGCGGGGGCACAAGGACAACGCAAGGGGGTGCGGGGACGGGGTGATGCAGGCACCGAGGAGCCTGGCTGTGGGGCGGCCTCACCGCCGAACCCTTCCCACCCTGCAACCCCAGTGCCAGCAGGGGAGCTCCCTGCGGAGCTGGGCACTGCGCGTCCCGGCAGGGCTCGGCGGCTGCAGGGCTCACACTGGGCAGGGTCCCTGTTCGTGCCCACGCGGACATGAGGTCCCCACGGGCAGCTCCAGACCCACCCAGCGCGGCCGCCGCCCGGGGAGCCCGCCTGCTTCACTCACCGATGCCGACATCCCTTTTTGTGCCCCAGGTGCACCCGCGCATCGAAGAGGTCTTTCAGGGAGAAGAGCTCCTTCACGCTGAAGAAGTCGGGGCGCGCCAGGGGCTCTGCGAGCAGCTCCTCCTCCGCGGCTGCGGGACAGGAGAGCGCGGTGGCGGCGCGGCCCGCGCTGTGCTCGCAGGGCTGCGAGGGGCGCTGATGCGCGCACGGCGCCGGGGCCTGGCGACACCAGCGAGGGTCCCGCGGGGGCGCGGCCTCACTCACCGCGGGGCTGGGCCGGGGCCGGGGCCGGGGCCGGGGCCGCGCTGCTGCTGCAGAGCCGCGGGGCTGCTGCGGGGACAGAACGCGGGGTGAGGCGGGCGGGCGGCAGCCGCTCACCTGCCCGCAGGAGCCGCGGCAACGCCATGCTCGGAGCCGGCAGCAACGGCGGAGGAGGAGGAGGAGGAGGAGGAGGAGGAGGAGGAGGAGGAGGAGGAGGAGGAGGAGGAGGAGGAGGAGGAGGAGGAGGAGGAGGAAGGTCAAGCGGCACCTTCCGCTTCCCGGGGCGGGGCGGGGCGATCCCCGGGGCGGGGCGGGGCGATCCCCGGGCCGGGGCGGGGCGACCCCCGGGGCGGGGCGCGGAGCGATCTCGGCCCCGCCCACAGCGCCCCGTCTCCGGGCAACGCTCGGCGTCGCGTCCCGGTCCCGTCCCTGCGCCATGTCCGGGCCGGCGGGCGCCGGGCCCCGCACCAGCGGCAGCCAGACCCCTTCTGCGGCCACGGGTGAGCCCCCGCGCCCGGCCCCGCTCGGCCCCGGCCCGCCCGGCCCCGCTGCAGCCCCGCTCTGTCCCCGCAGGAAGCAGGAGCCTCACCCGCGGTACCGCACCACGAACCAGACGTACGGCAGCAGGGCCCCCACGCTGCACGAGGTGCCGGTAGGTTGGGGCCCGCCGGCCGTTGGGGCAGCCCCGAGCACAAAGGGATGCTGGGGGAGCGCAGCCCCGAGGGGGAGGACTCGGGGGTCAGCAGGACCCGAGCCCAGGCTCTGCTGATGGTGGCGTTGAGAACCTCTCCCCTCTGCTCGCTCTCCAGACCTCCTTCCACGTCACCCCACACGGCTTCACCAGGATCCAAGGCATGGGCGGCCCGTACAGGAACAGCGGGCTCAACACGGCCCTGGAGAAGAGCCACGTCACGGGCCCCGACAACTTCATCACCGCCCATGACCACCTCGACTTCCACCCCAGCTACAACCCCAATGGCCCGTCCCACTGTTAGAGCTGCAGTGGGAGCAACAGGGTCACTGCCGGCTAAATACCCCCGCCCCAGAGCCCCCCGAGCAAACAGCACTGACCTGCCCCTCAACCTCCTGCTAAGCCTCTTTGAAAGCCGGACAAGCAGCGCTGCGCTGCAAAGTAATTCCGGTGCTCCCGACTCGCAGCAGGTTAACCCGCAGGCTTCCCATCGGTGACCACCTCAGCCAGGGCTGGTTAAGGCCTGCCTAAGCTTTGGGGAAAACCAGTTTAAAAGTGCTATTACAACCGAGCCCAGGAATTTGCTGGGAGAAACACATGAGCCTCTGTGGTACCAGAGGGAAATCACTACAGAACGAGTGTTATTAGGAACAACAATTGAAGATTTACGGTTATTAAATGCTAAATAGCGCCTATGAACCATTTACTTAGTTTATGGGCAGCATAAATACTAGAACAATGTACATTACATACCTATATTCCCCTAACCTTTTCTCTGCTACCAATGATCCCTTAAGCTCTTGGCTCATCATTAAAATTTAAAACCTTAAACCTGTTTCTGCGCTATTTAATGAATAACCAAAGGGCAGGTTTTCCAGAGGTATCCGTTAAGCCTTTGGGTCTCTTGTAGAAAGCTCCTTCACCTTCCTCGCCTCTCAAAGCGACAGGGATTGCAGAACCAACTCAAATGACACCTAATCCAAGAGAAAACGTCTTTCCCAAGGTTTATTGTAACAACGGTGGTTACACAGCGAGTGGAACTGCATCACCTGCACAGGAACTGCACTGGAACGAACAACCTGGAACGTGTGGCTCATAAACCGGTCTTGAACAGAAAGTGTGCAGCCTGTGTCTGATGAGGAACGGTCCCGCCTCACGGGGGGAACAGCAGACATCAAACATGAGCAGAACGCTGGTCTAGCTGTTTGCTGAAGAACTAAAAAGGGAACAAGGAGTGTACTAGTGTGTCCAAGCACCACTGCGAATGATACTCTTCATGTGAGGGATATTCCCTGTTTGGGTTATTTTTATATAGCCTTGCAGATGGTGCAGGATGCATTTAAGCATCCTTGGAAGGCAGAGGAATCCTCTTTAGTTCTTGGCACTAAGCACAAATCTGAGGTCCAAAACTGAAGAGAGCACCAGGCCCTTACTTGTCCCTTTTCAACCACTGAAACCCCAGTGTGGGGCCATATTCCCACCAGCGAGGTTTCAATGCCACCTCCCAGACGATTCCAGTTTTCACTGCAGTGCATATGGTTACCTCAAACAGAAGGGCTGGCTAAAGAACCTCTGCTGAGAACACACCAACACATCGGAACCAGCACAAGGACTGAGCAGAAACGCTTCTTAAAGTACTGAACTTCTTAAAACCTTTAACTTCTGGAAACGAACAAGCAGCCCTCAGCCATTCACTGCTCTCCTATCAGAGTCGGCAATACCTTGGGCTTCCCTTTCTTCTCCTGAAATGAAAATCAACACAAAGTGCTGAATTAACACACACGGCTGTGACACTTTACATGTATCTTTAGCCACAGATTTTTCTGCAGGTGGAACAGTTTAGGGATCAGACGGCCTCTTGCAAACAGATGCAGTGGCTTTTGTCACCCATTTCCCCCCTAGTCTTCATACCCCATCCAGAACCCCCACCTCCTCCCTCATCTCAACTCTGTTTTATTCTGGAAGCGAAGCCAGCTCCTTTGAAGAGATGCGGGTGCAGCTCACCTCACCTCACCTTAACCGTTCCCAGGGATACGCTGTGTTACGGTTACCCAGCTCTCTTCCACTGCGGTTTGCTGGGAAGGGAGCAACACGCAAGGTGCAGCCAGCCCTGAGAGATGTGCCTGTACCCATCAGTTTGCTCCAGGCTTCACTTACCGTGTGTCAAACACTGGTTTCCTTATGTTCACTTTCCTCCATTCCCCTGTTTTAGTGGCTTCAGACACAGTGACCTGTTTGTTCAGCTGTTAAACACTTCTGTTGTAAGGAATACCTGCACCAATCCAAATTGTCACCCTCAAGATGACGCATTTCACTGCAGAGAATCGACCTCAGTCTCTTTCTACTCTGCATTTTGAAAGCAAAATCGTCATGGGTGATAAAATCAGGTGAGGCTTTACCAGCAAACCAAGGCAAACTGCAGCTCCGGGCACCAGGCAATCACATCTCTGGACTGCAGGCGGTGTGGGAGACCCACTGCTCACTGGAGACGATGACACAAACCATAGGAGCACTCTGGTTTCACGGTCCACGGTCAGAACCCCATTTATTAACCATTATAAACGTATCCATGTACACCATTTCCTATATACAAATCAAGTTTCTCAATTTAAAAAAGTGCTGCTTGAAATCAGGTTTTATTTAAAGCACAGGCTCATGGGAACTGCTTCTTAACCGGATGTGGTCGTGAGGAGTACCAAGAACACAGACACATCGACGGGGCACCAGACACCACCTTGTGAGGCTCAGCATCCATTTACTGACAACTCTGAGGAGGCCCATCCAGCTTAATTTACACAGAGAGTACAGAAAGGGTCCACCCCCCTGTTAATGCAGTTTAATCCTTTGAAAGCCAGGTACTCCGAAAACTTCTCTTTTAAAATACCAGCCTATTTACCTATGCCGAACAAAAGGCTCAAATCCTGCGACTGCACCAAGGCAGCCAAAACACGCCTGTGCAGCAGGGCTGCAGGCACGGGAGCCAAGGAAGAAACCGCTTTTCCAAGGTATCCTACCACAAAAGGAGATATTGATGCTTTAACCAAACCGGCCACCAAGCCGAGGGCTACAAAAGGGTGGCCGGACAGTACGAAATGCCAAGCGACCACTAGAAACAGGTTTGAAACGTAACTGCACAAGAGGATAAACACACCAAGGCTGTTGTTCACTTCTCTACATGCCACGGTTACTTGTTCTACTCTATGCTACGCTTTAGTTTGCCACTGTTGTACAAACGTGACCACATCAGGGGGGATCCTGGGCGGCTCCGGACCCCTTCCTGGCTGCTTTCGCTCCATTTTCCAACATCAAGGCCAGCCTCCAGGAAGACACAGACATCAAGGGACAGTAAGTTTGGCTGAGAGAAGACCGGATAAAGAGAGCATCGGATCAGTCCACAGGGACAAGACGTGAGAACAAACAACTCAAAGGACTTCATGACACGCAAATGAGAAGAGCCAGCCAAAGGCTCAGATTCCCACTTCTGGGATCTTCCAGTGAAGGCAGAGTGGGGGCACTTTTGTTTGGTGATATGAACGTGCTACTTCAGTCCCGTATCAAGTCAGTACAAATAAGAGAGTAGTGAAAAATTGCTTTATTCCTGCTGCTGGAAACGGAGGCAGAGAAAGAGCTACTGGTATGAAGGAACAGTGCTGGAAATATCCTTGGCGCTTACATCAGGGATGTCCTAGAGCAAACCCAGCTTTGTTCTATTGCACAAAAACTGTAAGTGAAAATCAGAGTCCACGGAGATGTAAGAGTTCAGAAGCCCCTTTGAACAAGGCAAGTAAGGGCACTCGATTCCAAAGTTCACACAGGAAACCAAAATCCATCTCTGGGTAACTGCTGGGCAGCAAAGTGAGACTTGAGAACAGCGAGGAATTGTTTCAGCCTCACAGGCCCGACAGCGCATCAATCCAGAGCAATCCACAGAGGTCCTGGTGTCAGCACAGACACGCTCCTCAGACTGCATGGAACCATCACCCGCCGGCGGGCGGCTGGGGGGGTTCAGAAGGTTCCTGCCTCCACCCAGGACGTGCAGACAGACCCATCCACGTGATTTACCTGAATTCGCGTTTGGATCTTCAAGGCTGGAGCCCCACACCTGCATCTGCACCGGCTTTGCTGGAGTTGTGCTGAGGGAACTCACCCAACAGCCCCCGGGTGGGGGAGAACCGGGACCCTGGCATAGGCCCGTGGCATGGGGTTGTCCTAAGGCAGCTCGAACGGGAATGGTGTCAGACAATGGGCTTCAGAGGCAGAGCACCGCGATCAAACGCCGTGTCCTCCTCCTCCGAGCAGATTGCCAAATGTATTCCGTGCACAAACAGGTTTCCTATTTATACATACCATTAGAGGCCTCATCATTTAAAGCGTGATGAGCCAGTATCTTATCTACAGTGACTACAGCATCCTGCAGCAACGGCAGCCCTAAAAATCCTTATAAAAAATATTTCCTTAGAGCACTTTAAATAATTTACAAAATTCTACAAAAACGATGGATGTCTGTCCATGAGATCCCTGTTCAACAGAAGCACTTTCACATTAGTGTGTGTAGGATATACAGTGATACAGGTGTCTGTGATACACAGGTTATCAGCCTCCCCCACTGTCACCCAGGTCTCAAGTTTGAGCAAGGTAATTACATTTGTTCTCTAGAAAGACTGTTGCTGGAAAAAGAAGCGTACTTACAGATGTGAAACCTTTCATTTAGAGAGGGAATCGGGGCAGATCCCTGCAGGGAGCTCAGGAACTCTTGCACAGGGTTTGTCTACAACTTCCTGCCCTTGGTCCACTTCGCAACTGGTTTCCCTGCTCTCCAGGACAGGTATTTTTCCTTCCAAACTGGAGCTGGATACCTGCATTCCTTCCTGCCTGTCACTGTCCTGGCAGACAGCTTTTCCCTTCTCATTGCACATCTGCGTGCTGTTATCTGTACATGCTCCTCCACCGGTTTTATCCACTGCTACCACTGTCACATTTAGCTCCTGTGGTGGGCAAGCTAAACTTGGAGCTGGGCTCTTGTCCTGCTGGTTATTCCCTCCCTTGCTGCACACAGGTATACCCTGCTGAGTTGCATCTCTGCTGACTTTATCTGCTTGTAGCACTGCCACGCTGTGCGCAGGGCGTGGAGCATCTACATTTGGATCAGCCCAGCTGTCTTTGTGGATATCTCCTGCCTCGATCCACATCTGTGCGCTCTCAGCTTTGGATGTTCCTCTGCAAACCTTATCTACCTTCACTGCTGCCACGCTCTGCTCCTGCAAAGGGAGACTGGAAGGTGAACCTGACTGCTCTGCTGCAGCACCAGCCCGCTCACAGCCCCCTGCTTCCTCCCTGACAGGCAGAGGAGCAGCGTCCAGTCTTCCACAGGTTTCTGCTACATGGGGACTTGACCCTTCCCCAGTGAGCTTCTGAGAACTGGATTCTTTTATTGCTGTGGGGCTCTCCCCGCTAAACTCATCTTTGGGCGAGGGGGCTCCTCTTCCCTGGTTAAGCACATCTGCATCCTGGGAAGCTGCCTCTGTTCCTAACGCACTGCTCTGGGCGAGCAAGCTCTCTGCTTTCTGCCTTTTGCTCAGAAGCATGGATTTCTTCCTGTCCCGAGCACACTTTAGACCCGCAATAAATTTACTTGAGATTTTGAGGTGAAAGGTATTCTTTCTCTTGGACCTGGACTTTGCAGCAACTACTTTTCGTACTTTACCACCTCTGGTTTTGCTGCTTTTAGGTGGAAGCGTTTTCTGCACGGGCTCCGGATTAGGGACAGCCTTTTTACCTGCTGTGCTTCCAGATACCTCACCAGCAGCAGCACCTTTAACCCCCACCAGTCCTTGCTTAGCTTTTGACCGACCAGTAGTATGAACATTCTCCGCTGAGGAAGCACATTTCCCACTGCCATGTAACATTGCACCTTTCCCTTCTGTCCCAAGAGACTTCTTCAACTCCTCAGTCTGCTGAGACACCTCAGGCTTGTCACTCCGACCCAGCACAAGGTCAAGCTCACTTTCAGCCAGCTGTGGCTTCGCTTTTCCTTTAGTAGCAGTTTGCCTGGTCACTCTCAATAGGTCCAGAGCTCCATCATCTTTCTGTAGCTCCGAGTTGCTTGCAGAGTCTTTAGCTTTTTCTGCCAAAAACTTCCTAATTTCTTGCTCAATGCTGTCATCGCTGTCCACTGAACTGCTGTCGTCAGCGCCCGACGGCGCTGTGAAAGTACACTGCCTATTTTTAGCTGCCTGCAGGTTATTCTGGCTTGTGACTGGTCTGGGTTTGGAACCTTTTCTAAGCTGCAGGTTAAAGTCTGAGTTCTTCACGGTCTCTGGTTTTTCACTGGGAGGTCTGACATTTGTGTTGTCAGGAGGAAGTCGGGCCGCGTTCTCTTTCGCGGCTTTTCTGGGTTTGGAGAGGCAGCTCTTCAGCAGCACAGGATTTCTGCCTTGCTGGAGGCTGCTAAATCCATCCAGCAGCTGAGCTTCTGTCTCACTGAACCTCACCCTCTTCTTGCAATGAGATTTCTGCTCCTTGGACTTCTTCTTTAACTTCCTTTTAGACCGCAGAAGGTCCTTGATGGCACTATCCAGGTCCTCATCACTATCCAGAGAACTGCTCTCATCATCCGAACCATCCCTCTCTGGAGTCTGGATGGAGTTTTTCACAGGCTTTCTTGTGCTGCTCTGAACCTGCATAAGAGGGTTTACGGAGTCCAAGGCCACACATTTGCCATCTGATCCAGACAGTTTGGAAGCCAGCAGCTGCTGCTGCCTCGGCTCTTTGCTGCCAAGCCTTTGAGCATCACAGAGCTCTGTGAGGCTGCTCGGGGCACGCTCCTCTTGCAGCACAGCAAGTTTTGGATAGTTACCTGGCTGGAAAAGTCCTGTCTCCACCTGCTCAGGTGGTTTTGATGCACCTTGTTTTGCTATTCTGCCTTCCCTTTTGAGTCTCTTTTTACGATTCAGTGATAGCTTCAGTGATTTGGGAAGAGGAGGCTCTAGGGTACTGGCAAGGCTGTTCTGATCCGAAGGCAAAGGCATCTGGAGTGAGTGTGACAGGCTGGGAGGCTTTGTTCCAAGGTTTTCTGACTGTGCTTTCAGAGCCAAAAAAGCCCTGATCTCTTGCTCGATGCTATCATCACTGTCCACCAGGCTGCTGTCGCTGTCACAGCGGGAGGATGAGAGGAGCTGGGGAGAGAAGAAGGAGTCTGCAGCGAGCGATTTGCTGTCACTTCCCATTTGGGATGGCATGATTGTTTTGGAAATATCAAGGATAGCTTCCGCACACATGAGCTCCGCAGATGTGTCCGCTCTGCAAGAGGCCTGCAGCGTGAGCTCACAAGCAGCAATCTTGTTTTCTGGGAGTGCAAAATGTCTGGCTTTTTTCAGTGGTTTAAACAGCTTGTTAAAGTCATTGCTGGTGTTTTCGAGTTCTGTTGACCTGGAATCAGTTTCTTTTCTCTTGTTGCTTATAGGGCTTTTATGGATTTCTGGTGAGGCACTTGTTGTTGAGCTAATTGTTAGGCTTGCAGAAATGTCTGCCAGACCCTTTGTAGGAAGTTCCTCCCTCTGCAAAGGGACACAGTCTGTTGCGTGACCTGCCTCTCTCCTGATTTTCTCCAGCTGATAAAGCTGAATGGCTTCTTCGATGCCATCATCGCTGCTCGAGTCAGATGTGTGCACACTCTCACTGACAAGTGCTCCCCTGGTCTCCCAGTAATTAGCTCCACTCTCTTCATCTTGCTCCACTCCCCAGGGCTGGCTGGCAGTGGCCATTTCCAGATAGGCTGGGTTCATCCGGCTGAAGTCACTGGGCTCTGGTTGGGTTTTAGACTGCAAACCCTTGGCCTGCGTGCTGGGTTTCCGCAGCTTGGCACAGTGTCTCAAGAGCAGCGTGCTACAACCTTGCTTCATAGCACCACAGTTCGGTTTGTTTGTCGCTTCTTTGCTGCATTTCAGGGCAGATCTCACATGGGAATCTTTCTTCTCCTCCCCAGTTACACATTTACCAATTTCTTGCTGCTTCTTCTCATTCAAGAACTGCACTATTTCAGCGTGTATGCTCTGTTCAAATGAGTCGTCGCTACTGACGCTCTGAGGGGAAGCAGGCTGCAGCCTTTTCCCGATGCCCAGGTGGTCAGACAGGTACTCTTCAGAGAGCATCTCAGCTTTGAATTTCACAGGGAGAAGGTTACTTGCCACTTTGTTCTGTGAGAATTCTCTCTTCAAGCTTTTGTCTCCGCTTACGTTTTCAGAACACTCTGCACCCCTCTGCAAGGACTGGTCACTCTGGCTCTTTGCTTTCAAGTACTCCTGAATGGCTTCCTCTATACCTCGGTCCACTGAGTCGTCGCTATCAGAATCGAGCAGGAGTCTCCGAAACCCCACACCCTCTTCCTCCTCGGTGTCATCCGAGTCAGCAGGGCTCCCACACTGGGTGTACTGCGGATGCTTCTGCAGCAACGCAGTGCTAGATGTGACTCTGTTACTGCTGCCCTTTTCTCCCTGTTGTTTCTTCTGCATAATACAACCATACTCATTGTTCATACCCAGGGGAGACTCTTGACTTTGCAGGTTGTTTATGACCATCTGAACTTTTGCACTTACAGAGGTTCTACTGATGTCTTCTTCAGGTTCAGGGTAGCAAACAGGGTATCTACAATTCCTCGCTGGTCCAAAGGACTCCCACTTTGTCTGAAGAGCTACCAAAGGAGAAGCATTCATCAGGAACATTCTAGCAGACAACAGCAGGTCCACGATGGAACAGTTTTTCAGAGTGATCTCTCTTCCATCCTACAAGAAAAAAGAGGAAAAGGGTTTTTATTACACATTTACCTTCTAAAAGTTCCATGTCATAATACTGGTAACATAAATGGCCAATTATTAACACTGGGGCTTATTGTGCCAGGTAATCACGGGAGTTACTCCTCAGCATCACTTCAATGGGTAAATCAGTCACTACTGCCATTGAAGCTAAGACAGAGCCCCCATCCTTTGTGGTTCCCATTATTTTCTGGCACAAGCAGGTGAATATCTTCAGCTCCAAAAGTCTCCCTGCACTTTCCATGGAAGGTTGTGCTCTCTTTTCTGTACGTTCCTAAACAACCACGTGTTGCCAAGCCCCACACAGAACTGCTCTGATGGCACCTCAGTGTGATCCCCTCCTTCACTCATGGGTGTCTGAGTATTCCTGCAGCGAATTTCGTGCAAGAAAGCATAAATTTAAGGGGCTCTTCCCGTTGAAAGTGGGATTGGTGGGAGCGGAGAACCCTGCAACACATTCCGCTCCTGTTTCCTTTGGCAAAACTGCCCTTCCCAAAGCACTCCCTCTGTGCAGAGCAGTGCTTCAGCTCTACAGCGAAAGCAACGCTGCCCATATGGTTCAACAGGTGGGTATGAGGTGAGCTCGCTCGTGATCCAAGGTGGTGGGACACAAACCAGCTCCCACTCAAAGAGCAGGGCAACCACATCTGCATCACACCTGGGCTCACGCACAAGCCCCAGACAGCTTTTACCAGTTCTGGCATCAAACACACACAGCTCAGGGACTTGGGGCTGCACAAAGAGAAGGGAGCCTGTTTCCTCCTGAAACCCGCTACACAGCAATGACTCCAAGCCATCACCCACCCCGGCCTCAGCGCCGGATGGAAGCTTTTGGTAAACACAAAGCTTTAGGAGCTTTTAAGAGCAGGATGAGAGTTATTGAACACTTGGAAGTATCATGATCAAGAGCATCCCTCCCCACTGGCGGGTACCTGCAGCAACACAGCACTCCCCTAACTTCCCTTTTAGGCAGCTGAAGGTAGCTCAGACCAACTTCCGCCCTAGGATCCAGCACAGTGCCCCTGGGTATCCACCCCTGGGTGAACCGGGAGGCACCTCCGGACACAGCGTGGGTCAGACCTTCACAAATGCACCCTGTGCCCAAAGGCCCCTCCAACACAGCCACTCGGGCACGCATAAATTGGGAACGTTTTTCCTTGTAATAAGCACCTGAGGATCAAAAAGGCAGGAATCAGAATCCTGGTGACCTCAGACCCGTGCCATTATCCCCCTTGAGCTCCACTGAACACCTAAAGATCCCTGCTCCCGTTGACCTATTTCCACAGCTCCCAGAGAAGGGGCAGGCGCCCTCGCTGCCCTACACATGGACCGCGGCTGCCCGGGAAGGATTACATGGAGCAGGGATGCGATTCCCCCCGCGGCACCGCTTCAGCCCAGGGGCGAGGGGCACCACCCGCGGGGGCAGGCAGGAACAGTCACGGGGGGGGGACCCGCAGGGGCTGTGTGGGGGCCATGGGGGGGACCCGCAGGGGCTGTGTGGGGGCCATGGGGGGGGGACCCGCAGGGGCTGTGTGGGGGCCATGGGGGGGACCCGCAGGGGCTGTGTGGGGCCATGGGGGGGGACCCGCAGGGGCTGTGTGGGGGCCATGGGGGGGACCCGCAGGGGCTGTGTGGGGGCCATGGGGGGGACCCGCAGGGGCTGTGTGGGGGCCATGCGGGCACCCGCAGCGGGGGTGCGGGGCCGCGCACCGGGGCCGCCCGGGGGTGTCCGCGGGGGCTCCCGCTCCCGGCGCTCCGGGGCCCCCCCGCCCGCCGCCAGCCAGGCCCTGCCCGCGCCGCCATGGCTGCCCCTTCCCGCCTTCCCCCGGCCTCGCCGGGCCCGGCCCTGGGCCTCGGCCTCGCCGCGGCCCCGCCCGCCCCCCGGCGCTCACCTGCCGGGGCCGGGGCCGCTGCGGCCGCGGGGGGAGGCCCGGGGCCGGATCGTGGCGGTGGCGGTGGCGGTGCCCGGGCCGGGCTCCCCGCTCCGCCGAGCTCCGGCGCGGCCGCTGCCCGCCGCTCTGGTGCAGGGGCGGGCGGCGCTTCCTTGCCGGCCCCCGGGCGGAGGGGGGCATGCGCCGCACGGCCCCGCCGGCCAGGCGGGAGCGAGCGCCCGGGCCTCGGCGGCCGCCGGCTCTGCCGCGGGCGCGGCGGGGCGGGCCGGGCCGGGGCGGGCCGGGCGGTCCCGCCGCCGGGGCACAAAGGCGGGCGCGGCCGCGGCGCCGCAGCCGGCGCGGAGCGGGGGGAGCCCGGGGCCCGCTCGGCCGTGGGCAGCGGCAGGGCCCGCGGGGCTGGGGCGCAGCGGCGGGGCCGGGCGCTCGCACCGTTCGCTCCGGGGGCAGGCGGGGGGAGCGCGCTTCTCCGCGCTCCCTTGGAGGGCAGGGAGGGAAGCGTCCGCGGGGCGCAGCGCAGGCTGCTCCGAGCCTGGGTGGGGACGCAAAACTGGAGCTGGGGTTGAGGGTGCCGCGGCCTCCCTGTTGGTGCTTTGGCTGCCGGAGCTAGCGCTGTTCGAGCTTCGGCGTGCGCAAGCAGCAAGGGTTTAGTGCTCTGTTTCTAACCCGCGCTGCTGGCGAGCAGGCTTTCCCCAGGGATGCAGTGCCCGCCGTGTCCGGTGCTCGCAGAGCTGAGCCGAGGGCCGGAGCCCTCCCAGGACACCCGTTTCAAGCTGCTTGTTCACTGGAAACAGAGCGAGCCCCGCTCCCGCGTTGTAAATCTTCACCAGCATGGCCAGCCCTGAGCGAGGGGGCATCTCCCGAGGGACAAGCGATGGGACAAGAGGAACCGGCCTCAAGCTGCCCCAGGGCAGGTTTAGATGGAGCTGAGGAACAATTCCTGCCCCAGAGGGTGCTCAGGCATTGGAACAGGCTGCCCAGGGCAGGGCTGCAGGCACCGGCCCTGCAAGGGTTCACACATTGTGGGGACGAGGCCTCAGTGCCATGGGGCAGGGGTGGCCTTGGCAGTGCTGGGCACGGTTGGACTGGGTGAGCTTAAGGGGCTTTCCCAACCTGGCTGATTCTATTACACCAATGTCCAGCAAACAAGAACCCAAAGTGCTGCCTCTTTTCCCTTTCCCAGTGC
The DNA here is from genome assembly GCF_037157495.1 of Lathamus discolor. Lineage (NCBI taxonomy): Eukaryota > Metazoa > Chordata > Aves > Psittaciformes > Psittacidae > Lathamus > Lathamus discolor. Next base: position 1,090,736 of record NC_088898.1, on the reverse strand, counting down.
ATTTTTTTCCCCCATTGTGCTTAAACACCCGTGATGCTGCAGAGGAAACCGCATCTTTTGGCCGTTTGTTTCCAAAATCACAGGGGAAATGCTCGGGCGAGGAGATACCACGAGAACAGCAGTTGGGAACAGTGGGTTTAATGGGTTCCAGGCTGAAAACAGGGTGACGGCTCGTGGCAGTGCAGACATGGGACCGTGCACCAGAATGCTGTGGATGTCAGAATCAGGCCCATTTGCTTTACTAGCCGTTATCACATCCAACTACTCATTCTTGGTGTCACTTTTCATCCACAGCTCCAGACACTTGACCGATGCTGCTGGTTCCGCTGCAGCTTTGGCAGCGCATCCCAGCACCACAGGCGCTGAGGTTAGCTCGGCACTCTGAGGGCAGTTTCCTGGGGCAGTGTTGGACACTGGTGAGAATTTAGCCAGGCTCTGGGGTGAATCTGTTCTGTCCTTACGCAAAGGGAAGGTGCTGCTGGAGCTGGCAACGCAGCTGGGCTGAACCTGCCCTGTCCCTGCTGTTGATGCCGGCTGCCAAGGGCTGAGTTTTTGTGCTCACGCTGTGGCAACACGTCGCACGATGTGGGGCTGACATACGCTGGGTGCTGCGGAACAGATTTCCACTTGCTTTTACCCCAGAGATGCTTGTTTTGGGGAGCACCTGTATTTTCATGCCTTTTGTGCCCTTTCCCGGTTTCCAACCTCATGTTCTAAAGTATTTTTCCCCTCAGGAGTCCTTCCCCTACCAAACCAGGTCTGGCCCTGGGAATGGGACAGGACCATGTCTCAAACCACCAGACACAGTTATAGACTCAGTTTATCTCCTGCTCTTACAATAGATAAAACGGAGCCGAGAAAACACTGGCCTGTGTGTTCTTGTGCCTGGGATATGTAATAGGCTTTTATGTTATGAAGTGGCTCGCTTGGACAACCTACTGAAAACAGCACAGCCAGCATCAGTGTGCAGGAGGAAACAACGAGCTTGCGTTTCCTTATCTGCAGAGCTGCAGCCCTGAGGTGAGGCAACTTTGCTCCTTTCACCATATTGCTCCTAATGCCACGCCAGAGGAAAGAAAGGGCTCCTGTGTTCGTGTATCCTCTTGGGCCAAGTCAATTTACACAGGAAAGTGCTTGTAAAATCAAATTAAAGTCAAAGCTGTGGCCAGAAGCCTGATAAGTGTTTTTGTGCACATGGAATTGCTTGGGGGGGGGCTGCCTGCTGCTGGGTTGCTCTGTGCTTGCCCATGGAGGTGGCATGTTCCGGCTCTGCAGGGCGAGTTACCTCCCTGTGCACCCTTTAGCTTGAAAGAACAGCAGAGCCTCTCCCTGAGGTCCCATTAGGGAGGATTTGTCTTTCTGATCCATGATTTTCGTGGAAATGAGAGCAGTGGTCCCTGTGTCCCCGCTGGATGGATGACACTCAGCAGCACTAATTGGACCCCTTGTTAGGATGACCGGAATGGCAGGGAGACATTCATGTGCTCGGGATGAAACATCTTCCTCGACCTCGGGATCTGCTCATCCCATTTGCAGCTTATTGCAGGGGGTAGGAACAGGCGCTCATTATAGGTGGCTCTGGGTACATCAGAGGCAGAAGCTGCTCTGGGTTATCAGAGGCTGGAAGCTGAGCTCAGGTGATGGCTCTTTTATTGGACAAGATTAAAACCAAATAGTAAGAATAAAAAGGCTCACCTCTCAGATCTTGTTGTCAGGTAACCTGCGGCTTCGTGACCAATTACAGTTCCTACGTGGAGCTGTGTTAAAGCACCAGGCATTTCTGCTGCGCTGCCATTCCATTGGGAATGTGAATCATACCCGGCGCTGGGTGAGTGCGCGGATGGGTCTAGGACACAAGGGAAGTCGATAGCCCCAGGTCCTGCAAGCCCTTTCCTCTGCTGGTGGCAGTTCTGCATTCCCCAAGCACATCTTTGGGTTTTGGGGCAAAACCGGTCCACGGAAGTGAAATCCTGCTGTGACCATTGAGATTTTGGAGGAAGAAGCAGTGGGGAAAGGAGGCGGGTGGAAAGAGGTGGATGGAATCCAGTCTGAGCCTTGAGCTCAGTCAGTATTTGGGGCCTGTATAAAGAAGTGGTGTCAGCATTGGCTTTGAAAGAAATCAAGTGCGTTTCTTAGCTCTGGTTCAGAACAGGGCTCAGGGGGGGCTTGAGCACTTATTTCCCTCTTGCTCATGCTATGAGCTGCAGCAGGGCTCTGTGAGCTGCAGGTCACAGTGGTGGCCCCGCTCCACGTCCTCCTACCCCTTCTGCTCCTCCAGCCTGATCGCAGGCAGCGTGTTAGATGGAGTACAAGTGGATCGTGTAGTAACGTGGCAAATTGAAGAGCTTAGTTGTTATTTAATAAATGCCAAGGAGACTCATGAGGCCTCGAAGTTGTAATAGAAAAATCTAATTTAGAAAACTAGGAAGAGAGATGGCTGTGAAAGCTGCCAGCAAACAGGGCTGGGCATTGGATGGTTCTGTTTACCCTCCACATGGAGCAGAGGTGGTGTGAGCTTCCCTGCAGTGGATGGATGCTCCCTGGGGAAGCAGCATCTGGGGCAGGGAGGTCCAAGGGCAGCTCTTCGTGGAGCTCGGTGCTGGGAAGCTCTGCTGTGTCTTGCCTTAGAAGACTCTGTTGTAAATCACCTTTGGAAGCTGGATTTGCTTAAGAAAAGAGACCCACTGGCTCCATGAAGCACATCAAGTGGAAAGTATAGCACAGAGCATGGGTACAGAACACGTTTAACCGCTTTGACTCAAATCTGATGCACTTCCCATTCCTTACTGACCATTAAGCAAAACTGAAGGTCTCTGTGGGGCACAACAGATGACTTTTGGATGCCCCTTTTCAGTAGGAAATCCCAGTGTATCTGGCATAAGAATACAACTGGAGAAATACAATTTAGAGCCAGCAGGTTTGATTGCAGCCCTGACCTTTCCTTGCTACATATGGCAGAGACCTCCAAAATTCCCAAGGAAATGATGGCACCTCTCCCATATTCTGTACCTAGAACCTTATTAAAAAGTGCATAAATTGTATGAAAACTTCAGTCGTTCCATACAGCTCATTTCTATCTGTGCTAAATTAGATTTTTTTTTTTTTCATGTTTTCATGTGCTGTCTTAAAGGGTTTCCTTTAAGAAACTCTCCCTTCCCGTCCATCTCCATAGGCTCTGCTCCGAGGCAATTCCCACCAGGACATTTCCAGCTGGATTCTGTTCTTGTCACAATTCTGCTTGTGCCCATTAGGTGTCAGGCTGTTATCGGCACAGTCTCCAGTGTCTGGGGCTTCGAGGAGAAGCGAGAAGCCAGGAGTGTGAGAAGGCAGGAGGAGCTGGTGTGGCTTGTCAAGGATGCTCACCTATGAGCGGGCTATGACTACCCAGGAAGGGCAGACTGGGTGATGTGGTGTTCACTGGGCCACCAAATGAGGACTTTCTGGTGGCCTTGGCCAGGCTTTTCCAGCTGTGGATCCTGAAGAGACATTACCAGCTGGTCCTGGGGCTGCAGCACTCACAGGCTCCCTTCATTGCTGCTCCCCCAGCTCCTCTGCTGAGCAGTCCCAGCACAGCCATGGACTTGTCCGTGTGCAGCCATCACATCTCGCATTTGCAGAGAACCTTTGCTGACCGGCTCCTTGCTCGGGAGCATCCCTGCAGTTGCCCATGAGGCAGGGGACCGCTGGGCAACTTCCATGGAGCAATTCCTGACTCCCAGCAGGCCCATCCCAAGCACTGTCCCAGCCCCTGTTAGCTGTAAGCCCGTGTTTCAAAAGGCATCTTCAGATGGAGGAGGGCTTTCCAGATCACCTTCGTGGAGTTCTCTATTTTTAGCATCCTGTGGAGTCTCTTGGCTGCAAACAAGTGAAACCTCTGTGGGGAGCTCACAGCGGGGCCGCTGGCGATGCTCAGAGTCTGACTGGAGCGTGGCAGAGGGTTGAGTCCCCATTGCCACCCCAGGACACTGCCTGCCCGGCCACCCTGGTGGGCAATGGGGAGGGCAGGGACCGGAGCGCACAGCGAGGCTCAGCCATCGGTGCCTTTGCAATGGCAGGATGCACTTTGCACAGACAGGCTCAGATTAAGGATCTGCAACGACCGCAGTTTGGTTCCGTGGCCAAAATGCTTCCTGAAATGAGTTTTGGATCAAACCAAAGATCAACACTGTTCTGAATTTCATCAGGCTGAAAGGACGTGCTGGGCCGGAGCCTCTGTGCAGCCCTTTGACTTGGGTTCTCCAGCAGATCGCCGTCAGCAGGGCAGCCACCGAGAGCAAAAGCCTCCCTGGGTACAGGGACCTGCCAGGGGTGGTTCCAGGCTGGTTGAAGCGGCATTTGGCGAACATGGTGGTTGTTACCTGGAGCATTTACTTACCCTCATCCTCATCCCACTCTCCCTGTGTCCCAAAGCCACCTCCCAGTGCTCCAGCCGAAAGGTTGAGGGCAGGAGCCCCGACCACCCTTGCTTTGTGCTGGCTGCACACACTCCATGTTCACTCTTAGCTTTACCTGGGGCTTTTAAGGCCATGGCATATGTCCAGTGATGGTAATTTTGGATGAGGTGTGGTGTCAGATTCACCCTCCTGTGCTGCAGAGCTGTCACGGATGGAGGAGTATTGACCGGGCTCCGCAAATGCCTTCAGTGCAACAGATCCATAAAATAGCTTTGGAAACAGAGGAGGAGATCAAATCCCATCCTTCTGTTAAGTGATCAGGAAAACATGGCATTTAGAGAGGCACTTTCTCCTGGATGCAGCTTGTGCTGCTGGCATTAATGGAAAGCCCTTCTGAAGTGTTTCTTCACCCTGATCTTGAGGATTTGACCCTCGGCCAGGCATCCCTGCCTGCATCCAGCTTGGCCAAGGCTCAGGAACCCCATGGGCATGGAAGGGAAGGAGCGGAGGCAGCACGGGGCTGTGCACGCAGCGTGGGATGGGAAAGCCGGAGCAGCTTGCAGACTACGTGCTGCAGACCAGGAGGAAGGAACGGGCTGCGAGGAGCTCGTGGGAGGAGGAGGAGAAAACTGGGATGCCAGCAAAGGAGGCAGATTGGGAGCTGGGATGTGTTAGTGGTTGTATTTGGGATATGACCAACATTGCCTTGTGACTTGCACCATCTGCAGGGGCCCGAGGGGTACAAAAACCCCAAACAAATCAGTGGGAATGGAGCTCCTACATCCCCCGGTGCTGCAGGTGAAGCTCGCACTGTGTGCAAGGTCCTGGGAGGGTGCACATGTGCCCTGTGGGGTGTTTCCAGCACAGCCAGCCCCATGGCATGCAGCCCCTTTCCCTCCGGGTACCTGTGGGTATGATCCTGGTGGCTTGGTCCCTGAATCCCTCCAGCACAAGGGAGGGGCTGTTGCCAGCAGGAGCCTGCTGCACTTGGAGCACTGCGCAGGGGCTTGGCCTCAGTGCCCTGTGGGAATGGAGCTGGGAGCACAGCAGGGAGCTGGGGTGGGAGGAACGGGGGGGGCTCTTCATCACCTTCCTCACCCGCTCACATCTCCACCGTGCTCATTCGTATGAGTGTCACTGGCACATCTGTTCAGAGACACAAGTAATCCGGGTCCAGCTGAGCAGAGAAATTGCTTTCAGAGCTGTTGATTCTGGGCTCAGGGATGTGTGGTCAGCCTGGCTGCAGGCCGGGCAGTTCACTCCACTCTCCCTTGCCCTGTTCCTTGCAGCCAGCAGCCATCAATCACATGTAAAGCAGGCAGGGCCGGCATCTTTGAATCCTGTTCCCCCTGCTCTCATTCTGTGGGAAAGATGGGCCATTTGGGCTCATTCCTGAGGCCCTGATATCGCTCACATGTGTCTCAGTGAAGGATTTGCATCTCGCTCAAGACCAGACTCCTCATCCTTTTAACTCCAGCCCCTCTGCCTGCCTGGATTTGGGCTCTGCTCGTTTCTCCTCTAGATGGTGCAGCTGCCATTGGACACCACCGAGGCCCCTGCAGCAGAACGTGGGGTGCAGCCACCCCTGGGGCTGCCCCAGCTCCCCACAACCCCTTCCAGGTCTTTCTCGCTGGCAGGATGGATGCTGTGGGGCGCAGCCCTGCACACATCGCCCACCCGAGGGGCTGTGCCAGGTACCTGTGGAGCATCATCACTCTGCCAGGCACGGGGCTGTGTGGAACCGAGGGGATGAGACATCCATCTCCTGCTATTCCTGGCATCCCTTCTTTGGCAGAGCACAGCGGAAGGTGGAGGAGAGGGAACAGATCATGGGGGTGATCCCGTGCCTTGTGGCAACGGGGGTGTTTCCGTTCATGCTGGGTACGGAGCGAGCCGGCCGGAGGAGCTGCAATTCCATCATAGCCTTTTGTTGGAAACCCTGCTCTGGAGCCATCCCCTGACTCACCTCCGGGCCAGGAGGGATGCGGCTGCCAGACCCACGGGGCTGGGCAGGAGAATGGCTCCTGTGAGGGCAGCTCGAGCCTGGTACAGACAGAACAGCATCGTCCCAACAGCAGCTTCAGCCTCTGCACCCATCCGATGGCAGCAAGAGGGATACACACAGAGATGCTCTTCTCCTCCAGGGCCACCACTGCATCTCCTGACTGCAGCAGGGCATTTATGGCTTAGGGGTGGCATCGGGGCAGCAGGAGCTCAGCTGGGTTGGCTGGTCTTGCTGAGCAGGCTGGGTTTGGGACCCTGCAAGGGGAGCCCTCGGCAGTTCTCCCTGCGATCCTCCCCATTTGTTCAGGCTAAACCCAACTAAACACAAGCGTAATGGTTTGAGTGCAACAACAGGAGAGTTTCCAGCATAAAGGAAGATTCCTGCTATTGAGCTCTGCTGGCAAGCTTTAGAGCCTGTATTTTAAATAAATGTTATGGGTGCATTTAAAACCACACCATATGTTCTCCTGTGGATCTCTCTGCAGCATGGCTCCTGGCTGGATCCCCTCATCTCTATGCCGGGAGTGCTTTGCCCTGCTGCTCATGGAGCAGGAGCAGAGCCCTGGGTCCCTGCTCCTCACACACTTGAGGGACCCCCAGTGCCCGCAGCATGGGCATTGGTGTGCAGTGCTGTGAGCACGGGCTGCAAGTTAACCTCTCTTTAAAGGCCGGGAGTGTTCTTTGACGAGGAGCTGATGAACTTGCCGTGGGCCTGCCCTGCATCCCTGCCACAGTTCCCGCTGCTCTGCCAGCTGCAGCATCCCCTTGGCCTAGCATTTGCTGCCTGCAGCGAGGTCGGGGGTCGCGCTTCCAGCGGGAGGGATGAGCAGGGGGAATGCAAAGCCTGCGGCTGCAGCAGGGTTTCGGATCTCTTAGTTCCCCCCGGCCGCTGTAGGTGGCACTCGGGCCCCGCCGCCCGCTCGGCTGCCAGCGAGCTGGGATGTGTGTGGTTAGAGGAGGGGATGAGCGCTGGCTTTACAGCTCCTTCTCCCTTCTTAGACACCGCTTGGTCTGAAAGGGAGCTTCTCATTAAGAACATTTCTGACACCTTGTTGAGGAGGGGCAGGAATAAACCCCTCGGGATGCTGAGGCCGGAGCGCGGCTCAGTCCTCGCTAGAGGCTGGGCTTGGGGCTTGGTTTTCTGTTTCACTTTGGCACCAAAGTCCCTTCTCGTAACTATTGAGCTCCGAGCACAACTGCTGCGGGCGCGAGGCTTGGTTACACCGGGGCCAGCTGCAAAGCCAGGGGCTCTGGGGCAGAGGAGTGGCAGCGCTGGGGTTCCGGTGCTAATCCAATCACGTTTGATTAAGATGTGTTTCCAGGGCAAATTCAAATCTAACGGCTGTCATCATGGCCTTGTCAGTGCCTGGGCATGCCAGGCTTTGGCTGCGCTCAGGGTTGGCCATCACAAGGCATGAAGTCCATCTGGCTCTGCCAGAGAGCAGTGGGTGCATGTTGGGGACCTGGGACTTCCCCCTTTGGGGACCCCGTTTGCCTTGGGTGAAGCCTCCTTTGCAAGCTATCCAAATCGTTAGGACAGAGCAAAGACTCATTCTAGTGTAATGGTGCAGATCAGCCTTGGGGGAAGCTCTGGAGGGAGGTTATTGCGGCTTCTTTCCAGGGTGGGGAATAGCCCTCTTGGAAAACCCTTCCTCTTACACAACCACGAACCTTCCTTCCCCTCGGGTTTGTTTCAAGTGAGAAAAGTGCTGAGCAAGGCTGTTACCATAAGCTCCTAGGACGTTTTCATTGATCCAGATCATACTTTCAGAGAAAGCACGTTTCAAAAGCACCGGGTGATGCTGTGGATGTGTTTTAATTATGACAAGTGTTGGAAGCAGCTTCAGGAAAGCGGGAGCTTCACCAGGAAAACCCATTTCACTTCTCTCCTCTCAGAAACACCTTTTCTCATTATGGAAGCTGCTGAAGCCGTCGGCTCCTCAGGGGCAGGGGCCGTGCTGGCCTTTCCCAGCTCACAGCAGCAGCAGCAACAGCAAAATTGCATTGAAGTGCCCTGAGATTTTCCTCTCTTTTGCAGCCCTGCCTCTTCCCCCCGCCCCCGTGCAAACACAGGTACAAATCACCCTGCTGGTGATGCTCTGTACAGCCCAAGTGAAAGGAGCCTGCCCTGGGGGGCCCAGTGCTTATGCCAGGGCTTTAGGTGCTTGTTCCTCTCCCTGCTCCCTGCCCGCATTTCCAAGCTGGGACAAACCCTCAGCCAGGGACGGTCCAAAGCCATCCTCAGTGGTGGCAGGGGCTGGCAGAGGTTGCAGCAGCAGCAGCCTGATGTGGTGATGGGCTCCGGGCTCAGCTCGCCTCCAGTCTGGTGCTGCCAGGTTTAGGGCTCCCCTCGTGCAGAGGCTGCTCAGCAAAGCTGATCGCATCTTTCTGCCCTGGTGAATGACATGCTCCTGCCCAAGAAAATCACATTCCATCCACAACAGCTTGAAGTGCTGCTGCTTACTTGTGTTAGGGAAAGAGTCTGGCAGATGGAGAGGATCTTGCTGGTATTTTACCCTGGAAAACACGACGTTCGAGCTGAGTGCGAAGGAACGTGTGAAAGGTGCTGCAAGCCACAGACCCCATCACCTCCTCACCCACAGGCCCACCGCTGCAGCCACAAGGGGCATCTGCAAGGGGGACCCAAAGGAACCGCTTATCCCCATGGGAGGGATGCAGGGGCTGGAGTGCAGCTCAGTTACATCCCGAGACAGGCTGAGTGGGCTGGGGAAGGGATCCAGGGCTCCTGCAGCGAGGGAGGAAGCGGCTCCGCAGATGGCTCACCCGTCTCCCTGCGCTCCGTGGGGTGGTGGGAGAAGTTATTATGAAAGCCTGCCGTGACATTCACAGCACAGATCTGCCAAATGGTGTCTGAGATGGAGGGAGCACATTGCGATGCTGCACAAATTGGTGCAGAGACAGATCGGAGGCTGTGTTTCATAGCAGGCTGGGAAGGAGCCTTTGGCTGATGGTGGACACGGTGCGTCCAGGCAGTGCCCTGCTCAAGGCTGGCACAGAGCCCTCAGGAGCAGAGCGTTTGTGTTCCTCTTGATGCCATTTGCATTCAGGATGTTCATAGTTGCTAAAAGCTGGTCCTTCTTTGACAGTGCCTGACCCACTCAGGTGAATGGATTGTCCCCATCAGTGTCCCCATCAGTGTCCCCGTCAGTGTCCCTATCAGTGTCCCCATCAGTGTCCCCGTCAGTGACCCTATCAGTGCCCCCCTCAGTGTCCCCATCAGTGTCCCCCCTTAGTGTCCCCTCCAGTGTCACCCCAGCATTCAGCTGCACAGACCCTCACAGATGCCCTGTCTCAGCCATGGCTGAAGGTCCCATGGAGCCACTCTCCATCCCATGGGCCCATCCAGGGGGAGCAAGGGCTGCCCATCTGGGCCATCATCCCTCACCCCCTGCACTGCAAGCCTGGGTCAGAAGAGGTCCATGCTGTTGTTTTCTCTATTGTGTGAAGGCAATTTCTCCCGTAGTTCTCATTTCTGCTTTTTTGGCCAGAAATCAGAATTCAGAACATTCCATCCCCAGCGAGAAGATGGTCCCGCTCGAATTTAGGTGGGATTCACATCCCTGCTTTTTCCATCGCTTTGCCTGACGGTCAGTTCCCTTTCCCAGCTTGCCCACCCGGGGCAGTGGAGCAGAAGCACCACATCCATCCCCCTCTTTCAGTTTTGCTCCGTGTTAATTATTCCATCAGGGGTTTTATTTTTCCATGGCAACTGCATCCCACCACTGCCCCACGCTGAGCAGGACCATGCTGTGCCCAGCTCCGCTCCAAGCAAGACCCACTCCCTGCTGTGGCCCCTGCGCTGCCAATGCGAGTGGTTGAGCATCAGGAAGATGAGCCCTTGGGGGACCTCCTGCAGGAGGGCCCACCCCTGGGATGTAGAGGTGAGACGTTCCAGCCGGATGTGTGCCTTCGCTGTGGTGTCTCGGCAGCTGGGAAGCATCACCCCGGGAGTGGATGCTCCCCCGTTCCCATAAAGAGTGGATGAAAACGAGTGCCTCCGAGGCCGCCGTTCCTACCTGCAAATTAGCTCTGCCATGGAGCTGCGATGAAACGAGCCTCCTGCAGCAGCGGTGCAACGAGAGCCCTGCGCAGCTCCCACCCTGCGCTGCCCCTCTCCCTGTCCTTGTCCCTGTCCCAGCTCCCCTGTGCCCCACATTCCCTGCTCCTCCCTTGGGGCAGGATGGGTGCTGCTGACCCCTCTGAGCATTGCCAGGGCTTGCACAGGGGCTGAGCCTGATTCACAGCGCTGCAGGGGGTGATTTTGACTCCCATGGGGGTTTTCCAAGGGTGACTGGGAAGGAATCCCTGTTGCAGGTTGCGATTCCCTGGATCTACAGCTACAAAAGTAAGATGTAAAAGGGCCTGGTCCTGCCCTGACAGCACAAGAGGAGGGGGGCAGAGAAAACAGCTCTGCACATGGGGCTGGGGCTGATTTTTAACCCATTTTGTCCATCCCAGCAGGAAAATCACAATTTCTGATCATTCGCTGTCTCCCAGCAAACACCTACGGACACCTCCCAAGCTGTGGCACCCACTGTCCCAGCCCAGGGTACCCAGAATGGCTCTGCACAGAAACCACAGAGGGAGAGATGGGGATGGGGGTCTCAGTGGAGCACATGGCAGTAGGGGGCTGCGGGAGATCCGGCGACCCTGGAATGCTATGGAGTGGGATTTGAGCCTGGACCCCTTGTCTTTTTCTCCCCCCTCAAATAGCTGGTGGCAGTGGGGGACCCAAAGCCAGCTTGGTGGGATGCTGCAGTGGGGATGAGCCCTCCCAGGGCACTGAGGAGAAAGGGGATTTTGGTCCAAAGTCCAACATTTGCTCATTGCAGGCTTTTTGGGAATGATAATTGGCTCTCTGTTTTCCAGCAGGATCCTCTTCCCCTCCATGCCCTCTTGTGCCAGGATGCGGTGGCATCACGGGAAGCAGTGGGATCATTTCCATAAGATAGAAAAGTGAAGCAGCTTCTATTCATCAGCAGGCTCTGTGCTAACAGCCCCTGCTCTTTAAAGAGGGAGCATGGCCAGGGCTGTTCCTGCTTCCATCTTGCAGGATAAAGGGTCTCTTTGCACTCCTATAATAACCTCTTTCATCTGACGCCCTCAAAGTGCTTTTGGACATAAATTAATTAAGCCTCACAACACCCTGTTGAGTTCAAGCTCACTCGAGGGTTTTCATCCTGTGTTCAAATAATTCACTCCATCTCTGTGCTGCCAGTTCTGGGCAGCCCCAGGGTCAGGTCCAGCCAGGGGGGGAATGGGGCCCTGCAATCAGTGCGGTCAAGTGTCCCCCGCTCCTGCCAGGGCTTGGCTGCCCTCGGGGTCAATGCTCAGCCCTTAGAGCCTCATCAAAAGGCATCTCAAAGCCACAAGGGCTGAACCCACAGCAGCTCCCTGAGGCTGTGCAGCATCATAGGAACTTCTCAGCCAGCTCGCAAATAGCCCCACATCACAGAATCACAGCGTGGTTTGGGTTGGAAAGTACCTTAAAGCTCCTCCAGTTCCAGCCCCCTGCCGCGGGCTGGGACTCCTTGCTCTGGAGCAGGTTGCTCCAAGCCCCATCTGCCCTCATGTGTGTCCTTTCCATATGCAGCATTTTGGCACTTACGAGCCCCACGGTGCCCCACTGGCATCACCCAGGCTGGCTGCAGAGGTCTCTTACCCCACAGGCTCGCACCCTGCCCATGGAGTTGAGCTGGGCCCTGCTCTGCTGCAGCTGAGTGCGGTTTGGTAGCAAACACATCAAGGAAGAGCTCACAAGCCCCTGCTCCTGCTGCCTGTGCCTGCCCTGGGTGAGACACCCCGTGCCTGCTGGTGGCATCGCATTGCACAGAGCAAAGCGCAGATGGGGCAGTGACCCCTCGGTGCTGGCTGCCTGCTGACCCTTCAGGTTTGCTCCTTATTTCTTATCACCTCCGATGGGGCTTGTGCAGGATTCTGTGGATGGATCTGCCCTGTGCCTCATTCCCACAGAGAGAAAGGTCCTGGGAGAGGGAAGTGGGGAGCGGGAGCTGCTTGTGCAGAGACTGCGGTGCTGGGCTGTGGGGTGGCTCATCATTGGCTTCAGAATCCTAATTACATCTCTTTAATGAGCACCCACACTGTTATCCGGGGTTCCTCTGGGGCTAAGCTCTGATCCAGGCTCTTCTAATTACTTCTGACTCTTCATTTTCATGTCTGTGCTAACCCTTTGTCGCTCCCCTTCCTCGCTCCATGCAAAGGACTCATTACCACAAATGCATCCTCCTCCTCTCCACTTCTTGCACAAGCTCTTTTCTTCCTCTTTTTCACTCCTCAGATCTTACAGAAGGAGACAGAGCAGGTAGAAGCTGCCCATCTGCAGGGCACAAAGACAGGGAGATAGGTTGGAGGGGTTCAGCTTCCTGGAGGAAGCACGAGGATGTGGTCAGGCTGGAGAATCCATCTTCCACTGCTGCAGAGACTGGAGCTGAGAATGACCCGAGCCCTAAGCTGGGAACTGCAGTGGTTTGGGGTCCCGGTGGTCCCCAAGCACTGGCTTTGCTGCAGCATCCCCTGATGCTCGAACATCTGGGTACCCACCACCGGGGAGCGGAAGGGCTCCCCCAGATGTGCCATGGTGCTGCTTTCCCCATCCCTCCCCATGTCTTATGGGGCCAGGCAGCCCTTGGGCAGCTCTGGCCGGGGCCAGGGCTTGGCTCAGGAGCTCAAGGACTCTCAGAGGAGCTGAGGCTCCTCAGAGAGGTTTTAGCTCCGATTTCGGCTTTCTGTGGCCAGCTCCGCCGGCGCAGGGAGGGGGCACTGCCGGGTACATGAAAGCCGGAGATGATTCAGGAGGATGGGGAAGAGGAGGGCGCTTGCTGGGAGAGAAAGCCCAGGCTCTTAGCGCTGCCCCGGCCGCCTTTGAGAGCAGCCTGGGAGGCGTTTGATCTCCAACCTCGATGTTGGAGAGCCCTCGACGTTTCTGTGACCGTGGTGAGACCTCTCTTGCCTGGGGCGCTTGTGAAGCTGAAACTCAGCTCCAGGAGAAACCCTTCACCGCTGGCTTTAAAGTCCCCTCTGGCAGAGCTGCCCTTCACTGCGGGCTCCTGGGGAGCACCCAGAGGAGGAAAAGAAGCCTTTGGGGATGTTTGTGCTGCTGGCACTGGGGCGGGAGGACAGTGATGGGCTGCCGCTGCCTCCAGTGCTGCTGGGGGCAGGAGGGTCCAGCGGGGGCTCTGTGGTCAGGGAAACTGAGGCACGGAGATGCTCTGAGCCTTGCAAAGCACTTCAGTGCCTACGCACATGCTTAAGTCAAGCTGGTGCCCAGGGGATTCAGAGCCATCCTGGCCTTTCCTGGCCCTCTGATGCTTGCCCTGGTTTTTTCCCTTGTCTGAAGCAAAAGTGGGACTTGGGCGTTGAAGTGACAAATGGCTGAAGGCGGTAACTAAAGGCAGAGCCCGGCTCTGAGAGAAAGAAGGGACAATAAAGGGAAAGTGCCAGTTGCAATTTTACCATTTACTTGGGTTTGGTTCCTCCCATAGGGGAGCATGGGGTAACCAAAGCAGGGGGAGGTGCCATGATGCTTCCCCAGGGTACCCACACGCCTCTGCCATGCGTTCAAAGGCAGAGATTAGCAAAAGGCCCTTTTGGATAAGGAAAAATACCCATTGTCAGTGTGGAAAGTGTGTGGGAATGCCCTGCGCTGATGTCCTGCACTGGGGTAGCTCTGTCTGGCCACAGCGGATGCTTGTCTAATGAGGGAGCTCTGATCGGTGGCTTTGGCAGCACTGGGAGATGGAAACTGGAAAGCATCAACATCAGGGCAGGGCAGCAGGGACCGTGTGCCCTGGAGCCACCCGGGTACTGGGTCAGAGCTGGGAGTTGATGCCAACCTCTCCAAGGGACCCTGGGCTGACAGCTTGGGTTTTGTGGGTCCTGAGGGTGAGCAGGACCCTCGTCAGAGCACCTCCGATGGCCGCAGTTTGGCACTGGAGAATTGTCACTTGTGTAAATGCTATAAATCACGTCCCCGGGCGAGGGAGCGTGCACATCAATATGCAGATTCGGGCTCCAGCCCTCATGACTTATTCACCAGCGGCATCAGATTGTTTCTAACTTTGGAGCCGTTCCTGGAAGCTGCTCCTTCTTCAAATTAAAAGAAGACAGATGGGTGCTGCTGGAGCGGGTGCTGGGAGGGCGATGGGAGCGCTGGGAAGGGCTCAGCACCAGAGCCTCTCCTGTCCTGGGGCTGCACAGATACCAGGGGTGAGAAGGGCAGAGAAGGGAAGGGGAGAGAGAAAGGAAAAGGGAAGGGTAGAGGGGAGGGAAAAAGGAAGGAAAGGCAATGGAAGAGGGAAGGGAAAAGGGAAGGAAAAGGGGCAACTGGTCGGCTGCAGAGCAGAGATTTGCAGGATCCTTCCCTGGCTCCATTCCCCACTTTCACACAGCTGCACCTCTCCTGCTGTGTAGTCAAACCCTGTCCTAAATAGACGGGTGGAAAGCTTCACTTTTGCAGCAGCCTTGGTTCTCCTCCAGCTGGAGCAGCCTTGGTGGTGGGACCGGGGTGACCCATGGGCTTTTTCCACATCATCCTGCCTGCCCGATGCTCGTGCTGCTGCGAGGTCCCGGTGATGCTCACTGCACCTCCTGCCTCACCAGCTCCCATCCGCTGCTCAGCACTGAATTGAGCTCCCACTTTTTTATACCCTGAGGTCAGGACACGAGGATGCAGCAGGAGCAGCATCCAGCTGGCAAACGAAGGTGGTTTCACCTGAGATGGATGGTGACATCCTCTCCTCCCGGTGCGCGGGGCCATTGCCCGGTAAATGAGCATCCCCGAGAAGGCTTAATGGCCGCAATGGTTGTACATCCCAGAATATCCCACTTAATAGACTCCATCAAGTAAGTATTGTCCTAAATGGTTCGGAGCAAGGAGCAGTGGAGGTAGTAACAATGCGGACATGCCATTTGCAGGGAAATTATGCCTTGCTGAGATTTATGGGAGAGCTCCAATTGCTGTTAATAAAACCCGCTGTTGCTGGCGCAAGGGAAATTGGTTTTCATAGAAGGTGAAGGGATCCAAGTAGAATATTCCAGGTACCATCTCCAGGGCAGCAGGAAAATGAGCTCTCCGCTTTCCTCCCCTAACATGGGCATGAGGCCGGATCCTTCCCCCTCTTTTGCAATATATAGGGACTTCTCCTGGCCTGCTGCCATCCCTTAACTCCTTCATGCTCCATTTTTCCAGCCCTTAAAGCTTGAATTATGTGTCTCCAATGTATTTTAAGTTTCTTTCCATTCCTAAAAGCTCCCTGAGAAGATTCCCCATCTGCAGCCCCTCCAATCCTGCCTGCTTTCCCCCCATATTTCTTTCCCCATGGCCGGTGGGGCAGATCCTCATAGCACTGTGTGCTGGGAGAGCCCAGCCCTTTGGTTTGCAGCAGAGATGAAGGAGCCATCCTGCAACTCCTCCTCTGTGACTGTGTTGTTTTCCTGCCCTAACCCTGTGCCTGGTGTATTCAGGGGAGCGGGTGCTGTGGAAAATGCCGCAATTTGATTTGGGAATTGCTCTGCTCAGAGAAACCGCAGAGGAGGAGAGCGGAGATCTCTGGCATCAATAAATCATGGCAAGACGGGAATTTCACAGCTCTGCGTAGCACTCTATGGCATGGGATGGATGCGGGCATCCCTCATCCCCGGCCTGTCCGCAGCGGGACCCTTGCACAGAAAGGCGTGAAATGAGGGATTAATATTGATTTAGCTTGTTTGCTTAAGAGGGAAACGTTTGCTGATGTGTTCCTGGCAGATACAGGACAGTAATGACGGGGAACCCGAGCGCTGGAGTGCCTGTAATCCACTCCACACCTCCTCAAGTCCCTGCTCTCATAGCAGCTAATCCAATACTTGGAGGCCAGCCCGCATAGAGAGCATCACAATTGGAGACTGAGACTGAGTTTCAGGACAGGCTGTAGGGAAGCCCCGTGGGCTCCACCACCAGCTCCAGCCCTTCTGCTGCCCCAAACCCCTGTGCTGCTTTGAAGAACCCTTTGTGGGCTTTTCTGCTCCTCTGCAAAGTGGGATCTTTCCCTGGGGGGGGACAGGGGTGGGTTCAGTTCTGGGAACAGGCACTGAGTAGGGGCCGGGGGCCCGCAGGATCTGTTGCCATGTCCCCCCATGGGGGTGTCGGAGGCACTGAGCAGCAGGCAGCAGTGACTGGGAGATTGCTGGAGAATTTAAAGCAGAGGAAAAGCCACTTTTAAAGCGCTTGCCCTCCTCGTAGAGATGAAAACTGAGACTGAGCCGCTCCGGTGAGCTGAGCCCCCCTCGCACCTCCGGAATAGCAATGACTGGAGGGGTGATCAGCCGAACTCCTGCAGCCCTGGTAATGAACGGAGCCCATCCAATCCCCAGCATTAACTGAGCCCTGCCAACCCTGCTCATGGCTGGCTGCCCCTGCAGCTCCTTCTCAGGGGGGATGCTGTGGGACACAGAGGGTCTCAGAGAGCCACTGCCCGGTTCCCCTGGCTCTGCACCCCAATCCCCCTGCAGCATCCGGGGCTGAGCTCCTTCCTGAGGGTCCTCGGTGCCATGAAGAGCTGCAGCTTTCTCCCCAGCGCTGGCTCCTAGGCCGGAGGAGACGTACCAAAGCGCTCAGAGGATCGGGGGATGTTGCTCCGTGATCATTCCTGTCTAACACGAACTGGCAGATCTTTACTTTCTGCTTTTCCAGAGCCCCGGCCCCCCGTGCCCTGCGAGAGCTTTCAGCAGGTTCCTCAAGTTTTATTGCTTTGATCCCATAATGTGCCGTTACGCAATGAGACAAGCACTTTCCCGTCACTTCCCGCGCTTCAGCCAGGTCTTTTGCTGTAATAGGCACAGCACTGGCTTGAAATATTAACGAGTTTTACCTTAATTACCTTCCAGGCTTCTCGGGGCTTTCTTCATTTCCTTTCTCACTTGCTTTTAATATCAGCCATGAGCAGAGCCAGCTGCTGGGTGACGCTGGGATTTATCCCCCTCCTTTCCTCACCCTGTGCAGTTGCTGCGCCCTGGGTACCACACTGGTGAGGTGATGGGGGTACTTTTTACCTTACAGTAAAACGTCTCCCCTTTGACATTTGGTTGATAAAACGAAGAGAGCACTTTACTTTTTCTCTGTAATTCGTATAAATCACCTTCTTACCAAACATGGAGCATGGGAGGCCCTGATCCGTGCTACCCATCACAGCCCCTCCATCCCTGTTTCACAGGAGATCTTTGCCCTTTCCCCGCAGCCCCGTGCCCATCCCCGTGGTGATGATGACAGTGCAAGCCTTGGCTCAATGTCCCCGGGGCTCCGGACGTGTCTGTGCTGAAGGAGCCCTGAGCCAACAGGAGATGGATGATTTCCTCCTCCGCATCTTAAGGCTCCATCCAGGACATCCCAGCCTGTGGCGGCTGCCAGGAGGTGTCACCAGCCCGGCTCCCTGGTGCTGCCCGGGCAGCCAGCCCAGGGCTGTGCCGCATCCCTGCCTGCCAAGGCTGAGCTGGTCCCTGCTGCTGGGAGCTCCAATGAGCTGAGGCTCCGTTCCCAGCCCCAGTCCAGGTGCCCTGCAGGGGAGGAAAGGTTTTTATATCCTGGGCTCAAATCCTCCTCTCCATCAGTCACAACTCAGTATTATTCCTCAAAGCTGCTCCTGCAGCTCCTGCCCCAGATGTGGCTGAACCAAGCTGGGAAAAGCAACCTTTTCCTGCTCATCCAAGGCCAAGGGGAATGGCTTGAACCTGCCCAAGGGGAGACTGAGCTGAGCTCTTAGGCAGATGAGCTCTTCCCTGTGAGGGTGCTGAGGCGCTGGCACAGGGTGCCCAGAGAAGCTGTGGCTGCCCCATCCCTGGCAGTGCTCAAGGCCAGGTTGGACACAGGGGCTTGGAGCAAGCTGCTCCAGTGGAAGGGGTCCCTGCCCGTGGCAGGGGTTGGAGCTGGGTGAGCTTTAAGGCACCTTCAACCCAACCCAGGCTGTGGTTCCATGATGTGATCCACCCAGCGCAGCCACGCAGCGGGAGCCGCGCTGCGATGATGTTGTTAACGCCACCGGCAGCTGTGAACCGAAAGCAGCCACTTCTAACATGGTTTATTTTCTCCCCAATACAACTTGATCTGCTCAAATCTGCGCCTGCTTTAATGAGCTGTCTCGCACGGCTGAGCAGGCAGGGGAGGAACGGGGGGAGCACATAACCAGTGTGTGATACTGCAGAGAGCATCACGCCGGCAGCTCCAGCCCCACAACCAACCCCTGCCCGCACAGCGGGAGCCCTCTGAGCCCCCCCCCAGACCTTTCCCTTTTGGGCCTTTCTTGCTCTAATAGGTGTTTTTCTAAGCAGCAAAGTGATGGGTGAAATCCCTTGTATCTGACATTGCACGGGACTGCCACATCAGTACAAAATAAGTGGTAAATCCCCCTGTGAGGAGTCGGTTTCTAATGGATTATCCACCTTTTCTGCTGCCATATTTCCTTGACCCTTCGTTTTTGGAGTGATGGGGGTGTGTGAAGGTGGCCTCAGGTTATCATTGAAGCCCCCGGGCTAAGGGGCTGCTCAGGATGCGATGGACCCATTGGACCCTCTGGGATGCTTCGTAGGTAACGTATGGGGAAGAGGACAGGGATGGGAACACAGAGCCCCCCTGCTCCAGGGATTGCTGCCTCAGGGCTCTATGCAGGATTCTGGCAGACGGGGCTCCTGTGCTGCATTCCTGCATCCCGGCGCCCATTGCAAGCTGGAGCCTCTCTCCCTCCTGCTCCTGCCGGCAGCCCTCAGGAGCCGCTGCCGCCACCTCAGCGTCACCTCAACAGAAGGCACAGATCAATACGTTCAGCAATACATTTCCCTTCGCTCTGTTCCTGACATGATTTCCTTGGTGAGATCTTCTGCTGGGACAATGTAAACCAGCTCAGGAACAAGCGGCACCGAGAGCAGCAACAGCAGCAGTCACAGTGGCTGAGGCTGCAGAAGGAGAGGCCAGAACAGAAGAACCTCCAGTTTCCCCCCAAATCTCAGCATGTACCAACTGTGGTACAGCCAGAAACTGGGACATGGGCAAGAATGAAACATTCCCCAGTAATTCCCTGAAGTCCAGATCCATGGGGTTTAAAACCGGGAGGGACGATTGTCATCATTTAATGCCACCTGTGCCACTTGTGTGGGGCTGGTGACAGCCAGGGATGCTCCAGCACAAGGTGTGGGGACAAGGAGCTGCTGGGGAAGCAGCATGAAGGGCAACAGGATGGAGTGTGGAGAGAGACCTCCAGGTTAAATGGGGCCACCCCTGGGGCAATAAGTAATGGGGAGAGGGGTAACACCCCATTTGCAGCTGGAGCATCACCTGCAGGGGTGCTGTCTGGCACCCAGCTCTGCTCTTCCAAGGAAGGGGATAGCAACAGCCCCTGTTGGATCTTTCCTGGACCTCTCCTGGTTTGGGGCATCTTTTCCAGCACCAAGTTCTGCTGTGAATGAATGGGCAGCGCCTGCGTCGCTCATTAATTACCAACTTACAGGCTACAATTGCAGCCAAGAAATTGCATTATTAAAAAGAAATCTTTGCAGACGCTTCAAATGCGTCAACCTATTCAATAGCTGACACTGGGTCATCATTAAACGTAAAAAGTATGGGCCAGAAGGCGACAAAAAATGGCAGATTTCCTGACTCTGGCTAATGGAAACATTATTAACATTAGGAAATTGCATATGAGAAATCACTGGCTCCTGGCCCAGCTTAAACATGCATGAGGCCCCTGACGTGTGCCGTGGTGATTAATAGCATTAACAGAAAAAATTAAATACATCGAGCTGCTCTTAATGGCTGTGTCTGCCCGTGCCTGCTTTGTTCCCTTCCCTGCAGCAGGCAGGCAGCGAGTGGACGGGTCCCTCCTCTGATCCTGGGATGCTCATGGCCAGGGATGCTCGTGCCTGGGGATGCTTGTGCCTGGGGATGCTCGTGTCCTGGCATGCTCATGCCTGGCAGCGCGGGTGCCCAGCAGGCTTCTTGCTCCTTGGCAGCTTTTGAAGCCAAACCAAGGAGAACACCAAGCCCAGGGCTGGGCCTATGGAAGAAAACTGGGGCTGCCCCTGGTAGAAAGGATGAGGATGGTGGAAAACCCCTGCTTTGCTCCCAGCTGGGCTCTGCTGCCTGTTTCTGCCCCTGGGCATCTGCAGCTCCTCCATGGGAACACAGGCCTCTGCTCAGGTCCCTTTTGTGCCTCCCAACAGTTGAGGTGAGGCTCTCGATCCTTTTCCTTGGCTCAGAACTTACAGTCTGGTTGGTGCTTTGCTTCCCTCTCAGGTGTTTGCTCTGTGTTACAGTTCCCTGTGCCCGTCGCTGTGGGTCAATCCAGTGCTGGGCCTATTTGCTGCCTAATAGCTCTCAATAACGTGTTATCAGTGGGCTCGGCATCCCGGGAGCTCCCTCCCCTCTACAGCCCGTTACTCAGTCAGCTCATGGCCCACACTGCCAGCCCCGTGATTTGTTTGTGCTCTGTGTTTTTGCTGGGAGAGCACTAAAAGATACACACACCCCCCCCCCCCCGAAGTTAATTTATCATCTCTGCTGCTTCCTTTATTCTCTCCAACTGAACCACAGCTTTCGGGTTGCTCTCATCTCCCTCGCCAGCAGCCCTGTTCCATATGGATGCTTTGGGATGCAGAGGGATGTAAACACAGAGCACGAATCAGCCACGTGGTGCTGGGGTGTCCTGACTCCCCTGCATGTCCTGCTCCCCCTTACAGTCCATGGGAGAGCAGCAGGTTGTTGAACCTCCTGGTCTGGTTTGCTTGGGTGAAGCTGGTTGCAACCCCCGCTGCTTCCAACCAACCCCCAAATCTGGGCTCAGAAAGTAAAAAAAAGGGCCGAGGAGCCCAAAAGCTGCCTGGGCAAGCAGGGGTTGGGGGTGAAGGTCTCCATCCCGCTTCTCCTGGAGTTTGATGGGAGTTAGGGTAGCTCATCACCGGTAACGAGTTACATGGGGCCGCTGCCAAGTGTTTCTGTGAGGGCTGATTAAAACCATTCATGGAGAATAATATTCATCAACACTATTACCCTCTCCCTAGGAGAAATCAGGTTGTACAGGCTCCTCTGGCTTGTTCATGGAACACGTTTAATCCTACATTCAGATCAGTGCATGGAAGCCGCTGCGGCTGTGGGCAGGGGGAATGTCGGTGCTGGCACAGTGCAGGGAGTGGGGCTGCAGCCCCTGTGAGCCCCAGAGATGCCACTATTTCAGCATCCCCCAATACAGCATCAATCCCAGGCGTGGTTTTCCATGCACAAAGCAAATCCTTGCAGATGTTTCAGTGCAGAAAAAGACAAAACCTCTCCTCCATCCCCTGCACTCACACTGAAAGGAGGGGGTTTAGATTTGGCATTAGGCAGAAGCTCTTCCTTATGAGGGTGCTGAGGCGCTGGCACAGGGTGCCCAGAGAAGCTGTGGCTGCCCCATCCCTGGCAGTGCTCAAGGCCAGGTTGGACACAGGGGCTTGGAGCAAGCTGCTCCAGTGGAAGGGGTCCCTGCTTGTGGCAGGGGTTGGGACTGGATGAGCTTTAATTCCCTTCCAACCCAAACCAGTCCGGGCTTTCTTCAGCTCCAGAAGGAGTTTCTTTATCCAAAAGCCAAAGCACAGGGGGTTGCTGCCAGGTAAAACCCAGTTAACTCCAGGCTTGGCTGGCTGCAGCCATTGTGGCTGTCACGCGGGAAGCGGCTCATGGATGGGCTGCAGCATGGGACGGGGATGGTGGCACTGGCAGGGGACCTGGCTCCATCCCGGGTTCGGGACATGCTCTGTCACACTGCTGACGGGCCGTGCTGCTGGAGGCACCGAGGGGAGGGAGAGAGCCAAAAGCATCCAGAAATCTCAGAAAGCCACTTTGGAGCCCAGAGGAGCGCCGCAGCTGTTGGGTCTTAGCACAAAGCAAGCGGCTTGAAGCAGAAACAGGGGCAGAGAGCTGGAGATTTCCACATAAAATATTGAGATCCCGAGCCCAGCCGAGCAGAAGGCAGAGCCAAGGTGGCTCCTGAATAAATCATGGGAGCTAACACGTGCGCTCCTCGCAGTGACGCCTCGGAGGGAAGAGCGTGGGGTTGGGAAGAGGGGGAACTAAAAGGCAATAAAACAAAATGCAGGGCACTTTCCCCCATAGGAGCTTTTGTTAGCAGACAGGGGCCTGTTGGGAGAACCACCGAGGTTTGGGGACCACGGTGCCTCCCTGGAGCTGGCAGGGGCTGTGGGCACAGGCAGTGTCCAGGGAACACCCCATGCTCAAAACATGGTCCAGGAGATGCTCTAAAACACAAGGAGCTGCCAAGTGAACCTCAAACCCGCTCCCATTAAGTGTTTGGTCGCTTTCCAGTGCATCTGAGGGGCAGAAGTGAATATTTAACTGCAAATTAAACCACACTGCTTGGTTTGCTAATGTGCACCAGCATTTTGCACGAGTGAAAACCAGCAACACTCCGGCCTGGAGGGGTCTGGTTTTATTTCCCTCCTGCTTGGCATGACCGATGCGCTCCCCCTGGGAGCTCCCATGCACTCTACCATGGGCTTCAGTATAGCAATTCCAAGGGATTTAGGAGCAATTCCTCTCTTCACCGCAGGTTCTGCCTGAGCCTCAGATTCAGAAACAGAGAGGGGAGGAAGCAGATCTGTGAAGCTCAGGTGATGCTAATCCCAGTGAAATGGAGACGTGCCCTTGTTAGGAATCAGATGTTTCCCAGGGTGTTAATTGTTGCCTAATTAAAAGCCTCAGAGATCGACAGGGGCTGGCTCAGCTGGCTCGCAGCCCTCCCTGGGAATGGTGTTTTCCAGCATCTCCAGCAGCATCCTCAGAAGTTGTCTCTGGAGTTAAATCCTTCAGACAGACGTGGGGGGGGGTTTAAAAAATGCATTGGGAGAGCATCAACAGCAGCACCATCACATGAGCAGGAAAGTAGGGCAGGCGTGATGCGTGCCATGTGTGTTCCTGCCCCCATGCGCGCTGGGTACCTGCTGCGGCGTGGGGAGCCTGAGCCGTCCAGTGCCATCAATGCCTCCCCTCAAATCCAGCCCCAGCAAGGCTCCAGGGGCTGTTTCTCCTGTAGAAGGCCTGGGAGCATCACAGTGAGTTCATTTCTCTTCTAATGCGAAAAGGGGGAGCAAAGGAAGCCCTGTGGCTGGTCCAGGCCCCCAGCAAATGCACCATCAATGCCATACATGGGTGGAGAGTGCTGGGGCTGGGCCATGCAGCAGGTCTGTGTGATCCCCCCAATTTAATGTGATTATTGAGAAGTTTTGTTGTGCTGTCGAAGTTAAATGATGCGGGGTTTCATGCTAAATAGGGTAAAAAGCACTGCAGAAGTGATGCTGGCAACACGGCCTTCCCCCTGCTTCATCCTTCTGCTGTGCTCCTTTCTGTGATGAACCCCCACTGCGATGTCCATGTGGGCCCCTGCTCTGCCATGGGGCCTGGACTTGGGTAGAGCTCCCCCAGCACCTGAGCACACGTCTGCTCGCACCCTGCTGCTGCTAGGGCTGATTGCTGTAATTAAGGTGGCGCTGGGTGATGGTGTTGTGATAGGAAGCAATTATATGCAAATAAGAGACTGTGTAAGTGTGAGTAAACATCGGGGGTTGTTTTCTTCCTGTTGAACCTCGGTGATTTAAGAGCCATTAAAAGCCCAGCCGGTGCTCCGATGTCAGCCGCTTCCCAGGGCTGCTCCCGGCTCTGAAAGCCGCTTCCTCGCGGCTGCATGGATTCAGCCGCACCGGGATCCATCCCCTCCCGCAGCTCTGCAGTGCAGGGTGGGCATCGGCTGCTTCTTACCCCATCAGCGCTGCCTCTGGTCTGCTCAGAAGAGGCAGCCATGCAGGGGACAGCCTGATCCTCTGCATCCTGGGGCAGGTTCATACCCATCCTGGCTGCTGATGCTGGGGCACCCGGGGCTTGGCTCTTGCAACAGAAGCAGGTACTTTTCCTCTTCCACTCCTGGGGAGAGCATGAACAAGGCTTGTGAAGCGCTTTACAGAACCAAATGAAGACTCTGCCCCTCGGTTTCTCTGCTAATCAAGTGGCAATAAACCCAGCAGCTGCTCTTACCGGCAGGATGGATGTGTGGGGGCTGATTATTGCCTGCATCGGTCTGGTGCTTTGTGGTGATGCTGCAGACATGGAGCCCTGCTCCCCCCTGTGAGGACTGGACATGGCAAACCCCCTCCATGGCCGAAGTAGCTCAAATGGGAGCAGCACTGGTGCAGTGCCTGCAGTTGCAATCCCTAAAACTGCTGCCGGGAAGGGATTTTCCAATGGGATTTTTGGGCTGAGGCGCAGCAGGTCCTGCGGGTGGTCTGGGGGAGCAGCTCTATTCGGGGCAGGGGAATGGGCCCCGCTCCCCAGGGCAGCTCAATTCCAAACCCTCCAGCCCCACTGGAGAGCATGTCCTCAGGTACCTAAGAGCTGGTCCTTGTCCATGGGGTCTTTTGCTGGTGCCTGCACAGGCATTTCCCCTTGGTGTTACTAGGGATGGTTTCAATTTCATTTCCCCACAATTTCAACACCTGGAGGTGATGCAAGATTGATCCTCGCATCCTGTCCTAAGCTGTTGGTCAAACATTTATCTCTCCAGTAACTGGGGACGTGTGTTAGTAAAACTGCAATTTAGACCGGAGAAAACAAATACGGAGCCTCCATCCAGCCATTTGTAACCCATCACGCTCCTGCCAGTGCCAGCAAATAGAGAAAAAAGCTTCAGCCTTGGAATTCCTCTCGTGTGAAGATAAACGAAGGAGATTCACGTCTCTGTTGGTGCTACATTGTTTTGCTCAGGTGGCTGCAGAGCGAATGCGCTGCGGTGCCGCATTGATTTGTAGCCTGAGAGCTGTCCTGGCAAATAGATGGGCTCAGAAAAAGCTTCCTTTGTGACTTGGAATGGAGAATGCAGTGAGGTCGGGGAGGGGATCCCCTTGCCCTGCTGCTCCTCCTTCCTGGGGACGTGTGCCACAAAGCTGTGCCCTCTTTCTTTTATGGGATGCTTTTCCCTATGGCTCCACTGGGTCTTCCTCTGTGTGCCCTCCTCTGCAGTTGCTGTCCTGTGGCTTGGACTCAATGCCCAGAGCAATAGAAACAAACCAGCTATCTCATAGCATCGCAGCTTGGTTTGGGGAAATGAAATCTCACCCAGCTCCAACCCCTGCCACGAGCAGGACCCACTTCCACTGGAGCAGGATGCTCTGAGCCCCTGCGTCCAACCTGGCCTTGAGCGCTGCCGCGGATGGGGCAGCCACAGCTTCTCTGGGCACCCTGTGCCAGTGTCTGCTCCAGTATTTCCAGTGGGACTGGAAAGGGAGCCAGCACAGCCTGTTCTCTCCATGTGCCCCACCAGCCCTGGGCTCACCAGAGGAAGGGGATGCCAAGAGAGGGGTAACAGGGTGAGGGGCTGACCCCGCACAGAACCGGGCTGCAAGTCCATCACCATGGGCTGTGCCTGGGGAGGCTGAAGGGAGCAGGAGGAAGGAGGAAGCTGCTCCCATCCCTTCCCCATCAGCCCTGACGCATCTGTTGCAACCATTGTTCAAGAACCTCCCCCAGTGCTCTCATGAGACAGGAGGCAGTTTTAAAGCCCAAATGGAAGCAGTGCTGGCTGTGTCCTGATGGAGAGACAGGCAGCTTTATAGCAGAATGCAAATGAAAAGGTATAAATAAACAATCACAAATAAGTGCTCGCCTTTGATGAATATTTCATATACATAAGAAGTCATTGACATTTTGCTGGATTGCTTCAATTAGCTCTTGAGCCTCGTGTTCATGCAAATAATAAGCTTGCTTTTCATAATGCTTTGTTAATCTGCTCCATAGTGTGAATTTATACAGTAATGTATCACGCAGACCTCCTGCTGCAGCCTTTATTGGATATAAATGACTTAGTAATTGCTATTGATCATTAAAGAAGTGTGATGTTATTTTGGAATTGCAGTGGGGGGGATCTTTGCAAGACAGAGGGAGCTGGGTACTTTGCTCAGCGCAGCCTGGTTGATATTCAGAGTGACTAATGGGTCCTTGGCAGGGAAAGCCAAAGTGTGCCAAGATTGAGGCTGGGGAAAAACACTGCTACAGTCGCTGCTGGCTTCCCATCACGAAGTGCTCCCGGCTGTGTATTCGGAATGCATCTCAGCATATTCCACTTCGCACATCGATCCTGTTCCAACGCCGGCTTTGCTGGGATCAGCCAGGAAGGTGCTGGGGATCCGGGGTGGTTGCAGCAGTGAGACAGGTCCTTGCGCCTGGTGTTCCCATTGGGGTGGTGCAGTCACTGTGGCCCTGCCCGGGGAGCCTTCACCCATGCTGGCTCTTCACCTGCACCAATTCAGCACCGAAAGCCAGTGCTTTATGATCGCCTGCTTGCAGCACTGGGGGTATTGATCACAGCCCCTGAAGTCCATGAGGAGCATGAAGGCCTCCGCATTCCCAACAGGGATATTCAGGCTGAACCTCCTCTCCATCACTTGCCGGTTGTCTTCCAGCTTCCAACATTAAAACCTCATTGCTTTGAAATGGAAAAACCAGGGGTTTCAAATTTAAATGTTTCATTTCGAACACTTTTTCCCCCCCTCTTTTTGGTCGGTGGTTTTGCTTTTCTTCCAAGCTATTTTCCCTCTGATCCTGCTTCCTTCCCCTGGATAAGCCACGCACCTGCGAGAGCTGCGTTCAGTGCTGATGCTTGGCTTGCTCCGAGTGGAATCTCTTGTTTCTGCAACACCTCAGGAGGGCACCCAAAATGCTCCCCCCCTTCCCTGGGGTGCTTCAGCAGGCTTTGCCTGCACATCCACCAGGAGAATGGCTGGGGGCATTAACTCTTCCCTGCTCCAAAGGGCTGTGCTGGGATTCGGTTCATTGACATCCTGAGAGGAATGTGCGATTCCTCCACCACGCTGTTTTCATTAAAAGCCGATATGCGCGTTCTCCCCCTTCCAATTTACCACCTTTCTCCCCCCTGGAATGTGCTTTGATTTTTAAGCAATTTATAAGTCCTCAGGCTTTGCCTGGAAGGTAATTTATATTAGTTTGTGGGGTTTTATGCGTGTGTACATGTGCTGCAGCGCATTGGGAAGGAGCACGAAAAGCAATTGACTGCACTGAGGCTGGTGTTGATGGAATCGTGGTGCAGGAGTGATTTCCAGGAGCTGGGAGCTTGCTCCAACCTGCCCAGGCAGTTGATGTGATGCTGAAATGTGAATTAGACCCAGCCTGGGGGGACCTGAGGGACATTTCCTGGGGAAGGGCTGTCCCTGCTCCATGCAGGGTCTGAGATGCTGCTTGGAGGGATCACCAAAGCCAAGGCGGGGGGGGGGGGGGGATCCTCCTGCAGCCCCACAAGTCCTAAAGCAGGCATCCAGCCGTTGCACTGTGTCCTCCCTTTCCTCCCCACCGTGAGGTTGTTCTCAATCCCATCAGCAGGACTCTGCTCCTGCCTCATCACCAGGAAAACCAGAGCGTGATGCTGATGGTGTTAAGTGATGCTGAAACGTTCCCAAAGTCACCTCAGTGCCCCATGAGCTGTTCCCAGGTGAACTTTTGCACCAAGACAGTAATTTGCTTCAGGGAGGTTTATCGATGCAAATCCCTGGCAATATTTCATGGCATTCACCCCTCCCCAGGCAGGGCTCTGATAAAGGCTGGGAGGTGAGAGCATGGCCAGGAGGCGAGCGGGTCAGTGCTGCGGGAGGGGGGGTTTAAGGGCACCGCATCAGTTGATGTCTGCTGGGGCTGTGACCCTCCAGCCACCACTGGAGCCATCTGCACTTCTAAGGCTTCTCTTCAGAGCATTCTTTGTGTTTTGGATCAGGAGCGCTGCGGGATCCCTGCCTGTTCATGTGTATCCATATGTATGTATAACACCCATTTCCTTGCCTGGCTTTTCTCTCACCTATTGCTAGGAAGCAAACTTCCAGGCACATTCACACCCAAAAGGGCCCTTTTCCCCCTCTGGGAACCCACTGTTCCTCTCCCACTTTGTTCTAGATCTTGGCATGTCTCATACATCACCAAGCAGGCTCGCCAGCAGCTCAGGTACCTGGACCAAAGCACAGGGATGTTGTAATGCCCTACAATGGGAAAAGCATGGACAGAAGGAAGGACTCTCTACTCCCCAACAACAGATTGAATTGGGAAAGTGCAATTGCCACCTCCCCAAAACAGGGAGAGGGTGAATGAGGAGTGCAGGGGCTGATCTGCATTTGAAAGAGGGGAATCAGCAGAAGGAAGAGGAGAGGAGAGGGGGAGATAAAAGGGAGATGGGCCTGGATTTGCATGTTGTTTTTCCTTATGGCAAAAATCATTTGAAAGTTGATGTACTGCCAAGAGGAACAAAAAGAGACCCCTTGGCATTGCCCCAGGCTCCTCATTTACTCCTTTACAGCAAGGAATACTTATAAAAACTGAATAAAACATGTAATAAGGCTGTTTAGGATGCCTTGAAAGATGTCTTCATCAAAGCACCTGGGGTCAGCCTTGCTCTCCCTGCCATCCCTTGCTGATGCTCCTGAGCCTCTGGTACCAGCACATCCCTTTCCAGTGTCAGAGCAACACATGGTCCCAATAGGATGCTCTGGGGGGAATTGAGCCCTTCCTGGCTGCCTCCTGCCTGCACTGGGGGGACAGAGGTTTGCAAAGGCCACGCAGGAGAGACTTGTAGGGCGGGTGAAGCTCTTGTTGAGCCAGGCTGAGAGAGCTGGGCTGGGGCAGCCTGGAGAAGAGAAGGCTTCTGAAGGGGAGACCTGAGAGCAGCTCCAGTGCCTAAAGGGGCTCCAGGAAACCCGGAAACATCCTCCAGAACCAATAACCCAGCTGTTAATGACTGATCCCGCACAAACACCCCTGTCCTGCTCCAGGGCATCGCAGACACCCCGGGGGCTGCCAGCAGGGACCGCCACAGCAGAAAGTGCGCGCATCCTATCAATTCCTTTGTGCTTCCCAAATGAACCTGTCAAATCCCGTCCCACGCTTCCCAATGGAACTCAACCCGTGGCAGTTTGCAACCTCCAGGATTTTTTTCCTGCTGAAATGAAAAGGGAAAGAAACCTATTTTGAGGTCAGAAGGGGATCGGGAAGGATTGCTCACCAGGAGCTATCTGTGACTCTCTGGCATAAGGCAATGGTTTCAGTTTCCCACTGGACCAGCCTGGCTCAGCAGCACAGGGTACCCGAATGCCTGGCTCCACATCCCAGTTATCAAAGGGTGCCTCTGGAGAGAAGATTAAGTGGATAGAATCGGCCAGGATTGAGCTCAGTGGATCTCTCTTGATTTACAGGGGCTGGGGAGCTGGTCCGGAGCGCTGGGGCTGACATTACACAATCCCTTGTCCTCAGAACCCTGAGGCATTGCTTCCATGGACAGCTTTCCCATATGGAGCAGAGCAGTAGACAGCCCCGGTGGGCCCATACCAGGCACATGGTGTCAATGCAGACCATAAGGCAAAAATTCAGCCTAGAAATGATTCACACCCCTTGCTTCCCTGAGGACAGAGGGGAAGCGTGTCCGTCAGACTCATCTCTGCAACCGGCTCAGCTTCACCCTGGGGCTTCCTCGTATGAAAAGCGCACCCAAAGCTCCCTATCATTCCTGGCTTTCCAGGCTCAGCTCAGGGCCAGTGGTCCAATGCCATCCATGTGGGCAGCAAGGGGGGAAAGAGGAGGGTGAGCAGAGCAGCGCTCACTGCTGGCAGCCTGGTGCTAGGGGAGTTAACACCAACACTGGTGGGGGCACATTTGCCCAGTGGGGTGAGGAATGAAAACTGTGTTTAATCCAAACCAAGGTGTTCGTTCCAGTGTCAGAAAGCAAAGACACGATGGGACAAAGATGGGCACAGCTGGACCCGTGGGTACCGCAGGAACATCTGCATCTTCTCTATGAAGATGCGTCACCTCCAGCATGGAGCTGGTGTCTGGAGCAGAGCAGGGCAGCAGCAGGGAGCAGATGAGCCTGTGCCATCATGTGGTGTTTATAATTAGACTATTTGGCAGCCCAATGTACGTTACTGGCCTCTTTGCTAATAGACTTCTCTAATAAGAGTGCCCTTAAGTGACCTTGGTGAACATTCATCTGCTTCTAACTAGATTTATGATGCTGATGGAGCTGCAAGGTGCAGAAGCTTTGCTTGGCTTGTTCCATGTCTCTGCTCGGTCACAGGTAACTTGTTTCCTTCGACCCAGGCTTCAGGGCTAATATTTCCTTTGAACAGCTCACAGCAACGCATCTCTCGCTTGCAGTCAAGACCCCTGAACCTGGAGTTGATGGCAATTCCTCATGTGTGTCCAAGACACAGCACGGTGCTTTAGTTTGGCCAATAACCAGTCACATCCTCCTGGAGCACAAATCAGCCCTGCACGGATGAGACCTGCAAAGGCTTTAGGCACTGCTTTGACCTGGTCTTTTCTGCACAGCTGAGGTGGTGGTTGCCCTCCCAAAGCTCAACAGTGATGAGCCAAAGCTTGACAGAGAATCATGGTTTGGGTTAGAAGGGACCTTAAGGCTCAATGCAGCCCCTTTGCAGGCAGCAGCATCCAGAGCAGGAGACTGGGACAGAAACTCTCCCTGCTCCCATGGCAGTGATCCAGAAGGAAAACTGTGGCTTTTCCTCACAAAAAGAGCCGGTTGATTCATCCCAAAGTCATCTCCTCCACTGTGGAGCAACGGCAGAAAGGGCTGAGCCATTGGCCCCAGCATTGTTGGGGAGCATCTGCATCCCCCCTTAGCCGAGGTGCTGATGGATCCCAGACCTTCAGAGCCCTTTTATCATTCTTAAGCTGATTTCGTACCATGTGCCACTGGTGATCCCTTCTCTGCCTCCCTCTCCTGTCGTGATAAAAGGGTGAATCCAAGGAGGACTTCTGGTCAGCTCCTGCCCCATTCCCCGGCTCTGTAATCGCACGTTGAAAAGGGCTGGGATTTGCTTCTGGGATTTTTAGTTGGATGCCGAAGCCAAGCCCGGAGGAATATTTGTATTTTTGGAGCATTGGCTATTTGGTCAATACCCTTCTCGCCTGAGAAGTCAGCGCAGCCTCACTGCTTAGTGCTAGTGATTTTCCATTAGCCTTTGAAACTGAACTGGCTCCTGAGCTGGCTGGGAATTCTTTATGGACTGTGCTGCCAGATGAATCTGCATCCTGGAGCAACAAGCTAAGCTCTTCGTGAAAGATCAGTTCCCTTCCTCCATACTTCCCTTCTATGGGAAGGGGAAGGAAGGTGGAGGGAGGAGAAAGGAGAAAGAGGAAGGAGGGGGATAACGTTGGGAAAATAAGCTGGCGTTCTCAGAACTTCCCTGTGGATCTGCTTTGTAAATGAAAGGGTTGGGTTTTGTTGAATCAGCCTGGTTTCTGCACTTTGGGAACGGCAGCTGCCCTGAGGCCTGGGGTTTTCAAGTCAACCCTAAGCAAACGGTTGTCTGTAAAGACCCGGTGACCTCCAGATCCCTCAGTGGCAGACACAGGGAAATCTCTTGGTCTTGTATGAGAAAGGAAAAGGTTCTCCTCAGATGCTCCAGCCTCTATGGAACATTTACCTCCAGCTCAGCACATCCCCAGTGCAAAAATGGGTTTCTTTCACATGAAAATCTGCGCTAGCTGCTGCAGAATAAACCCAGATGGAGCGAATTCACTGAGCAGTGTTATTAGCCCAAATGGTCTGGCTTGCTTTCTTGCTTTCTTGCTTGCTTTCTTGCTTTCTGTTTCTTTATTCATGCTGTCGGCAAGCAAACGCAGCCAGCTCCATTATGTATAATTTATTCTGGATTAGATCAAAGGAGCAGTTTACAGGCGAGGCTGGGCATTATTATTTTTATTTTTTCTTTAGCTTCCCCCATTTTTTATAAATATATATTTATTCTGCCCCCTTCTCCTCGCTCCCCGTTGCCTTCCCTCATAAGCAAACTATAAATTATTCACCAGCCCACACAAGACAAGTGCTCCTCAGGACTGGAAATCAAACCCCAGCAGTGACATGGGGTGGGAGCCTGGTGTCTGGGGGAGCAGAGGCAGATGCGGGTGCAGCACGCAAGGACCAGGCTGTCCCCATGGGGGCTCAGGGCTCGGTGCTCTGCCACTCACCCTGCAGTTGGCTGGGACCAAAATGTCCCTTTTACCACTGTCTTCACAGCAGAAGTTTGGGGCTTTTGGGGAGCAGGGTCCCTGGGCAGCATCATGGGCAGGTCGCAGAGGGGCAGCTTCCAGCAGTCACCGCCCTCCCAGTAATGCCACCTTCATGGGGGCATCCCAGAGCAGGGATCATCAATCCTTGGGCTTTCGGAAAAAGCAAGGGTTTACAGCTTACCCTGGCCATGCCTTGCTGGGAGCTGGGGAAAGCTCTGCACATTGGGGTCTGTGTCTCGCCATTCCCTGAAAAACAGGGATTCAGACAGAGGAGAGGGGCTGAATCCACCCCCATGTCCAGGCTCTGCCTTGCTGAGCATCGCCCAGGCAGGGTGGGAAGCACTTTGCTCTCCACAGCCAACCTCCCTCGCTTAGAATAAAGCACAGCACCTCTGGGGGCTTAGAAACATGAAACATTTGTTCTCGTAGCTGATGCAGGCCATTTATTACACTGCAAAGTCGTTTTTAAAGCCCAGCAGAAGAGCGTGCTCTGGGAACAGGGCTTGTGGTGCTGTAAAAGCTAATGCTAATTTAGCAGGAGGCTGATCTCGGGAGGCAGCCGCTTGCCTAAACTCTCATCATCTCCCAGGCACCGCAGTGCGAGGCTTAAGAATTACTCACCCGGACAAGGCTTCTGCACGGGGCGAGGTGGGGACCGGCATCAGTGGGGTGAGCACAGTCTGGGGCAGGATCTGTGTTGTGCTCCATCCCTGAGCAGCCAAAGGTACCAGCAGATCCCACCTCAGCTGCTTCTCCCACTAATGCTTTCATTGATCTTTAAGGTCCCTTCCAACCCAAACCATTCCAGGATCGGTGACTGTAAATCTCTTCTCTGGCGGCCGGGGGAGATGTGCTCTGACACTCCTTAGCTGGATGGAGATTTAAAGAGCATCCAAACGGGACAGAGCCAGGAAGCATTTAAAAACTGCCCATGAAGTTCTGCTTCCCCAGGGGGGATAAAGCTGCTGGGGGCAGCTCCTCTCCATTCCTTCAGCCCACCCCCAGACCTTGCCTCCCATCCCATGGCAAGGATCAGCCCCTTCGCCTGCCCCTGAGATGTGTGTGATGTACATGGATCCTTATCCATCACTCGGACATCCCCTGGGCATCACGGCTTCCCCGTGACGACTGCAATTAGAGATTTAAAGCCAGCCAGAGCCCTTATTTAAAGGCTGATCCACAGTGAAGCCAGAAAGGCTTCCTCAGTACAGATGTGAAATAGGTCTGGATTAGTTATAATCAGTAAAATGAACTGATGCCTTTCTTCTACAACAGGTCAAGGCACAGACCTGCCGGCTCGGAGCGGGCTGAGACTGTTTGCCATTGCTGGAAGTCTGGGATGGGGTTTCCCACAGCCCCATCCCTGTTGCTGGGGGGAGCCAGGATTCCCTCTGGCCACCTTTCCAATGAGCCCATCAGCCTGGATCAGCGCCTGCGGCTCCAGCACAGTCCCACTGTCCCTAAGATCAGTAAATGGCTCCTGTCTCTTCCAGAGCTGCAAACACAAGCAGAGAGGGAGGGATCCCAGGCTGGCTTTGCAGGCTCCTTACAGGCCAGGCATCCCCAACACACACTCAGTTTCCAAATCAAAAATGGGTCAGGATCCAGCAGAAACATCTGCCTTGATCTGTACATCACGATAAATAATTGTCTCTTTGAAAACCCATTATCACCTCCACCCTCTTTTTAGCTAGAAGCTTTCAGAGCTGACAGGGGCTGTGCTTTGAGTGTGGATGGTAAATACAACACCATATGGCAGAGGTATTATTGGACTCCTAATGAAATGCCATTTTTATGCATATGCATTAATAACTCCTGCATCTTGGGTGAGTACATTGTGTATGTGCAGGGCTTGTTTGTTTAGCATCCTCCTCTGCCAGGATGCTTTGCTCTGGGTGCAGGATGAGTGGTTTGGGCCGCACACTTCAGCTAAAGAGTTTCCAGAGAGTTTTAAAGGGACAATCAAGTCTCTGAGACCTGTAGGAGATGCCTGGTTTGTGCTGAGCTCCGCAGTGGGATGCTCATAGCAAACTGCTGCAGGGCTCGGTGGCTCCGGAGGCAGCGCCGTCGCTGAGCCAGCCCCAGGCACACAGAGAGAACTCTTTACTTCCCTTTAATCCCTGCTCCTCTGTGCTTTCCCTCTTCAAACACAGGTTGTTTTGCCAAGGCGACTGCTGCCTGCCTGGGCAGACCCTCCCTCGGGAAGAGGCGGGTTGGAAGCACGTGAAGAAAGCAGGGAGGCGTTGGGGACACAGCGGTCCCCGAGGCAGCATCACAGGGGACAGGGGACATCATGAGGTCGCTCCTCTGCAGACCCACCGTTTCCCCCCACCTTCCCTCTTCTGCAACACCATTTTCTGTTGCAAACCCTGCTTTCTTCTCTCTGAAACACGGGAGAGCCCTTCCAGGGGACAGGGGGAGGAAGTCTCTTATGGGGGAGACTGGACACATCCTGCTTGACTTCTCGGGATCCCATTGCCCACCCAAGGCACCGCTGGCTCGCCCTGGGCTCATCACCAGCTTCTGCTTCCCCTGCGCCCCTGAAAATCCCATTGACTGAAGCAGCCTAAAATCCTCATTGAAAGGTGGAAATTGTCTCATTTTCAGGTGCTGTGCAAATTACCCTGAGATTTATTGCCGCAGCGGGGAAGGCTTTAGGGTGACGCCAGAACATTTCTGACACATAGGGTTTAATGTGATTGGATTTACAATGACTTTTGGATCACTTGCTCTCAAACTCTTTGCAGTAGTCCCGTGCTGAGCCCCTGGGCCACTGGGCCATCTCCAAAGGAGCAGAGAGGACCTGCCTGGGCTCTGCAGCACACAGAGCTCCTGTATTTATTAGCATCATCTCGAGAGCACTCACTTGGTGGCATTTGGCGCCTGAGCCATGCGGCTGCCCAGCAGTAATTAATGGGGCCCCTTCTCCCCCTGAGCTCTGCATTAGTGGACTATCAATTATTGAAGCCGAGTTGTACGTTTCTGAGCTCGTGAATAACCAAAGGGACTGCTGAGAGTCCAGAAGTGGCTGTCATCTTTTCATTAGGTATTTATTAAGTGTAATTTAGTGGCTGTGCCTGCGTGTTAATGGAATCACAGCAACGGCAACGCATCCAAGCAGTGCCGGTGCCCGAGCTGCCCAGCAGTGAGCAGGATCAGGCCCTCCAGGAGGGCTGATGGCTTGAACCTGCCCGAGGGGAGACTGAGCTGAGCTCTTAGGCAGAAGCTCTTCCCTGTGAGGGTGCTGAGGCGCTGGCACAGGGTGCCCAGAGAAGCTGTGGCTGCTCCATCCCTGGCAGTGCTCAAGGCCAGGTTGGACACAGGGGCTTGGAGCAAGCTGCTCCAGTGGAAGGGGTCCCTGCCCGTGGCAGGGGTTGGAGCTGGAGGAGCTTTAAGGTCCCTTCCAACCCAAACCATGATGTGATTCTGTGAGGCTGTGGGACAAGCACCGTCAGGAAGCAACCAGAGGTGCTCAGCTCTGCACTCCTGTCCTGTGTGGGGCACCCCAAAGCTGCCCCCAGCCTCTGGGCTCCCTCAGTCCCCATCAGTGCCTCAGCCTTTCCCTTGGCAAGCAAGCCCCTGGGCAAATTCCTCACCTACAGACAGTGATCATTATTCCTGCTACTCGCTCGCTTCCCATCTCCCTGTCTTCCCTCCAACGCATTATTCCTTGTTACGCTCCTCTGAATAATTCCTCTCTGATGGCTGCGGCTCCTTGGAGAAGGTTATAACGAGTCCAGCCACCGAGGGCAGATTCACCGGAAACTGTCAGCTTCTGAGTGAATGTGACAAACCTGGAAGAGCAGCGGAGCAGGGAAGGGGCTGCAGGGGAGCCCCACAGCCTCGGGGAGCACCTACAGGGATGCTGCTGGTGCCAGGTTGGGCGCAGGGTCTCAGGACAGCAGGTCCCACCAGCACCAGGGTTTCCTATTGGTGCCCAAACCTGCAGGGATGGAACCTGAAATCACTGCATCCTCCCACTGTGATGCCCTGAAGCTAAAGGGGGTTCTGCAGCTGAGAGCAAGACTTTGTGAGTCCAGAAAAGGGCTGGTGCTCAGGGCACTGAGGGCCTCCCAGCAGGGTTTGCTTCACTTGCTCCCCTCTGTTCCATGTAAACCTCTGCAGTGACACAGGAAAACTGGGAGCCTCTTGGGGCAAAGCCACCATCCTGCTGGGATGCCGGAGCACAGGGAACTCATGCTGCACTTCGAGCACAGAAACACTTTGGCTGCACCAGGCTCTGCCCATACATCTTCCTTCCATCCAGCCCCTGCGTCTGGTTCCGTGGCTGATGAAATCACCCGAGCCAAGTGCCAAGTGTCTGCAGGAACGTGTGCGGGCTTGAGCAGAGCAGGGATTGAAAACTACACAGAGCACATCTCGTCCCAGGCAGGGTGCAGTGGGAAATGTTGGGTTTCTAATAATTAGGGGGAAAAAGAGTGGTTTTCTTTCTTTCTGCAAGGAGAAGCTGCTGCGCTGCTGCTGCCCATCGCTGGAGTCAGCTGCCAAAATGGGATGTTTGCAGCTGCGGCTTTGGGCAAAACCCAACAAATTCCTTTAAAACAAACAAACACACACACAGACAATGGGTTCATGTGTGTGTAGCAACACGTCTCCGGGCTGGAGGAGGTTTGCGAGAGGCTGTACTCCTCCTGTTGCACACGCTGTCGTCTTTGTCTCCCTGTGGCTGCCTGGAGGGGTTTGATCTCAGCTGGGAGCCTGAAAGCCGCCTGTAATCTAGTAATATTCATAAATGACTGTGCATGTTCCAGCGCCTTTGTCCAATCCCTTTTTATCCTGGCCCGTAGGCATTAGCAGCGGAGCTGTAAATCATCTCTGGCTCTGTCCCCAGTGGGCTGGTCGCTGGCTTGTGGGGGTAGCTCACAGGCAGGCATGGCAGGCAGTGGGTACCTAACGCAGCAATGTTGGACCATTATCCCACTCCTTGCAGCCAGTGCCCAGGGCTTCTAATTCCCCCCATAATGCCAGGAACAAGCAGATGGGACCATTCTGTGTGGCTCTTCCGAGGCTTGGTTGCTCTGCAAAGCAAAACCCCCCTGTGGCAGGAGGCTGGAGCAAGGCTGGGTGACACCCAGCAGCGCGTTCTCCCTCCAGCATCCTTAACAGCCTGCACCACTCTGTCCTGGCAGCTTGAAGACAACAGCATTCCTTGGGGTTGCAGAGCCCATCTACATCCCTAATCCCACCCAAGCCAGTGAACCCCAGGCTGCGAGCCTGGATGGTGCTTCCCTGCAGCAGTGGCGCTTCCCTGGAGACAGTAAAGACACAACAGCGCTGTAATTGCAAATCATTTCTGTAATGCTCTCCCTGTAAACGCTACTTAAGATATCATCAGTGATTGATACAGTTGCTAATTGTGACTTGCACTCGGGCTGATAGCCGGAGCACTTCCATTGTGGTGGTGCTTGATGCTGGTTTATGACTGACATATTCCCGCAGCACTTCTTTCATCTTCGTTAAGGAAATGCCCCAGGGAGAGGCGATGGCACACACTGGGGGGGTTCCAGGACACAATGGGCTATGGGGAGCTGTGGAGAACGGATGGGAATTGTGTTGCCCTTGCTGCATGGAGAGGGAAGGTCTTGCCCCTGCCTCAGTTTCCCTCCTGATAAAAGACAACTATTCAATGCAAAGAGGGACTGGGAGCTAATGGTAACCTGCAGCACTGCAGGAAAGCAAAACCCTGGCAAAGTTTAGAATTGGGAAGGAGAGAAATAGTTGATCCTTCTTCCCTGGGGTGGGTTGTCCGGTCAAACATCCCATGAAATAGAGAACCACGTCAGTAACACCCAGGTGGAATAAGGGGGGAAGCTGCTGCCTCCGTCAGGTCTCAGTCCCCACTGGCCCAATCAGCCCATGGATGGAAACCACACATTTGGTTTCTAGGTTCCTAGGGCAGTGGTGCTGTGTCCCTGCACCTAGACCTGCCCTGCGCCCTGCGGTGGTGCCACCTCACGTGCTGATGCACAGCAAACCCAGCTCATTTTGGGCGGTGCTTGCTTACTCCAACACCTTTGTTCAGAACCGCACACTTGTGCCAGGAGGCAGCGAGGCTCTGCACTCACTTACACCAGCAATTAGATACTGATAATCCCTTGAACAGCATCCAGGCTCGCACTCCACTTCCACTCGCTGCCTTCAACGCTGCCCATCTTGGAGGAGCACCAAGAGCCGGCAGCAGCATCTGTGCTCCCTGCCCACGTGAGCTCATCGAGCCTGAAGGAAACCCAGCCCGTGCGGGGCTCCCAGGGCTGCCGGAGGAGCAGGGGACACCCTGCATCCCGTTTACCTGAATGAGTATTGGGATCCAGCTCTATTAACATGGAGTTCGGGAGCTCAGCATGTCAGAGGGCCAGGGCACAGCCTAAGTGTCCACCTGGTGAATGGAGTTGCTGCCTCCCTGCTTCCAGAGCAAGGGAATGGCTTTGCAAATACAGGGGCATGCAAGAAAGAGAAGAATAAAGCGTGGCTGCCTGAGCTGGGAAGCAAAAGCAATTTTCTCTCGGTACAAGCCCATCTGCTGCTCTTCCCGAGCATCATCTTCCGCAGGAAAGAGAGATGAGGCAACACAGTGGCACATTTGCTTTTGCAGGGGGCTGGCCCCACAGGGTGCATCCCTGCATCCCTCTCCGGGCCTGTGCATGCCGCAGGGTTCACAAGCAGCCCATGTCATCCTTAGAGCTTCAGAGGGTCTTTCCTTGAGCCAGAGGTGGGTTAATAAGGACAAGGGGAAGGTGAGTGAGGTAGCAGGCAAACTGTCAGTGGATAAACCCACAGAGTGCATCAGGCATACGAGGGCTTGGCAAGGCAATGGGAATGGTCCTGCTCCCCAAACCCACACAGCCACCAATGGGAGAGCAGCCCATGGAGCAATCTGCATCCCAGACAGCCTGAGGGAGGATGCACATTGCTCTGGAGCACAACCCCTCTTCATGAGCATCCAACTCTTGTAACACATAGTGAAGCCAACTGTCATTGCCTGATCCAAAGCGACCGATAAACAGGGAATGGGGACTGTAAGCAGCACCAGGGAAGAGCAGGTTGCCATGGTGATGCCAGGGGTCTTTTTTTCCCTGTTTGTTTTTTTTTTCCTCCTCCCTTTCCCCCTCTTTGGGGTTGAACAGGAGGAGGCTCCCAAGCTGCTGGGGGGATTTATTAGCTCCAAAATAGGCCATGGTTCAGGAAAAGGGGAGAAATACTGCTGTGGAGAGCAGCAAGAGCTGGGCCCTAATATATGAGATGTGCTCTCCAGAAGGGCTGTAAATCAGTGCTGGGCAAACATCGGGGCAGCGTGAAAGCAGCTCACTTCGCCTTGCCTCATCCTCAGAGGGGATCTGTGGAAAACTCCTAAAGGATTTAATGGTACTGCTGATGAACAAGGAATAATAAAGGGGGGAAGAGGAGGGCAGCGGTTTTAAAGGCAGTTGTACAGCCCTGGGCTGGTTGTGGCTCTCTGGAGCTGGGCATCACCCTTGGTGCCAGCCCATGGCTCCTTCGTTTCTGGCTGGGTTTTGGTCAGTCCTGGTGTCATCCTCCTTGGCTGCACAGATGAGCCCTTTGTGACCAGGTGACACTGGCTGGACCCTCCTGAAGCAAAGGGAGGGCTCAGGACAACCTGAGCTCCCTGCAGACCCCTTCAGCCTGTTCTCTTTGGCAATCCTGACAGGTGCTGCCTGTGTGCCCAGCCTGGGGTACATGAGCAACCACTGCCTTTTCCATGGGGACAACCAGCTCTGCTGCTGGGCCCTGTCCCGGGAGGTCTGAGCAGGTAAAAAGGAGAAGGCAACAGGTAAATAAGTGAGTCCAGCTGAGTGCCCCGAAATTCCTATTCTCTTGCTTCAAGTGCTGGGAAGAGAAATCTCTGTTCAGTCATGAAAGGACGAAATAAAGGAGGGATGATTATGGGGAGGATGCTTGAGGATTCCCAGCCACGAGCTGGCATAGACACACGTAGCACACTACATCTAATCCAGACCTCTTCCTAATCACCAGCCACGGGAATACGCTTGTTTCAGGCTCCCACATTGGCTCCTCTGTCGCAGCTCGACCACAGCTCTGCGGATTCGCAGCGGCAGGGTCATTTCTAACTGTCTGAAGCGCCTCGGCTGGGCTGGAGCAGCAGCGCTGACCCTGGGGGCTGCGCGGTGCTGCTGTGGCTGTGGAGGGCAGCGTCTCCGCAGCACCAGCCCCGCTGTGCCCGCAGGAGGCGGCAGGAGGGACCGGCCCCGGCAGCCGGGGGGATGCCGCGCTGCCCCTCAAGTGCTAATTGCGGCGCCGGCTTTCACACTGCGCGGGTTCCCGTGTTCTCCCCCTCTGCATCTGCCGATAGGGATGGCGGCCCGTCTGCTCCCGGACAAGGACCACCCAGCGTCGGTCTGTCACTGCCTGCCCTCTCTTCTCCGCACTGGGGCGTTTGCTGGCCAGCTATCTGAAGGGCTCCATTGCTTCTGTACATCCCTGCTCCTTCTCCTTATTCCAGAGTCGCTGTCACCTTCCCATTTAGGCTCTGCGAGCACCCCAAGGCAAACTGATCTTGCACATAAGCCATGGGCCAGCACTGTGGGTCAGTGGCATCTCACAGGCTGCAGGACCATAGTGCCTGTGCTGTGCAGAGCGAGCACTGGCCTGCTCAGCCGGACCGTGCCTCGGTGTGAGAGCATTAGCATCCCAGCAATTAGTGGAGCTGTTTTGATTTGCATCAAGTTTGGAGCATACGGAGTACCGAGGCCAGATGGTAAATTGTGTGTGTTCCTGAAAACAGCAGCAATATAGGCTGGGCTTGGATGGGGCTTTGGTGATGTGAATGGATGGCTGAGATGACCCTGCCTTCATGAGCTCAGAGTAAGCTGTGGCTGGGTGACAGCACAGCCTCTGGCTCATCCCTACAACCACCTGCTTGAGGGAGAGGGAGGAGTAACCCCTCAGCGAGGTGAAGCCAGCACACATCAGGCCTAGTTCTAGAGGTACTTATGTCCTTGAGTAAGTTACTGCTCTTCTGTGTACTACCTTTTCTCTATAAGGGAGTCAGCAGCAGCAGCAGGGCTGGGTCTGGCTCCCCGATATCCCTGGTGTGTAGGTGCTGGATCTCATGGGCACCTCCCATCTGCCCAGAAAGCACCAGCTCCCTGCAGAACCCTTCCTCTTTGCAGTGCTTTGCCACGATGACCCCATGGCTGTCAGTGCCCCATCACAGGTTCACACGTTCAGGCTGCCCTTCTCCATCGTGGACTTTCTCCAGACCTTTGTCCAAATGTGCTGGCTTGGAGCCATCACTGATATCTGCAGTTCTGCTCTGAAATACAAATCAAGCTGGTAAAGAGATTGGCTCCAAAGCGTGTTCATTGACATTGCTCCAGCGCTGTCAGGCAGTTCCAAATGAAACCGCTTGCAAGGACACACTGGAGCTGGTGGGGAATGGCCAGCGCAGGCCCATCCCTTGTGCTTCCTTACATGTTCCTGCTACACCCATCCTTCCCAGCATGGGAAGAGCAAAGTCCCAGCCCAATGCAAGCAAGAAACGATTGTTCAAGGGTGCAGAAAGTAGGATGCTGCTTTAGGAGCTCACACTGGTTTAGGAGCATCACTGAAATCCCTTGGATCGCTATTCCCAACAAACACCCCTTCCCATGTCCTAGCCTCGGCTGTGGGGTGATCCAGGAAGGCTGTAAACACATGGACATAAGCAAGCACCCAGGTTGTATTATTCATTACTGCTCCTACTCCCTCCCTGGTGGGGCAGGCAGAGCCGCCTCTCGTTGGTGCCATGTGCATTGCGTTTGCTTTGGTTTTTATTTGTTTCCTCCCTTATAAAGCTCCTGTGAATAGGCCAGATGCGGTTTCTATAGCAACCCTCTCTCTTCTAGCAGCAGAGGCTGGAAAAGGGGTTTTCAGTTTAATCCTCCTGGAAATCTCCCCAGCAGAGGTTGCTGGTAGAAGATGACACTAAGAGATGCACAGCAGCAGTGGTTGGCATATTTTAAATCCCATGTGCTTCTTTTTGCATGAAGAACCTGCCCTTTCACCCTTTGGAAATGGCACATATCACAGTAAGAGCAGCAAACGTGTCCTAATGCCTCATCTTACATTTAAGAGAAGTCTTTCCCTGCACAGGTCCCAAAGCATTCCATGGTGATTTAGATGGGAGTGCAGCATCCTGCATCCCTGCACTCGCTGAATGGGGCAGAGACCAGGGCAGCTGCCTCCATAACAGCTACCCCAGCCCATCTCAAGCTGCCACCAGCATTCAACATACAGCTTGGGGTGTATAAATGAGCTTCCTTCATTGAAAAGAAAGAAAGAAAAGTCCTTTGCACTTGGCAGGAGCAGCTTCCCATTTCACATCCATGGACCAGTCACTTGTGACTGACACAGTCACAGTGGAGAAGACACTAAGTGCTTTTTGCAACCAAACCTGACCTGCTCTGGATCCACACTGATGCCCACATCTCCCTTCCTGCTGTGGAAGTGGGGTCCTTGGTACCAGCCCTGCCCCAGCGTCCATCATGCTCCATCTCACCCTCTGGGTTGTGTTGATGCAGCGGCATCAATCAAACTCCTTCAGAGGGCGGCTG
Organism: Lathamus discolor; assembly: GCF_037157495.1. Lineage (NCBI taxonomy): Eukaryota > Metazoa > Chordata > Aves > Psittaciformes > Psittacidae > Lathamus > Lathamus discolor. Next base: position 1,047,621 of record NC_088898.1, on the reverse strand, counting down.
GAGGAGGCAGGAGCGTGGCCCTGCTCGTTTAACCAAGACACAGTCATTTGGAATGAAAAGCTTCCAAGTGGAAGCTGGAATTCAACTGGTGCAGAACGAGCTGCTCAGCCTCTCTCTTAAAATAAGGGAATCCTGTAGAACTTGACAGAAAGTAATAGCCATTGTATTTGGCTTTTTTCATTTAGCAGATTCCATGCAGGCAGAGCAGGAAAGTTCCCTCCGATGGATTTTAACTCAGTTTAATTAAACTAGTTGAAATTGAGTCAATTCCCTGCTTTCTAGTGCAGAAATGCCCAGAAAAGCAAAGTGCCTATTCCAGACAAGCTACTTCAGCAATGCATCTTCTGAGGGAACATTTTGCTTGCATCACGCAGTCTCAGCCTCCTTAACCCTGGATCTAACCAACAGCAGCAGGTTTGTCCAGGAAAAACGTGTTTTGTTCCATGTTTTATTACACCAGGACTAGGGAATCGTCCTCAAGGGTCAGTTGGTTTTAGGATGCCATGAAGCAGCAGTGATACAATGTGAGGTCCAGGCTCAAGCCTGGATTATGAAGCTGGGCTTGTGGGTGCAGGGAAATCAGGGGGTCAGGTCAGCAAGCCCTGGGCAGGACCAGCACCTCTGGCATAATTTAAGGCAAACACAGCTTAAGATACCTTAATGGAATGGGAGCTTCTCCCAAACCCGCACCCATCAGTGCAGGGCAGCACCTTTGCTGCTCAGCTGAGCTTAATTCTGACTTCAGCTGGACCAAAATTGACTGGGAAAGAGCTGAGGCTTTAAAAGCAGCTTGGCAGGGAGTGAATGCAGGAGCTTTTGTATGTGTTTTAATGGGGGGTTGGCAGCAGTAACCTCGTATCTGAGTGTGTTCATGGCTGAAATGAGCTCCTAGCTTCAAGAGGGATGGAGAAGGCACCTGGAATGATGGCAGTGATGAGGTAGGTCATGGAAGTGGGGATGAAGTGGGTTTTAAAGGTGTTTTGCAGACCCTCATTGGGTGCACAGGGCTGTGGAGATGGGACCCCAGAGGTGCTGAGCATGCCAAGGTGCCTCATCAGATCCTACTGGGGCCCAGAGCACAGCATGGGATGGAGGTGGAGGGGAGCAAAGCTTGATGCTCTTTTTTCCATCAAAATAATACAAAATTCATGTGTTTTCCACATTGCAGGGACCTGCTGTCTTAATCACCTGGTGTTTGTGTCTGAATCCTCTGGGATGCCCTTGGACCTGCAGCTCAGAGCAGTGATTGAGGGATGTGACTGAAGGGCAGCTCCTCAGAACCTTGCAGAAGGGGGCAAATCTTCCAGCCTAAAGAACAGTGGCAAAAGCTCCTTCTTTCCACATCAAACTGTGCTCCATAACCCATAGTATGCTTTGAAAGGGAGGGGGAGAAAGGTGGTGGCAGGGTATGGGCAGGCTGGAGCTCCTGGTTAGCATTATTTGCCATTGATGATCTGCAGGCTGGGCCACGATGCATAATTCATGTTCCTCTTGGAGGCTGCCTCCCTGTCTGGCACCTCCCGCTGCAGCCGGGGTGTGCTGGGGCTCCTCAGAAAAGCAACTTGGGCATCTCTGTGTGCGGTCTCCTCGTGTTCATGTGAGTGTGACAGCCGGGAGAGCCTGCTGCTAAGTTTATCCCTGTGTGTGCCACCTTGGTGCCTGTCCTCCCTGCTCACCCCCGGAGCTGCGATGCTCCATCCTTTTCCCAGCACTGCAGAACTGGGGCTGCACATCTCCTGCTTCCTTCAGGAGCAGAACCAGCTTCCACCAGCTCGGGAAACAGCCAAGAGCTTTTAACCATGAAGGAGAGGAGCTGTATCCTGGTCCCAGGCTCTGTCTCCTGTCCTGACCCTGTCTGGCCTTGGCCTGGGGGTGATGGGGATGCAGCCCTGGTGCACACACAGTAGAAGGAGGTTGGGAAAAGGGAGAGAGAAAGAGGAGCCGGCAGCCTTTTATCCTGTGTCCCACTTGCAAACATTTTCTAAAAGGCCAATAAATAATTAATAGCAGTTATAAGCATATTGCAGACACGGGGAGTTTCTGCTGCAGATGGTCATAAGGGTTCTGTCAGCAAGCTATCGACTGGAGACTGCACAATCAGTCCTCATCGACTGGCTGTTCATTAACACATCTATTCATTAACTCTTTACGGTCAGGGAGCAGGACTTTAATGGAAAAGAGTGACTGCAACTCCTCTTTGTTATTTGGAGGCAATGCTGTGTCCTGAGCAGAGAAAGAGGCAGGAAGGATGGAAGGGGAGCTGAGCAAACCCCGGTGCAGAGCTGGGGTCTGAGCCTCCGGCTCTCTCCCTGTGTGCCAGGCACCATGGAACAGCAGGTAGAGCTGGTGTATCTTCACCCAATCAATTCTCCTGTGCTTAACTTTGTCTTCATGGAGTAGACATTCCATCACTAGTGATAAATATATCCTGCGCTGGGTAGCACCCAAATGTTTCCAGAGGTATTTCCATAGCTCTGCCCTACCAGTGCACATAGTGGCTGTTACCGGTTTCTCTTCCAGGCTCACTAATTGCTACTGTGGAGGCTCACTGCTGGTGAAGGGAGCTAAAGGAGAGCTCAGATGGTTCTTTCCCAGAGAGCAAGAAGACATTGATGATTTATTTCACTCTCTCTCTAAGGTAATTATGTACCTAGGCGGTCTTAAAACGCGTACTTCTTTTCTCTGGCAGACCAGAACAGCTTCTTTGGTTCCAGTCTAGGAAATAAATATGTATTTACACACTATATTAGGATGGGTATGACTTTCCCGGAAGACTGGCATAACTCTTCTGCTCTGGTATTTCATCTAAACCTGTGTTTGCATGTGAGCTTGATGTATATAGGGCAGGCTGGATGGACCACAGCAGCCTGTCAATGGCTGAGCACAGCTCGAGGAGCTACGTGTGAAGACGCGTGTGTGAGTGTGGGTTTAGATGATGCACACAGCTTCCTCGGGACGGGCGTGTGGCACCCACAGCTCTGCTGGAGGAGGAGGAGCAGGCGATGTCCTTTCCTCACTTCCAACTGCTCTCAGAATGCTCAAACTCAGCATTCAAATGCCAGGCCGGCTCCAGAGCTGAGGGTGGGGGTGAGGCTCCAGGAGAGGTCACCAAATGTCTTCTTAATGTAAAATTTGCCATTTGAGCCTTCTGGATCATTACACAAAGCCCCCTCCAGCAAGGCAGCAGGGCCGTCATCCCCACAGCATCCCCAGCCTCCATGGATGCAGCTCCCAGCCGGGCTGCTCGGACCCTCTCCATCCCCCATGGAACAAGGGCCCCTGCTTTCCACCAAGGTTCTACTCCTGACGGGTTGGAACTGGGGGAGCTTTAAGGTCCCTTCAACCCAAACCATTCCATGATTTTATGAAGGGTGTGGGAGGTGGGACTGGGCTCAGCTACTGGTTATTCATTTTGTCTCTCTGCTGAAGGAGCTGTAGCTTCAAGAAATGGGCTCTGCCTATGCTGGCTCCTTGAGATGCCTTGCCCTGGCTTTTAACAGTGTTTGGAGGACTCAAGCCCTGCTGACATCCCTTCTCTTACTCTTTAAATTTCAGCCCAGGTTTGTCAGAGCTGGGTCTGTACAACCCCATCCTCATGGAGCCATCTCCATCCCATCATCCCAACACCACAGTGACTCTGCTCAGCAAGACCTTTCCATGTGTGCCTGGTATCAGGCAATGGCTGTTCCTGCTGGCTTTAAGGGAACTGTCTAATCTCCTTTAAATGAAGCATATGATAGGGTTTTGGCTAGACTGGGACCTTGGGCCTTAATCTCTTTATGCCCCACTTTCTCAATCTGAAAAATAGTCATTATCTGCTTCATGGGGCTAAATTAATTTCCCATCTTTCATTGATGCTCCCTTTGGCAATCACAGGTTCCATTCTCGCAGATATTTGCATGCTGCTCAGCACTTTGTGCTCTATATCCATGCACATACACAAATCTAAACCTCAGGGACAAAAAACCTAAATGCTGCCATGGCTGAGACAGGATGTAAGCAGTAACGGGATGATAACAGAAATGCAGTTCAGGGATTCAGAGGATTTGCTTCATGGAGAATAGGCTGAGTTGCATAAAAAGAAGGTAAGAAACTCGCTTGAGTTAAGAAGTAATGAAAAGAATAATGAATATCAAACAGGATGGAAGAGCTTAATGAAGAATTAACTTTTTCCAAGTGCAGCTTGGGAGAGCTGATGTGGTCAGTGCAGGGGATGAAGAGCAAAACAGAGATTGGTTTTAACCCCTTCAGGAGTGTCGGGGCAGGGAAAGGAAGAGTAAGTGAAGTTTGTAGGAGAAAAAGGCTGGTGTGTCTACGGCACTGCTCTGCAGGACATGGAGGGGTTAGGGTTTGGGGGCAAGCTGTCAAATGTTGTACGTTTTTGAGGAGAACCGTGATATGGAGAAGGGAAAAGAAAACCTTCTCTTAAAATTACCCAGGAATGGCCCTTTTCATCCTGATGGAAGAAGCTGGCAGGTTTGGGTCCCCGGAGGTTCAGCACGCAGGACCTGGAGGAGGTTTTGCTTCTGCACCTGCCACTTGCACATTCAAACACATGAAGATCCCATCAGGGATGATGCAGTGGTGCAGAAACCTTGGGCAGATTAAATCGTGTTTCTATCCCAGCGTGGCTCTGTCAAGCGATAGCGTTTGAAAGGCTGCTGGAGCTCCGGCTCCAGCAATGTTCATTAAGATAAAATCAAAGACAGGCCCCTGCTCTCTGCTGCCAACGAGGACTTGTTCCATGCAAAGGTAAATAAATAAAAGCCTTGCTGAGCCATCCTCATGGGAAGCCAGGGCTTTGACATCAGGGGTTTCATTCTCTCCTGCTGTGGCCTGCAGAGGAAAAGGACAGCTCGGAGACCAGGAAGGACAAGAGAAAGCCAAGAAGTTCCTGAGCAGCATCAGGCAGGTTAAGTCTAATTCCAGGGCATTGACTCCGCTCAGCTCCTTGGGGAATGAAGGGAGTGAAAGGAAAGGAGTTAAAAAAAGCAAAAATAATTGAAAGGAGTAATTTAATTTGGGAGGAATTATTCTGCTAATGATTTATGGCTTCATTAATGACTGATTGAACAAATGGCTTCTAGTTTTTTGAACTTACTGGGAATTAAGGCTTCTGGCTGAGAGGTTATTGGGTGTCACAGCCACAGAGACTCGCTCCTCTCCATTTAAATACTTAATGATCTCTGTCTTTCTCCCCTGCAATCAATAGGATCTAGAAGCAGCCAGTTTGTTGCAAACCTTCTTGGCTTCACAAAAATATGGTGTGGTGCTTCGAAGAATGAGTAGGTGTTGGGTAATGTGAGGGCATGGATGCTGCAGAGAGGTGCTGTGCAGTGCCCTGTCCCTGGGTACCATGTCCCTGACCTGTGCCTCTGCTTCACTTGTGCTTTTAAGAGACCCAGGTCCTCTACTCCTGGGAGGGTCTGGTTGGACAAAGCTGACCCATGCATGTGTGTATATTTTCCTGATTGAATGCACATCCATATAACTCTTTGGTGTATCTGTCAGGAGCTACGGCTGCAACACAAGAGGGATGTGGACCTGCTCAAGCAAGTCCAGAGGAGGCTACAGAGATGCTCTGAGGGCTGGAGCAGCTCTGCTATGGAGCCAGGCTGAGAGAGCTGGGCTGGTTCAGCCTGAAGTGAAGGGCAAAAGGTTGAAACTGGGTGAGCTTTAAGGCCCTTTCCAGCCCAAACTGTTCTATGATGGTTCTGTTTTATGCATTAATACAAGAAACAAACACCCTAAAGGCAGGCTCAGACCAGGGCACACATCAATATGGAAATCTCCTGATTGCAAACCCCTGTGGGCACGAGGCTCCCGAGTTCATGAAGTGATTTAATATTCATCATCCACCATTCCGCACTCGGGTGCCTGCAGGCTCCACAGCAGTGTCCTTCAGCTCCCTTCAATTAAACACCCTCCTCAAGTTCAGGCCCTGTTAATTGGTCTCAAAGCTGCTTAGTGCCATGATTGGGGTTCTCTGCCTGCTGTTGCTGGCAGATGCGCCAGGCTGCGGCTGCACCGCAGTGACCTGGCTCGAGTGTGGACCAAAACGCCCTGGGTCAGGACAACTGAGACCAGGTCCTGGGAAAGGGCTGCAGGAGCAGCAGGGGAGCATTGAACCAGCCAGAGAGGCACTTTCAAAGCCTTGAATCCAGGCTGGAGCGTGGAGCAGGTTTGGGCTGTGATGTGCAGGGACAGGGGTGCGCGGGCTGCGGCAGCATCCTGCCAGCCGCAGGGGTTTTATCACCTACATTAATGAAGGTCAAACTGCCTGTCAATCACAGCTCCTTTCCCCTTAGTTTAGCAGGAAGGTGGGAGAGCTTGAACCGCAGCCTGACCCCGTTGCTGCTGGGTATGAGCTCCATGCAGATGATTTGCAAACACATTTAAGGGGTTTTGTCTATTTGCAGGAGCAATATCAATTTGCAGGGATGAGCTCCATTACCATCTCTCATTACTTTTCCTCGTGTAACTTCTGTCAAATGAGCATTTCTTTTGAAGGGACTGTCAAGGGGAAAATTGCTTGGCCCATGTGTGTGTGTATGGCTGTTGTCATGATAAAATAGCAAAGATATTTCCTTTCCTCCTATAAAAGGGGAGAATTCCCTTTTGGGAAGCAGAGGGAGTTGGTGGGGGCGTCGGGGGGTGCTGAATCAAAGTGTCTTTGGCAAAGATCTTTTCTGCTTTTCCCACAGCCATAGCTGGCTCCTCAGCCGTGCTGGTGGCTCCGAGAGCAGCCCTTCAGCAATGCCCTTGTCTTCCTCACTGTGCTGGTTCTGTGCCACTGGCCATGCTGGGGGTCAGCACTCACCCCGGCCACCAGCCCAGCAGGAGCCGGTGACACCGACCTGGCCTTGCTCAAGCCACAACAGCGTGCTCGGATGTGGGGATGCTTTTGCAATTCAAACCATCTCCCCCCTCCCTTTGCTCCTGGTCTCAGCGGAGCCTTGGAATTGTTTGTGCACTCAACATTGCGTGTAATTACGGGCTGGCTGTCTCGGGAAGCAGCCCTCGGTGTACTCAGCAGCATCACCTTCTGATTTCCACCGCAGCACTTACTAGGCAGACAGGAGGAGAGACAGGAATTATCCAGGTCTTACGGGAGCCGTACATCATGCTCAATTGTTTCTATGCCCTCCATTAAGCTGGGGCATGGATGTGTGGGGTGATGCAGTGCTGGGTACCACAATGTGTCCCCTGAGGCACAGTGTTTGGTGGCACAGCTGTGGTCCAGCCAGCCCTCAATGGCCTTCTGGGGCTCTGGCCTCCCACAGGAGCCCCCCTGCTCACTGCATACAGCCTGTGCTGAGTCGTGCTGCTAGCACCAGTGAGGAGGAATGCTGGCAAAGGGGGGCTATGGGGGGGAGATTTCCCATTTTGATCCATGAGCCAAATTAAAAGATAATTTTTCCCCTCAATAAACAAATCCCCTCTTCCCCTTCCTGCTTAGCTGAGACATCTGCTCCGCTGAAAAGAGCTTGCACCACAGAGAGCTGCCTCCTACCGTGTGTCCTACTGTCCTTTCTGCCTGTTTTCATTTGCATCTTTTATAGTTTCTTTGGATGATGCTAGTCGGGCTCCTTGCTCAGATGTGCTCGAACTGCCAGGGGTTTTACATTATGAAATGCTGTTAACCTTTTGCTATTATTTGTCTTGTACGTCCCCATATAGCACATACAGCTCTTGTTATCAGAGAGGGAATCCTATAGGACTGCTATCAAACAGTGACTGAATGGAGCTGATGGAGAGGGGGCTTGGTGGCTCTGTAGTGGTAATGAGCAGCTCGGTAGCTCTTCAGTCCTGGGGGTTAATGCCTTTACATGAGGGAAGAGCAGAAATGCCATGAGGGCCGGGTTTAACCTGTAACTGGGAGCCCAGCCTGAGACTCAGAGGCAGGATGGGAAGAGACAGACTGATTCATATTGCCATTGCCATGCCCTGGTAGCCAGGATGGGCAAGGTCACCTCCAGCTGTCTGCACTGGTCTGTGCTGGTGTCACCAGGAGTGGTGCCATGCGACATCCCCACCAGCACCCATTGACCCCAGGCTGGGTGCTTCTCCATGGAAACGCCAAGGAACAGCCTCGTCTCTATTTTAAACTGCTGATTTTTGCCAAGGGAAAAGGTGGTTCTGGCCCATGGAAAATGCAGCTTTATTTCAGTTCACTTTCCCAAATTCCCCAATTCCCTCGTTCTCCATTCCTTCCTCTTCCCAGGTATGAAAACTGCTAGAAACCAGCGGACCAGACCTACTGTGTGAAAGCCATCGTGTTTTGGGGGAGCAACGAGTTGGTGCAGGGGGGTGCTCCCAAAGGAGGCACTGGAGCAGCCCCTGCCCAGGCAGATGGAAGGCAGCAGCTTTGTCATTATTAAAATTAGTGCACCCTTGAAATCACGTCGCTTTTGGCTCCACGAATCGCCGTGAGAGGAGCAGCAGTAACGTGAAGCAACCGGGAGGAATAAACAAGTGGCACAGATGTAAATATTATATAATCTGCATTTCCTAAAATATCCCTGGCTTGGCATCAGGAGTTGGGTTCTGAGGAGAACCAGAGCAAGGATGCTGATGGCAAACAAACAATCACAGCAGGCAAATAGTAATTAATCATTCTGTAGATGGGTGTTAATGCTGGCACGCAAGCTCCTTGCCAAGGTGCTCTATGTCCCGCCGGGCTCCCCGTGCTGCTTGTGGGGTCTCTGGGAGAAGTGGGGAAACTGAGGCGCACGAGAAGTCTCCTTGGCTCTGATTTTTGTCCTGCTCCCATGAACCGGCTCTGAGGATTGGAAGAAGCTCTTCCCTGTGAGGGTGCTGAGGCGCTGGCACAGGGTGCCCAGAGAAGCTGTGGCTGCCCCATCCCTGGCAGTGCTCAAGGCCAGGTTGGACACAGGGGCTTGGAGCAAGCTGCTCCAGTGGAAGGGGTCCCTGCCCGTGGCATGGGGTTGGAATATCTCATCCTGCTTCCCTTTAAAACGCTGTATTATAGGAATCTTGAGATTCCCTCAGGAATCAAATCAGTGCCAGGTCAGGTCTCATACCTGAAGTCAGGGGGTAACTGCAGAGCACCAGCCTGCTTTGTACGTGTATACATGATAAATGCACCCATGTATCAGTGCATTGAGCTGTGGCTGCTCCTGGGACTGGTGGTGCAGCTCAGTGTGGGGCAAGGGGGCTTCTTTAGCTCCTGGGGGCTTGTTCCTATTCCTCTGTTTGGAATAACACAGAGGAGAGTTACACAGGACCTCAAAGACGAGCCACAGGTCACTGCAGGGTCATTGGTGGGTGACACCAGCGGGTTTTGGGTGCTGGGGCTCTCCTCGGAGCACCAGGCTTTCCAGAAAAGCCTGGAAACCCGGAGTGGAGTTGGTTGTAACGTGACAATCCCTCTTGAATGTCCCACGTTTGAAGTCACATTGGAGAGACAGATCCCATCTGGTGAGTCAGAGCCTCCTCCTGTCAGCGGGTACCTGCAGGGCCGCCGCGGGAGGAGTGATGGCTGTCCCACGCAGTGACACATCACAGGGAGATGTAAATATTGTCTTTGAGTTTTTGCCTTCTGAAGCCTCCAGAAGAGAATTATTTTTGTTTCAGTATGAAAACAGGAGCCAGGCTGGGAGCGCACGAAGAGCACTGATGGATCAGCTGCCACGGCCGCCAGAGCAGATGGATCAGCCCTTCCCGAGCAGGCGGCGATGGGGAGATGCTGCTGCTGCTCCCCATCTCTGCCCCCCCCCCCCCCCCCCCAATCCCTCCTGCCCCTCATCCCACTGGAAAAGCTGTTTGCAGAGCACCCGACCCCGCTCTGTGTCCGCAGCGCATCCTGCCTGCGGCAGCGCCGGCTGCACTGCGGGGCAGGGATCGATATCCCAGGAGATCAGCTCCGGCCCTTCTGCGTGATGGGGATTCACAGCGCTTCTGATCAAAGCCCTTCCTTAATCTGGAAGACAGCGGTCGATGGGAAATTAACTGTGCTTTAGAGCTGATGGCTCCAGCAGGAAAGGGCTGCGGCGGGGGGGTGGACTCATTCCCTGCTCTGCGGAGGTGTCAGGAGGGGTCTGGTCCCTGCTGGCTCCATCCTATTGCTTCTTTTGCTTTTTTCTCCTGTCTGTCTTCTTTTTCCATCATGCTGCCGACTGCTCCTGTTCCAGGAGGACAGCGGGTGGGCGCAGCCACGCTGCGCTTGATGCTCTTCTCTCATGCTGGTGCTCCACTGCCCTGGGGAATGTGGGGAAGGGAGAGGAGATGGGGGGAGGTCAGGACGTGGAGTAGCATTGGGGGATGTGGCTCCGCTCCCTTCCCAGTGTTCCTTTCTCACCCACACCAGTTACAGGTTACAGCAATGCTGAGCCCAGCCCCAGCCCTCGCCACCGCGCTGGTGATGCTGGGGCATCCGAGGTGGAACTCACTGGTGTCACACCAAGGATGAGCCTCATGGCAGCAGGGACAGGTTTCCCAAGTCTGTCTCAGGCTCTGGGTATCACTCGCATCCCACAGGCTCTATTCAAAACCAGAACTGAATATGATTGTCAATCTCGTGTTAGACACGGAATTGCTGCACATGAAATAGGCGACAGACCATGTTCCCCCAAGGCACGGCCTTTATCGTACACAGCATTTAGCATCAGAAGGAAGGTGAAATCAAAAGAGTAAAACTAAGTACATGGTTATAGACAGCATAAAATCTTTTGCAAAATTGCTCCAATTGCCTTTGAAGTTTCAGCAGAGAAGCGATTTCCTTTTGTGCTGTTTCTGGGTTGAAGGGAAAAATCAGCGTTCTCCCCAAACCAGGTTGCTGCTGTACTTTTTATAAACACCTGCCATCTCATCAGTGCCACATTAAACCAACATTTCAGATTCAAACCAACTACGCGAGTGGATAAAGGTGGCAGTGACGGCAGGAATTAGAAAGCAGGGCGCGGGACTGAGGCAGCAGTGATTTACGAGGCCCAGGCAGGAACAATCAAAGGCATCAGATCACTTCTTTGCTGCCCTGCGTGAGCCTATTTGCATTTTGTTCCTGACGGCTGGATCTTAAAGCTAAATTCTCACCCGACTGGTGAGTAGATGCTGCTCTTTTTGTTCTTAGATGAACAAAGCCATTAGGAAATGGGTGAGAAGACAAGAATTGCTGCCTCCATGGGCTGTCGGGGGGTTATGCTCATGTCTAGTGCTGGGAAGTAGCAGGATGTGCTGGGCACTTCCTGACCCTGCACAGAGAGATGCTGATGCCATTGATCACCCTTAAACCATCACCCCTGTCCCATCCCAGTGGGCACCTACAGCTCCCTGGTCCTTTCCATGCCTTTCCATCACCCAGCTCTGTCTTTCCTCTCCTGTCCCCTCCTGCATTCTCCAAGGGGCTCCCATGCTGCTCATTTGGAATCTTCCACAGCCCATGGGATCCAGGGGTTCTCCCTGGGGACTTCTCTATAGTATTCCGTGAGCATTTCAGGGGCAGCCCACGGAGCTGAGCTGTGCCAGTGGGAAGGGGGAAAGCCAGGATCTTAATGCATTATAAGCACCTTAATGCTTAGAAAAGGCTGATGGCCAGTGGGTGTAAATCACCAGCACCGCTGGCTCCTGCGGACTTTATGTGCTGCTGTGTATAAAACCTGATCAATAGACTCGTGGGAAGATACTAAACAGCCTTGTGTGACCCTGCTGGCCTCATGCTGGTGATGGGGCTTCGGTGGCAAGATGCGCTCTCCTGCCATCGACTGCTGAAACATGGCTCTGGGATGGGGATATGGGAGCTGCTTAAAGAGGGGAAGGATGTGAGGGGTGTCCGGTTAAAGAGGAGCCCTGGAGCCTGCTCCCTGTGGTCCCTCTGCAGCTCCACACTGTGAGCATCAGCATTTCAGAGCCTCTCATTAAGAGGCAAAGGCAAATTCCATGTTGCCCTCTCTGCCATAACAGAAAATAGAAACCCTGGTCTGGGGCTGAGTCACAGGTTGGTTTTAGGGGGGTTCTCAGCTTTTCTTTCAGATCTGAGTGATGTGGAGCATCATGCCCTGGTTTTGCTGAGCCCTTGGTGATCAGTGCCTTCAGCTTCAGCCGATAGCTGGGTTTTACATGAGCCTCAACTGAGCTCACCTCATCACAAACCTCCCTGCTCCCTCAGTTCATCAATATGGGCAATATTGACAGCAAGCGCCTGAACCTCCCTCTAACCTGACCTTTGTCAGAAAAATGACATGTGGAATAAAATGGAAGGTAATGAAACCCAGCAAAGCTTCCCTTTGCCAAACTCCACCGGAGCCGAGTCCTGGCGTGGTCCCACCGACACCGGATCAGTGATAAGGCTGTGCAGGTGGAGCTGGTTTACTCTGGGCCCCTGGGCCCCTCATGGCCAGACCCTGTCCGTGTCCCTCACCGTGAGGACTCGCTCCCGACAGTCGTTCTTGCTCTGTGTATGCAACACAACTTTCTCCTCGCACAGGAGGGGACACTTTGGGCTTTTGAAATACGAGGCATGTCCGCTGCTTGGTGCAAAATGCCTTTCACCTTGTGAGATGCTTGGACAGGGGAAGTGAGCAGGAGGGATGGGGTTTGTTCTGCATCCACCCCCTCTCCACTGCTTCAAAGTTCTCTTTCATGCAGAGGCAGAAGCCAATATTTGTTCTTCAGGCTCCCTCATGCTCCTGCATGCATTTCAGAGAGCTCTCCTTTTTACCTGCAAACAAGAGGAAAGCGGCTGCTGTCCCTGTCCTTTTCCTCCCCTCTCATCTTCCTCCTCATGTCAACAGCCTCTGAGTTAAACAAAGAGGCAGGGTTTTTGCACTTGACCCTCCCATCGCTCCAGGGCTGGAATAGTGCTGCAGGGACCAGCTTTGCTTCAGCTGATGTTGCTGCAAGATGCAGAAAGCAAAGCAGGATAACCAGATTAACTAGGGAGGCAGTTCTCTGCTTGCCAGCATCCCCTTCCCTGGTACTGGAGAGCAGAAAGGAGAGCTGAGAGCCAAGAGGGGCTGTTTGCCCCTCACTGCTGCCCCTCGCCTCTGATAGGGGTCTGCTGGGTACCCATCTCTTCCCTGTATCACCTAACACACCTCCCTGGCCTGTCCCCCCTCTTTCCACCTCCTAATGCTCATCCCACCTCCACCACTCACACACAGAGACCAGGTCTGCAGCCTCACAGCATCAGACACTTCAGAAGGTCCCTGCATTTCAAAGGACCAGTGGGGAAAGACACAAAGTGCCCTCCCTGGAGTCAGTCTTTGAACTCTGAGCATCAGTGGTGGACCACCAAGGATGTGAGCTCAGCCTCTGGCTCTGCCACCCGCTCCCTTTGAGCAGGAAGAGGGAAGTATTTAACCGTGGGTATAGCTGAGCATCACACAGCCCTTGATGTTGCTTGCAGATGGGGGTATTTCAGTTCAGAGACGCTGACCTACCCGGTTCTGCTGCCCTGAACATAGAGAAAAGCTGTTACAGGATTTCTCCTCCAAAATGCCTCCGAACAAATGTTCTCATTAAGCCCAGCAGCGCCAACCCCCCCGACAGTGGGAGGACTTCTATTCTTTCCCCTAACAAACATACTCACCAGTGGAACCCACCCTCATCTGCAGACACAAGGAAATTCATCACACTGGCCGATGGTGCTCAGCGGTTTTGCAGATAGAGACAGCAGTGGACACAAGAAGGGTGCTTAATCAGTTGCTGGAGCAGGCTTTGGTCTCTCTCCCAGCTCTCACACACATGGGCAGGAGCTGTGAGAGGCACAGGACCTTGAATACCGAAGCAGCGCTTGAGACAGGTTATATAGCACTTATCCAGGAGTAATGAGGATGAAGGTGCAGTCATGGGAGCCTTTGTGTGCAATAAAGGGAAATTTATTCAGAAGGCTCCTGGAAAGTCAGACACGACCGAGTCGGCCTCAACTACTTGTTTTCTGATCTCAGTCTCTGGATGGAAAACATTTACACCGCAGCAAGGTGCTGCATCCCCCTGAAGCAAGAAGTGCCCCCAAGGAGGGCCTGTTCTGCATCTCCTTTCCTAACCTCCCACCCTCTTCAATTCTTCATCCCTTAACCTAGCTCAGTAGCTGTCATCCCGCACAGATGCTGGACAAAGCCTTACGATTTGTGCTGAATCACAGATGCTCCAGCCAGGAGCAAGGGATTCAGTCATGCCTCTGGAAGCGGAGCAGTCCGAGCTGATGTGACACCCTCCTGCCCGTTCGGCTCCCGTAAGGAATTGATGCGTCCTTTCAGAGGTGCAAGCGGCTTTTGCACTGGGTTTTGTGATCTGTGCTCAAAGCATGACCCAGCACGCTCCTGAAGCTCAGCACATATCCATGTATTGTGGCTTTTTTGTGGGTGCTTTTAATGCAGTTCCACTGATGAGCCCTAGATCAGTTTTTCTTGCTGCTGAAGCGCTTTCTTATCTTTGAAGGTAAACGCAGATGTGGCCGGGTTTCATGCTCCTTCTCTGTCCCCACTCCTGGCTCGGTTTGTGGAGCTCCCCCAACACCCACCAATGGTGTGTTGCTGGTTACACACTTAAATGCAGGTGAAAGCAAACCTGCCAGGGGGAAGGTGTTTGGCTCAAAGTGGCTTTTCACAGCAAATAGGAGGAAATAAAGGGCAGGCGGCTCTGTCAGAGGCATAAATGTTTAATCAATTCTTGCTTAACTCGGCAAGCCTTTCTTGGAGAGAAAGTTTGCAATTATTACCTGGATCAAGACAGCTTAATTAAGCCATTAGGATGGAGACTTAACAGCCCTTGCAGAGTGAGTGGCAGGGGTTTAATTCCAGAGCTGCTCATGCATGTAGGAGTATAATGGCTTGGGAAAAGACAACTTCTTTCCTTCTTCTTCCTCCCCAAACACCACGACCCGCACATGAAGAGGTTGGGCCACATCCCCAGCCACTGACAGGAGTTTTGCCTGGACCGGGGTGCAGTAAATCACTGAATAAATCCCTGTCCTCAGCCTTCACCAGCCCGAGACGATGGCTCCATGGCGGGCTCAGTGAAGATGGGACATCTCTCAGACCATCCTGTGGCTCCCTGGGAACCACACAAGTGAAGAAGCCAGCGTCTGGCTCCAGGGAGTGCTGCTCCGCCTCCGAAATCCACTGAAATGGGGCTGCAGCTCTCCAGTGTTTTTCAGCCAGCACCAAAGTACATTGAGAAGGGGCAGCCAGGGTCGGGATGCGGAGTCAAGGGGCACAGGATGCACGCACTGGACATCTGCCTAGTTTGGATGCTTTCTCCATCTGTTTAGGGAGACCGTGGGTATTTTGGCAGCAGAAACACCCTCCATCACAGCATCCCGAAATAGTATTGGAAGAGAAATGTCACTGCAAGCTCCCCACCTCCACCTTGATGGACTTGACTCAGTGTCCTATGAGTAAACTATCTCAGTGTCATGGCCGGCAGTGCTACACGGCACCGCTCCTCTTGCTGCTGCTATGAGGAAAGCCTGCCTTTCGCAGGATAAACCTACCAGGTTTGTAAGCTCCTTAACCTCCATCTCCAGTGACCTAGAAACACCACAGCTCCTTTGGTGTCCCATGTGCTCACATCCTCCCCTGCCCACGGATGGATTTGACAGCTCCTGATGCTCAGAAGGCAGGCTAAGCCCGAGGCTGAGCTGAAGGAGTGTAACATGTCTGAGGAAAGTATAAAGCTGAGTGATTTTTGACTTGGGTCATAAAATCTTTATGGTAAGTAAGACAAAACCCTTGAGGCTTGAAATTGTAAAATTCTGGTTCTGGGCTGTTGGTCCTGGAAATTAAATTCCCATTCTGCAGTCTCAGATGTGCCTTACACAATATTCAGTGATACCATCCATGAGCTAGAAGTGATGCTCACCAGCCCACTATGTCTACCAGGAGGTAACAACAGCGGCTTGCGTGGTCCAGCATTCGTTGGTCCGGAGCAAGCACAACAGAAATGATGGGTTTGGAGCTCACAGTAAGAATGATCAGGGAAGTGCTGCACCCTGAGAATAGGGATATTTCCCCCTTGCTTCCACTCCTGCAGTTAATAGCATGAATCCTCCAACACATCCATCTAAATGTGTCTGACAGAGAGGGCTCCAGCTTGGACCCTGGCCAGTGCTAGCGATGCTTTCGTTGCCTGGATGGCTTTTGAGGTTGCCCTCTGCCTTCTGGGGTGTGATCAAATGGCAGCTGAAGTCAATGAGGCTCTTACTAAGGACAATTCCGCACACAAGAGATGAGCAGAAGAACAAGGAAGGAAGTGGGTTTCCATTTCAGAGTATTAATTTAAACCACTCCCTTGGGGCTGCCCCTTTAAGGGAAGCTAAAATCGTATTTAAAGACTGCAGGCACAAAACACAGCTTTTTCTTAATATCTCTGGGTAATTAAAACCTGGCAGTGGGGGAGGACGAGCACAGGTTATAAATAGCATTGCAATTTAAACTTCTCCTGCCCCTTGAAGTTTCTCCTTATTATTTTTTTAACAAACTTCAATCTAGCTACCATAGAGCTGCAAATTAGACCTAGCGAGGTCCGGCTCATGTGAGACACTGCTGACATGTCTGATTTGGAAGATGATGGGTTGATGGAATAACCTGAGCTCTGTGGGCTGGCCGGAAAACCACAGATGTGGGAAAACCAATCTTGACTGGAATTGATGCTTTGAAAGCAGTGAAGATAAGGCTGAATTAGCTGGGATTTCCAGCCAGAGATACCCAGACATGGTCCTACCTTTGTCATGGGCCCGAAAGCCATCTTCAAACCATGCCCACTGCATGGTCTAGACCTGAAGCAGGGTTGTGCTTCCTTGCTGTGGGCAGGGGGCAAAGTGGCTGGCCCAGGGCTTCTCCACCAGAAAGCTGAGAGGTTCAGACGGGGGGAGACAGAGGTTTTAAGCAGAAAATTCAGGACTTACTTCAGCAAATAACAGCCCTGCTTGGAAGCATGAGCAAGAGCTCAGGAAGTGACCACCGCAAGAGGAGGCTGGCTCCCAGTCACACCACAATGGATGCACACCCAAGGTTCGCAGAGACTTGTGTGCTCCAGGAGGGGACAATGCAGGAGCTTCCCTGCCTCAGTCCCTCCGTTCCCTCTGGCCTGACTCACATAGGAAAGATCAGCCCTGACTTCAGCAGATAACGATGAAGTCTCTTTAGGCTCCCCTGACAGGAGCCCACTTGAATAATCTATAAGACGTGGTCGATTCAATAAGGGAAAAGCCAACAACGGCGCAGCAGCCCGAATCAATGCTCAGTGGCCGCCTATTGTTTGTTTCCTCCAACAGTCCTACAGGACAACTCCTTCCTCACGGCTCCATCTCACCTTGAAAACCCCACAGACCTTGTCTGCAGGGAAACCTGAAAGAGAACACTCCGATGCCCATTGACTGCCTTGGGGGGACACCATCACCCGCATGCATTCATCGTTGGACATTCCGCCTGGAAATAAACCATCAACTGTGATTTGTCACACTGAAAATACAGCGGCGCTTTTTAGCCTCCTTTCCCCCTCCTTCCACTGACAACAAAAGTGGGTGGAAGTCAGAATTGCTGAGCAAAAATATAATGCATGGACAGAAGGAGAGGAAGCAACCGGCCGGGATTACAATTTATTGCAGACACCGTAGGAGGCGGATGCGGCTGCACATGAGGAAGCTGCCAGGGATGCAGCTACTGCGCAGAGCTTCTCATTTACTTTCCTTTATACTTTGTAAGTAAATAAGCTATTCAGTAAGAGTTGGCAATTTTCTCACATGCAGCCTCCGAACAGCTCTTTTTGATGAGTAGTAATTCCAGCGTTCGCCTCGAAAAACACTGCACACAAACCCACCCAATCTTCCACACTTTATATATGACTAATGGAAAAGGTTTATTCTTGTGAGAAATTGCCCTTAAAAATCACTCCTGCACATGCTGAGCTGTACTGAAGTGGGTATTGTGCTGCTGAAACACCCCGGCTCGTTTTGAGATCACTTTGGTATTGATATAAGCCAGATGACATCAATGGGTTGGGGAGCTCGGGAGAGCTGTGAAATATCCATCCCGTTGGCATTTGTCTTCCTAAGCTGCACTGACTGGAAATACCAGATGCAATTTCAAGAGGTGGTCTGGAATGACAATGTGGAGGGAAGGGAGGTGGTGAGAGGGGTGAGATGTGAACCCAGCCACGTGGATTGCTCCAGGAGAGGGTTGTGAAGCATGGACATCCCTCCCAACCTGCTGCTCAGCGATCAAAACCCTTTGCAACGTAAGATTTCCAGATGGGATAGAAGCAGGACAACACCAGCACAACCCACTGTGGTGTGTCAGCAATGAATACAGAGGGTGCTGAGCATCATGTTACCAAGAGGAGCACTTATCCTCATAACCAGTGGCATGTTTTGTCCTCTCTCCTCCTTGGAAGAGACCTCTAGGGAAGTCCCTGAAATGCTTCTGCATCTGCAGGCAGCTTGTGTATTGTCCCAGCTTTGGTGATGGGGGGCAAATGCAAAAGCCTGTATCTCATTCATTCATTCATTTCTAGGTATGGAACTGCCATTGGAAATCAATGCTCATTGGGCTGTGAGTGCCAGCTTCCAAGCTACCCCTCAGCTGGTGACCAAGGGAAAGGCGGCAGGAGCCCAGTGACGGATCCTGTGTTGCAGTCTGAAGGATGGCTACATGTAGGAAGGGGAGGAGCAGGGAGAAGGGAGACCTCTGAGAGCAGGTATGAGACAAATGAACAGCTTCACTCCTGCACCTCAGTAGTTTTAGCCTAACAGAAGGAGACCTGCATGACAGTGGCATGTGCATGTGAATGTGCGCATTCACACGCTTTTGCTTTTCCTTTTCCTCTCCAACATTTGAGAGGCATAGAATCACAGAATACCAGGTTGGAAGGGACCTCAAGGATGGTCTGGTCCAACCTTCCTTGGCAAAGCATGATAAGCCTTTGAGCCCATGGTTGCTACCAGCTGATGCTGACAGAAGCTGAAAAGCTCCAAGGTATTTAAAGTTCCTGAAAGTTCTGGCAAAATAAGCAACGTGTCTGGATTTTGAGACATCTGTAGAGGATGCTTAAGCCCAGTCATGGCCTCATGGATAGAGATTCCCAAAGTTCCCTGCACACTATCAAACCCCAGGTCATTTACATGGATGTGCTGCTATCAGACATGTCCTGGGGACCACTTCCCATCTGTGACCACAGAGCCCAGGCAGCAGAAGGACGGGTGTTGAAAGCAGTGGTGTTAAACACATGCAGAGGAGCACATGGCTCAGCTAGCGAGGGTGGGAGGCTGGAGCCAGCCCGCATGATGCAGAGGTGGCTGCGTGCCGAGGCTGTGCCTTGCGGCATGGAAAACTCTTGGGAAGATGCATCTCACACACTGAATTTGCTCCCTGCAGCTTAAAAAGGCAGTGAATAATGTAGACAGGAAAACGAGCACAGGACAATCTGGCTGTCATCCAGTTTATCCAAATATTGCTATTTTGGGCTTTGTTTGAGTTTCTTTGCAGCTCAGAGGCACATCCCAACATCCCAGTGCTTTTGATCTGGAACGTACTGAATAATTCCCTTCAAACAATAATAGAAGAAGAACTGTTGACACCGCCATCATAGCAACAACTGATGGCATTGGTGCGGGTGCATGACTTCACGGCAGGACCTGAGGTCAGGAGGAACTTCTGCTCGAGAGCAAATATCACCATCAGTAGAGTGGGGAATACAGGAAACTGAGTAAACAACCCATCATTGTGTTGCATAAACGTCCTTTTACCTGCTGAGGATGACCCCCATTTCCAAGGCATCCAATGGGTCATTACAAGTAGAGCTCTCCACACAGGCAGCGCTTGGAGAAGCGGTTCCTGCAGGTACTAAACCCCATTCCCAGCCTTCCCTTGGGCAAGCCTCCAGCACTGCGCTGCACAAGCTGTGAGATTGCTAAATAATTCCGATGAGAGAAGGGATCCCTCTTGCTTGTCTTGGTGCTCACAGCACAACAGAGCTGTGTGGAGCCTGGGCCTGGGGTTGTCACCCAGCCCCTGCTCCCCAGCCCATGTGCCTATGGGAAAAGCTCTTCTTTTAGGAGGCATTGGGTCATGCTGGGTAACTACAAGCCATTCTGGGTAAATACAAGCCATCCCAGTGAACACAAGCCATCACTAATGGCTGCTGCGGCAAAAGGCTCTGTTGGAAGAACCCCTTCTGCATCTTGGGGACCGCTCGCTGCTGCTGAGCCGAGTGGCTCTTAGAAGGCATTCTGGACAAAAATAAAACGTACTGAGGCATTTTCAATTCAGCCTGGAGGCAATCTCTGTCTGCAGCCCTTGGTTCACATCACCATCTGGCAGGAGGAGCCGAAATCCATTTCCAGGAGAGTTTGCCAGCGAGCAGAATAAAGCGAAGGTGGGAGCCGGTGGGAGCTTGTTTCTCAAGCAACAAGGACTCTTTCAGAGCTCCTGCTGCCTGGCAGCCTTAGACCAGTGTCTGGGGAAGGGACCGCGCTGTCATTGCCTAAATCTGCAGTGAAAAGCAAACCCAGAGATGTTTTTTACCTCCCCAGGTCCGTGATACACGGCCTGGAGCACTGGCCAAGACTCAGGAAATGCAGTTATTCCTGCATTAGCTTGTCAAAGGGTCCTTTCTTCTGGTTTGTACTTGTATAAAACAAACAGCTTCTTGGGAGGGTCACTCATGAATAACTTGAGGTGTGAGGGTGATGACCAAATCCCAGCATCCCACTGCAGCGCCCTGTGCTTGCTGCCTGCGGACCTGGCATCCGGGGACGGGAGGAGCCAGGAGCACGCCTGGGCATCCTGGGTGTGCTTTAGCCAAAATCAGGCGGGTCAGGTGAGCCTCAGTCCTCTACAAGTGTTGCATGTCTATGCACATATGCCAAGTGAGCCGGCACTGCACAGCAGAGAGGACTGTGTGTGGAGGGAGTCTGCTTTGCCTGCCTGTGATGGTTCCTGCCTGCCAATAACAAATAGATCCATTCACAGAATCTCTGTCATTGTCACCAGGCAAGTTTCTCCTGGGCTACCAAGGCACAAGCCTGAGGCCAAGCGCTGCTGCTCGCTTCATCATCCCACACGGCTGCGTTGCCTGCACCAAGTTTTCTAAATCTATTATTCACATCAGCCTGGGGGGTGAGAAAACAGGTTTCCAATAGTTTGCAAACATCAGATTCAGAACAAAAACCATTTCCCTTCTGCAGGAAAAAGAAGGAACGTGCATTGGAGGCCTCAGCAATCCTGCTGCTTGGTGGGTTCTCCAGTCTTACATCTCCCCAGCTTCTCCCCATACCCTACAAGTGAACTCGGGGGCAGATGGGTCCTCTCCGGGGGCAGGGCTGGAGGGCTCAGCACGCTCCCCTCACAGCCATGGCTTTGCCGATGGTTTCCCTTCTTAAGAGACATTTCCATTCCGTGAGCCGGCCTTCCTGCTCCCTCCCTGTAGTAGCAGCGCTTCAGCCGCTGAAGTGGGACAAGCGGCTCGAGGGTGATTTCATATATATTTATTGTCCTCCAGATTAAATATTCTTGAACAATAGCACCAAAGGCTTAGAGCAACGGATGAAATTCGTCTGATTCCACACAGCGAAGAGCCAGGAGATTAAAGGGGCGGCTCTGCCCACGGGAAGGGGCAGGATTTGCGTTTCCTGGAACCATGGGGTTTTCCTGAACCGGTGCCTCCATGGTTTCATGTAGAAGCTTAAAATCTGGGGAATGTTAATCTGCTTTTACGGTCCGTGCCTTTAATCAAA
This sequence comes from Lathamus discolor, assembly GCF_037157495.1. Taxonomy (NCBI): domain Eukaryota; kingdom Metazoa; phylum Chordata; class Aves; order Psittaciformes; family Psittacidae; genus Lathamus; species Lathamus discolor. The sequence goes on along the minus strand of NC_088898.1, from coordinate 1,025,927 downwards.
GGCTGTTGTAATTAACGTGCACTCTGATAACTATAACTGCCGGGCAGATTTAATGAGAAGAGTTTGCACAGGAGGAATTGCAAGCAGGAAATGAAGTCCAGAGTGTTTCTGGCTGTGGGTTCAATGCGGATGAAGAGCACCCAGCCACTTGCCTTCACCAGGGTACATGTGCCCTTGCAAAGCCAGTTTGCCAGAGCCCTGCCTGGCCGTTAGGTATTAAATACTTTCCTCGAGAACAAAGCCTTTGGTTACTGGGCAGAGAGGAAGAGGGAAACTTGTTGGATTAATCCGGAGATTTAATGGCCAGCTGTTGTGGAGTTTATGGGCATAAAGGATTATTGTGCTCGGAGGTCCTATGCCACAGGGACCAACAATTCTTGCTGCAATGGGGCTATCAAGAATTGGGTTTGTGGTTTATGGGGCTGATATATAACTCTATAAAGAAGGGACAAGATCTCTTTCTGTTCTCTATGAGTAGTTAGTGAGTCACGCTACAAAGCTACAATAAACTCAATTGGAACATTCAGGGGTTCCAATGCAGCAATGCCAAAGTCTTTGTTTTATTACTATTAATTATTACTATTATTAGGTTAATTTCTGCGGCATCAATCCCCACACTATCTGGGTACCGTGACATAAATTTAGAACAAAATTAGCATACATTAGCTAAATTAATGTAACATACCATATGTGGCAAAACCCAATGTAACATAATGTGGAATAAATTACAATAATTTAGCATTGACTCTCAGGACTTGATGAGATTGTAAATCTTCCTTAAGAACAAAGATTAAAACAAGAAACATTAAAAAGTAGATTCATTTTGCAGAGGAAGAGCCTTTGTAAGCGCCGTGTTTTGAAACACAGTTCATTTAGTGAGAGGTTTCATCCAATTTGCCACTTAATAGCATTGCTCTGCAATTACAACCTTCCCTTTCACCCAAAGCACCTGCAGCACTTCACGGATAATAATTCACTTGCACTGTGCCTTGGGAAGCCAAAGAGTGTCTGTCACCCTCCCAGCTCCACACAGGGGGAAAACGAGTCGTGGACAAATGAAACCCATGGCCAAGTGTGGCAGAGGTGGGATCCTGGCTCAGAAACCCTGACTTGCAGTTCTTTGCCCTGATCATCCATCAGCATCCTGCTGCTGCTCCTGCTCACGGCAGTGATGGAGCCTTTTCCCAGCTCTTTTCCATCCAGCTCCCCTGGGTACCAGTCGATAACTGCACAACACTGGGAAACAATTTCCCTATTCCTTCATCCCCATGAGGTCTGCATGATGCTCAGCTGATCAGAGGAACAGGGTCTGCTGGGAGGAAAACCCATTGCAATTTCCCCTCCATGTAAAGCAGTTTGCTGCCGTTAGCTCTGGAAAGCTGCGCTCCTCCATGCCTCAAGGGGAGGAAGAGAGAGGGGAGAGTCAAGACATTGCCCTTGAAGAATGCAGGAGCAAGTATATTAGTCATAGAAAATCCATTACTCAGGATGATGAATGCCCTTTCCTCCTGTGTTGCTGTTAGTTTCCAGAGCTAAACCCCAGACACATGTTGCAGCTTATAAGGACACAAATTTGCATGACAAGAGCACAGAGTGCACAACACAGGGTTTCACTGGATTGCAGAGATGGTCTGGCCGTGGGAGAATTGCCCCTTTCCAGCCTCCACCATCAGGAATCCCTCCAAAGGACCCTAAATCCCCCATGGCACATGATGGACCATGAGCAATGCTAGCGCACATCTTCAGCCCCTTCCTCTCTACAAAGTCTGTATTGCCCCGTCTGCACAAGCCAAGGGAAGGGGGTGCATCTAGGAGAGCACTGGGGGGTACCTGTGAGCAGAGCAGAGAGGATTTGTTCATCGGAAACAGCACAGTGGTGGCCATGAGATCCAGAGAGATGATTATGGGGAAGATGAAGGGTCTGGTTTCTCCCTCGTGGACCATTCTGAGCCATAACTTCTGAGCAAACACACCCCACAGGCATCAGCAGCCCAATCCCTGCAGTATAGGGGCAGATCCTCGCACAAAAAGCCCTCTGTTGTGGTTTATAAGCCCATGGGAAGCAGCAGCCATGGCTGGCAATGCTGCACTGGAATGATATTGCCATGGAAATTGCCATCTTCATAAAGGCAGAAGAGACAGAAAGGAGATTTAAGCTGGGCAGAAGGATGACGAATGCCTCGAGGTCCCGGTCACCACCCTCAGCAGGAACCTGCTGATGGAGGGGAATGTTATTTTTCAATATGAAACCAATCTCAAACTGCTTCCGAAGCTGGTGACAGAGGAGCAATTTAATCAAGTGCTCCAAAACATTTCACCTTTGGAGTGAGGAAACGTGCTAGTGGGGAAAAATCGAACTAAATGTTCCAAAATGGTTGTTTCTTACACACCATGCTCTGAGATGTCATCACCCGCTGCCAAAGCATGGAAACACAGGGGCTTTCTGAGGAATATAGGGATGCTGGGGAGGGACTCTTCGTCAGGGACTGCAGTGACAGGACAAGGGGTAACGGGTTAAAACTTAAACAGGGGAAGTTTAGATTGGATCTAAGGAGGAAGTTCTTTCCTGTTAGGGTGCTGAGGCACTGGAATGGGTTGCCCAGGGAGGCTGTGAGTGCTCCATCCCTGGCAGTGTTCAAGGCCAGGTTGGATGAAGCCTTGTGTGGGATGGTTTAGTGTGAGGTGTCCCTGCCCATGGCAGGGGGGTTGGAACTGGATGATCTTGAGGTCCTTTCCAACCCTAACTATTCTATGATTCTATGAATAAGCACTCTGGATTGGGCTCATTCCTGGCTGGCTGCAAGTTCAATGTTATGAAGCGGGGTTTAAAGCTGTGGAGAAGATGATGAAAGAATATTAATGATATTCTTAGATGAGCAGTAAAATACACTGATGCTGCTAATAAATTGCGGCTGCTCTTTTCCCCGCTGGGATACCGGGTGGATAAAAGATGATTTGAGACGGTTTCTGTTGTGCTTTGCAGCAACGGCTGGAGGAGAAGGGTTAAAATCTGGCTGAACCAGCAGGACACTATGAAACCTGGTGGTGCTTCATCACCTCAGAACGCAGACCATGACTGAAGCAACCATTACGAACCTCCAGACTATTCACCAGTCGCCAACCCAGGGCTCTGCTTGTGCTTTTTGTGCTACAAATGCGATGTCAGATCTCAGGAGGTGTAATTCAGTCTCTGCTTCCCCAATTTGGTGGACCATCTATAACGATTTGCCATTAAATATCCCACGTTCCCACATTTCTACATTTATTGGCTTCATTTCAAACCATCATGGCTATCTTTTTATGTCAGCAGGAGCTATGACAGAGCTCTTTGATGAAGAGAACTGACTATAAAAGGTGCTAATAAAGAAATCAATCTAACATTATAGCATGCATTTAGAATTAACTCTACCTATTCTCTCCCCCTCCCCCAAGCAACAGATAGCACCTAATAACAGCAGGATCATCTGAAAAGGTCCATCCCTTGATTTAAAGACTGATGTGTGTCAAGGTAATGGGATTAAAAATGAATTGCAGTTTCTAATAGCTTCCCACCAGCATTTATCTCACTGTCAGGGCTTCCCAAACAACAGACCATGAATACGCAGCCTGGAATTAGCTCATCACATTTTAAGACTCTTCTTAATGATCTTCTGAATGAATTCCTGCTATTTGGCAACATAATTTCAGAGTTAAATATCAGCTAATTATTTTCTTTTTTACATACTGATAGCACATGATGGTTCTTCAATTAACAACAGTGCCTTGCAGAATAAAACAAAGTGAATTATTGGGTGGGGGATTGGCGCTTTGGATGCTCTGCTAGCAAGGAAGATGAGGAGCCCCTCTCCCTGTTCCCAGGCACAGGGCAGAGCCCAGCCTCAAAGAGTTGATATGGGCTTGACCGATAGAAAATGAAGCTCCCATTGGGAGATGTTTCCATCCTGTTTCTACCCTTGGAGAGGGTACGAGAAGGGCTGGAGCAGAGGCAGGAGCAGAGGTAGGGAAAGGGGCAGGGCTGTTGCTCAGGGAGGCAGTGCCGAGCCCAGATTTATCTTCCTATGCATCGCAGCCGGCGCTGACAATCGCCAGCCGTGTCCCGGTTTTAACTGCAGCCCTGACACCGCTCCGTTTCCTGGGTGTACAAATCTGTCAAGGGCGCCGGCTGAGGGAGTACATAAAAGCAGGTTGGGTTTATTTCCCCTTCCATTGCTCGAGTCTCAGAGTTTTACACATCCGAAGAGATACAAAACGATGACAAGTCTTTGATACTCCACGGAACATCATGTGCAGAGATCACTGGGTGTCTTCGTGGCGTCACCACCCAGCTCATGCTATTCCACCTCCCTGGAGCAGATGCCTGGCAAAAGGTGTGGGGGGAGACAAATTCCTACATCCAAGTCTTTCCTTTATCGCTTGCAGGGCAGGCTTACAGCACACGGGGGGCTCAGGCTGAGGCAGGGTAAATGTGTTCATACATGGATGTGGACACCTCGCGGGTACCAATGGCTGAATCTCCCCATGAGCATCTCCTCACCAGCAGATCCAGCTGGTGAAGCAGATCTGACTTGGTCCCAGCACTCTGGTCCAACTCCAGCTATCTCAGCCCTGGGAAAATCCAGTGGGGATCCTTGCAATTGCAAGGACCATCCCTCTGGGTGCCAGAGAAGACATTAAAGAAGCTGATTTCAATTTCCATCTTCTAAGGGGTTTATTAATAAACAGAACAGGTAAATATCCTCCTTCCAATTATGACAAATACCTTGAAGGTATAGTGTCCTTTTAAACAAACATTAGATGCCTTATTAAATCCAAATTAGACGCTCGCTAAGGGCCATTCATTGACAAAAACGTTTCCAAAAGCAATGAGCAGGTCACCTCGCTGGTGTATTACTGCTCGACCTTGGCTTCCCTGGGAGACAGCCCTAGATAATGCATGGAGCACTTGGCTGATGAATGGCTCTGACAAAATGCTCTTGACCTCAGGAGGCACTCCAAAGTGATGAACAGTTAATGATGAAAGCTTCCAGAAAGAGATTGTCTTAATTTCTGGCCATAACATGTAATTTCCAGGCCATTGCTTGGTGGAGAAGGGAGAAGAAGAGTGTACAAAGAGCAGAGGGGGAGGTTGTATTTCAGTATTTAACAAAGCATGGGTCAACAGCATCCCACTGTACCTGTGGTTCAGTGATGCTGTGAGGGATGTAGGACACACAGTGCTTTCCTCAGACCCCTCTAAATTCACAATGGATGTAGTCAGTGAACCTTCCCTCAAAGGGTTTGGTGGGTGTCACTCCTAACACAGCCCCTGGCTTACAGCACCCTCTGAGCTGCCACCTTGGTCTCACAGCAAAAGCCTCCCTTTGTCCCTCATGCCCAAAGGGACACCAGCTGATGACGCTTCTCTCCCCATCCCTCTGTGTTCTGCCACCTCTGGTCCCTTCTTCCCAAGCTACAGCATCAGCTGTGGTGCCAGAAAGAGGCCAACACCAATCCATCAGCCTATGATTGCTTCAGCCCCTCAAGCACTCACTTTTCTCCATTCTGAAGGCAATAAAAGTAATGAGAACAACGATTGTGCCATCTGCTCCCAAAGCTTTTCACCTGCACTGGGAAGGCAATTTGTTTCCTTGACTCTGTCAGACACCATCCCTGGGCAGCAGTGGGCAAGCCCAGCAATCTGGGTGCCTTTTCCATCCCATATGGGCTTTCCCTGGCACAGGGAGCTGTGCAAGGGGCTTGCAAGTTGAGAAGGAAATATCAAGATGCATGCTTTCTCTTTGAGGGACAGAGTAAGGGATGGAGGAGTCACTTCTGAGTTGGTGATGAGCCTTGAAGCCAAGCTGAAACCCATCAGAGGTGTACCCCAAAAGCCATGGCAGACATTCAGTGTGGTGCCATTTATGATATAGTAGTGCCTACAGAAGGATGTGGAAATTTTACTACCCAAAAGAAAGGATGAACAAAAAGTGAACAAAAGGCAAGGGGAAATGAGAGAATGGCTTGAGGGATGCTGTCTCAGTGTGCTGGCAGGGGAATCGATAAAGGAGATTAAAAAAGGGAAGAAAGAAAGATCTAGCTGGAAGTCAGGCTGAGATGCACTTGGAAGGAGTGACTACAAGCATGTCAAAGTCCCCATGGGGCAAGACTGGAGCAAGGCTTGCCAGCAGCTCTGCAGGTCCCCACAGAGCCGGGCTCGGTGACAACAGCAATCTGTGTGTATCTGGAGCACTTCATACTTGGGGCTGAAGTGCTCTTTGTCAACTGACTCCAAAACATCACAACTGCCCTGTGAATATTAATGCTGCGCACTTGACACATGGGCAGCCTCAGATGCTGACAGCTTGAGGCCAGACAGAGAGGCGGTGGTTGATGGCGGTGTGACCCTTCACATTAGCCAACAGCATTAGCTACCAGCTCACAGCCCTTCATCCATCTCTCAGAGGAAACGAGGGTGATTTTTCCCCCCCTCACTTGTAGCTGGGTGTAGAAAGATGCATTGGTTCAATCTAAACAGTCACCGGGCCTTGGCTCCAGAAGGGTTTTTTGTCCTCTTTTACACCAGCTAATTGCATTTAAACAAATTCTCCCTGTTGAGCTTGTTGGGAAGTGTCAGCTCCTGGTTCTGTCATCTGGCCTCGCTGTGCTCATTGGGGCCGAGTTTGCCTCACATTTTCATCAGCCTTTCAGGGCATTTTACTTACAAAGCAGTGAAACACATGAACAATGCGCCACTTTGTCTGAAGCGTCAGTTCAGCAGCGCTTTGATGGGCCCGAGTCCTGAGTTTTAAAGTGGTCCAGGCTCCATCCTGCATGCTCCTCTATGTCCACTCACCACAAAGCTAACACTGGAGAAACAGATGCACCGTACACAACGTATGTATATCTATCGATATACTTATTAAAATCAATCTCCTATGCTTTGAGCAAAAGCAGGACTTGACCTTACTCCAAGGCATATGGTCTTTCATGATGGGGAAAATGAAGTTGTAAAGTCTTTCGGGGCCCTTTCATACTTCCTAACTGTGGGCATCTAACTAAAATGCCCCACTGAAGACCTAAGCCACCTAAAGACAGAAAACAGTAGGGTAAGAGTAAATAGCTCCCAGGGGCTATTCTGAAGTACAGGGAGAGGGTGGCAGGCTGTTGCTTCCTTCCACCCATTCCCACTGCCTGTTGTCTGCCTTTGGTGCTCATTACCTGTCACTGGGAAGTGCCCATTGTTTCTTGCTCTTCCTTCTAACCATCCACATTTAAGTGCGAGGCCTCAACAAGACACAGCAACAACACTCCCTCAAGTGTTATCTGAAATGTGTCTGCCTCATCCAGCCAGGAGGAGGTCAGAAGGAATTTGTGTGGGATTTCACTCTCATCCTCTCATCCGAGGGGAAACTGAGACACTCCAGAGCCAGGACCTTTAAAGGAAGCCTTCTCAAGATGTCTGGCCTCAGGTAAGAGCTGCTGATTCCAATCTCTCATAACTGACCCATCCATCACTTACCTAAAGACAACGTGCATCAACATGAATGGCACTCTCCCAGCTTCTCCTTCTGGAGCATGTTTCTCACTAAGCATCACTGGCTGCAGCTCTACCAGTAAGTGATTGCACCCCAAAAGAAGGGCTGCAGTCTTGGAGCATTGCCGTGGACAGCATCCATTTAAAGCTTAATATTGGCAGCTAAAAATATGCAAGAACTGAATTTCTTCTACATGGTTTTTCCCCTTACAAAACCCCTCCTGTTAATGGCTTGTAATCTCTCTGCCATTCCTAGTGGCAAACAACCAGTGAGTCTCAGAGGGTGAAGGAGCTGACTTCTGCTACTTTTGTTCTTGCAGAAGGGAAGCATTAGCACTGACAACTTGAGCTGCACAATATGTTGTGCTGCGGGAGGAGAGAAGATGGTGCTGCAGGAACAGAACGAATGAAGCTGCAAAGCAGCGTAAAACACAGACTCAAAGGCTGAGCACTGAGTGGGGTGAGAGCAGCATCCCTGCTGGTGCTGTGCAGTGACCTGACCCCCCTCGTGCCCCAATATCCACCCATCCCTTTGCCTTCTCCTCTATAGCAGGGAGGCTCCCAGCCCAGCAAAGCCTTCCCCAAGGGCTGCAGTCACCTGGGGGTGGTGCTGGGCCATTCCTGCACAGAAGGATGAGCTAGAAGCGAGCTACTCCAGCACAATACGGAGGCAGAGTTCTGGCTGGAATCCAGGCTTGTATTAATATCCCAGGCTGGGGGAAGGGAAAGCGGCTCCTCCTTTCACACAGAGAGGAGGAAGAGACACACATTCCTGTTTAAACCTCCTGCAGCCCTCAAGGGTTCCTTGTGGGTACGTTTGCGGGTCAGCAAGAAGGTGCGGGGCGGTGCGGATCGACTGGGGTAGGACATATGTGTAAAGCTCCCTTTTCACTGTGTGCACTGGTAGGCGGAACCGAGAGGATGGGGAAATTTGGTGTTTGCTGAAGAGCGTATTTTTAAGCCTACTTTGTAGAGACAGGGCTTCCACGAGAAATGCCAAGTGCAAAGCTATTAGTCAGAAAGGAAGGAATTGGGCATTATCGGAGACATTAGCAGGAGGCTGGAAATGTACAGTCCAACTTCTGAGGGCAACAGCTATTTTTAGGCCTCCTTTCTAACCTTTCCTCTGATGGTGCAGGTAAGGCTCCAGACTCTCACAGATGACACCATCAATTTGGGTTTCAGGAAGCCTTCAAGGAAGATCTCAGGTGTCAGCTCTGCTCTGGGGGCTTTTTTTAGCTACCAGACAAGCCAAGGAGGTTTAAGAAAGCCCCGAGGGCACAACAGGGGCACAGAGCTGCCGCAAGATGAAGAGCTGGGCAGCCAGCTTGGGATGGGAAGCTCACGTGCATGTCAGGCAAAGAGCACTCAGAGCTGGGCTGTCTCTGAGGAGCATAAATCAGGCTGACACCGGGCAAAGGAGGCCTCCTACCTTGGAGAAATGTCACCCTCATTCCAGTAGCATCACATCAGCTTTCCTCCATCAGACTTGCCTTTCCCATGGCAGCAGCCCCACTGTTTTGGGAGCAGAGAGGTTGTTTTCCTACTCTGGGAGCCAGCAAGGACAGCACAAGGAGGCATCTGCCCCATCTGCTTCTGAGGGAGAGGAGCTGCCCCTTCCCTCCTGCTCCCCCCCAATCCCCATCCTGCCTGGGACTTCCATGGGCCGTGAGATGCGATTTGCCCTGCCAGGGACCAAGCCTTGCTTTCCTTTCAGGAACTTCGTACAATTGGCCAGTTGGGGTTTTCATAACGCTGCAACGCACTGGGCTGAAGCGTGTCACCATCCCTCGTGCTGACCCTCAAGATCACAGGCCAAGGGAAAAGAATAAGGAAAAAGGAAATGTAAAGGATCTTCTGTTGTTCATTAACCACACTTTTGAGCTTATTCTCACCAGGCAGCATCTGTGCTTAGAACAAATCGCTGTCCAAATGCAAGTAAGACGTTTGGCTTATAAGGCTTGTTAAAGTGATAGAGCACCAGACAGTTCAAATGATACAGCCTTGTGTGACTGTGATACTTAAGGACTCCTGTTCCATCTCTATCACAGGCTTTAGCAGCTATGATTCCCAACCCATCTCTTGACATTTACATGGTGCCATATATATACACACACAGGCACACAAAGTTTGTGTCTAAGGCAGAGCCCTGGAGCTGTGAAGCAGCAGCTCCTGGTGCTAGAGAGATCCCAGGGTTTATCTTAAGCATCAAGTGCCATCAGAACGTCTTGTTATCGACTGGGGTCTGTGTCGAGATTTTGTTCAGCTCCAAGACCAAGAAATAGATGGAATCCTTCCTGCCCTGCAGCTGTGGCACAGGAGCATTCCCGGAGCAGGCACAAAGCTCCTCCCTGGCTGCAGGGAAATGCAGCCCTGCTTGGCAAGAGTCAATACTCAAACCAAAGTTCACCCTGCCTGGGGATGCCTCATGGTACCAGCAAAACACTCCTGTGCCTGCCAGGCTGCAGCTGCCTGCAGCAGCAGAGCTGCTTCTCTTCCCAAGCAGTGGTTGCATGGGACTGTCCCAGAGGGCCACTGTAGCCCAACAGCTTGCATGAGGAAGACCAGCCAGTTTGATGACTCCTGCTCTGGAATAACCCCACAGCTGGAGTGCACTGGTTCTGACACGAGTGGGCAATGCCCTGGAAAGCAGCGCAATGAAGAGAACAAAGTATGCAGGAGAGAGCTGCACAGGGAACAGTCTATTAATACCTGCCTGTACTGCCATTGGCTTTAATCAGCACTAATAATCCCTCACTGTCTAGAGCATATCCATTCACCCTCTAATTTTTTAGTTATTATTATAATAAGGGTTCCAATACGCAATGCTGTGAGCAGCATCCTTGTCACTAAACCTGTACCTTGTAACGGGAAACAGACCAGCAGAGGATCTATCACCAGCATATGCAGAAGCACCTTAACCCCGGCACTGCAAAGCCCTTTACTTGTCATAACATATCAGGTGTTTCATTACACATCCTGCCAGAGCTGCAAACACACCAATACCCAGCTACAGCGTGAGGGAAGAGGAGCCTGAAGGGCCAACATCTCTTAGGGAAATAGCATTTGTGTCACTGTTGTCCACTCTCAGGACTGGATGAAGCTCTTCCCTGTGACGGTGCTGGCACAGGGTGCCCAGAGAAGCTGTGGCTGCCCCATCCCTGGCAGTGCTCAAGGCCAGGTTGGACACAGGGGCTTGGAGCAAGCTGCTCCAGTGGAAGGGGTCCCTGCCCGGGGCAGGGGCTGGAGCTGGAGGAGCTTTAAGGTCCCTTCCAATCCAAACCATTCTGGGATTCTATGAATGGCCTCACCTCCTGCTTGGAAACTTGAGGGTCATTTTCTTGGGTGCCCGGAAAACCAACCACCCAGCTCACAAGGTGTGGAATCCTTGATGCACGTCAACGCCATCCATATCAGAGTTCATTTTGTGCATTGTTTTCCCTCTCATTACATTAATTCCATCTTACAGAAGAAGCCACCACATCCTTTTCCTTTGAAGCCATCACCACTGTAACGCAGTTCTACAACTCATGGTGCTGGAAAGTCCATGCCAGGACCAGAGGAGCAGGGCAAGTTAATTAAGACAGAGGAAGAAAGTGTTATTTCCCTGGTGAATGCATCAATTTCTCAGTTACAGCACACTGATGGGTGGGCAGAGAGCTGGCGAATGGGGCAGCGCACGGAGATGGATGATGAGCTCAGGACTTCATTAAGCAAGTCAATGGCCCAAGCACCCACAGACCTGCTTTCCCCAAGCTGCCTCACACAGCCCCGACCTCCCCAATGAGCATCTCTGTGCATATTATCCAGCAAAGAAGATGAGAGTGTGAACAAAGTGTCTCTGGGTTGAAGTAGGAGGGAAGAAAGGGTTAAACCCCCTCCAGGGCCACTTGAGCCCCTGCCCCAACCTCCCTCATCCCTGAGAAGCCTCAAAAGAGAAGGAGCTGGGAGAAGAACCCAGAAATCTCAGCTCAGGGTCTTTCTGGCCTTCCGCATGCTCAGCTCTGTCCTAAAGAGCTGCTGTTTACGTGCATCAGCTGCTTGTCCTCTGTGTTTTCCTGTCCTCGGAAGAGGAGGCTCCGAGCTTTGGTTTAAATTCATTATTGATAGCTAAATAAATAAGCAATCAGTGCAAAAAGCCCTAAAACACTTTCAAGCTTAATTTAAAGGCCCCGGTATAACGTTTGGAATAATCTCCTGACTAGACGCAGGACCTAAACTCACGTCAAACAGCAGCAGCAGATTAGCGAGCTGCCAACACAACTTCCTGATGATAGAAGGCAGCTCAGGACAATTTACCATTGTTTAACCTAATTTATTTATCTGCATACAATAACAGCGCAGCCTTAGGGGAAATGCAGAGGGGAAATAATTGGAGCTGATTTACTTGCATTTGTTTGCTCTAAATGGGAACAGAAAATAAAAAGGTGGAATATTTTACAGAAAATCAGTCCAGAAAATAAATAAGTCTTTGGGGGGAGCCAGATTTCAGCTCCGAGTTGCCCAGAAAGCAAAGCAGGCAGTGGCCATCCCCAGTGGCACCAAGGAACTCTCATTCCCATTCCCCCCACTGGAAAGATCCATTCTTTTGCTCAATAAATCCACTTTATTGCTGCTAAAAATGACTGTTTTTACTGAAAAGCCGCTTTCCAGTTAAAATGCCAACCCGATCTGGAAATAACAGGGCAGGCCCTGCCAGTGAGGAGTTTGAAAAGGTTAGAGTCTAAAAGCTATTTGGGAAACATGTGGCCACTTCTATGGGAAAGGAAATGCATCATTTTAGAGGTGAAATGAGAGTATCTGGACCCCACAGCCAGCCAGGCTTGCTCTTGGAGGCAAGCAGGGAAGATGCTTCCCTTCACCTGTAGCAGGCTCGGCAGGAAAACGAAAGGATTCAGGAGTAGAATGGAAAAGCTCATAATGCATCGAATCTGATTTGTTATTTAAACTCCACCTTTTACTAATGGGTGCTGCTGCACCTCTGAGCTCCCCGAATCCCAGGGAGCTGCCTGCACGCATCCTGGCATTGGAGCGGATTTTCTCAGGGAGGGTTCAAGAAAGGATGCACCAAACTGATCAGTTTGGCCTTGACTTGCTTCTAGCCCGGATTAACCTTAGACTGAGAGAGACTGGGACTCTGCAGAAGCCAGAGCAAAGCAGGAGGCGATGCTCTTAACTGCGAAGTTAGAAATGTGGTGACAAAACCATAAAAAGAATAAGATATGACTTGTAATTTTGGGTTATAACTTGTACTGAGCTCCTGCCTGCAGGAACCTGCCATGGGAGTATCTCATTGCACCTGAGCTGGAAGAGATGCTGTCAAGACTGTCACCAGCATCAAGAGGAGGACCAGTGCAGCAGAGCAGCTCTCATCTCCCCCAAGCCCTCATGGATTTGATTCCGCTGCCACAGCAAAACCTGCGTGTGCGTAACAGAGCAGGACTTCAGGAGAAGCACTTGGCTTTCTACACAGAAATAAACCGTCTTTAAATAAATAAATCAGACTTCAAAACCTAATCATTTTACTAAAGCCTTTCCTTGCTGCTCATGTAAAGAAGATTTCAACCCAGAGGCAAGTTTCCTTACCTAATTCCTGTGTCATTGCCGATCTTCCCTCTATCCCTCATTCAGCCCCATCCCAGCAAAGCCAGGATTCCAACTTCTGGCAGGGTCTCTGCTCACTGTCCCCTCCCACAGCTTCGCTGGAGCTTCACTCCTGCTGCTCAGCCCTGCATCTGGGGCCGCTGTCAACGCTTTCAGTGTAAATGCTTTCAGTGTTTGTTGTTGTCCTTCCTTTGTTATCCATTTAACATCTTTACGCATCAAAGCAGCCTATTTATAGGCGCCTTCTCCAGGAGGACCGAGCAGCTCCTTCGGCTGTAGCAGGATCTCTCAGCCATGGGCCACATCAAGCAAACACACAAACTGAAAGGGATCTGTCTTTGTGCTGCAAATAGGGCTGCTCTTTTAACTCAGGCTAGAGCTAAAGCTGAGCAGGAACAAGGAGCCCAATTCTCGCAGGGATTCTCCTCCTCATATGTGAAAACAGAGAGTGCCTTGCATCTTGCTAGCGCTAGACTCAGCTTTCAGTTCGTTCTATGGCAAGAATGGGAAGAAGCATCTCATCACCAGACTGCAAGGCTGAGACTGCAGTTAAGGACTTCCTTTGTATAGGGTTCCTCAGATTGCCTGGGCCTAATTATTCCACAAAATGGACCCAATCCCATCCCCAGTGTCAGGTGCCCTGTGCTGGGAGCAGTTAACAGAGCCTCCCCTGGGACAGGTCTATCTGAGCAGGAACACATCAGCCACACAGCAGGGCCCTGAGCAGTGCTGCCATGTGGGATTACAGCATTCCAAAACGTTAAGTCTCATTACAACTGCTTTTGTCCCACACCAACGTTAAGTCTATAGGGAAACCATTCCCTCTGGCTCTTTGCTTTAATGGAATGTGTGTATCTACAATCTGTTTGAATAAAGTTCTAGCAGGAGAGCAGAGCCCTGCTCAGGCTGTGCAAGTGCTGCCTCTCGCCCGCGTGTTATCGACTGTGGTAGTCATAAACACTGGGAAAAAACAGGAATGCAAATCCCTAGCAAGCTGCCGTCTGTCATCCCAACCATCTGATGCATGCTTTTCCTGGGAGCATCTCATGGGCGTCCATCGGAACAGGACAGCAGCTTCTCCTGCTCTTGGTATGTGGAAAGCTGCCCAGCTGGTATCCCTGCTCCATCGGAGTTACAGCTGGCGTGGCTCTTCAATATTTGATCAACCTCTGCCACCATCTCAAATCCCCAAGCAGTTTAAGTCCTGCTTCCTTAAGTCCACCGAAATGGAAAGTTTACCCTGAGTGATTTCCAGCCAAGATGACTCAAGATGGAGTCCTCAACTGAACTCACTCCACTCAACAGTAAAGCCCATTTGAGCTCCTTTTCCTGCGAGTAGAGATGAAACAAAAGGGCTGTGCTCTCAGACAGTTCAGTTGAGCACAGCTGATCTCTACCAGCGGGGTGCCTGGCCCTAGCCACAGAGACTGCTGAAGCTTTGCCAGATATTAATATGGGCAAGCATACAACTGATGCTTGCGATACCCAGGGCCCAGCAGGAGAAGCTAGTGGTCCAGGGAGGATGTGCAACCTCCTGAGAGTCAACGCCAAGCTGCTTTTGAGTGTCTGAGACTATCACTGGAATAATAGCATCCTTGTCTCCAAAGCATCCACTCCAGTTAATGCCTAACACTGTGTCCAGGGCAGGAGTTAAAATGTCTGTATTTAGACACATGAAGAGTGGGTTCAGTAGCCATTCTTACTTTAATGCTGCCAAGGAAAGCAGAGCTGTGCTTAACACAGGCTGTCATTTGTGGGCTTCAAGCCTGGGGCTGCACAGACTCAGGACCCTTCCTGGCTGCTCAGAGCCTGGGACAGAGAAGCTGTGGCTGCCCCATCCCTGGCAGTGCTCGAGGCCAGGAGGGACACAGGGGCTTGGAGCAAGCTGCTCCAGTGGAAGGGGTCCCTGACCATGGCAGGGGTTGGAGCTGGATGAGCTTTAAGGTCCTTTCCAACATAAACCATTCCATGATTCTATGATGGAGGCACCTTCAAGGAGCTCCAGTTCATTCCCTACCACAGCCTCCACATACAAACCAGGACTCCCCACTCCAAACAGCAAATACTGATGAAGCTGTGCCCTTCAGACAAGGCCCTCCCAGTGTTTCAGCAGTAGTGGGTGCCCAGCCTCCTGTGAGGCACACACAGATGGTCAGAGCTGCTTCAAGGAAGCCGAGGAAGGGAAGGGAAGGAAAGCGAAGCGAAGCAAAGCAAAGCAATGCAATCGAAGTGATGCAGGCAGAGAGGATGCTCCTACTCACCGGGATGCAGGGCTCCTCCCAGCAACAAGAACCAGCCTCAGCTGGTCCCAGGCACTGCTCCAGCTCTAGGTCAGAGGCACCCTTCCCCCAGAGGGGTATTTATGGCTTTGAGCTGATGGAAACTAATTAGCTTCGTTCTCACCTGGTTCACTGCTAATCCCTGGGCCACTCAGCCGGTGCAATTAGCACCTTCCCTGCGGGGGTGAGGGAGGAGGAAGCCTTGCGCTGAGGTTTTAACCCTTTCCAAACCAGAGGAGACCACAGGCCCTTCCCTCCCCATGTCCCGTAGCACGGTGGGTTTGGCACTGGGCGCACCCCTTGCTCCCGAGGATGAGCTTCCTCTGCTCCAGAGCAGCTTGAGCAGCTGCATTCACTGCTCAAGGCAATGCTTATTTCCGGACAGATTCACCGTTTGGCCAACAGGGGCGATTACCTGCATTGCTGGGTTTGCCTTGTATTGATCCACGGATTGACTCCACAACTCGTTGAAGTTGTAAAGTAGGGACGCTTTTTATTCAGCGCTGAGGTGCATGGGGATCGCTCCTCCAAAGTATGCGCACCCAGGGTCGTTTGCCCCTCTACATTTATTCTCTTAAGGTATACATATGCATTAGATTACTCGATACGCCTATAGGTATTTAGTATCTATCCCGCTTCGTATTATAATGAGCTAGAAGGTCCTTTGCGCCTGCGCCGTGCCCCCTCTGGTCATGGGCAGGGGTCTCAAGATGAAGTAAATGAGTCTTCCTCCTGTGGGTAGGGGTCTTCAAGATGAAGTAAATGAGTCTTCCTCTTCTTAAACTTTTCACCTTTTAATCTTCACGCATGGCCTTAGGGTTTGGTCGGTGTCCCAGCCACAAACCAGCTGCTTCTCCCCCTTATCAGTAGAATCAGGCGTCTGCTTTTCCTTATCAATAGAACCAGTAATAAGTGCCTTTGTTCTGCTTCGTAGGCATGATAGGTATTTACAACAGACAATACTTTTGTTTAAGCAAGGGAATTCCTCTAACCCCCTTGTACATTGGTCAACCCTCTGCATCAATATAGCACAGAGAAGGGTTGATCCAGAAGGAGCTGGGGGGTTGCTTGACCACCCAGGCCTTCTGCAGATGGCTGGCCAAAGAAAGGAATTGTTTCCTTTAATTCAACCCTAACAGTTTAATGTTCAGCACAGAGGCTGCTGAGAAATGGTAACTCATGAAGCCCCCATGACACCTGCAACCCTCTCCTCGCATCTGGAGCACTGCCAACAGGCAGCAAGGGGTCTGATCAGCTCTGGCAATCCACAGGGATGCTTTAGGGCACCCCGAGCCATCTAATCTTTAGAGGTAATTGATATGCACATTTATACACGTATAAATATACATGTACCTACAGACGCACCTTTGTCTCTTCTGCTGGATGTTAAAGTGGCAGAAACAGAGCACCCGGAACCCACAGCAACCGAATTCCCCGGTTCCTCTTGACAGCTTCTGAACACTGGTGTTTACTGGGGCGCTTGCGGTGCCTCCAGTGCTGCAGGGTTTGCTCGTTCACAAACAGGCAGAGCACAACTGGGATTCCCTGGGGGTCAGAGGGAGCTGGCCGGGAATGCTGAGCTGGCATTCCAGAGTGGCTCCGCTCCTCGGGTTTTCCCCGAGTACCCATCTACAGTGTAGAGGTGATCAACAAGCAGGCGACATGGCCCGAGAAAAAGGCACAGCTGGAAATGGACCAGCGTGTCTGCCTGCTCCAACGGGCATTATAATCCCACATCATACTTTATAATGACTTAACCCTCTGGCTGTGTTTTCACTCCTGAAATACAACATCAGCTGCTTTGCCCGGTTCCAGGCATTAAAAGTACTGCTGGATTTGAACTGTAATCCTTGCTGCGGAAGTGTAATCCGAGCAGGACTAGTACATGTGTGTGTAACTGCCTGAAACACCAGATTAAAGGAGCAGCATCTGCCTCAAAGCAGCCACTGGAATTCCTGTGCCGTTCAGTTTGAGGAAATGAAAGAACTCCCTGGTTTAATTTTCATTTCAAACTAACCCAAATCCCTACTTCCTATCTTCTCCCTGAATACGGGGAGGATGACAGGGAAGCTTTGGTCTGTGCTCTCCCTGCCCAGCACACAGGTACTTGCAGGATGGGCAGGCAGGTCCCTTGCACCCGTGGACATGAGCCCACATCCCCAGCCTGGCTCCCATGGAGGGTGCAATGAAAGGCACTTAAAATGAGGGGCTGGTTGCTTGGCACTTCCAACGTTTCTCCCAGGTTTTGGGTTGGCAGGAGGAGGAATGCGTGAGAGGAGCGTGGGGAGGCTGCAGGACTGAGGCGAGCAGCTTTCAGTTACCACGAGCCTCAGACATGGTAATGAAAATAGCATCCTGCTGAGCTGCAGGCACCAGCAAGGACCAGCAAGGACCAGCAAGGACAGCAGCTTCCCAGCACGCAGCAGCCTGTGGGCACATGTCCTGCCTGCACCCAAACCTCACTGGGCTGCAGAGGAACAGATATGAAAGAGGACAAATTCCTCGAAGCAGAAGGAATGAGACTGATTTACAGCAGATGAGGATCTGGCTGCTGGTGCCACGCTCTTGCTGGATCCGGACACTGGTGGCTGTCACCTGGACCGTTAGGACCAGATGCCATCCCTCACTGGATGCATTCACATGCAGCTTGCATTGGAAAGCTCACCTTGGAAAATGACAGGGACTGCTGTCTGCTCCAGGTTTTATTTCTCCCAGCTTGGAGGTTGTAAGCTGGGGCCCAGGAGCCGAGCTGCTCTGTTGTTGGAACACACTGTCCCGAACACTGTCTCCTCTCCCAGAGTAGTGGGGAAAGGACCCGTTTGCAGACCCTCATCACAATCACCTCGTGTCTTCTTGCCTGTGCTCCTCCCAGCACCCTCATCTGCAATTTTCCCATGTTTCTGCTCTGTCTCCCTGGACCATAAATCACACACCGCAGGAAGGCGAGCGGGGCTGACAGAAGACATCAGCAATAAGTCAGACAAGGCAAAAGATACCATGGCAGCAGAAAACAGGGCAGTGCTTTAATAATAGCATCTATTTTATTTATCAAGCTATCTAAAAGTTCTGGCTGCCTGTGTCTCAGTACTCTGTGCCAGGGGACAGGACAACCAAACATAATAAGAGCTGACCTGAGCTGCTGTGGAGAGCAACAACAAAAGACAATGAGGAAAGAGCCTGAACATTAAAAAATCGTCTCAAAATGCGGTTGTTCTGCTCTTGTCTTCTCTCTCTCAAATCTCTCATGGATGATGCACAGGGGTCCAACAGCACTGCTGGATCTGTCTCCCTGTTTGGGATTAATACCTGGGATGGTGTTATCGGGCTCTCTGTCATACCTGTCTACCTGGTATTGTTATTTGCACTGGGGTCAAATGGGGGTGAGATGCCACCACTGTGATCAAGAGTGCTCAGCACTGGTTTTGACCACCCCAAGTGCTTCGTGATGGCAGCCGGACTCCTTAAGCTTGCAAACCTTCCTGGAAGGACATGCTGTTGTGTTAACCCCACATGTCCTTCCTCAGGCTGCGCTGCTCTCTGGCACGCAGCAAAGTGGAACAGGACCTTCTAAATATAGAGGAGTTTTTTAATGGCTGCAAGAGGTGAAAACATCCTGCATTTATCTTTGCAAGGGAGCACCATGGGGATTTCATAATTAAACTGTGCACATCCAGTTGCTATGGAGCTTTTACCAGTCCCTGTATCCATCATCCAGAGGAAAATGGGTCAGTGTAGCTCTCTGCAGTCACCGGTTCCCAAATCTGGTTCCTCCCTTGCAGACCATCCTTCGAGCTCACTGCACTGGTGGAGGCGGTCATGGTTTGCACCAGCAGCATCCTGAAGCTCCTGGCTTCACATCTGAAACACGGCCAAGCCCATGGACATCACCGCACCACAGCAACGTGGCTGCTCCAAACTCGGGCCCTGCAAGGACCCATTACAAAAACCTGCCTTAATTTTCCATACCTTCAGCAGTGTCAGTCCCAGATTTCAAAAGGGAAGAAGCAGAACCCAGCCTTGCTGAAGCCCAGCGAGCAGGATGCAGTGCGGCTGCTGCTCCATTCCTTCATTCCTTAGCCATAGAATCCCGGTTCTGAGTTTCGACAGGGATGTTCTACCTGGAGGTAGCCTTTTTCTACTTCATTTTCTGTGAAAACCAGCCAAGAGCTCTGCCATCCAGCGAGGGATCCTTTGAGAGGGCTGGTGTGGCAAATAAAACACAGCCCAGACACTTCCTCCCCACTGCTTCAGTAAAAAACCCTGTGTTTCTTGATCCCCTTTAATAGGTTTATGTAAAAGGTCAGAGCAGTTGTGTCCTCCCTGCATCCAGGAAAGGAAAAGGCAAACCCGACAGCCCAGCAGCTGTCCTCAAGGTGGTTTTGACCTTATCAGATGTAGGCAGTGCAGGGAAGCACATTAAAAAGGTGCAATTAGGCAGATGCCTCTGAGACCGAGACAGGGCAAACTCCTGCACAGCCAGCATGGGCCCGTGACACGGGCTGCAGCAGCATCACCTCCACCAAGTGTTGAGTGATGGAAAGCAGTGGGGTGTGCGCGTAGATTACAGGTTTAATTAGAACCTCCCAGCCCCCCGTTTGGAGCCGGCAGAGGGAGATGTTGTTATTACTCAAGTTCAGTGCAAGAACTTTCAGATCTTTGCTTTTGTAATCAGTCAGACCAGTGGGGATCGGTGCTTTGAAGGCAGGCAAGGTCACCCCGGGAGCAAGTGCATCAGCTCCCTGCCTCCAGCAAGGAACAGCACCTTCTCCTCGCAGGCATGGCCATGCACAAAAGCCAGCATCCCCAGGGCAGCGGGGGGGACCGACACGGTCCCTCCGCAGCAAGGCAGAGCCGGGCGAGGATTATTCCCATTATTTCACGATTTGCTGTGTTAACCTGAAGACAGGCGCTGTAAAAGCCCTAACGAGCACTGTGTGAAGAGGGGAGAGGCCAAGGGAGCTATTTACTGACAAACACCCAAAGCTCCTGGCCAAGGTGGTGATTTATCAACCTTTTTATGGCATCAAAAGAAATAGCCGGGATGCTTCGGAGGCTACAGCTCAACAGGCAGCAAAGGCATCTTTGGGGATGCTAACAGCAACCTCTCGAAGATGAAAAAGGAACATGACAATAATGACTGTAGTTCTGTGGGAAGGTGAGAGTTCAACAGGGAAGAGGCGATGCTTCAGGAGAGACTTAACCCGGCCTCAGCCCCTGCTCCAGCTGGGAAAACAACTCCAGCAGCAACCAGTGGCTGGAAAGATGCTGGGGCTGGGCAGAGGGAAAACCACCAAACAGTTCCCAGCCCCAGGCATGGGCTCTCGTTAGCTCCCTGCTCACTCCCGCTGCCCTGCAAAAGTCCTTTTAATGAGGCTCCATTAAAGGGCAGGGACGGGCGCCGCGTCCGGCAGCTGCAGACACCTCAGCTTTGCCATTAGCACCGGAGGGCGCCGGCAATTACAGCCCCGCCGGCAAGCACCTGGTTACTGGGTTTGCTGGGCTCCGGTTTTGGCCCCATTCTGAAGGGGGGTGCAGACCCCACACAGCCTTTGATGGAGCTGAAGACTGGGCCCTGCTCCGAGTGAGGTTACCAAAGACTTCACGTACCCCAGACACAGCTGAAGTGCAGGGAAAGAGAGAATCACCTCCTGGTAATGTAAAACCAAATACTGCAACAGAGAATCTAACCCCATTCTGTCTTTGATATTTCCTAACCACAGGGGCAGTCCCAGAGGTGAGAGGAGGAAAAGCACATTGCGCATCTCTCAGATTTTCCAGCGCTGCTCCGGGCTCCTGAGGTTACACCTTGTACATTTATTTATACACGGGTGACTTAATTAGATGTTCTTCTGTCTCAAGTGGCAGCGAGATGAATCAGCACTCTGTATACATGCCAGGTCTCTGCTCAGGACCAGCTCCCAGCACCTCGCATCCCCATCATTCCGAAAGGTCCTGGCAGGGGAAGGGGCTGCCCTGTCCCCAGACCCCAACCCAGTGCCATGTTTTCTCAATGTGCCCTTGATAGCGAGCGGTTCGAAGCAGGGCCATCCCCACATTATCAGTTGCATCTCAGGCTGAAGAGACCCAGGCCCCAACGTGCGCCTGGCAATGATGGGCTCGAGCAGAGGCAGAGGGTAGGGGTAGAACTGGAGCTTTTCCTGCCTATCCCTCCCATCTCATCTGAGGAGCTCACCATAGATCAACTGGAACTCATGTTGCTATAACTTGTCAGGCAGAAAAGCCAGAGAAAGCAGAAGGAAAGGCTTCTCGGGCTTAACTTTAGTTTTTTCCTGTCTTTGCATGTCCCAACTCCCCAGCCCTGCAGGCACCAAGGAATGGCTCTCACCTTTCAACATGTGTCCTCTGAGGAGCTGGGGAGAAGCTGCTCTTTGCAGAGCTGAAGTAATTTATTCAATTCGCCATTAAGAAACCCAGATAAGCATCTGTAACGAGCCCAGCCCACAAAGCCCCTCTGTGGACCTGGATGCCGTGGATCCAAGGGACATTTGGGTCCTTCAGGGTCATGTGTGAATGCCCCCATCTCCTTTGAGCAGGGCCCCGGGGGTGGCCCATCACACCACAGAGCATGGGCAGAGCCCCCAGCACGTGTTGGTGCTGCAAAGGGGCCCTGACTTCTACACTGAGTTCTGTTGCACTGATTTTTATCCGGCAGAACTGGTCCCTGCAGAACTGGTCCCTGCTAAGCGAAGCCCACGCGGTCACGTTCCAAGTGATGCAAGTCTGAATGACAAAGTTTTACACCCAGAATCTGGCTTCATTTTTCATCAATGTTTTCATATAACGTTGCCAATATCGTATTATAAAGAAAATGCACGACTCTGTCAGCCAGATGTCTGCGCTCCAGCATGTTCATTGGCAACCGGCAATCCCTCCTGCCTCTGGAGAGGTGCTGCCCACCTATTCCTGCTCCAGCAGCGCGATGGGGGAGCAAAAAGCAGGTGCTGATGCCCAGGGCACAGTGCAGGACACAGTGATTCTTCCCAGCTTTCTCTTGCTTTCACTTGGGCAGGATTCTTTTGCTGGCAGATGGGAGTGGGTTGCAGCATTATTTGATTACTACCTATTTATGGCAGTCCCACAATATTCTGTTCCACCAGGGCAAGAAGCCATTTGCAGGGGGTTGGACATGTGAGTGGGAAGTCGTCATGAGTTGCTTTTCTTCAGCCCAGTGATTATGCAAGAGAAGATGGAGTGTCCAACCTGCAGCATTTGGCTGTAGAGGTGGGTCTCTGAGAGGGGCAGGGATGGATGTGCCTTCCCCAGCAGTGTCTGGTGGGACAAGGTGTCCTGCCTGAGGACGGAGGTGACAAACCACCATCCCTGCATCACTCAGCACTTCATGGGAGTTGTAGTCTGCTCCCATCTCTTCATTGAGCCTAGCTTGCTGCCAGACTTTGCTACTCCAGATGCAGATGGCTTTCGGGCCTGGAAAAAAGCCTCTTTGCATCTGTATTTTCAGTGAGAAACTGTGATTTAGCAAGGAAAAGCAGAGAGAGAGAAGCCTGGCTAACCTGGCACCACAACCATTGCCTGCTGAACTCCCCTTGCAAAGCAGCCTTCTGCAAACAGACACCTCCATTACAAGCAGTTAAATGCCTCCCCGGGGTAAAAGCTCCAAGAGAACAGTCCCTACTCCAGCACAGGAGTGAAGTCAGTAGGAAAAGAGCTTCCCAGGCCTTTGCATGGCTCTGGATGTCCCCTGAACTCCCAGCCCAGCGACTGAACCCCACTGCCCATGGGAGCAGCTGGGAGGGTTTAGCAGGGACTCACCTGGCTCCAGACATGACACTTTGGAGCAAACCTCTCCCTGTACCTGGGGCTGCCGCTGTTATTACTGCCACAGCAGAGACAATGTGATTTATCAAAGGCTTTTTATTTCCCAGTGGTTCATCCAGTGCTGTTTGTGTGGGGAAGATAAACTGTCTCATCATTGCCCTGGCTCCAATCGGATCACATCTTCAGTTGCTCTGCGGTGACGGTGACATGTTGACATTTTGGTCTGCTCTGATACAAAGATAACAACAAAAAGAGGGGAAGGAGGAAAGGCACCAAGTGCAACTCTGGTGCTGACTCCAAAATAACATCATCCTGGCCTTTCCTCAGACACCAACACACACATACGTGACTGGAGGCGCTGGAGGCAATGTGATGGCACGTGTGATGTTATCTGCATGCATGTAGGAAATTGTGGGGGTTCAGAGTGGTCCATGCATGCTCCCAGCTTTGCCTGCCAGGGGCTGTACACCCAGAGCAGCATCTTCTCCTCAGGCTGGGGGTGCTTGGGATGCAGTGATGGATGCGAGATGGGGTCACACACAGCCACGACACTCTGTTACCTGTTTGAGAAGTGGCACTTGGTATGTAGGGCATAAGCTCCCTAGAAAACACTGGGAGGTTTTGATGCTGTCATTAAGTGAAGGAATAACATGACCAGATGCTCTGAAAGAGACTCCTGGATTCATCAGTGAGCGACGGAGAAGCCACAATGATTAAACCTATGAGAGAGTGAAAGACAACAGAGGATTAATTTCAGCACTTCATTAGGGTACATCTAATCTTCCCCTTCATCATGATCTTCCTTCTCTTCCCCCCCCTAGATTGTCCACATGTGCTTCCAGAGACCATCCTTCAGGGAAGAGGGAGGTGTGAGATATGCCAATGTTTATTTTAACAGCTCCTTTTTTAGGGCTCTGCTGTGAACACGCTCCTCCTGTTGAATGGGCTTGTTGCTATGGGATGAAGTGATCCACGTTCCCCAGTTCTGGACTGTTTCTCCTCTCTACTTACACTCAGCTCTCATTCCTTGTCAAAGGACACCCTTGGGTGCAACAGTGCCTTGGCTGCGTGGTCCCATGGAATGTCCTACCCTGCTCCTACATTCCTGCTTCCAAGGAATTAACTACCACCCACTGGATTGATGTTCAGGCTCCTGCCATGAGGAGGCAGAGCCCGGACTCAGGATTGGGTCAGGTGGGTGTTTAACAGAGAAGAGCACTTATGATATTGATGTAATAGATGGGAATTACCATATTAATTCTGCATTTAATAGTTAAAACACAGAACACATCAGAGCAACACTGGACTCAGGCCTGGCAGCCTGGCTCAGCAACAGCAGCTACTGCTGCATGCTATCAGCAGAGAACATTACAGCTCCTAACACAGTCCATTAGATACCATCACCCCCAGGACAAATGTCTTCCCGACCCTGAGCCGACAGCCATCGTGTGTGAGGGCCGATTGCCCTTCCGCAGGTTTTATCCCATCTGGTTTAGCTGCAGAAGCTGTTTTTATGCCAATGGCTGGAACGTTTTACAGCTCTTTACCCGGCCGGGGCTCCTGGCCCTGGCTCCCAGCCGGGACCGGCAGCACCGCACTCATCACCACTACAGGGAGCAGGAACAGGAACATCTGGCAGTGGCAGAACAGCTTCTTTTCACTGGCATTACGCTAACACAATAACCATGGCTGGTAATTTAAAGCCTGACAGTTTCTCCCCTGCAAAACACAGGTTTATGGAGTTTTCGAAAGAAAATGTTACAGCTAAAATCTGGGCACAGAGCCCTGCTTGCTTAGAGCAGCTCATCCTCTGCCTTACTGCAGCAGCGGCTCTGCTCCAAGCACCTGCACTTCAGTGGTAACACGTTAGGTACTTCTGGATGCTCAGCAGAAAGCCAGGATCTCCTCCTGCAGAATGGCCTGTGCTTCCAGAGGCTGGTTTCCTTTCCAGGGATGGGTGGGATTTTGATCCTAAAGTCCGCAGAGGGCCAGCACCCAGACCTGTGTACAGCAAAGGAGACAAGCACCGAGACGTGGCCTGGTACCATCATCGCCATCTCTGCTGCAGTAGAGGATCACAGCCCTGGTTTGCTCCATTCACTGCAAGTCTCAAATGCCTCTGGCCACTGCTGCATCCATGATTTGTGCTGATTCTTCAGGGGAAATGATAAAAAGAAGAAACGTGGAAGTCTGGAAACATCTCTCAGCTCCTGTCTGAGCATCACAATGTGCTGTGCCGCCTGTGCATTGACAGCTGAAGGCTACCAGCTCTGGAGCGCTGTCTTCAGAAGGATAGCTGGGTTGGGAGCACAAATATTTATGCTCAAAGACAGTGGGCCTGACCTAACACCTAACACCTGATTGCAGGGCACACCTGAGCCTCATTCCTCAAAGTGCTGCTGGAATTCCAGCTCCCATTCCATGTCCCTGGGTGCTTCCCACCATGACACTCCAGATCTCGCCTTTCATCCTCCTCTGAATACATTTGCTCCCAGGTTATCCCATGCTTCTGCTTCCTCATCCTGCTTGTCCTGCAAAGCAGAGCCAAGTGTGTGATGCTACCGGTGTTCTCCCTCCTGCAGCTGAGCTGAGCTGCCTGCCCTATGCCCATGGCCAGGATCACTCGAAGTTCCTCCTCGGCTCCTAATATAAAGTCCCAGCACAGTGATCCAGGCTCACCCTTGGGGCTTCACACTGTAGAACCGCAATAAAACTTTAATTGAATGCCTCCTTCCAAAGGGGACCTCCCTGAGTGAATGTCAGCCCCTCTGAGCGACCCTTCGAGCCCCGCTATGTCTATTTTATTATGGCACTCCATGGCCAATGTGATGGGGAAAGGAGACTGCGCAGGCCACGGAGAGGAAGCGTTTTAACATTCATTCAGAGTGACAGTGCCCTCGTGCAGTATGGCTGGTAAATGCTAAATTGCCACAGATGGCAGATTCATGTTTCCTGTCCCCGAGGTCCCTTGCTTGTGTTGCTGGGGGCTGGGTGTGCGTGCTTGAGGAAGGACCCACATTGGTGCTGCAGATGCTCAGCTGCATGTAGACACCTTGCTTTTTGGTGCTCAGGAAGTGCAAAACATGGGGAAGTGTTCACAGAAGGGCAGGGAAAAGTGATGCTGAATTAGTGAGGCCTGTAAAAGCCAGCTCAAAGAGCCATGAGGAGGGTGAGAAAGAGCTCAGCCTGCATCTGGAGAGAGGGAGCTCCTTAGCTGCAAAGCAGACCCAGAGCTTGGAGGATGCTGAGAGGCAGGAGGAAGCAGCATCCTCTGGACAACCACAGTAGCAGAGTGGCTGGAGGTGGCCCTAAGCCCCTGTCTGGGTGTCAGAGCTGATGCTCTGGGATGCTGCTTTCCATCCCAGACCAAAGCTATTTCTCAGGGTCACTTCAACCTCCTCTTGGAGGACAGCAGAGCCCGGTGCCTGAAATGGCCATGGAGAATTCCTTATGTAATCACTCCTTTGCATGTCTCTTTCCATTCCTTTTTTTGGTTTTATTTGACAGATTTGCTTAAAAAACAGCGTGGGAATACAAATGACATGTTCAATACAGATCAGCTCATGGCTTTACAACATCCCAAAGAACAGAAGCACCGCATTATCACAAGTCGTTGGTGCAGGCTGAGACCAAAAAGTCCAGCGCAGGTCTCTTTGGCACAGTGCTGCTTGTCATGGCTTGCCCTGATCCCTGCTCACAGCTCTGTGCGCACCAAAGCCACCTCCCTCGGTTGGCTCCCCTCGGTGATACATGTCCTCCTACAGTGATTATACAGCAGACCCCTCATGGCTGTGAACTCATACAGCCTGGTGGACCTGGGGACTATTATACAGGAGGAGGAAGCTCTTTAGGGTTAGTTAAAGCTTTGTGAGCTGGTGCCTGTTCTGTTACAGATAAGCTGCATCCTTTGTTTGTACTCGTTGGATGTGATGTAAAGGTGGCCATCCCTTCCAAAGCAAATCACTTAATCCCCCTCCAGGTCAGCAGAGCCGCTGCTGCTCCCCTTTGCTTCCCTTTGGCTTTTGCAGATTTCGGGAATTGCTCAGCTCTGGGGTTGTCAATCAGCCACCCACTTCCTCCTGGCTTTGGCCACTGCAGTAGATCAGGCCATAGACTCATTGAGGTGGATCCTGTATGGTTCCATGCTTCATAGGAGAGACCCATTTTTCTTCTGCGCCCATATCTGGGAGCTGCATTCCTCCAGCTAACAGCTTGCACAGCACAGTGGATATAATCCGTGCCCATCTGGCTTTTATTTATTCATGACAGGCCTAATCCTGCAGCGTGCTGTTGGGAGGAGCTGAGCCTTGCAAGCTCCTTATTCACCCCTGAGGAAACAGAGGGGCTCAGCACCTACCATCGGCGGATAGGAGCACATCCAGGATAAATGAATACAAAGAGAGATGTGTACATTTGTTTTTACAGTGCTGTAAAAGCAGAGTTATTAGGAAATGAGCGTGTAATTGCCCTCTTAATGACTCTTTCCCTTCTGCACTCATTCAGAGGCATCTCTATTGTATCAGGTATAAAAGGAGCGGCTTCACTGACATGGTTTATGACTTTATTAAACCCAAGGACTGCACATGAGTAACTACCAGCTCCCCAGCCGTCCCTCCCCAGTGAAGGAAACGTGTGTTTTGGTGCAGGTCCAAGGCGATTTGTCAACACAAAGTATTAAAAGGCTCAACAATACTAAAAAGTTTTAATTGGAAACTCAACCAATTGCCTTGCCGTGGTTTAATGCTCCAATATGGAGCTCTCGGATAATGAGGAGCTAATTAAGGGGCCAGGATTCATTTTTTCATGATAACTGTCTCCATATGGGCTCTGCATTCGGTGCTTGCACAACTAATGAAGGTCACAGGAGGAACAGCAAAGGAAGAAAGGAACATTTTTAGCTCTCGGTGTGATGATGCTAAGCAACAGCCAGGGTTGCTGCCTGGCTTTTGGGCCAGGTGCTAAGCTTCATTTAATTCAGCAGGACAGTCTGTGTAAGCACCATGGCTGCATCTCACAGCCCAGCGCTGCTCCCAGGGGCTTTGCTACTGGAGGGGGGAAAGATGAGCTTCAGTTCCTGTATGTGAGCCCTATACTCCGGGGTGTCCCCAGTCACACACGTGGATAGGCATGGGCTGGAGAATGACAAAGCGCCACACTGATGAGGTGCTGGGAGCTGCTGTGCCCATGGTCTGAGCTGACACCATGCACAGCCATGCTGTATTCATGTCCCACCATGCCCAAAACCTGGGAAGGGGTCCTCTGAGTGGGGACAAGGGCTCCAGGGAATGGGATTGTCTCAGAGCAAAGGACGGAACAGGACCATGGTTTGGTGAACTGCAAGAATGAGAACAAGCCCCAGCAAATACCCCATTCATCCAAAGGCAGGTGTGAACCAGCTGAAGAACATTGGTTCATCTGACTAGAACGATAAAGGAGCAGCAAATCCACTTACAAACGGTCCTGGTTTCAGCTGGGATAGAGTTAATTTTCCTCCACAACAGCTCAGCTATGGAGCTGGGACTCGGCATGGATAATGGGGCTGGGAGCAGAACCTGGCTCCTGCATCAAACCGGAAAGCTCACAAACATCTACTGCAGTGCTTTCAGATTAATCCCTTGTAAAATATTAACACCACATAAACACACATACAAAAGTGTGGTCAGATGCTTCTCTGAAGTAACTCGCTGACTCCCACAGCTACATTTGCCTCATGCACCAAATAGGTAAATCACAGGCTACAGAAAGCAATCCTCTGGGATGTGCTTGTCTTTGAATGGCTCATCCACTTGAAAAGTAATACATACCATTAAGTATATGACCATATGGCATCCATTTATAGAATATTGCACTACAGGCAAATAGGAGCAAGGTACACCCCTTAAAGTGGTTTTCTCATCTCATTAACTTTGGGTCCATGTTACAGAAAAGCTGCTCTGTCTTTGTTGTGCTCAAGGACGTTTTGTGCTGTTGAGTCTTGTCTTAAATGAATTGCACTAGGAAAATGAGAATCTAAACGTAGCAGTGCCCTAAAGCAAACAGCATTATTTTGCCTTTCTGTAATTCAATTTATTTTTGCAGATCAATGTTTTGAAGCAAACGTGTTCTTTTGTCCTCAAATCTTGCTTAATGACAAAGCTGACTTTGGGTAATTTGGCACAGGGAGTGCTTCAGTAGCAGTGTGCCTGGCTGGGCTGGCGGCACATTCAGGTGATGCTCTGCTGTGTCTAAGTGAAACGTTTCCCCAAAACCAGACAGAAGAGCTGGGACAATCCCCATGAACACCTACAGAGGTCCTAGAAAAGAACCGTCTGGTGCTCAGCGCGATCAGCACAGCTCCATGGATAGGGACAATAATCTGCACCAAGAAGCAATTCAGTGTGTGGTACCTGACACCAGCCCTGGTTCAGAACTCCAGCAAGACTGTGAGCATCACCCCGGTGAGCTTGAGGTGCTGGGCACTTCCAGTTGCCTGCAAAGCCCAGCCCTGCTGTAGGCATCGGCGCCTGTCCCATCGACTGCAGCAGTAGCTGGATCCAGCTTTACATCTGATAGACCCAGCGTGCTCTCCTTAAATGAGTTGGCACTGAAGAAACACATTAATTAAATAGAAATGACTGCAGGGGCCTTACAGCTTTTTGGCTTAACAGATTTCTCTTGTGCATTGAAGATCAATACTGCTGCCAATTACGCCATGGGTCTCTATCCCCCTTTTTTAGTTTCTTGGAGGGAAAAGCACTGCTATATATTGAAAATCTCCACAAACCTGGCAGTCCAGAGCTTTGGAAACATGATGTGTAGCACAGAAACGGGTCCTCAGAGAGCTGTCCCCATTCTGGATGCAGCCAACATTTCAGGAAGAGGAGTAGCGCTGACATAGGGCAGTATCTTAAACCCATGCAACTGGCTCAAACATCTGCATATGGAGGTTCATTCATCGGTTGTAGTTTAATCCAGCTGTGGGAAACCACAGATCGGATCATTTCAAGGTGTGTGCTGCTGTACTGCAGCATCCTGCAATGCTGTGAGGCCCCTGCTTTGGCCGAAATGAGAGGAGTGGTTGTGTCGAGTGCTCAGGCCCCAACAGTACCAGTTGCTCATCAGAACAAGCATCGCTGTGCTAGCTGCATTAAATAAAGGGAGGTTTTTTGCTAGCATGAGAGTACAGCAAATTCAGGATGAGCAGCACTCTAAGCATCTGAGAAGGAAAACGACCCGATGGCAGCTGGCAGTCCAAGGCTCCATGTCTCCAGCTCTAATGAACGTGACAGACACCACCGTTTCCTCCTGTTATAGCCCTGATGCCAATCGCTGTCACCCCCCGACCCCACTCACAAAGGGAAGAGGCTGAGCAGAGCAATGCCAGCAGCTGCAGCCCACATCAGCAGGCAGCAACAGCACAAGAATCTTCTCTCCTTGAAGGAGTATCCCTGAGGCAATCCCACTGCAGGAGCCCTGCAGAGCAGAGCCAAACCCTCCATCCTCCCAGCCCCAGCTCCTTGCTGCCGGCCCCTCCTGGCAGTGGCTGCCCATCAAGGGGGCTGGAATGAGATGATCCTTAAAGTCCCTTCCAACCCAACCATTCTATGATGCCATGAATACTCAATTCAAGGTGTAAAGGAAGTCAGGATGACTGCTTAACCATTATCCCCAAACCCCCGCCTAATCCCTGTTACCCCTCTTGGTACAGAGAAGACAATGATCAAAGCAGGGAAGTCTCCTAATATTTTTATTGTTCCTTAGATAACTGTGGATAGTACAAAGTTTTCCTCTTAAAAAAAAATTAATTACCTTCACGTTTCCATAACCAGGGCTTCCCATGGGAACCTGATGCCACGGGATTTCCACAGAAGCCGTTTCCAACCACCATAATGCTATGTAGATAGTATAACAGTAAGAGAATATTCCTGTAATTATCAACATGAAATTGGTTATCTGTGTATAAGGGTGAACACTGATCTTTTTTTTTCTTTTTAGAAACAAAACCATCATTTATTAATCCAAACTACATCATTGCATTTACAACATTCATTGCATAAACTGGACATACAAAGTTTTGCCACCTCTGGTAAATAACAGACATACATTATACAATATATTTTGCTGAATACATAAGTTCAAACAATATGGGTACAACAACTTGTTCATAATACATACTTAAGCCATCGTGTTTAATAGTTACTAAGACACAGATCCATGAGCTACTTCGGGTCTCAGCACAGTTAATCTAAGTGACAAGAACACAGTTGAGAGACAGTAGCTGCAATGGAAGGCGAAGAAAACTAACCTGTGATAGGTCTTGTTCAGACAGCGAGCGCTCCTCACGGGTCAGCTTCTTCTGCTTCGAGATACAAATCACACATCCATCACAGCTGACCGGGACGTCGGGGGAATGTCCATGCAACCCACACACAGAAGAGAGCGAGTCTCCCAAGGATAAACCTTCAACAGTCATTGCCTTACTTTAGTATGTACTATAGGTCTGCTATCGGAACAGAAACAAAACAAAACCCAGACTGAAGTGGTTCTTTAAGTGCAGTTCCAGCTGCAAGTACATGGTTATTCGTGAGTCTATAACACAGGGCCAGACTTCTAGAAATGGAGAGGTAATGCTGATCTGTCGGGTTTATGCTGAATAATCCTCCGTGATGTTGGTATTAATTTTGGCAGCTGTTTATATGTTTACTTATTTAAAGAGTGTTTTCTCGACATTAGTATTTCCTTTCAAATTCATTTCTCCCTTTTCTTTCCTTTTTGTTGCCTTTTCTAAATCAGTTTCTAAAGAAGGATGGACTACAACTCATCAGACCTGATGACGTGGAAGAGGGTGACATTGTAAAGTATTTGGTGCCCGTTGTTCCAGGCATAGAGGGCCCGATCCTTGGGGTTGTAGTCCAACATGGAAATGTGTGAGTACTTGTTTTGGAAGGGGATGTCGATGTACTCATAGGTGGAGGCGTTGGTCTGGTAGGCGTAGTGCACCTTGGTCCCTCCCGAGTAGCCGTTGGTGACGTAGAGCGTGCCGCAGATGATGAAGGCCTCCCCGGCGCTGCGTTTTGGGTAGCTGGTGTTCCAGGTCTGGAGGCTCTGCAGGGTGTTGGGGTCCAACTTGCTGATGACGATGTTGCCCGCGTTCTGGTTGGTGGCGTAGACGGCCCACAGCCCGTTCTCATCCACCATGAGGTCAATGTCCGAGTGGCCACCCCAGGCGTAGTGGTACATGTTGTTGTAGCCGGCATAATCCAGGCTGCGTGTCTTGAGAATGGTCTCTGTTTTCAAGTCAAACCTGATAATTATGTGGCTTTGGTATTTATTGAAATAGATGGAGCCATTGTAGACCACTTGACCGGTGCCTGACCATGGGTGAGGGAGACGGTGGGAGGTAAAATTGTCAGTATTCATGAAATCTGCCATGGATTTATATTCACGGACAAAGCGGTTGTTGTGGTAGCTGTCCATGTACCAGACCTGGGCGAGCAGCAGAAACACAAGGGGTTAGAAAACAGCAGAGACCCACTTGAGCCCTTTGCACATCACCTGAGAACTGAGCGGGGGGCAAAACCCAGAGCAAGGCATCCAACCCACTGGAAAATGCTTTGTCCATCACCTGCCACCTTCACCCAGAAATAAACCCAATTCTTGGAACCCCAAATTAGCCAAGAAATCAACGGAACAGCAAAGCTTCCCCAGGGATAACCTGATATCCCCCCATAACATGAGAGCTCTCCTGGGACCTGCTGCGTGACTGGCACCATCCTTCCAGAGGGCAATTAGCATCTTTGGCTAGACCCAGCTCATTACATTGATGCTGCTCTTGCTTCCTCTAAGCCCCATTGTGGCAGCACCCAGTGAATTATCCCAGCTGCTGTGCAGAGCTCCATTAATGTGGCATGCAGAAGCTGTGGATGTAATCACTCATTGTCAAGGAAATTCAGGCAAAGTCCATATTGGTTTAAAAATCATACACTTCTGCATCAAAAGCTTAAACCAAGGCCACTATGAGAGACAAAGCCATCAAAATCCTGCTATCAGGAGATGGGGGAGAGATTTTAGATCATCATTTAAGTGCCAGTTCACTAGGGACGCTGTCTAGACTCCTGAAAGAAAAAGCTTTTGTCATATGAAACCAATTCCGAGGCAAATGGCCAAGCTGCGCAGTTAGTATCAAGAATATCCACTCAGTGAGTGATGTTCTATATGCAGTTACTGCCTACAGATAAAGATAGCTGCTTTCCCTAAAAGCTGGTTAGGCAGGAGAAAAGGTAAATGAAGCAAGAAGAGGGAAGGCTTAAAGGATGCAGACTGGGGTACTGCTGTAGCCCAAACTTCTGCAAATAAACCCATTGTAAAAGCCAATAGTGTTGTCTCTGCAGTGTGGCTGTCTCCAGGGTCCCTTAGGAGAGACATTAGGAGACATTTACATGCTGTGTGTGTGCATGTAAAGACATCTGGCTGCTGTATTTGAAAGGCCAAATGGGGTCTGCAAAAACTTTGTAGGGAACCTGAGCCCTCCATGGTTACTCCCCTGGAAACACTGCAGGGGGGGGAAGGAATGCCTGGCAAAGGGCTCTGATCCTCACACCTCCACTGCGGGCTGGAGGGTGGCTGCAACAGCACCAGAGAAAACCCGCACAAGTCCCTGAGCCCACAGCAGAGACGTGCCTGCAGCCTGGGAGAGCTCCTGCTCCAAGATGTGGTGCTGGGGAGGGTTCCTCACCTCCAACTGAACCAGCTTGGGAAATAACATAAAACCCCAAGAAAACGGATTGTCTCCCTGCTGCTCCCATTTCATTACCCGGAATTAAAAGCGTTACACATGCCAGGGCATTGTGCTCGGCTTTTAGAGAGGCAAGAGCAGAACCCCATGTCAGAATGCTGGGGCTGCAAGGTGGCAGGGCCCAACAGCTTTGGAGAAGCAGCGACTGACGGACAGCAGCATCTCATCACATGAGCTGGCAATGAGCAACCTCCTCCTGCCAATACCCTTCAATCCCAGCACACAGCATCCCCCCTCTGCCATGCTCCTGCAGGATCACCATTCCCCCAGTTGTGTTCAATGATCCCATGACATGAACAGATTAATCTATGGACCACCAATCACCTGTGGGGCTTGGCAACCTAAGATGGATATGATACCCTGCCCACCTCTCCTCATGCCCAGCTGCCCACTCTGCCGGGCAGCCAGCGAAGTTCCCTTCACTGTGTGTCTAATAAAATTCCCAGTACATTTATCTATTACATACACACAGATGCTCGTGAAGCCTGAGCTACAGTTCCGAGCAAACTGCCTGTCCACTCTCAGGACAAAAATACCCTGCAGAAAAAGGCATGGGTAAAAAAAAACCCTACTAAAAATAGTGCTTTGAGACAATAGTGCTGCCCATCTGAAGATGGGAAGATCTTTAGCATTTGCTCAACCAGCTTCAGCTACAACAGGCCTGACTCTCCCTTCGCAGATGTATAAATCACGTTAGTGACGAGGGATGCAGCAAGCACAGCGTGAAGGGGCAGGTCTGTCCCCTCTCTTGAGCAAGACAAGATACAATGTGGGTAAAGCCTTCCCATCCCACTTCTGACCAGGATCTTATTGGTTTAATAACTGTAAAATACGGGCATGTCATATTGGGAACCAGTGCCAACCAGTTTGCTGCTGGTTCAGACAAAGAGCCCAACGCTTCAAGTCACTGCTGCTTCATTGCTGCGCATCCATGGGCAAATGGAGCCACCCTTGGGGTGGCTTCTCCAGAGCATCCCTCATCCAGAGCATCCCTTGTCCTCTCTTAGCTACAGAAAACTGATCACAGGGCAGAGCTCTCAAAATAGATGCCCTGATACAGCCCTTGCTGGTGCCTTCATCTTTTGATGAAGGATGCTGCATGCAGGAGGGAATTACCATGCAGCCAAGCTCTGAGGTTTCTGTTTTGTTTTGCTGCCTGCAAATCCTCAGCAAACACTTTGAGATATTTTCCATTCCATCAGTCATGGGAAGCCTGGATTGATTTTCAGCCAGTTATTGGCCTCCTACCTCCTTGGGATCAAAATTGAATGGTCTGAATGGAAAAAAAAAGACCCAAACAAAGCAAAACAAGTCTCTCTCTGGCTGCAGTCAGCTAATTCCTCACAACAATGAAGGAGGAGGATGGAGGACAAATGCAGCCAGATACATTACTGGAGGTGCTGGCAGCAGAAGAGCAGCAGGGACCAGGTCCCTCTGCTAAACCCTGGCTCCCTCCTGGCTGCCAAACCCAGACAAGAAACCCAGCACTGGAT
Source organism: Lathamus discolor (assembly GCF_037157495.1). Classification (NCBI taxonomy): domain Eukaryota; kingdom Metazoa; phylum Chordata; class Aves; order Psittaciformes; family Psittacidae; genus Lathamus; species Lathamus discolor. Next base: position 990,467 of record NC_088898.1, on the reverse strand, counting down.
TTCTCCCTGCCATAGGGGGCACAGACCTCGTGGTGACACTTCTGAGACCATGCACACTCATCACTGCAGTGACTTTTACCCGCCCTGGGAAGGGACCACTGCACGGGGCTGCTCAGCCCCATCCTCACTCTCATCCTCCCTGTGGGATCCTCTGCCCCATCCTGCTGCAGAGGAGGCCAGCAGAGCCCTATGAGATGGACTAGAACCTTCCACAGGTTTCACAGGGCACGACCTGGGCTTTGGTGCTGGGATGTAATGAGTTTTCAATGACCTCAACCACATCCCTGGAGGTGGAACACAAAGATGAAGCTGTCACAGTCTTACCTTGTTCTCTCCCTCGGGAGCGAGCGGGTCCGTCATCCACGATCCGAACCTGGACCCCGAGGTTTTAATTGTGATGGGATCACTTATTCCCGTCAGCTTGCCACAAGCTGAAAAAGAGTGCAAGGCTGGTGAGCACCACGTCAGACCACACGGCTCCTTTGGCGGGGGGACTTTGACAGCCAGCCCCAAAGCCCCCATGAGGGGCACAAGAGCCGGCCACCACTCACACCACACCGCTCTGCCCCGCTGATGGGCAGTTCTGGGTCTAGGTAGTTAGAGGTAATTAGGCCAAGAGCAACTGTGGGATGCTTGTGTTTGTCTCATGCCTCTCAAGAACCAACTGTCCTTATCACCCAGCCCCAAGAAAGAGCCTTCCTGAAGCAGCCCTGCTGCTAACGTCACAGACAGCAGATGAGTCGATGACTCTATGAGAAGTGTTAGTCAGGGTCGAGAAGCCAGGTAGGGAAATTAGCTGAATGCTCTGCTCATTTCTGCTAGAATAGAGTGGGTGCAGCTGACATAAAGACAGACGTGCCCATTCCAGCCCTGCTGGAAACACGCATCTGGTACAGGTTATGGAAAGGAGAGAAAAACAAAAGGTGGGGAATTATGTGCAATAAAAGCTCATCCCTGCAAACACCATTTACCAGCTTCCACATTCCACCTTCTTCCTTCCCTACCGTGCCTGCTCACGTTGGAGCCACGAACGAATTCACCAGCCTCCTCCTGTCTCCTGACTGCTTTCTGAAGGAGAAGCCTCTGGCAGGCTGGGGCAGGGGAAGGGGTGGTGGGACGGGGTGGCTGCTCCGGGTGCTGGGTGTGCAGGATGAGCTGTGCCATGGCACGGCAGCACACACAGCCCTGGGGTTCAGTGCAGGTACCCAGGGCTGGGGCTGCGGGTGGGAGCCCCTGGAGGTGCTGCTGAGACAGGGGTAGAGCTCTGCCAGCTCAGGACGAGGTCCTTCTGCTCTGCATCACCAACCTGAGTCACAGAACGGTTTGGGTTAGGAGGGACCAGTAAAGGTCATCCAGTTCCAACCCCTGCAATGAGCAGGGGCACCTTCAATCCAATCAGGTTGCTCAGAGCCCCAGCCAGCCTGGCCTGGAACGCTTCCAGTACACACAGTCCACAATATCTCTTTGCTGCCTTTCTCCTTAGCCTGCTCTCATTTGACCCTTTCTATTCCCGATCACAGCCATGGGACACATCCACCTCCCTCAGCTCTGAGCTGTGGCCAAAGGGATCACCTTAGCCTGGGGCATGAAATAGATGAAGCTATTCTTGATATACACCAGCACAACACGGCCGTGGGGACCACCGGTCTTCCCACAGCCTTCAGACACCAGGCAGATAAAGACGGATTCCACTGGAGAGCAGGGAGCTTCCCTGGCCTCACTGAGACACGACGTCTGGGAGCTTATCCTGCTTCGTGCGTTCAAAACCTCCCAGCTCCAAAGGAGAGCAAGGTACTGACAAAGGGATGCAAGGGGTTACCATAATAAATGCTTCATGTCTTGCAAATTCCCCTAGCAGAGGACCAGCCTTCCTCTAATCACAGATCTGCTCAGCGCTGCCTGCCGTTATCGCAGCCCTGCGTTGCCGTTACTTTATCTCTTCTCTTCAATTTCCCTGGAGAAAAACGTTGGATAAAAGCTCATTGATTTAAACCCAAAATGTTAAAAAGCAGCAACAGCCGCTGCTGAGGGTGAGCCGGTGCCTGCAATGGTGAGGCTGCAGCTCAGATGTGTTTAGCTGGAGGCACATTCACAGCAGCTCTTCAGCAATGCTCTTACACAGGGCAAGGTGTTTCCTTCCTTGGTGTAAATCTACCACAGGCACTCAGATGCCGGGGGGGGGGGGAAGTCTAAAATGGATCCTTTAAGGCCTCGAATTAGGAAAGCATGACCTGGCGCTCATCCACGAGTCCAGGATACAGGGAAAGCCTGTGAGCTTTCGGGGCATACATGGGGGACCTGTCCTCATTCCAGCTTCCCTGGACCTGTGGCCCATGAGGGCCTGCATGTCCCTGCTCCTGGAGAACAGCACAAATCAGCCTCTTCCCAAGTGACCCTCCCCAGGCAACCTGCCCCCAGCAGCTCAGCACTCTGCATACCCAGCATCTCCAGGCACGCAGCCCCTTCCTCAGCCACACCAGGAATTTTCCACCAGGAGAAGACACGCTCTGCTCCAGCCAGTTAAAACAAGCGCTCCATCCTCCCAGGATACCAACACCTCCGCTCCATGTTCCTCCTCAGATCCAGCCCACAAGCAACGTTGAGCGGCTCAGCAGCAATTTATCCACCAACGCAGCCACCGACACCAGCACCATCTCCTTCTGGACTCCGTGGTTCTGCTCAGGCTGCTGCACCCAAGCACTTTCCCTGCTGGGGCTTCCCATGAACCTGAGGTTGGATCCCTCCATTACCAGTCCTGGTTCCATCCCTGCACCAGGGCTGTGGGCTGGGATCATCGGCAGGAGTCAGGGAATTAGGTTGAATTCCCCCTTGAGCCCGAGTGACAACCTCCTGGCTCCTCCACAGAACACTAATGGAAACACTAAAATCCCTGTGTAAATAGTGATCTTTAAGAGTGTAAACAGAATAACAGATTGAACATGCCTTTATCCCATTCACACACGTCAGGGTCAGGAGATGTTTTCACTATGATCCATCAATAATGCTTAGGAAGCCCAAAATGCAAAATAGGACCATCTAAGGAAGATGCTGCTGCACTGTTGAGCCCTGGTGCTTCCCAGAGGATGGGGAGAGGTGAACCAGGTGGGAACACATCCTTTTCCCTCATCCCGTGCTTATTGCAGCAGGTCCCTGATCCTGCTCTGGGCACCTCAAGCTGTACTCTGAGCTCTAGAAGGTGAACACGCATCAGGTGAGCAGCGTTGCTGCCCGTGCAGAGCAAATCTAAGCTAAAACGTTCCTCTTGAAACACCAGTGAACCTCTCCGAGCAGATAATTTGCAGCAAACAGCAATCCCCAGCAAACAGCCTCATCGTGCAGCAGCCAAGTGTCTGTGAGGTTGTTATCCCAATTTAACTCAATTAACCACCATTTGCACCGGTTTACACTCCGGAGCCATGAACAACATTGGAAATTCAATCTGTGCTGTTTGCTGTCTAGTAACCAAATAAATCACCCTCCCAGGCGAACCCTTGTGAGACTCAGCATCCATCTCCACCACCACCCAGGGGTGCTGCAGTGCCCCAGGGGAGAAACACTGCCCAGACCCCATGGTCACAGAGCGAGGAAGAGGAGAAAGAAGGGTCGTGGCCAAAAAGCCCAATATAGCCTCAAAAAGACTCCAAACCCTCCCAAAAGTTTCTAAAGGAAAGTTGCCAGCAAGGGCTGCCCATCAATCCCCTGGGCTCCTGCCTTGTGTGGAGGATGAGAGGCGGCAATGAGGCAGGACATGCCCCAGAGCAGAAGGGGCTAATGGTTCAAGAGCAAACTCTATTTATTTTGGGTCCTAAATGGTTTGGGAGCTGCTTCCTACCGGGGGGATCATCACAGCTCCCCTGGCTCTGCTGGAACCAGCCCAGGCTGGGAAGCTGCACCGAGGCTGCTGGAGAGGGGCTGGGGGGTCCAGGGTGGTTCTGTTTAAAGAACTATCCCTGGGAAGGTACTTCCATAGCTCAGACACAGCCCCCTGCTCCTGCTGCTGTTCCCTCTCCCCATCACCCACAGCTCCTCCTCATCTCCAAGCGATGGGCTGAAGGATACAGATGCAGCAGCAGATGGTGCCCAAGGAGTGGGCACCTCTCCTCCCATCACACCCACCTCTGCCTTCAGCAGGCGAGGAATGAGAAAAGCTGTTTGCAGGGCTGGGGGTGCTGCTGGGGGGTTGCTCTGGTCAACCAGGCACTCCTGGCCATGGTCTCCATCCTTCCTTATCCTACCCACTGCAGGACTGCCATTCCTGAGATGCCTGTACAGCCCCCACATGATCACGCTCCAGGTATTAGGTACTGCTAACACAGAAAGCACCACGTCATTACAACCTCCATCATTTCTGTCCCCAGTAAGGCTCCAGGGTGAAATTCAAGTGGGTTGAGGCGAAGCTCAGGACTTCCCTGCCACCCCCCAACCCTGCTGCCTTCCCCAGGACCATCACTTCTCTCTCCCATATTCCAAGTGAGAGGCAGCTTATAATGAGCACATCAGATGGAAATACATGGGAGGCATCTAGAAACAAGCAAAAGCAATCCCACCAGCAGAGACAAGAGAGAAACAAAGCATTACCTTGCCAAGGATATAAAGTGCTCAGGAGAGATCTGATCTTCCGTGAGGTTACCTGAGAGTGTCATTTCATATGTGCTACCAGAACGGAGTGCGGGGCAGTTCATGTGTTTAGATCATCTAAACCGCGTAACGAGGAAGTCAATAACGTGAGGAGGAATTAAATCAAGTCAGAGCTGGGCCAGTGACCAGCGGGGAGGCTTCTGCAGCTGCAGGAGGCAGCACCCACCTTCTCCCTTCTCCACTTCTGTTTGGGGTTGGACATTGGGATTAGCTGCGGCGGTGTCTCCCCACAACAGACCCAACAGGCTTCAGCCAATTAACACTCTCTAACTGAGATTACAGATGAATCTCTCATGCTTTAGCATCGCTGGTGACTTGGCCTGATGGAAGGGGCTCCCCTGGTGAACAGAAAGGATGGGGAGGATTTCTATCCCACTCCACTATGCCATGCTCTTCTCAATGGGGATTTGCAAGATGCAAAAGGGAAAAGGGAAACCGAGTCACAGCCTGCACACACACACACACGCACACACTGCTCAATGTGGTGCATGAGACCTCTGATGTGCCAGGTCCAGTCTGCAACAAGATGGGGCATCGATGCACAAGCCACATGGGTGCATGTGTTTGCTTTGCATAAGCGCATGGACCGCATCTCACTGCCCGCTTATGCAAACGCTGCAAAACGCCACATGCCCAGCCCAGGGCCTGATCCTGAAGCACTTACACCATGAGCAGCATCGCTCCTGCGAGTAATCCTCAGCAGGACTACTCCCGGGATGGATGTTACTGATAGCATAAGGATGTTCAGGATCAAACCTGGCTGCATGAGCTCATCCCTTACAGCCAGGCCCAAGGAGATGTCCAGTCTAGCATCTCTGCCTCCAGACGGGATGCGTGGGTTAACACCGATGGTGTTCAGCCAGTGCCACCATGTTGTTCTGAGCCTACCTAATTTTTGCATGCATGCACGAAGCCTTTCTTCAAGATTTGACACTCTGTTCTGAAGCTCTTCGTAGTCATAGGCGCCAATCTCTTCCTGGAGTTCGTTTAGAACTGACGTCAGATTCTGGACCTCCTCTTTAAACTGCAATACCAATTTTGCATCGGCTTTGTACTCTTCCAACACTGGTATCAAAGGCCTAAGTTCCTCCATTTTCGCTTTTATTGCCTGCAAGGTTAAAATAAGCTTGGTTCAGTGCTATGCGTGCAAAAATCTGCAACCCTCTGCCTTGACCTGGTCGCTTCCTACGTGAGTGCAAATGTTCATATCCCACAATCATTATCATTTAAACTAGTTTAATTATTAGTTTGGTCCAAATGATGTATTGGAAAGAACATATTAAACAGGCTGCAGAACACCAAAATATTTGGGAAAGGCCTTTATTTGTCATTTTTAGAATGCAACATCTTAGGGTTACATGCTTCAGATCACATACACAAAGAGTTGTTTTTTGTCGGTTTTTTTCTTTCCAAAAAATAAAAGAAAATAATAGATATATATGCATTGACAAGGGTTTCAAACTATTCATGAAATGCATCTACAATTGCATGCAAAGGAAGATCTCGGTTGGGTGGTTCAAGGTTCCTTAGTGAGATATGGTGCTAATTTGGAAAATAATCAAAAAAATCAATGCATGGTGCAAAATGCTCTGTGGCCCTCTTTTCATGGTTACATGGGAGTGAACTGCTTCTTCAGTCACTGCAGCATTGAAAAAACTTGCTTTTAAGTTAGCCCTGTAAGCAAGAAAATGAAATACTGTTGAGGATCTAGCTCGCTAACCTGCCTTATATAGATAGCCATTCATAGACACATACTCTTACGGACTAGAGAGAGAAAAAAGCAACACGAGAGCTCCAAACCACTCACAGTTTAATGCTGGCATTAGCAGAAACAAAATGCTGTGGCTGTTATTTCAAATGGTGCCTTGGCAGCAAATTAGACAAAAAGCCCTTACTGGTTTTCGGCATGCTATAAGGAACATCAAAATCAAAGCCATGATCGAATTTACTCTGCAGAAATGAAGGGGTTTTAGATATCTTTTTTAATGCAATGAAGGCCTCATTTAAAGGCACGCTACACAGCATTTTGTTGAGGATGCTTTGCTCCAGCAGCTAATGAGTAGCCATAAATATGCATGCACCTACCCTTAATGAAGCGTGTTAGATACACACAGCGTACCTGGTGCTGCTCAAACTACTGCACACAGTGGCCAAGCCCCCAGCGGGCAGGGCTGGGACATGTGCCTGTCTGCTGAAGCAGCTGGGGCAGAACGGGACCACAGATTGCTCCTCAGCCTCGTCTCTGGCCTTCCTCCCCATCCCCTCCTCTCTAAGTCATGAGGCTTCTCCTCCTGTGCTTTCCACTTGGGGACTATATTTACTTTCTTATGTACTTGCATTTGCTGGTGCAAGCTCCCTGGCTGGCAGCGGGGAGGATTTAACTCATCGGGATGGAGGGGGAAGAAAATGAACAAGTAAAAAAATAGAAAGGAACTCATGCTTAAATTGGAAAGCTGGTCTTTCCATCCAGACTGCGGAGCTATATTTAGGGTCCTGTGATAACCGGAGATGGGGAGTGGAGGAGGTGGAGTTGGTGAAAAGTTCCAAGAACCTTTGCCGCAGTTTTTGATGATGTACTCTGGGTATTTCAGTATTGAACTGAATTTTTCATTTCAACTAAAAAAGCCCCGATCTGCTTTAAAACACCAGCTGCTGGGGAAGCGCCTGCAAACCAGGGTGAGGAGCAGCGGGTGCCTGAGCAAAAGCATCCCAGATTTTACTGGAAATCTTCTCCGTTTGGGGTTTTCATGTCTATTAACCCAAAGCATTACTGAGATTTATTATTCCAAATATTGCCAACAGCCTCTTTTGGGCAATTTCATTTGTTCCCAATCAGTTTCTTGGAAGTTTCACCACTGTTCCCCATGGTAGCTTCACTGATACCTTTTCTTTTGTAGGATACCAGGACAAAACACACAGAACCCATCAGAAGGTGCTGACTCTGCTGCCAACACCATGACTTCAAACTTGGATGCTTGCACATCCTTGAGATGGGCTGAGGACAGCTCCAACAGTGGCACTTTCGGGGTTGACATTTTGATCAGTTGCCCCATAGCTACAAGCACTCCTTGGAGGGAGGTGATTTGGTGACAGCCCATTGTGGTTTGCCAGAAATGGAAACGGAACCCCAGGTCCGGGCTCTTCCCAAGGAATGGGTCCTGGAGATGGCATGGAGAAGGGCTCCCTAGCCATAAAGGTGAACCCACCTCACTCTGACCTCCACCACCCCGGGGTCTCCCTGCAGACCCCCGCTGCAGGGAGATCCTACACTGCTGATCGGGCACCCAGGTGGCTTGTAGGTCTGGAACGTACAAATGGAGGCTTTCACCCCATAGAAAAATGTATTGCAGATGATGGAGGATGCGATGCCGCAGCCTGGATCTGGCTGTGCTTTGGATGGGGGGGAGCTGGATGGGTGGACGATGGCCAGCACCGTGTACAACCAGACCAACAGCCACGTGAGCTGATGGGGCCACAGTCCCATGTGCACCCACTAAATCCCTGGCCACAGCTTGGGTAGCAGTTTGAAAGCAGACATACCTTAAACTGCCTTGCCAGGTGCTGCTTGTGGCTTTCTTCCACTTGCTTGAATTTTGATTCCAGTCCCCTCATCTGGTTTTCCATCTTCTCCACGTACTGTAGGTCTCTTTGAGTCCGCCTGTCCAACACCTCTATCGACTGGGACATGTTTTGCACCTGCCAAACGAGAAGGGACTCAGAAGGCGCTTCCCCCACAGCAAGGCAGTCCCATCACATACCAGTGCTGAACCCTTTTCCTACACAGTCGTCAACCTAAAGAGTAATGCACCTCTGCATTATTTACTAGTCAATCAATATGACCCGTGCTCTAAACCGGAGCAAATTGGGTTCATAAATGTCTATCCTGCCAAACTTCAGAGAATAACAATCACACATGCAGACATGGGTTACAGTCAAGGCTAGAGCACATCCCTCACGGTGGCCTCACCATCAAGTGCGGAGAGGCTCTCAGCTGAGCAGAAGCACACCTGACTACAAGAAATACTTCTGCTGAGGTGCACATTACCATTTCTTCGTGCATGTAAGTGACACTGATTGCAAAGTGCAAACTTTACTCCCAGCCAGTAACACTTCATTAGCCAAACAGCCCTCCGGCATCTGCCAAACAAATCCAGCTGCAGGTGAGGGCATCCCAGAGCTGGGAAGCACTGCAGGAGCTCTTGCTCTGGGTGGTCCCACTGGAGCCTGCCCACCCGGCTGGTGCTGCTGTGTCGGCATCTTTCCTAGCCAAGCGATGCCGCATCCCTGCAGCGCCCATCTGGCCCTGCCGAAGGAATGATGCAAGAGGGATGGCTGGGCTCATTGTGGGAAAGAGAGCTGAAGGTGTAAGGAAGGGAGGGAAACCATAGCTGGGCTGACCTGATTCTGGAGGCTGGCTGCCATCCCATTTATTAAGATATTCCCTTCTCTCATTTTTCAGCCTAAGAGAAGGTAAAAGCAGCTCTGACATAGGCAGGCACCTGAGCACCTTTTAGCATTAGACAGTGGTGTAATTTAAGGTGTTTACGTCAGGGATGGTTGTGTTTGTACCATGGTTTGTACATCACAGGGTTCAACCCACGAACGCTGTCACGTTACCCACAGGAACATGACAGCAGGCATCCGTAGGGATGACGTCTGTTTGAAATGAATCAGGCACCCCAGCATGCAGCTGCGTCAGGGCCTCACGTTAGTGGCACCCTGGTTTGAGTCTCTTCATCTGGGGGTGATGCCAGCACCATCCCTGCGGATCCGCTCTGAGACACATCCCATAGCCCTTGCTGCCACATCCGCTCCTGCCTCCAGCCTCGCCAACGCCAAGTGCAGGCAGGCTGGGATGGGGAAAGAACGGTGCAAGTGCAGTATTTCCTCCAGCAAATCCCACTGGGCTGCCGTGACTTACCTCAAGTGACAGAGCAAGGGGACGGCAGGACACGCGCACGCAGCCAGGTCTCGGAGGCTACTTGCTGAAACCAGCACAGGTCAAATGCCAACTTTGGTGTCTGCATCTCTGAAGCGATCAAAACGCCCGTTGCTCACGCACAACGACAAGCAAACTATTACAGGGAGCTATTAAAAATGAATGGACAACCCCTATTCCAAAGGCCAACAGTGAGGAAACATTGCGAACAACTGCTTCGGGGCTCTAACAGTCCTCCTGAGCAAAGGTGAAGCTATTTTCAGCCTCTACTTCCAAACACATCACTCAGAGATGAACCAGCACCCACCCTGCCGACCACCAAGGACCTGCTCAGGGAGGTGTGAGGGAAGAGCAGAACAAGACCCTTTTGGTTTGAACACTAAAAGAGCAAACCTGAGCTCAGCCCTGGGGTAGATGAGCTCTCAGCAGACACGGCTGGGTGCTGAGTTACCTGGGCTGGATGAGGAGGAGTTTGAAGACCTCTCTCCACCCTGAAGCAGGAGAAGGGAAGTTTTACATAAGCGTGACTTGTCTGCAGGTATTTGTATTCTGGTAAGCCAGCCTATCCTGCTGTTAGTCAAGCTGCATCTACATAGCAGAACTGTTCCGATGGGTTGGAATAGGAATGACTCACAGGGATTATACAAAATTGATCTCATTTATTCCACTAATGCCTAACCCCAATTAAAGGGCAAATTGCAAGTAAGCAGCAAAGAGGGTTTCTGGTATCTGACCCCACAGGGGCCAAGCCAGGCTGGGAGGGCTCCTTCCACTGCCTCATGGATGGTGGGGAGGCAGAGACAGACTCCACTAGGAAATGAATCAGAGTATCTCACTCAGGTTTCTGCTCTGAATCACCTCTGAAGGAGTCAGCCTCTCCCCTGACGGCAGAGGAAAACAGCATCCTCACATGTCTCCAAACAGAGACACCTAAAATAGGCTGCTGTGCTATTTCGGGTGTGTTTTCCAATTCCAGACTCTCACTCTTTGTTGCCCATATTATTTCCAACCAGGCAAGATCCTGGCCAGACTTACACAGACTCAGTCTCCACCGTCCCTGATCCCTGACAGTAACATGTGCTTCATCAGCTGAAGATCTACTTGTTTTCCTTCATTAGCACATTCTGCTCTTGATCCAGCAAAGTACTTTGGCACGTTATTAGATTTCAGGAAGGCTGTTTGAGCTTAAACTTGCATGTACAAAGTGCTCTAATGAGCTGAGACCCAGCGATATGGGCTCTCAGATTCCCTCAGGTTCAGCCATTAACTGCTATCCTCAAACATCAGCTAAAGTGCTTTTTTGCCTCTGTTGGTGGAGCACACACACGCAAATGAAACCTCATTTTCCATCAGACTAATGTGAAAGAGATACCTGTGATTGTCTTGGGGGAAAGAGGTCATTTTAGCATTTGAAACAGAAAACCAGTACAAATGAAACTTCCAGCACTGTTCTGCTCATGTTGTTTGGCACTGAGCTGTTTCAGAATTAAACCAGCTAACAGAGGGGCAATACTGGCCTGATGATCCTAGTGAGGTTCATATTGTCAAAGCCATGGTTTAAACCCTGCTCAAGCTTCCCTGTGGATCAGCCTTTCATGCCAGCTCAGAAAGGGCTGTTCTAAGCCCATCTTTGCGGTTTGAATTGGGATGAATCTTTAGCTTTGAGTAGCTGGACAAACTGGTGGAGCAATAGCACAAAGCATCTTGAGGGAGATTTTCATGGTCTATGTGAAGGATTAGCAGAGAGATGGGCTCAGCCGATGGACCAGAACATGGAAAGTTCATCTTACAAGCTCTGTAGAAAGCAAAGCAAAGGCTAAGAAGAGATGTCCTCCCTATATACGCCTCGGAGTGAATATCAAGGAACAAAAAGAACTGTTTAATCTGGAAATCAGCCTGGCAAAGAACAAGAATTGGCAGGAAACCAGAAATGGGTTAACCATCGGAGGAGGAAGTCCTCACAGACAGCAGAGCCCCCCAAATTGTATAAAAATCTGTCTGAAGGCAGAACATAATCTGTTTATGAACAGGATTTGGATGATGTCTTGGGTTGGACGCAGGCCAGGATCTGGACTCGGCACCTGCACATGCCAGGCTGGAAGGACTCCGTGTACTCCAGCCAAAGATGAGCTCAGGCTCCTCGGTGTCAGAACACAGGCTGGCAGGTTGTGAGTGGTGAGCGGGCCTGGCTCACCTCACCTCACTCAACGCCTGCTCTTTAACCCAACGGGGTGCCCAGGATTCACTTGCAAGCAGCAGGAGCTGCAGGTTCTATGCATATGCCTGTGCCCAACTGTTGAGGTTAGATGGAGTCTTAGCAGCTCTGAGCCTCAAAGTACATTCAGTGGCTGAAGCCCCTGTGCAGAGGTTTGCACTGATGATGCTGTAATCGGTCTGTGTACTCACAGATACACAGATACACACACACACAATGCCTTATTATTTCCGCAGGTCTCTCCTTTGGAAATCCAGACCCAGTTACCTCTCTGACACATTCTGCTTCTTCATCTGCTGGCAGAGAGAAATCAGGAGATGTGAGTTTTCCCACCTCAAAGCTAGAGTTAAGATGTCAGATGAGGGAAGGAGTTTTCAGGTCTGAAATCCTTGCCGGGAAGCTGGAAGCTCCTCTCTGCAGTTGCATTTTCCTACAGGGATTATCACTGCAGCCTCCATCAAGATCAGATGTCTGGCACTAAGAGCCTAGTCTTTATTTTGGGATTTTCATATAGGTTAGCGTAGGAGTGAGATGCAGACAGATTAGCAAGCAGGTACCATACCCCCAGAACACATGCCTTGGAATATACTGCTCCTCCCTCACTTTATTCATTGGCAGCAGGAGAGCTGCAGAAGGGAAAAATCCCAGAGCACTTACGCCCTCCACATGGGAGCTGATGTTATCCCAGGTCTCGTAGACCCATTAGCTGAGGGCATTGGGTCAAACCCTGCTCGTTTAATGCATATGAGCGGTTCTGGGAATGCAAAGGCTCTCGGACGCCCGTGTCAGCCGCTAATACAACACGCTCTGCCTCTTAAATGTGCTGCGGGACCGACTGCTGCTATTGCTTAGAGAAAGAAAAGCTGGGAGTGGGATTATTTTTAGAAGCCTCTGACATACCAAAGAAGTCATTTAGGGCTAAATGCTTCCTGCCTCCCGTTATTGTCCTCATTGCACAGGAAAATCAGTTAAGTGTAGGTTTAATATTGTTTTGAGTGACTAATACAGCAACTTCCCAAAAGCAGCAGGATAAAGATGGCTTTGTCATGCACAGCCCATGCCAACATAGCGTTAGGGCATGAGGGATGATTAAATATCCAGCACAGGAGGCCACTTATATTTTAAAGAGAAGAGCATTTCACATGAAACAGCATTTCTGCAACGAAATCCATTATCTGGAAAATTTCTTGTTATCGGGAACGCTTCCTTAATGAGATTCTTTGATCTCTCTGGACAGCAGACTATTAAAAACTAATCAAGTGGATGTCAGCATTAGGAAGAACCCCACTAACTGTCATTTCTGTGCTGTTTGATGTCGACAGCTTGTACTGTTTTATTCGACCTTTTTAATATCAGCTTGGCCAGGAACGCACGGGCTTTGGGGTTTTAATTCGAGCTTCTCTCATCCTGTTGAAGCTGAGCCTCTGAAACTGCTGGTGTTAACATAATGGGGGAAAATGAGTAAATTACAGCTGTTTTTAAGCGATGCGGTTCAATATTGTGGCTTTGATCTCAGCAGTTTTCACTTGACTTTAGGCCACGCTCCCTTTTCCTCTGTGCCTCAGAAACACTTAAGAGATCCATCCTCCCAGCTGCAGCTGATGACTCCCCACTACACACATGGCGCGGGATCCAGCGCTCCATCTTCCCTGGAAACCAAGGCTCAGCCCAGCTCAGTCGGGTTTTTACCCCCAGCATCACCCCAAACCGTCCGCCTGTCCCAGAAGGGCTCAGCCATTACCTTTTCTAATAGTTGTCTCAGCTGCTTTGTCCTGGCATCGCGCGAGCACATCGTCTGTTGAGGTGCCACCACTGTGCATATACACCGTCCCTCGCTATCCTGGGCAGAGCTGTAGACCTGCCAGCTTTCCTCGGGGTTGGTAGGCAGCACCTAATGGACACAGGGAAAGATGGTGAAGTTAACAGGGGGGGGGAGGCCTGACAGGGGTGCGGGAGGTGAAGGGGGGCTGAGTGGAGGAAGCAGAGGGGCTGTGGCTGATCCTGGAGCTGTGCTGGATGTGGAGGGAGGCTCCTTTGAGGGCCCAGCTGGCAAAATTCACTTGTAATGCAAAAATATGGATTGGGGACAAATGAGAGCAAGAGCTGGAGCAAGGAAGCAACGCAAGGGAACAAGCCTGGACATGAGGGAAACCACGAAGCAGCGAGGGCTGTAGTGCGCTGAAGGGCACTGAGCACATCAGGATGGGGAACTGCTGCCTGGTTGCTGGTACAAAGCACTTGACTTCTCCTTGACACTGTGGAAAGGATGTGCTGGAGCTACCAGTGAGGATACAGTGTCCGGGCTGAGGGCTGAGCAGGGATCAATGAGCTGCTGCAAGGCTCTCCCGGATCCGGCAGCAGGGAAAATCAGCTCTCCTGAGTAAATGACACCAGGAGTTACGTTTCCCCCTCCTCTGGCAGACCCTCCTGGGATGGGGACGGTCACCAGACAACCATGTCCCTGCGAATGCTCTGCGGTCAGGACATGCTGCAGTCGGGGAGCCCAGCCCTGAACATGTTCCCCAACTGCCCTCGTGCTCCCTGTGCTGGTCTTCATTTTCCTTTGATCTCACAGCACTTGGCAAAACACATTCTTTAACCACAATTCAACCGCCGTGCTGCCAACCAGCAGGGAAAGGCTCCTTCTGCTATTTCCATATATTACAAATCACCTTGCAAATCATACAATGCTCAGGGCTGGAAGGGACCTAAAAGACCATCATCTAGTGATGAAACACCCGTGTTGTCAGACGTGCACTAAGAGGGATAGCGAGGCAGGCAGAGAATTTGATTCTCCAGCTAAAACAACCGCGATGGAAAAAACATTATCAATGGGTCTCATAATCCCTGGTAACACGGAAAAAACCAAGCCCCGGCTTCATTCACAACCAGCAGCACCACTACCTATAACACTTGACACAGCAGAGCTGTAATTCCTCCGCTCTTTCAGGAGGCACAAGCATGCAGCCTGGAGGCGAAAGGTGCCCGTTTTTCCCCGCTAACGGAAGACACAAGGATTGTTTTCTCAGCCATTCCCGAAGTGCCAAGACCAGGCACGGCACCAGCGCTCCAGCAGCACAGGGACAGGGACCAGACGGCACGACCGGAACACACCGAAACTCCGCCGCTGCCTTTCCCACCCTGTGACCGGCTCCGGTGACGGGCGCGGAGGCGACCCCGGGGACCCGCACCCGCTGTGCCCGGCGGCTGCAAAGCGGCCACGAAGGAAACTTCGCAACCCTTTGGCTGAAGGCTCCGGATCGCCCCAGCCCCAGGCTAGGGACGGCTGAACCCGAGGAGAGGAGCTCCCCTCCCTGCCACCCCCGCTCCCCGTCACCCCGAGGGGCGCTGCCTCTCCCCGGGACGTTGCTCTCTGCAGCCGGAGGGGTCCTGCGGGGGTCTGGGGAGGGGCGGCGGGGAGATTCCAGGAGTGCGGGGCGGGGGGGCGCCGGGGCAAGGAGGGATTTGATCCCGAGGAACGGGGCGGCGGAGCTCAGCCGCTCCGGGAGGCAGGGATGCTCCGGGAGGCAGGGATGCTCCGGGAGGCAGGGATGCTCCGGGAGGCAGGGATGCTCCGGGAGGCAGGGATGCTCCGGGCAGTCCCCCCTGCCGCGCCCGGCACTTACTCCCGTGCTGCGGTCCAAGGTGCCGCCCGTGGCCGCCGTGAGTTTGGTGGTGTTGAGCCCCACGAGGGAGGGCAGCGTCTGCGACATCCAGTTGGTGATCATGGCCATGGTGCTGAGGACGACTCCAATCTTGAGTAAAGGCACAGACATGTCTGCGGGGGGGGGCGCCAGGCACCCTTCATTCTGCACCGGCGCCGGGCTCCATGCCGCTGGGGACGGGCTGCGCCACCCGCCCGGCCACCGCCGCCGCTCGCCGCCGGCCCATCATCCGCCGCCGCCCCGCCGCGGCGCTGCCCGGCGCTGGCGATGGTGCCGCCGGTGCCGCTGCCGCCGCTTCTGCCGGTGCCGCCTCCCTGCGCCCGCCGCCACCGGGCGCGCCCCAGCCCGAGCGGAGCGAGCGGCTGCAGGAGGCGGGACGGGGATGGGAGGGGACCGGGAGAGAGGGAGGAGCGGCGGGGGGGGGGGGCGTGAGCGCCGCGGAGCGCCCAGGCAGCCGGAGCGCCTGCGGATGGGCGGGGGGGGCAGGGAAGAGGGAATTTGGGGAGGGAGGGGGGAGAGATCTGGGGGAGGAAAGAAATTTTGTTTGGGGCGAGAGAGCGAGGTTTGGGGGAGGGGGAAGGAATTGCAGGGAAAGGAGACCTGAGGAGAGGCGGAAAGGTTTGGGGGGGGAGGGGAGGATTTGGGGAGAGGGGAAAAGATTTGGGAAGGGGGGGAGGGGACAGGACTCGGGAGTGCTGGGGGAAGGTCTGGGGAGCGCGGGGACCCGCGAGGCGGCGGCGGCGGCTCGGGAGCGGGAGAGGGGCGCGGGCGGGGCGGAGGCGGCTCCTCCGCTGCGGCGCGGCCCCGCTGCGGTGCGGCCCTGCCGCGCCCCCTGCTGGCTCCCGAGCGCGGTGCGGGACCGGGACCGGGAGCGGTCTCGGGCTCGGGGCCCGCAGCGGAACAGCGCCTGTACCGGAGGCGCATCTCCGGGGGACGGGAGGGAGATGAAGCCAGCGAGGGCGGAGGGAACAGCACTCCCTGCTGCAGCGCACGCAGGGCCTGCACCGGTCCCGCACAAACCCGTAAGGTGTGGGACCCAGGCGGTTCCCCCCGGGCCGCCAGAGCATCCCCCACATCCCCGCTTGTCCCCTCACCACGGTCTGCAAACAGCCCCCTGTCAGCACACAGGGTCCAACACACTTGAGCCGAATCAAGTCACTGTGTCCACTTCTGTCCCTTTCCCAGCAGCCAGGGCTGCACGGGCGGGAGAGCTGGGGCACTGTCAGACACTGCCAGGACATCCTGCCCCGGAGCTGGAAGAAAACTCTTGGCTTTGGGGCCCACAACACAAGAGGGACGTGGAGCAACCTGGTCTAGCAGAAGGTGTCCCTGCCCATGGTAGGGGGTTGGAACTCGATGAGCTTTACAGTCCCTCCCAACCCAAACCTGTCTGGGATTCTGTGGCTGGTGTGGCTGTGGGCAAACTCTGCTGAGGAACCCCACTGCAGGCTCTTACACGGCAAACAGTGTACACCCCATCTGTACAGGCCTGGGATACGGTCTGCAGTGAGCTGGAGTGAACACAACTCAGGTTTCCTGAAGGCACTTGCAGAACGGCCCTGGTGACTTCAGAACCAGTCTCTGATGTGCAGTTCCCTGCACAACCTTCCCTAACTGAACCTTTAAACACCCTTTGCAAAGCCAATGATGAAATCAATCCCCTGGCCCTCTCCAGAGGATGGAAGCGACACCCCTTGCTCCACTGGTACAGCACCAGGCTCAGGGTGTTGGAGCAGCCGCCACAGCCCTGCTCCAGGACACCCTGTGCACCAGCCCCAGCCTGGCCGACCCACGGGAGCCACCACATTCCTGCTGGTCTCTGACCAGCCCAGACACAAACCTGCCACCTCCAGAGCTGCTCTGCCGATGCCACAGCTCCTCAGGGCTCTGGGTCCCACTGGGAGCTGAGGGCATTCCCAATCCTCGACCCACAGGCGCTTCCTTGCCATAGAGCATCCAGGCCAGTGTATGGAGCAAGTCCCTGCAGGGAAACAGGAAGCTGTGCCCTGAAATGCCATCGCTGCCGAGCTGCCTTGTCCAACCTGAGCAGGACCTTGTCTGTCCCTGGCTGGGGATCAGCCCTTGGTGTGGGACCATCCCAGTGCCCACTGCTGCTCTGGGCAGAGGCAATGGGGACCAGCGAGAGCCAAGTGGGGCTGTTCCTGCAGAGTGCTGGGGAGATGCTACAGAGCACGAAATGAAAGTGCAGTGAGCAAGTCCACCAGGTGGAGAGAAAGAGATGAGGTGGAATATGAGTGCTGGCACTAGGTCAGATCAGTAAGAAACCACCCCTGCCCCCTGAATCAGACACTGCCTTGCTTGGGGCTCTTAAACTATTTCCAGCTTCACCCAGCCCAGGAATCAAGCATCCTTTCCATAGCAAAACCACTGCCAGGTCATGCCCAAGGAGGTCAGCACCAAGGAGGTGTTTCAGGCTGTGGCTGTAGGATGAGGTTTGTCAGGGAAAAGCCTCAGGTGGCTTCTATCTGTGAGCATAAATCTCAGCTCCCCATTCTGTTCCCATCCAGCCCCCTCTGCTCTCACAGGTGCTTGCACTGTGCTCAGCACTGTGGTACCCAAGACCCTGATTGCTGCTCTGATTTCACACCACACTCAAGTGCTGCACTTGCATCACTTTAATATTCATTCTGAAACTCAGTTTGTAAGTAAAGTTTATCTCTTATATTTGTCTATTCCAAACACACACAAAGGGAATTAGACCTACAGATAATTTAGTATTTAAAATGGTATTCAGTGGGGTAAGAAGCACTCCTTTGCCTTGCTCTGGGTTCCACCTGCACTAAAAGAAGACATATTTCCTACCAGTGCACGCAGGTAATTTCACTCTTATGCCCTTCAAATGCTTTGATATGATTAAAGCTTCTTCAGACAGGCACAGAGAGAGGAGCAGCAGCCACAGGTCCCTGCTGGGGCATGGGTGTCAAGCAGGAAAAGGCAAATTACCTTGGTCATCTCAGAGCCTGCTGCAGGTGATGTGCAGACACAGAAACCTCTTCCCTGCCTGAGTGACTTCCCTGGTTCCGGAAGCCCAGCACGGCAACAAAACAAACACAGCCAGCAAAACACAGTAAGGACACGAACCCAGTGCAGGAGACCTGGCACTGCTTTCACTCAAGCTGTAGCAAATCAGAAGAAAGGCTCCTGAAATCAAGAGGGAGGAGACTCAGGTGACTCTTTTTGACCTGACCGCATCCACGGATGGGCCTTTCAGAGCAAAGCAGGACCTGACCTTTAAAGAGCACCTGGCTGTTGTAACGTCTGCACAAAGCTCTGGTGCCAGCTCTGCTGAACCGGTTGAGCCCCACTTCCTCCTGATCCCTTTGGGGTTTCTGCACAAGGGATTGCTTTAACACCCCCCCCCCCCCCCCAAATTGTCACTGAGTTTTTCTTGTCCCGATGGGCTCCCTGCAGCCGCCCTCCCTACAGGAGCAGGAGGTCCCTTGCTGCAAGCAGAGAGTGAACCCCAGCTAAGGGTGGGCTGCGACGGGCAAAGCCCCTGTGCATGCGTTGTGAGCAGAGAAAAGAGGAGCAGTGATGGATGCAACACAGACCCAGCCCTTCCACAATAGCTGCTTGCAGTGGAAATGCCATCACTGCTGGAGGTGACGGTGCCAAACGAGGCGCCTGCCTTAAGGAGCCCCGCGAGGGTCAGGGCTTGCAGATAGGGCCAATTCCTCTATGTGTGCGTGTGCAGGACACGCCGGTCACTGTCTCCCTCTCCTGGCTGGTTCAGAGAAGAGGTGCTGAGGTTCCTGGTGCTCCCAGGCTTTTGTGGGGATGGGATGCACGGACCCCAGCGAGAGGATTCCCGTTGACCGCACGGTGGGAGGCAGGGAGCTGCTTTAGAACACACACACCCGTATTTTAACAGCCTCAACTCCTGCTGCCGCTCCGAGCTGCCCAGTAAATGCTGGAGGCATCTCAGCTGACACCCATCTCCAGCAGGAGGATATGTGCAGCTGAGGAGCCAAGGGAGGCACCTTGCCAGGGCCAGCAGCTCCTGTCCCAGGAGCACAGAGCTCCGTCATGCAGCAGGACACACAGTCCTGCCCTAGGATTGCTGTGCTGAGGGGCACAGCCCATACTCCGGCTCTTTCCACCTCCTCTCTGCTCTGGAGACCCTTGAGAGGCTGCAGGAAAGGTCTGTCCTGCCTGGAAGGGCCCTGCTGTGTAACTTCAGGGATCTCCTTAGATACTTGGACTAAGTGACTTGTCTCCAAAGCTCCCTCCTGATGTTGATGGAGGTGCTCTGAACCAGCCTCTGGAGGACTCTCTGCCTCCACTGACTTCACATCCTTCCTGGAGTCTCAATGCTGCTGTGCTGCCAAGGTCCCTGTTACAAAGGAGCATGGGCTGCACAAGGCAGGGGAGCTGCAGGGTGGAAGGATCCCAAATCCCTCCTCACCAGCCCATGGGAAGCAGGAGGGCTGGAAACAGCAGCAAGCACGAGGCACCCACCCTGGCAGGCAGCATGGGCAACCTCATCCTCACTAAGGAACATACACTTTGTACCCATCACCTTTGGAGCGTGGCGCATTCTGCTGCTGCATTTGCCGTGGGGCTTCTGTCCCTCAGCAGGTCCCAGCTGCCACGCAATGAATGACATCAGGTCTTCCTGAGTTTGGGTTTGATTTCCAAAAGTCCTTTTTCCCTGTAACTGTCTGTGCTGTCATCACTCACACAGCCTCAGTCCTGGGGCTGGACCCCATCACTTCAGCACTGTCCTAACTCAGAGCAAACCCTTCCCCTGTCATGGGAAGGGTGTGGATGGACGGGCAGGGAAAGTGAAAGAAGGAAAGAAAAGGGCAACTAAAGACCCCAAAGTGCTTTGGAAACAGTGACCGCGATGCTGCAGATCACTGCCAGCTCCCGGTGGGATGTGGTGTGAAACTGCCTGTGCCTGCTGCTGCACCTTTTGGGATCAGGCAGCCCAAAGTGCTCCAGAAAGTGAAGCCCAGCTACAGACACTGGGACTACCCCTCTGCAGCAAACCCTGTGCAAGCTTCCCTTTAGCTATCTGCATGGTGAGCAGCAGAAAGAACATGCTCTTTGTGTTACACTGCACACAACCACCCCCTTTGCAGGTCTTCCCTTCGCTAAACCTGCGTTTAACTAAAGCTGCTCCTGACATTAAACCCGGGCTCTAACAGCGAGGGCCAACAGTGTCAGAGCCTGGGGGCTGGAGCAGAGCCCACTACAGCCAGCGCAGGTTTCCTGCCACTTGGATGCTTTGCTTAGGGATGATGATGTTCTGGATGCATTCCCCTGGGTCAGTCACCCACCTCTGGTCACAAAGTGCCTTTACACCGAAATCCTGCTCCAAACACTGCTTGAGAAACACAGCAGCACTCCCGGCACAGGGCTGACCATGCTGCTGCCCCACTGTTACCTCCCCAGGAGACCTTTGGCATTTCAGATGGGTTCGAATGCTGCTTCCCAGCTGGGAGCCAAGGCCTGGGTCCTGAACAGGGAGAACCCTTCCCAGGGCCAAACCCCAGGACAAACCAGTCCGGAGGCTGGGAGCAGGGCTCCTGGGCTCAGCTCTGGGAGGGCAGTCACAAGCAATAGCGACAGTCCACAGTAAAGCAGAGCTGTGATTTTTAGGTGCTCTTCCCGCACAGCTGGGGTTTGCTGATGCTCAGACACGTCCCAGACCGTGCCTCAGTTTCCCCAAGTGCATTTCCCCTCCTGGGGGACTGACTCAACCTCTCAGGTATCCGCCTGCCCATGCACATCTCACAGAGAGCATGGCCAAGGTAACACAGGCAACAAACCCCAGAGAGATGCTCTCTGGGTGTCCCTGTCCCTGCCTTGTCCCCTTTTGTTCACAGCTTCATCACAACAGAGCAAAGCCAATGCTCAAAACTCATAACTCAAGATTAGCTCCTTCCACTCTCAACACAGTCTAACTCACTCAGATAGTAATTAGTTTTGTATTACTTTACGTAGCGATGCTAATACTGATTACAAGGACAGATAACTGGAGCAATAAATACGACCCAGGGCCGGAAATTACCTTTCTTTTTTATTGGTTAAAGCTGAAGTTCGTGAAATCAGACACAAATTGGTTTATGCGAGGAGGCAGCTGCCTCCTGTTACCGGCTGCAGATTTCCAGCTTAATCCTGCTTCTTCCCATGTGCATCCCTGAGAGGGGAGGGAAGAGCCTCAGCACCAAACTGGGCACTGGGCAGCCCCCATGGGTGGACAGGAGCCAGCACAGCAGGACACGGCAGCTTTGGGAAGGGCAGCGTGTCCCTGGCAGCTCTCATCCTCCCCATGAAAACAGTCCCAAAGGGACCTGACGAGCTTTCAGGAAAATCAATGGCAGAATTGGCTTGTTTTCCTCCTTGCAGAAGCCCTACACGTGCACTGACTCCTGCTGCAGGAAGGGGTTGCTTCCTGCGTGGTCGCAGCGATCACCGGGGAAGTGGACGTCAGCGCCGTGAAACTTTGAGGAACGCAAAGGTTTTCACCAGTAACAGCTCAGCAGCCAGCACGGGGCATGACAGGACAGGCTGCACAGACAGACAAGCAATGGCATCCTGGACCCCTCTGCCTTTACTACAGCAGCCCAAACTCTCTGGCAGCTCTGTCCTTCTGCATGTGACAACAGCATCCTTAGAGAGCATCAGTTGGCTCCGCTCCTCCACAGCCACCACGAGACCTGCCCTGGTTCTCACTGAGAAGGCAACAAGGAGAGAAAGCCTCACATTCTGCCCAGCGCTGCATGCACAGCCAGGGCAAGGGTGCTGCACCCCAACCAGCCACTGAACCCCCGAACCAGCCACTCAAGCCAGCCTCACTACCTCAATTGGGTTATGACCTGTGGGGAGCCAAGGCAAGGTGCAGAACAAGTTAGGAGACCCTTGGCAGGGGATCAAGGAGCAGGGAGGGGCTTTTGCAAGGGCCTGGGATGGGGTGGGAAGGGGCTGTAGGGGCAGCTCTCGCCTTGTTTCACACAGTCAAAACAACATCCAGGCCTCAAAGCCCCCCCAGCCCCGGGGATGCAGTCTGCACATCCCCCATGTGCTCCCAGCAAGGCATAAGCACCTTCCTCCTGCCCAGGGGACCATCAGAGGATGCTGCAGCACCAATACCTTGGAGACAACTCCCCTCCCTCCATGAGAAGAGCTTTCCCAGCACCCACCTGGAAGGAGAGCACATACCCCCCCTCCAGCCCCATTTAACAGCCATCCCTCTCCCCATTTCTGCCTCATGTGCTGGCCTGCCAGTGTCACTGCCGGGAGGGGTGGCAAGAGCTTCTGCATCATCAGGGAAAGCTGCCTAAACCAGCAACCTCTCTCCCCTGGACCTCACTGCCTCCTCCCCTGGCACAGGATCTCCGGAGGGGATGGGAGAGACTCCACACATGTGATAGAGATGTGAATCCAGCGTGAATTAAACGTGAAGACACTGAGCTGGGCGGTGCCTGGGCTGAAAGGCGTATTTGGGGATTGCATCTGGCAGCTGTGCTTACAGGAATGAGATGCTCAAACTCCGAAGGGGCTCTGCAGTGCCGAGCAAGTCAGCAGGCAAAGAGAGCTCTGCATGGCCAGCATGGGGCCTGGCAGGACCCGGTACCTGCAGGCAGCAAAGCTCCGTTGGACACTGCAAACCAGTCAGCAGCCCTTGCAAAGGCAGCTCGGCAGAGGCAGGGCTTTAGCAGGGGCTTCCCACTGCCTGGCATGGGCTGGGGGTCGCCACTGAAGCCACGCACAGTGCTCAAGCCCACCCTCATTTAAAGTTGGTCAGAAAGTTGGAATGCTGCATCCACAAAACATAAGCAAGCAAAGGAAGCAGCAGCCAGGCACCACAGCATCCTTGGCACAGGAGGTGATAACTGTGTCCTTGGAAAACCCACCAATGCAGAGCGATGGGGCCATCACAGCCGATGAGGGATGTGCAGCCCCTGGGGAGCGGGTACCAACCACCCTGATCCCCAGGCCCTCCGTGCACCCCAGGGCTGGGCAGAGGGGAGGCTGGTGGGGCTGGGGGACAAGGGCCAGCCCCACAGGCTGCTCGGCCACGCTGCTGCCATGGCCTGTGTGGGGAGCCCGGTTTTGGGGTTCCTGGTCCATGCTGGTGGCCGCCGGGTGCTTTGTCCATCGCGACGCATGCGCACGCCCCGCGCATCCTCCCGCACACAATGGGCTTCTCCTGCGCGCTCACTTGCGGCTCTGGATCCTTCCCACCCCTCCTCATCCACACAGCTCTTGCATTTCTTTGCTTTCCCCCCATCAAATGACAACCTTCCCATCCCTTCTCTCCATGCAATTGAAGCAGCTCTGTACTTTCAGCCGTTTCTTTCTGGGGGCGGCAGAAATACTCTGAGGGTGCAAAGCCAAAAGGCTTCAGCTGCTGAAACTTCAGCACTAGGGCAGTGACAGGAGAGAGCATTGTCAGCAGGAGAAGGGAAAAATAATCCACATAAAGCATCCAGGATGAGAGCCCAGCTGCTAATTGCTCCTACACTAAGAAGCCTCCATTCCCCTCCTATTTATAGCTTCTTTTTCTTTCTTTCTTGCTTCCAGGCAGCATCACAATTAACCCCACAATCTAGAGCATCCTCTTGCAATTACTTTTCTTCCTTGCCTCAGTGACTGGGGAAAAAAAAAAAAAGCCACCAAAGACAACCTCCCTGCCTGCCTCCCCGCAGTGATCTTAAAGAAGTCAAATAGAGTTTTATTTCCACTTGCAAGCGATGGCTTTCGTGTCACACCTTTCCCCCTCCTCAGCCTCACTCCTCACTCAATGCAGGGGCTGGGACAGCAAAGACAAGCATCAAAAGCCAGTAATAAAGAGAAAAGGCGGAGGGGGGAGAGGGAGATGAATAAGATGCTCCTTTCTCCCACCAGCCTGTCACCAGTGGAACATCAAGGGACATTTAAATGTCACCTAAACCCAGCAAAGCGACCCCCACATGAGGAGCTGGGGTGGACGAGGGGGCAGGAGGGGCCATCACCGTGCACTCAGGGCTGGTCCCTGCGGGGACCCGGGACAGGCAGCCCCGAACTCTGCCGAGCCCGGTGGCGGGAGGGGGGGGGCTGCAACTTTCCCTGCAAGTGGGGCAGCAGATGGGGACCCCCGCACCCCGGGGTGCCCCAACACCCCCCGGGGCGGCCCCTTCCTTCTCCCTGCGCCTCGGGGTGCGGTGTCCTGAAACCCCCATCCCGCTGCCCCCATCCAGCCCGGGTCTGAGCAAAGTGGGGTGCGGGGGGGGGGGCTGGTCCTCACCCCAGTTTTCTTTTGTGCTGTCGAGGTTTAACAGAAAATGGCGTTGGGGAGAATAGGGAGGGAAGGGGGAAGGGTGGGAAAAGCAAGAGAGAGACCTACTTGGGTGAGTTCGGTGCCCATGAGGATGAGGAGGCAGAGGGTCAGGAGCTTGCTTGCCGGTTGCATGGCGCGCACCCCGTCCTAGGCAGCTCGCATGCAGATCAGCGCCGGCGAGCCCGAGCCGCCTCCCGCCGGCAGCGGGGCTTGCTTCCCACCGGGAAAAACACGGGGGGGAAAAGGCAACAAAACGCAATGAAAGCCGGAGCCGGTTTTCCAGGCGGCTCTCAGCACCCCCGGGAAGCAGCGCGAGGAATCGGCTCAGCAGAGCCTGCACTTTGCATATTTATTGGGATCCCGGTTCGCTGCTCTCGGCGCTGGCTCCCGGCTGGAATGATGATTTGTTTGTTTTTCAATGGCTCCCCCGATTGAAAACCATTCGAGAGGAGAAAGGCAGCGGAGCACGAGGCGATAATCGCGGCTATCGCCAAAAGTTTGCCTGGAAAAGGGGGGTGATGGGGAGAGGACAGGGATTTAAAAAAATAAAGGAATTGGTAGGGCTGGCTGCGAGCAGGGGCTGGCTGGGGAACAGGATGTGACATCAACTGAGGCGGGGGAAATTTAACTAACCACGGTAAAGGGAGAGGGGGAAAACCAGCCCCGGCAGCGGGGGGGATGCTGCGGAGACCCCCTCCCACCCCGGGCTCATGGACCCGCGGAGCATCCCCCGCTCTCCGGGGTGCCCAGGGGCAGGGGGGTGCCAGAAGGATCCCGTTCCCCCTCCCCGAGCAAAGCTGCCTTCGCGCACCCACTCCGCGGAGGGCTCCGAGCAGCCCCCGCTGTAACGCTCAGCCCTCAATTAACTAAAGGCAGTGACAGCCCTTAATTAAATCATTTAATTAACGGTGAGCCCCCCCTCGCTCTGCAGGACCCTCCCTTGCACCCACTCCCAGCACCCTGTAAAAGGTTCGGCTGGTGCAGGGCGGCTGCAGGCAGAGCCCACCCTTACTGTGGCTGTGACACCCCCCAAGTCCATGGGGACCCTTTACCCCCCATTTCTCTCTTCCACACATTCCAGTACTTCCCAAACCAGGGTTTTCCCAGGACCTCACAAATAGTGTGAAGTCTCGGGATGTGGCAATGCAGGTGAATAGCATCATCCCTCTTTTCCAGAGGTGAGAAATGTGATGCAGATCTTCTCTTAATATTATTGAATGATTTAAGAGAAATCACTTGCCACAGGCCCACCATTAGCAGGGGACCTACAAGAGGATTTCCCCCCTTGATTGCTCATTGCAAAGGGTTTCTTCTGGAGTCCTCTGGTATCAGTTATTCCCAGCGTGAAGATGGGGTCTTTGCCTTTCCCAAGTCCCAGCATCACAGATTGCAGCGTTCAGCAGAAACCAGGAAATCGGCAGCTCAGTGCCTGAGGCTCAGTGGGGACAAACAGCTGAGAACAAACTGGATAAAGACTTCTGGATGCTGCCATCAGCAAACGTCCAAGGGGAGGCTGTTCCGGACCTCCTGAGAGTGAGTTTAGCAGCATCCTGCAGCTTCAGGCAGCTCTTCTCTAGGGAGGGCACCAGCACAGCAGTTCAATGAGAGCTCAGACAGAGGCAGTTCTGAGAGCAGCTGTGGGAAAACTGCGTTTCTGACCACCCCATATAGAGCTCTTTAATATACTTCCCTCAGCACCTCCCTTTAAGGTCAATTCTTTATAGCCCATAAAAGCTGAGGACCTTTAAAAAGCATTAAGCTCCCCTTGACTTTATCAAGAGCAGTGCGATGAGGCCAAAAGCATCCATTGTATGACAGGGTTTGAACATATACTCCCCTGATGCCTTAGGTGGTTTTGGTAGCTTTTTATTTTTACCACAGGCATCATCCAGCCCTGGCAGGGATCAGAGAAGGACAAAAAATTCCCTCAAACCAAGGGAAGGAGGGAGGATGAGTGACTTGCATGTGGCCGTATTCCCCCGCTGGGTGCACTGCTGAAAGTGCCTTCAAACCCCCCCCCCCGAGCAGGTTCCCATTAACCCTGTGAAACGTGGTCGAGGCAGGTCAGGGTGCTTCATGCGAGGGCCCAGGCACGTCTGGAGCGCACGGGGCTTGAAATAGAATCATTTATGTCAGAAAACACCTTTAAGATCATCAAGCCCGACTGCTAACACTGCCGAGTCCACCACTGAGATTCAAGAGGAGCAGGAGAATGGCAACGAGAGCTTCTTTCACACAGAGATTTTCAAGGATGAGATGAGATGAGCTTCACCTTAAGTTGCTGTGACCATGGAGGGTGACTCCAGGTTGGGTGTCCTAGACCTCAGAACAGAAGAGCCCCTCCTTTGATTTCCACAGTGGTACAAGATAAGGCTGAATCAGCACCTTTTTGAAGTCAGCAACAGCACATCCTCAAAGGGGAATTGCTTTTCTCCCCACTTTGCTTTTATACACATGTGGCTCCATTGGCCTCATGGCAGTAGTCACGGCTTTCACCTGGGTAAATGGCAAAAGCATCAGCTGTGCAATTTGTTCTCATTTATCCCCCTTTTGAAAGCTTTACAATTAATATCAAGACCCTTGCTATTGAACTTGGGCTCCAGAGTGTGAAGCCCTGTGTAGTCCTTCCTCAGGGAAAGAAACCTGCAGAGCTCCATTTCCAGGATGTAAAATCACAGAAACCCAGAGAAATAAAAGGGAAAAAACCCCCCAGTGTGACACAGCAGAACCTGGGAACACAACCTGGATCTTTGCATCCCCACAGTGTCTTATGAAGGCCTTGAAAAATACCTCCGCAAGCTTGGAAAGGGTTCAAGGGCTGGAGAACCTGCCCATGGAGAACAGCTAAAGAGGGTCCAGCTCTGCCACCAGCAAAAGGGATGGGATGGAGGAGGCTGCCCGGGGAAGGTTTCTGCACATAAAGTATCTTTCATCTCATTAAAACAAGTCGAAGCAGGAGTCCACGGTTTGGAGTAGAAATAGGACCTGTTTTTTTCCCGCAGGGGAAGATAATCAGACTGTGAAATAGCTCAGCTGAAGGCACGGTGCCCTCTGCATCGCTTGGCATAGTTAAATCAGAGCCAAGAGCCTTTCCGGAAGATGCATCCTGACTCCTCCAGAAATCACAGGCGAGATGCGTTCAATGAAGCTCTGCTGTGTGGTGCAGGAGAGGAGGTCAAAACACTTCTGGTTTCTCTTCTTGATTGACAAGACATGAATTAGGCCAGAGCTCTGCTCTCCAGATCATGCTGCTCCCCAGAGCAGCGCGCTGCTGGGATGCAGGGCTGCTTTTAGTGCGTGAGCATCACAGAGGCAGGGTATGGCATCAGCGGATGGCAGGTGATGTTTGGGACCCCCTTCCTCTGTGCTGAGAACTGGAGGCATCTGCAGAGCCGTGACATGGGCAGCTGGTGCTGCTGTGCATTGGGGAGATGGGCACATGGTTCCCTCTTTAGGTCTCAACTGAGGATGCTGATGCTCCCCCGGCAGCCAGTGAGCTCCTGCCTGACCCTGCTTCCCCCAGGATGGGTTTTGGATGATGCAGTACATTCAGAGAGGATGCCACACAACCCCATCCACTGTTTCACCTGCACAGGAAAATTAAGGGATGGTGGCCAGATGGTGGCCCTTCACACAGCCTAGTCCTCACTGCCCTTTACTGGTGATGGTGATGGTCTCCCTCCTGCCTCCACAGCCTCCTCTCTCCTGCCACCTTTCTGCAAACCCCTCACAGAGCCAAGCACTTGCTGAGGGTCCTGCTCTGCTCCTCCCTGCTGGGTTGGAACTGCATGAGCTTTAAGGTCTCTTCCAACCCAAACCACTCTGGGATTCTATGATCCTCCACAAAACCCCCTCCACTCTCTGTGGGTGAAGGACTGTGCTACGCAGTGATAAATACCCAAATTGAGCATTGCAATTGATTTACATTGGACAACAACTCCAACAAACATGAACCCCAAGGAGACTCCTTCGTGGACCTATTTCGGGATACCCATTTGTAAAACCCTTCTGTCTCCTCCCCTTTTCATCACTCCTGTACAAGATCCAGATGGATCTTAGAATAGTTAGGGTTGGGAAGGACCTGAAGATCATCTTGTCCCCTCCTGGGGCTGCTGGCTCGGCTGACACTTTGATGGTAGGTCCTTCAAGGGCCAAATAGACCCAAACTATTGATTCCTTGATGAGAAGGGGGAGAGATGCCAGGCACGAGCATCGCTGTCACAGGGTGTGTGACAGGACTCACTGCACAGTGACCAGTTCGATGCATCTGATGCTCAACGAGCAGGCAACCTGTCCTCAGAGGAAATCATTCCTGTGTGATCCTCCCAAACAGCCCATTGCACACAGACAGAATCGGTGATGGACGCAGCCGGGATACCACCGTGGCTGCCAGTGTAATAGTTTTTCCTCTCATCTCTTCTTAGGAATTGCCTCATAATCCCAGCTACAGATACTGGAGGTGAATTTCTCCCTGGGTTTTTTATCAACCCAAACAAAAGCAAAACCTGGTGTTTCCTAGAAAACTGGCCTGCTCTAGCAGGAGATGCTAACAGAGGTGGAGAGACCTGACCAAACCTGTACATCCAGCCTGCCTGTGGGCACTTAATGTCCTTTTCCTTCCCTTACAAAGTGGAAATACTCTTGGAAAATACCCCTATTTATTACGTGTTTACGCAGCATGTAGTCCAAAGTGGCTCTGGGCCACGATCAGGCAGTGCTGTGCTCCAAACAGTGAATCTAAATTAACACACTTCCTCCTATTCCATTACCAACTGCTGCAGCATCCCCGGCAGGGATGCGGGCTCAGCTCTGCTCCTTGTCCAGGGGGAAAGGCACCTCAACGCCATAACCGCTCCTGGGGACTGGCTTCCAGCCCACGGCATCTTCCTGCTCTGTCAGCTCAGCCCCTCCTGACACGTCCCTCCTCACCTTCACCACCCGTAGGAGAGCCTCTGTGGATGTGCAGAGCACACTGGTCATGAGGATGGCATGGAAAAGCCATGGATTGGCCAAGCCAGAAAGGCGACACTGGAAAAGCTGCCTTGGTGTCTACCCATGCCCTGAAATGAAAGTTTCAGGCAAGTTTCATTGATTTATCTCCTTCTCTGAAGCTCTCATCTCTTGGGCAGTGTGGTTTGGAGTCAGACAAGGCCACTTCCCATGGATTTTCACCCGCTGCCTCCGCACTGGGAATGCAAAGGACAGAGGGGATCGGAATGAAAGGCAAGCTGCATGTGTGCATCTGAAAACACGGCATGTTTGTTTGAAAGAAAACATCTTTCATTCTTCGCAGGTCCTCACCTTCCTGCTCAGCAGTGGGTTGAGGAGCAGACACCAACAGACTTCAATTCATCCACTAATGCTTTGGGGAGACCAAGTGAGAACAGGTCAGAAACCAGCAGCATGCGTGAAGAATGGTAAGAACCAGCCTCTTCCATCAGAGAGAAGAATTAGCACAGCCGCTGGAAACACAAGGAGGTGCAGAAGACAAATAGCAGGAAGGGAACTGGAAAAGACAGAGCCAATGGCAGGAGGAAAACCAGAGCCCATCCAGGTTGATATTCTGTAATGTTTGCTGCTGGTCTCTTTGTTTGCCGCACCGAATCAGTGCACGGCTGAGGTGAGGACGGGGTGATGGGTGGATGTGTGAGATGGCAGCTTTGGGGGCATCCAGCCTTGTGGTTCCATTTCTGTGAGATACTGAGTCCTTTCCCCGCTGCCCCATGAAGTCTCAGATGACCCCAAGGCCCAGTCTGCTGCTGTCTGCTGCAGTGCCCTAGGCAGGAACAGATCTGTTACAGTCTTCTCTCCATCACTTATCTTAGGCTCCCTCATCCTGGTGCAGACAGCATGTGGGTATCCTGCCTTTGTGTCCTAGTGACTTCCCGGAGCCTATGCAGGTTTGTTCAGCATTGCCCGATGGTTGCACAGCCAGCTGCATTGGCAGCATTGTGTTTTCCTTTGCTTTCTGGGACAGGGGTATCTTTCCCCCCATCAAACGTTTCAATCCAGGCTTCACAGTTGGAAATTGCTGCTTTTAAAGAGCAGAATGAGGCCTTTCCTGGCCTTTTCGGTGCCCAAATAATTCAAGGACCTGAGGAAGAGATAACCCCCCTCCCACCAGGCAAGCTGGGTGCAAGAGCGCAGAGTTTTCTGCAAGCATTACTTTCCTTCCTGGCACTGGAAAGTGCTTTTTACACTGCATATATTCTCTTAGAAAGCAAGCAAACCCCACATTAGCAGATCCTAAGGGGCTTGCAGGCTTCCCAGCAGCCCTGAACTCACACAAGGATCAATGCTTTCTGATGACAAACTCATCTTCTCCCCAAGCCAGGCAAAACTTCCAGCATATTCCTGGTTTTCTGACACTTGCAGGGAAGCCGCACTTCATACCCCCTTTTCCTACCAATAAACGGGGTCAAGGAAGATAACAACCTCCATCAGACTCAAGGGAAGATTGCCTGGTGCAGTTCTGCAGCCTGATCTCTTCTAAAATAGCACTAAATTGTGCATCCTTGCTTGGGAGAGATTTCAGCCGGAAAAAAAAATAGCTGGAAAAGGTGAAAGTCAAGTCATTTTGCAGAGTTTGCCTCTTTCATTTTAACGCTGGTACACAGCTATCAGGCCATCTGACTGGTTTATGGGGCTTTGGTGTGCTCCACGGTATTTCTGGAGGGCAGCTATTACAAGGAAAGCCAAATTTGCTCTCAGATGTTTTGCAGCCACTGGAAAGATGCAAAAAGCTTCAGACAAAAAAAACCAAACAAACCAAAAACAAAGAAAAAAGGCTAAATATAAAAAAATCATTGAAAGGAAAACCAGTAAATTCCTGAATTTCCAGCAGCAATTTCAGCTCATAGGGAGGGAAGTGCAGACAACAGCTTATGTTGCTAAGAATCCCCGTTTGCACTGTTTTGGGTTCAGCGTTTTAGCCAACTGCTAAGAACTTTAGAGTAAATCTCAGCATTTCCCAGGGCCCAGATTGCAGATTGGACCATATACCCTGAAATGTTTTTATTTAATTTGAGTCCACATTATGCTGCCTACATATGGTGACACACACATTTCATTTTATGTAGCAGATGCTGCTTTGCTATTGAGAATGTAATATACTGAGTACATTATAGTATCATTTGGTGTAGGGTAACTGCAGTGTTTTTTAACTCTGATTAGCCTTAATTTTAAACCTGATTTCCTAAGGAAATGAGGCCTGTGACATCCCGCTCATGCATGCTGGTGCATGCTGCGCATCCCTTCGCTTGTCCATCACCCTCCTATTTCTTTACAGCTTGGGGGCCAATTTCAATGCAGTAAGGGAAAAACCCAGTTTGCTTCCCCTCACACTGCACAAAATGACTTTATGTGGGAGATTAACTTCATGATACAAGTTCATGAGTCCTGGGAAACCGAGCTGACACAGCATTTTCACCTGGACCATGAGCACTGCTCAAAATTAGAGAGATAAGGGCAGTAAGGCTGGTCCTCAGCAGCCCCTGGGAAGAGGCATCACTCAGACTGAATTGTGCTACTCTACACAGGGACAAAAGCTCATCTCAGCTTTAATTACGAGCTGATTAAAGCCTATAAGTGATTCCAGCTTTGCTGACCTCCCTATTAGCTCACCCTGTGGTACCCAGTTTGATCCGCAGAGACCAGCAGTGATGGTGTCGCATCGGGGCGGTCCCAAGTCCTGGCATCGAGGGGGTGATGCTTGGCCAGAGCTCTGGGATCTGAGATCCTGCTGACTGCATCCCACCCACCTGCTCCTGTTTGCAGATGATTTCCACAGACTCAGCAGAGCTCTGTCAGGAGGCAGCGGGGTGCAGCTGTGCCTGAAACCAGTGGCACTGGGAAAGCCAGGGGATGTCTGCCTGCAGCTGATGTAGATGGAGCTCTGCTGTCCTCTGACATTTCTCTGCTAAATATCATGAGACAATGAACAGCAGAATAACTGCATGCCTGTGCCCACCATTCAGCTGGCACAAACAGAGAGGAGGAGCCACAGAGATGCTCCCAGGGCTGGAGCAGCTCTGCTCTGGAGCCAGGCTGAGCGAGCTGGGCTGGGGCAGCCTGGAGGAGAGAAGGCTCCTGAAGGGGAGACCTGAGAGCAGCTCCAGTGCCTAAAGGGGCTGCAGGAAACCTGGAGAGGGGCTTGGGACAAGGGCCTGTAGGGACAGGCCAAGGGGAATGGCTTGAACCTGCCCGAGGGGAGACTGAGCTGAGCTCTTAGGCAGAAGCTCTTCCCTGTGAGGGTGCTGAGGCGCTGGCACAGGGTGCCCAGAGAAGCTGTGGCTGCCCCATCCCTGGCAGTGCTCAAGGCCAGGTTGGACACAGGGGCTTGGAGCAAGCTGCTCCAGTGGAAGCTGTGCCAGCAAAGGAGCAGATCTGCGGAGGACAAGAGCTGGCAGTGCCACCACGCTCACCACGCAAGGACCCCACTGCCCCAGACTGCTGGGACCTCATTCCTCCCATCGGCTGTGCCCACCGCAGAGGAGGTGATGCCTGGGCTAATGCATGGCAGAGCCAACACCCTGAATCCATGATCCCTGCCACATACACTGCAGACTGCCATAAACAGCACTTAGCGATGCATAATATATGAAAATGGCTCATGCGGAGCTTTTAAATACAGCATATTTTTTTTTCTCTTAATACTATTACAACATTCGTCTGCAGCTATGGAAGCAGTGTCATAAATATTTAAAATGAAGTTTATAAGACCCAATCTGTGCAGACTGAATCATGATGGCCAACAACCCCTCTGACCTTTAGATTTAGGGTACAGTGTGCATAAGCCAGCACCACAGGCCAGCTTGAGCTGGGGGTGCTCAGGCAAACTGGGGCCCTGGTGCCTTCATTCAGATTGCTCCAGCAGACCCACTGCAGTTGAATGCTTCAGTCGGAGCCCATCAGGGATTTTCAGACCCTCTGCCCATGCTTCCCAGCTGGTATTTCCTTTTGTTCCGTTTCCTGAGGTTTCTGACTCACACTCAGTGTTTTCACATTGGAGCCCCACATTCCTTCTGCTCATTCAGCTCTTCAACCCCCAGCTTTCCTCCTCAAAACCCTGCCCAGGACGGAGCTGAACCCACCCTAGAGAAGGATGTAAAGCAGGAGCTTGGTACCTGTGCTGGGAGAGGATGCTGAAGCTGGGAGGACAAAGGCAGGAGCCAGGACTGGACCTCCCACTGGGTCCATCTCAGAGGCACAGCAGAGGGGATGCACAGCATCCATGCATTTGCGGGGTCTGGGTGTTCTAGAGTAAGGCAGGAGCCTCTCAAGAGCTCACAGGCCCTTCAGATCTATTTGTAGGCAGGCGTCTGAAACACTCTGATCTATTTGCATATTTAAAAATAAGAGAGAGGCGAGAAGATAAAAGGGAAGAGTCTGCGCATGGCAAGCACTGACCTGCAGAACCCAGCGCTCGCAGGGAGCACCCAGTGAAAGGAAGGTGGCACCCAATGAAATCCAACTCAAGCTGCTGGAAAAGGCAAACCCCATGAATTTTTAAATCTATTTTTGTTTGTTCTTGGCCTGCTCCTGCCCTTTTCTTGTTTTTCCTGATTTTTTTGTTGTTGTTCTTCCCACCGGAGCACCCGGCTTGTGCTGCCTCACAAGCAGGGCTGGGGATGCAGGTTTCCGGCTGTTCCTGCTCTAGCTGGACCATGTGCGTCAGGCCCCGTGTCTTAAATAACCCAGCACGGATGAGCAAGGCTCAAGGGCTGTTTAAAGCTTAACGGGCTTGGTAACAAGTGCTTGTGGCTCAGTTTGGACAGCCACATGCAGGACTCATTTGTAGCATGATGCCAGATGAGCACCACTCAGGTGCCACTTCCAGGAGAGGTGCCACAGAGGATGCTCGCAGCCAAGCTCTTGTGTGTGCTGCCACATTTCCAAATTGCCAAGTGCAGTTTTCCCATCCACCAGTGACCAGTGATAGTCAAGGGCAAATGTGCTTCTATTGCTCTTCTAGTGATGGGTTTCCCATGATTCACGTCTACTTCTGCCGGGCTTCCTATTCCTCCGCCATGGGGCTGGATTAATTGTGCTGCTAACGAGTGTGTACCAGGTGTGTGTTACAAATTATCCATGGGAGCTGGACGTGGCTTCTCTGGCTGCCAGATTTGTTAGCTGGAGCTGATCCTGCTGCTACATTAGCTGGAAAATAAACAGAACCACAGCCAAGCTGGCTGCGAGCCCATTCCAGGAACCTGCTGGAAAAGGCGGAAGGGCCAATACTGCAATTAATAGGTCCACAGGGGTGTTTTGCGAAGTGCTTCAGTGTCTTCGCTTTGCTCTACCCCTTTGCAATGCCTTCAGTGCTTCCTTTCAGACTGAGCCAAAAGCTGCTGCAGATAATCCCTGCGCTTCCCAGCTTGCTCCCCACGGAGACCCACCAGTATCCTGCCTTTCTCCTCCAGGACTGCTGACAGCTTGGAGAGGGGTGCAGGGACAGCTGCCTCCACTCTTTCCATCTTGGTTCCTTGTAACGATACTGGATCAGAGAAGCCTTTTGCCACCCTGAGCTCCAACTGTGTCCCCCTTCATAGACAACCAGGCAGCAGCTATAGGTGCTCCTGGGCAGCCAGGGCTTGAGTAACCAGGGAGCTTTAACTTGGGTCTTCCTCAATCCAACCCATTCCGTGCAAGTCCAAGGTAACATCCTCAAAACCTCTCTCCTCCTCTCAAAGCCGGATGGTGCCAGAGCTCCTGGGGGTGGAGCTGGCACCGAGGCAAGGCCTTGCTTCCCCTGCTTTCCCCAGGAAACCCTCCCGCCTGCCAAATGATCCATTGATGCTTCCTGCAGCCCAGGGAGCCAGGAAGAGAGCCTGTAATCATCCTTCTGTGTGTAAATAGTGCGGAGCCGTTCAGGTGGGCAGAGCTGTGCGGGTCGCGGGAGGTCTTAGAGGGTGTAAGGAGGATTAAGCAGGGAGAGCGGCTGTAGGATGTACAGAACCGTGTGCTGGCTTCCATGGGTTGAAACTGCTGGGGTCCAGCTCTCATCTCGGGTGAAAAAGGCAAAGAAAAGATGTGAATAGGTGGAACCAGAACTATTCATGTCTCTAAAGGATCCGTCCTTCTCACGGTTGTTTTGGGATCCTCTTTAATAAACTTCGCAGATGAAAACATTCCCTCAGAGCCACCCGAGCGGGTACCCTGGGGAACCTTTGGCACATGAGGATTCGGGAACGGTCTCGCTGCTTTGTTCCCTCCTGTGTTCAGCAATCTTGTCTCCTACTCCAGTGGTGTTTGCAGGCTTCCTTGCATCGTATCACTGTCTCTGAGCCCGATGGTCTCCACGCAGGAAGGGAGATCCGGGAATTGCACCGCTCCCTGGAGATTCCTCCATCCCCTCCCGCTGACCCCAGCCTTGTGCCTTCTGTCCTCCAGCTCCCTGGCTTCCAGCCCCTGCCTGGGAAAGGGCAAGGAGCTGATGGAGTTAAGCCATTTGCAGGAAGGGGGAAGGTCACACACCTCATCAAAGCAAACCTTTGTGGGTATTTAACTGGCAGCTGCTTGTGGGCACTCAGCACATTAGCAGAGATGCTGCCATTTATTGTGCAATCATTTTACACCCTCTCCTTTGCTTCCCCTCACTCCACAATAACCAAAATGGAGCAATAAATATCCAGCCTGTGGGGGACAAATGATCCCAGAGCCTGACCTGCTCACTGCTGGAGCAGAAGGGTTTGGAGGGGTGAATGGCACAGGGACACCCCAGACCTCTGCTGTGACCCAAGGGGGGACCTGGAGGGAAAGGGAGCATTCAGAGCAATCCCAGCCAAGCTCCTGATGAACCCTCTCCAGTTTGAAACTGGTCCTGCTTCCCTTCTGTATCCTCAGGGAGAAGAAAGAGCCAGATCCATGGGGGGAGCTGAACTGCTGTCTCTGCTGCCTCAAAGGGACTCCAATAGCCGTGGTTTTAAAAATTAAATGCTTGCATCCAGTTGTGTTTGCACTGTGAAACGTCCTTATCCAATGCAATCACTTCAAATCACTGCTCTTCATGTCCTCCGGGGCATCTGCCGCGAACAGAGGGCCCAGGTCAAATATAAACCTTCTGGCTTATTTGGGAACGTGCGTGTCTGTTACCATTGCATTAATGAACCATGTAAATCATAGCCAGTTGTTAAATAATGGAGAAGAGAAGGAGGGGAAGGCAGGAGGGATTTTAAACCCTTTGTACAGGGAGCTTTGCAGTTACACGAAAATCTGTGTCAGTGCTGCAACTTGCCAGCTTGCAGGACATAAGTTTCCCATCCAAATATTGCTTCTTCAGAGGCTCTTGCTGCTCCCAAGAGACTGTGGATACTCATAAAGCCCGACTCCAGCACGCCTTTAGAGGCGGTTACAGAAGGCTAATATGAATGTGAAGATTTTTAGTTATAAAAAAAAAAGAGGAAGAAAAAGGTAGAGAGAGGATGCTCGGCTTCTGCGTGCAGCTTCCCTGCAGTGCGGGGAGGCAGGGATCAGACTCTCCCGTCTGTCACCGACTCCCAAATACACAGCGATGCTTCTTGGCTTGTCCATCACCCTTCAGCCTGCACATGATAAAAGCCCGGTCCTGAGAGAGGTGTCTCAGTTCCACACAATGCACTGGTATGACTTTAATATTAAAGTGAAGGGGGGGAGCTGGGTAACCGGACATATTGCTTGGCTGGGACTGTGTTTTTCTCTGGCTGTCTCTCTTTCCTCTCCATCTGTCCCAAGAGCCAGCATCCTCCCATTTCACAGCCCATAACAGCCCTGCCATGCAGGCAGGGGGCTGGGTTTGCCATTTCAGCCCTGCTTGGCTGGATAAACCCTTCCCACCCCAGGCATTGTGGCTGACTGCTCATGGGCACCAGTGCAGGGGCCACACCAGAGCAGACATGTTATTTAACTAATACATATGCACCAGTGTGAAACAGCTACTGTAAGGGCAGTGAAGGGAGGGTTTCATTACTCTGCTTTTCACTGCTGCTCATGTCACCTGGAACAAGATAAATTTCCTACCCATTTCATCAGAGACTTGATTCCCACTTGATTCCTCTGGAGGCTTGGCACTTACTGTCCAGTAGAACTCTTTATTTGCTGTAGATAGGTTGAAATCCTCTCAACGTTCCTTTCCTGAAATTACAAAGCAGGATGGTACGCGGCAGAATTGTTACTGCAGTTACCCATTTTCCCAAGTCATCTTTGCTAAGCTCATCGTGGTGTCCCTGCCTGCACTTTGGCTTGGGTTACTACTGGAAATGGTGTTTCAGGAGCTTTGTGTTTGGTCATCAGGTGATAAAGCAAGAGAGAAAAAATAAATAGCTCATAATGGTCCTCACCTATTGTAAACTCGAAAGGGCTCTTTCTAAAACTGGCTTTAAACACTTCAGGTTTTAAATGCTGTCAACTAAAAAGGAAGCATTTGCTCCTTTTGCAGTCATGTAGATGACCATCAGCTGTGTCCTTCCTGCAGCACCCAACATCCACGCTCCCTTCCAGGCTGTGGGTGTCGTCATGGCCGGTCAATGGAGCAGGAATCTGCATTAGACCCTCAGGTACGGATACATCAAGCAGGGAGACAGTTTGGTTCTGGGATCTGGGTTTGCTGAACCGAAATACACTTGAAAAGCTTTGGAGAGCTGGTATCTGAAAGCTGTGGGTTGGGCTGACTGGTGACAAAAGGGACTTGGAGTCACAGTGAATCATCCCAAAGCACTGCATGTGAGTGAGCCGGTAACGTTGCACCCACCAGAGACGAACGTCATCTGCGCACTGACAGACGCATCCTGCACCATCCCATTCAAAACAACCTGCTAAACACATAGAGAAAAATACATTCATCTCATCCAGTGACACTGGGACAGTATTTTCCCTTCTGTCCTTATTGTCAGCATCAGACTGCTTAGATCATTTACCAGCGCTATGGAGATGTGTTTACTTACACTGGCTTGCACTAGGTCAAGTCTGGAATCAGTCATCCACGAGGTAAAGTGTGACAATATTTCATGCCCAAGTAATCTGCCTTGTGAAAGAAATGAAGCTTACATGGTGCTTGGGCTCATCTGATCTTTATTTCCGAAAGAGACATATCTCCAGTGCTCATCATCATTATTAACGCAAATGTTCAGAGCTGCCTGCACCGGGAGGCTGTGAGGGAACATCCACTACAGCAGCAGCAGCCGCCCCAGTGAACTCAATTTGCCCTGCTCTAATAGCAGAGCAGGTCCTGATTACCCCACAGGGAAGCTGACGGATTGGGGTGCCTGGGGGTTACCTGCCTTGTTTCCCATTTCAGCTCCACTGGCTGTGATTGCCCTTGTGGTCCCTACACCAGGGCAGGGGAGAGCATCTCTGCACTGTGGGTGCAGCATCTGCAAACCCCTCTTTGGGGGGACCAAAGAGACCCAGCAGCAGAGCAATGATAAAATTGAGCTTACTGGTCCATGATGGAGATATTGGCTGTCCGTCAGGGTTCAGGCAGTTATAGCTGCATCGGGGAGGGCTTCAAAGCAGTGTGTCCTTTCACAAGCCTTTCCAGTCAACTGCATACAAGATGACCCTCCAGTCTGTGGCCATGCCAGGATTATGCAGCACGTGTTGGTGATGAGGTGGGAAAGCAGGTAGAGGCATGGCCAAGGTGCGGTGACAAAGTGGTTTTACCATTTTGCCCCTTGATCAGCTTGAGCTCTGGTTTCCTACAACAAGCACACAGGCCTGGTCTCAACCCTAATGGAGCATGGTGGCACGTGGGATGGGACTCGACTTACCCTCATTGCCTTCGGCACCAAGGATCCTAGTGCAGAGCTCCCATTTGTTTCACTTGGCTTCCCGCTGACACACTGTACCTTGCTGCACAGAACCGACCCATTTCCATCTCTGCCAGGCCCACAGTGCTGCTGCAAGTTCTACTTCCCATTCTGGGGCTGACAAATGCAAATGTATGTATTCATACATAATCGCTTCTTTTGCTGAGGTGTCTTTAAGCCAAGCTGCAATGAGACAGATACGCATTTTATTTAGTTAATAAGGAGATGCCACCAGTGCCCCAAGCTGCACATTTTGCTGCAGGAGTCAGGTATTTACGTGCTGGAATAACGACCCATCAGCTGAGCTGCTGCAGAGTGACGGGGACATTCTGCATTTGATGGCTTTTTGTGCAAACAGTCTCCAGTCAATAAGCACAGATTTTCTCAGGAGGAGAAGACCTATTTGCAAGTGATATTTTCAGGGAAAAAGAGAGCTCTGAGCTGGAACGGAGCAGGACAACAGCACAGGGTGAGATTTGCTGTGATGGAAACTCTCTGGGACCGGGAGCTGGAGAAACGTAATAACAACAGAAATCTCTATTTTCTCTGCTGAGATTAGTGGCTTCAAAGCTCCATTACCCTGCCCTTTGCCTTGCATTTGTTAGCTTTGGGTTGGGGCTTTCTGCAGTGGTTGATGCCTAACGCCAAATACCCGGTAGGCAGCATCCTGCACTCTGGGGCGTGTTGGTGGCACAGTAACACCACCCCAAGGGGGTCACAGCTCCCTGCACACAGAGTCCAGGCCCTACCTGCGGACACAAACA
Source organism: Lathamus discolor (assembly GCF_037157495.1). Lineage (NCBI taxonomy): Eukaryota > Metazoa > Chordata > Aves > Psittaciformes > Psittacidae > Lathamus > Lathamus discolor. The sequence continues at coordinate 950,174 of NC_088898.1, read as the reverse complement.
GAAGAGCTGGAGAAGACCTGAAATTTCCGCTCCTTGAGTGATTCCACGCTTGCAATGGAGCAAGAGGGCCACGAGGATGATCAGGGACTGGAGCACCTCCCGTATGAAGACAGGCTGAGGAAGTTGGGGCTGTTCAGCCTGGAGAAGAGAAGCCTGCGTGGGGACCTCAGAGCAGCCTTCCAGTACCTGAAGGGGGGCTACAGGGATGCTGGGGAGGGACTCTTCGTCAGGGACTGTAGTGACAGGACAAGGGGTAACGGGTTCAAACTGAAACAGGGGACGTTTAGATTGGATCTAAGGAGGAAATTCTTTCCTGTTAGGGTGGTGAGGCACTGGAATGGGTTGCCCAGGGAGGTTGTGAGTGCTCCATCCCTGGCAGTGTTCAAGGCCAGGTTGGATGAAGCCTTGGGTGGGATGGTTTAGTGTGAGGTGTCCCTGCCCATGGCAGGGGGGTTGGGACTGGATGATCTTGAGATCCTTTCCAACCCTAACTATTCTATGATTCTGTTCTAAGAGAAAGGTAGCTGCGAGCCAAGCTGCAGCGTGGTGCAGGGGTTAATAAACCCAGCAGCAATAAAGCGTTTAGAAATGCTTGATAAGAAACTATTCCTTGCTCCCAGGCTTGCAGCTTCCCTTATTTTTCTCTTTCTTTGAAAGATTTGAAAGCAGTCAGGATTTTAAATACATCCACATAATGCAGCTTCAGACAGCAAACAGGATTAAACCCCAGCTCCAGAAAAGGAAAGGAAGTCAGATCACTTGTCAAAATTTAATTTGCCTTTGGATGCCATTACTTTCTACATTAAAAAGCTTTGGGGATTAGGAGATAAAGGAGCTAAATCCAATCCGGAGACAGGCTCAGAGGAAAATGTCAGCCCGGCAGTAATCCAGGCTTGTTTCTCTAATAGGATCTTCCCCGAGTCAAAGAAAGTGAGAATAATTATTTAATTCCATTCTGAAGCCTGGCTTCCTTATGGCCCAGCTCAGCATCACCGGTTCAGTGCTAGATCAACTGCAGGCACAGACCTCGCAGCTCCCACCGGCCCCAGGGCAGTTGGCTTTACCCTGCAAAGCAGGCCCCACAGGTCTATGTGTCGTTCATGGATGGATGGAACAGCGACTGAAGAGTGCCCAGCCACGGAGCAGGGAATGGTCTGTCTGGACCCAAGCGGGTCACTGGGGGGCGATTGTTCACCCCGACCCACGGCCAACAGGAAAAGCCATCTCTCAGGTATTGTTTTAACAGTCATAAATACACACACATTATGCGGAAGCACGAATGTGCTGTTGTACGTCCTTGTGCCATAACCACCGCAACAGCCCAACGCTTTCCATCTTCCGAAGACCCAGAGGAAAGGAGCCTTTCCTAGCACATTCCCCTTCATCTTTTGAAGCACAGCCACCGAGCCAAAATTACAGCCTGCCCCAAATATCCCAGCACCTCAAAGACTGTAACCATGGTTGCACAGCTATCTGCAGGCATGGTAATCCACACAGACACGCATGTATTGACTCAGAGGATGATTTAATTCTTCAGCGTGGTACAAAAGGCACGAGAAGCCCTGCGCTACCCGACACACTGATGGATTCACGCCAAGGTTTCCTTTAACCCAAGCACTGGACAAAGCTCTTTGGCTACCACCGGGGATGGAACTGAGTGATCAATAAACATCAAAGCGTGCTAGGGCTTAGTGAGGAACCGTACACGTGCTCTGCTTGCCAAAGCCAGGGAGATCAGAAGGTGGGCTCTGCTCAGTCTTGCTTAATGCAGGCCCAGGTGATCCCAGGAGTTCGCAGATGGGCAAGAAGCAGGCACCAGATATAAGTGTTATTTTTAATAGGAGAAGGAGAGCAGGCATCTCCAGGGAGCAGAGAGATCATGCTCTGGGTTCAGCTGAATGCAGGTGTCAAACCATGGGTCAAGAATTATTTATCCAGAGACACTCTTCAGCTCTAAAGAGAATCCCAAAATAGTCTTGGAAAGAAGCCCTTGGAATAGGGCTCTTCTATCAGGTAGGGAAATTAAAGGCTCTACTAGACCCCAGTGACTTTGGGGCTGGACAATGCACGCCCTGATGTAGCCAGGGCAGCTCTGATACAGAAGGCAAGTAACTGTCTAACAGGACGAAGAAAACTGCTTTAAATCCTCCTCTGTGCTTGCTAAATACTTTTTGCCCATTGTCCAGGCATTGTTCCAGCAGGGGAGTGCTGGGAAGACCCCCAACACCTCCCTTCCAAAGTTAAGGACCTGCCTCTACCCTTCAGATCTTAAACGTCACATACGTGAAAAGGACAGCGAGGCCGTTGCCACCAACCTGTGTCCTGCCCAGAGCTGCTGCAGGGGCCATATTCTGCCCCTGCACCCTCCTGCAGCCCAAAGCACGCCCATGAGCAGTGCAGATGCCCTGGAAGGACCGTGCTTGGAGAGAGGCACCACTCACTGCATTCGTTTCTCCTTTTGCAGCATTTGAGATGTTGGATCCGGGGGGGATGTTAATTTATACAAATGACAAAGGGCAGCTAAGGGGAAAAACGGCAGCAAAGCCCAGCCAAGTGGATGTGCTGGAAGGGTTTCTGGAGCTGCCAATGGGGTTTAATGACAGAGAAAACCATTGGGTGACACGGTCCTACCAGGATGCCACCGCCAGTGCCTGTGCCAGCCTTGCCCCTCCTGCTTTGGCTCAGGGAAGTGGCTCTTCTGCCTGATGCATTGCTCTTTTTAATTAAGCTAGCTGGAGGGAAAGGTAACGTTTTCCTTCAGTAATTCATCCCCCTGGCTCCCCCGGTTTGTCATTTTAATTACAGCCAGCCCCAGCCCCCATTTGGATGTTTGTGGAGATTAGCATTAAATCAGGCTCAGGCCTTGAGGCCCCGCTTTTGCTTTTTCTTGGGTTTTTACAGCAAAACCCAACAGGGGCTGAATGTGTGAAAAGGACAATGCAGCCACCAAGGCAGAGACTCAGTGAGGGAAGGTTTCAGCCCAGTTCACTGAGTTCCCATCAGCGGGACAGTCAGTCAGGTCTGGGACTCCAATGGCCAGCGTACAGAGAACCAGCTCCAGGGGAATGCGACCACCACCATCTCCTGTGAGCCGGCTCCAGCCATCCCTCCCTCCCATCCTGATAACTGGAATGCCCATCCCAATGGTTGGAATTTTCCCTAATGCTTATGCTGCACCTTCCTTTCTTCAAGGATAAATAATCTGCCCAGAGCTGCTTTGATCACTGGCAGTGTTTCAGTTAGGAGCTATAAGGTATTCAGTGTTTTTCTTAAACCCACAGCTTCAAGGTTAGTAGTTACCTGGGAATCACACATTTTACTTTAAAACAAGCTTTTCTTGCTTGCCTTTAGAGTGCCAGAGCAAAGCTGGAAGAACATTGATCCATGCACCAGCTAATGGCTCTGAAACAAAGGCAGCAGGGAAAGAGAAAGGAACCCGAGGAGAATTCCCTAAACCCGATGTTCCCACACGATTGCAAGGTTTCCCTGTGTCCAGTTCAGAGCACTCCAGTGCTCCATGTTTCTGGCAACCAGGGCACAGCTTCATCGTTGCCATAGCTGGAATTTCACCCCCAGGAGCTTCTCAGCAGGGAGCGAATGCTGGAGGTGCACAGGACCTGACCCAGCCTCTGCTGCCTCCTGAGCATCAGCACCCAGCACACCCCTCGAACCAAACACCAGGTCTGATGCCCATCACATGTACACATGTGCATGAATGTGAAGCCCCCCAAAGACAGCAGGTACCTTCTCTTGGCATCAGACTCCTCTGCAGCACAGGAGGATGCTCGGCACTTCGCGGCAGCACGGATGTGAGCACGCTGGCAAAGGGGAAGAAAAAGGGAGGCAGGACTGCCAGGTCCAACTATCCGAGAAACAGCAGATGGAAGGAACAGGAGGAAGTGTGGCAGAAGGAGTCAAGATGGTGATTTTGCACAGGGGGAACTGTTCTTTCCGAAAGCAAAGGCAAAAATAACCCCAGAACTAATCCTGTCAACAAGTCCCTGCGATGACGGAGACCACGAACCCTCGCAGGGACACCTGGAATTGCCCCAGGTTTTCACTAGCTCTGAGCTGCAGTTACACTGCCCTGCTGAGAGCATTCACTGAAGATGAAGTTAGGAAAACCAGGGGCTGTGCAGGCAAAAGCAGGGTTTGTGTTTCGGTTTCTCATCCCATACACAGAATAGGGAGGAGAGTGGCTTCAGTGGTCAGCCCCTTGTCCCTGCCCTGAGCCTCCCCTGCAGCTCTGAACACCTTCAGCAGGAGGGCACCCATGCACTGGATGCCCACCTCACCCTGACCCCTAGGATATGAGACCGCGTGTACAAAGAGACGAACTGAAGCCTGAATACGGAAACCTCAGAGAAAGAGCAGCCACGTCTAAATGCCAGGCAAAGAATGGCAATATTGCAGCAACACCCATAGCCTCTAAAGGGAAGGACCAAAATGCTTGCACTCACCTGGAAGCACAGGAAGACCTAAACCCTTCTGCTTCCAGGCCCTCCCCTTATACAGCCCCCGTGCTAATGACTAAGAATCATTAAGGGCTCATCACACCTGACCGATGCAGGAGCTTTCTGCAATGGGAGGTGGTTTAACCCTGTCCCTCCCACCCAGGATGCTTGTGAGACCTCTCTGGGCATCCTGTGCACCTTGGGGTGCTACCCATGGGCATCAAACCGTACCCAGACACTGGGAAGGCTGGGGCTGATGCGGGTCCTGCCCCATGTGTCAGTGTCACACCTGGCACCTCCGGCCATGAATCTGAATGATGAAATAGTTTTTACAACAAGCCATGTTTCTGCCTGAGCCCTTCGGCTCCATCACGCCCAGCTTCCCACAAGCAACGACTGGGCAGGGAACAGGAGCCTGCAAAGCCGGGGAAGCACCATGTCCCATTTCCAAGAGCATCCAGCCCCAGGATCAGAGCATTGCCGAGCAAACTGCTCCGCTGCAGCTGAGGGAGGGGCAGACACAGCCCCCAGAGCTGTGATGGGGCTGCGAATGCTGTGCGCTTGCACTGAGGAGCTCCCTGAACTGACCTACCTGGAGTTTAGGGGCGAAAGGAGGCTTCATGCCCATCGGCACCGCTTGATGTGAGTGCTACAGAAATGCTGAAGAATAAATCAAACGCATCCAAGTCCCTTTAGAAAGAGGAATCGATCTCGTTTGCACATCTCACCTGCAACTCACTGAGTGCTGATGCTGGGGGAAAGTTCCCCCAGTTTCCCTTTCTTCTCAGCGTGTGTCCCCGCAGGCATCCTCTTGCTTCAGCTCTCCTGACCAGCCATATGCCAGCACCACGCTGGGAGGATGGAGCAGGATCAGACCCAGCGGAGAGGATGGGCACAAGCACACACGTTCCTGTGCTCCCGATGTGCCACATTGTGCACAACCTCACCTACTGCTGCTCCCTCCTTGCTGCCTCCCCAGCATCCAAGGGCTCACAAACTCTCCCATCCCACCCAATCTAGCCAAGGGCTCAAAGGATTCCAATGGGTGAAGAGGATTCAGCAATAGCAAATTACTGCTACGTGTGGATATTCTTGACAAGAACATAGCAGGAATCAGCAATCTGGTTAAATTAGCTTTCATTACTGGGTATTTCAGCATCGTTCACCACATTAGCAGTGAAAGCTGAACCCTGCATCAAGGCGCTGTAAAAACAAGTTCCGCAGACTCCAGTCTGCCAGCACTCAGCGTGGTTATTGCAAAGGAATCAGATTTGCCTTACAAAGGCCACCAAGGAAAGCTTTCTGTGCGAGGCTCTCCTAGTGCTAAAACCAGTTATAAACCCAAGTTGACTGGAAGCCTGAAATATTAATGGATGAGCCTCCTTCTGCTGGCCACGTGGAAGTAATTGCTATGGAGTAAGACTGAGAGAAGATCCATTTATATCTTTCCTGGAGTATTTTTCCCCAAAGGAAATTAGCACCTCTCTCCTACATAGGCACTGTATGGTTTCTAGGCTGTTTTTGTATGCTTGACACACTTCTTTTCCCTCCGTCTCTCATCCTAAAATGAACACACCTGCTGGAATGAGGGGGAAATACTAAAGAATGGGAAGAAACATAAATAGTAAGGTTTTGTCACACTTACTAGAGAATGCTGGGCTGAAAGGGCTACTGCGGCTCCCCATGGAGAAAGCTGTAGGTGTTAACACACACACCTTCCACTAAACCAGGTTGCTCCAAGCCCCATCCAGCCTGCCCTTTGTTATATTTACAGGCAATGAATAAAAAATGATGATGTAGCATCAGTTTTATGGGCTTGGTTCCCTGGTACGGAGTAGGAGGGAGCCTGCAAAGTCCAGTGCTCACCATGAGCCATCCATCCTCGGCTGCTGTACGTAATAGTCTGTTCCTAATGAAGCCTGAACTGAAGCCAGTGGAGTTGTACGAATGCAAGGTGGGGGGGGGGGGGGGGGAATAAACCAAGCCTTGTGCTTTAAGTCTGCATTAAATCTTGTCTGCTGAATAGGTATTAAATATTACAGATCATTCTGTACCTGTGGGTGATGAGAGGCAGCAATGCTGAATGCAGCACCTGCTGTATTTCATGGTTAGGCCTCGCACACTGGGTATCCGAGAGAAATGTATTGGAAAATATAGCCCCGCACATGTTGTTAAACATGATCTATGTTGTACCAAAGTCTTCAGTGGTTCAGCACAGTCTGCTGAACTGCTGTAATGAGGAGGAGGAGGAGGATCCTTTATACAAAACCAGTAGTTTATGAATGTGGACTTCATAACACTAAACTTGGCTGCTACATACCAGAATAGATCTGGCAGCTCTAAGAGTGATTTGGGAAGAGCAAATCCCTTAGCGCATTGCCTTCGAAACTGAACTAAATAAATCCCCAAGGAATAGCTCAGTCTGTGGTCCCTCCTTCCATCAAGCTCTTTGCTCTTGGCATCTTTTCATCTGCAGTTACATTACAGTGGTGCTACAGGAGGCCCTGTCTCATTTTCAAGTGTACCAGCTTTCTAATGGAGATGCTCCAGTTTAAACCTTTTGGAACACCAATAGAAAGAAAGATGCAATGTTGTCAGAGATATGAGAGGAGAAAGAGTATTTTCTTGGGCTGCTCAGCGATTCCCATACGTGCACACTCACAGCTGGTAGTTTCCAGATCTCTCTCTGCCCACCCAATGATGGGGGACATTCACAGTGGGTTCAAGGGGTTAGTCAGAACTTCCGACTGGAAATCTTTTTTCCTGATGTTCCTGCTCCGAGAATGGAGCTAAAGGTGATAGTAAATGCCTCCTGTCCATGTGAAACTGGGGGTGATCTCTACCAGCAGAGCTTAACAGAGGAGGATTTGACTGGAAGCAAAACTTAGACTGGCCCAGGTTGCTCCCAGGGCTTGACCAAACACAGCTGACACCATTAAGAGCTTTGCCAGTGACTTTATCAAGCACTTGATTTGACTCCCAGCTGATGCAGTAAGAGCTGCCCTTGCTCCTTTTAATTACTGACCCTACCTTGGCAGCTCCTCACACCTGAGGGGTCCCCAGTGCTCTTGGGAGGGGATTCCCATGCTGGCACCCAGGAGCTGAGCAGGACACAGGTGCCACAGGGCACAGGCACTACATTGAGGTCTGTCATTCCATCACTTTCAGGAGGAGCAGCTCCACAGGCACAAGAGCCCCAGGTTTGTTCTGCCCCATTTGCTCCTCAGGTGAAGAGCAGCACAATGCATAACCCTCTGTGACAAAGAGATTTTCCCCAGGAATCCCATAAAGGACTTGGAAAGGACATTTATGGCTTCATAAAGCACTTTGCTAACGACCTGCTTTACCACTGCTAAATCAACTGAAATCATTTAGCGCTGTCCTCTTGTAGCTTCCCACATTTGGTCTACAGGGGGAAAGGGAAAAAAAAGAGAGTGCTGACATTTGCAAAATACATCTCAAGCCATATTAGATGGTGTTAATTAAAATGACTTGCTGGGTAATGAGCTACAGGAAGAAAGAAATCAATCTGAGCCATAGCAATGAAGCAGGTCTCCTACTCTGCGCCGGCATGGGCAGCACCAAAGGCTGGTCATGGAGCCCCTGGCTCACCCCAGCCTCCATCACAGCATGTGCTTCCAGACCTGGCCTTGGTGATACAACCAGAGGAGTCAAAGGGTGCTCCAAGAGCAAAGAAACAAAAGCAATAAAAGGGGGGGGGGAAAGCAAAGCAACGTGAGCGAAATACACGATTTCATCCCCCAAAAGGTGCCTCTCGGGTGGTTGGACTGGAGCACAGATTAACAGGAAGGTGAACGTTTCAGAACAGCGTTGCAGGCACCCTGTGTATTTGAAAACCGAATCACAGAGTGAATGTAACCCCATCTCCGAAGCAGCCCATCGCAGGGCTCTATCGTACAGTGAAGCTCGGCTCTCTTCTCACTCAGCATTGTGCAGCTCCAAAATTCCTGTAAACATCTGCCTCGGTTTAAGTGCTTCCTTAACACCAGGGCTTTACTGAGCAGGAGCCTATTTCCGAAAATGCAGTACAAGGCCTCTGCCTTCCGAAGCTCTTATTGTCAGAACAAAATGGGCAAAACTTGCTGGTGAAAGGAGCCTGGCTGCCAGCGCCGGAGAAAAGTGGCCTTTATTCCTCTTCCAAACAGGTACAACCAGGCAAGCAGCGATAAAAGCTCTCTGCTTTTCCCAGCCCAGCCCTGGAGGACAATAAGCAGAGAGAGAGGAAGTTCAGTCTCCCAGGCCTGCCACCAAACCCATTCAGCACATCATAAATAACAGTAATGGTCCTTTTCCATTGATTCCCTCTCGAGGCTGTCATCAGTGATACCAACCCAGGCAAGCGCAGCAGGGCTCGGGCAGAGCTGGGCTGGGCCTCCCCCCAGCCACGGGTTTCAGTTGATTCTCTCTCGATCTGTGTTTGCCACTGGAGCAATGCTGCAGGACCAGCAGCTCGTTTCCAGACCTATTCACTAGACCATTACACGTCCAGAGAGGTGGTGGATGCCCCATCCCTGGAGATGCGCCAGGCCAGGCTGGATGTGGTCCTTAGCAACCTGTGATAGTTGAATATGCCCCTGCTCATTGCAGGGGGTTGGACTAGATGAGTTTTTCCCCCCCAAACGATTCTATGATATGTCACACGCTAGGTCCAAAACTTCACGTCACCATTTTACCTGTGTTTCTAACAGAAGCAGGGAAAGAACTAAAGCAGAACCGGAAGATGCAGGTTTTTCCTCTCCCCAGCTCTCATCACCCCCCGTGTATTCAGGCACACCGCAGAGCTAACACACCTCTCAGACTCTCAAATAACTTACCACTGCACGAGTATCCAGAGCCTCCCGATCTCCTCCCCCTGTTCTATCCTCCCCAGCTGTGTTTCTCGCAAGCACAATGGGAGCCGGGGCAGAGCTGACCAGAATCAGCAGGAGGCTAAATAGGGAGAGGGAAGAGCATCTTCTGTTCCCAGTGCCCATGGGAGAGAGCTCTCCTCCCATCTTACCCTCACTCCCATTATTCTGCCATTAACAATGGACACAGCTGTGATGACTATGGAGGAGGAGAAGCCCTGGATGGGGCTTGATAAGAAACCCTTTCTGCTGCTCACACACACACAGAGCAAAGGAGAGGAAAAGATTCCTACCCATCACCAGCAGCAAAGCCGGCACTGCTAAGGCGAGCTGGCAGTTTGGCTGTCAGTCTTCAGGCTGCTCACCACTGCTGTCTGGTGTCACAGCACAGCGCCTTTCCCTCCCAATGTAGACCCACATAATTGATAAGCGCTGTCAGGAAAGGTTTGAATGAAGGCAATGGCACCAACATGCCTTAAGCAGAGGCTTTTATTTATTCCAGCAAAGCCCCTGATGCGCAACCCTGTGAATCTGAAGGATGGGCACATATGCACCTCAGATTTAACTTCTTAACCAACGCATTGGGAGCGAGAATGGGAGCTGGGGCAGTGCTCTAGCAAGTCTGCTGCTGGTGATGTACTGAAGGCAGCTCTGAAATGCCATTGCCGCGCTACAGCTCCTGGGAGGACAGGGCAGATCAGCGCTCCAGATTGAAGGCAATGTAAAAACCGGATCATGCAAGAGCACATGTAGGGGGTTGTTATGAAAACCCCTCCGCCTCCCTGCTGACAGCGACAAATATCCTCAGCTTTCCCTGGTGAGCAATAGGAGTGCCAGCCTTCGCTCCAGGGAAGGCAGCGCAGGACAGCGGGTGGGGAGTGAGGTGGATGGGAGCTGTGCAAAGCAAGGAGGATCCAGCCAAGGGGGGACGGTGCTTTGCTAGAGCTGGATGTCTCCCCCGGGCTGGGATGTGCTCGGCAGCACGGGGTGGATGCGACCCCCCCAGCCCGCATCCAGAAGGGAGCAGTTTTGCTCTTCACACCTCGGGAGCACTCAAGTATCTCCCCCACGCTTTTGCAGCCAGCAAAATTGTTCACATTTTCTTAAAGGAAGACACCAAGCAAACAAATGGGAGCGAGCTGCTCCTCGCAGCCTCCAAGTGATTCTCTTCGGCCATTACGAAGTCCAGGGGGTAAAATACAGCAGCGGGCATGCTCGCCTGTTCCTCCACTGCTTTCAGAGTAGCTCTGCTCTTGCGAGGTGTGTGTGCATCTGTAATTACCCAGAGAGAGGGTGTTTCAGTAATTAGAAGATGGGAGGACAAACAGAAATCCCTTTTCGGAATGGATTTTTACAGAAGCCAAGCCAAGGTTTGTGCACATCACCATCCCTTTCATATCCAGACTTGAAAGGCTCCAGATCCAGCACAGGGACTCCACAGTTCTCCTCCTCACTGGCTTTCATTTCTGTCCAAGAAGGAACACAATCCAGTTCTATCCCCCCCAAACCCCACTGTGCTCCAGTGTCAGGAGCAGCAGGGAGACTTTGGCATGTAACTGGCATTGAGGGGAGAAGGAATCATCCTCTTCTTGTAAACTTGGCAGGAGTCCCTTTAGTAAAAAGCACATGAAAAAAGTGCCTGTGTCATTAGAAAAATGTATGGGTTAAAGAAATCATCCACAGAGATGCGATGCCAGAGGAGCCCGTTGCCTTCAGAAAACACTTATCAGCATCTTTGTCAGAAGCCTTATTTTCCTCTTTCTTCATAAACTACCAAAGATGATGGAATGCAGAAATAAATGATGAATGAAAGGCTTTAATTAAATACAAACCAAGAGGGACTTGGGGCACTGTATTTTAATTCAGGCTTCTGACAGCACTTCATAAGCCCGAGGACAAGGGCTTACGCACATTTTGTAATGCAAATGAACTGCTGCACCAGCAACCTTCACCCCCCACTCCAGAGGAAAGCTGAAAGCTGTGGAAAAACCCCCTCCGAGAGGCCAAGGAGAACTGGCCATTCGTGAGGAAAAGGCTGCAGTGAGCAGCGTGCTTGGGCTGCTAAGGCGAAGCCCTGGGGTCTGAGAGCATCCTCTGGTTAGGTAGGGGTTTCATGGGAAATTCATGGGAGAAAGGGCTCCAGTGTCCTGAAACCAGAGGTAGTGGGAAGGGGCAGGGGAGAAAGGGTCTGTGCTCATCTTTCCACATCACAGGAGGAGCAGTTTCTGTTGGCTGGGTCTAACCAGGCACTGGGCTCACATGGCACTGAACACACGCTGGTCCCGAGCAGCGCAGTGCACCAGTGCCTGCATGTGCATCACCAACCTGGAGGAGATGCAGAGAAAAAATGTTGTTGCCTCTGAGCACAAGAGGATCACAAACATTTAGGGTCAAACCCCCCATTAAAACAATAAGAAATGTCTTCCCAAATACTTTCATGTATCCTACTCCAAACACCAAGCCTTTATGTCAAGCTGGGGCTGACTGGAATAGCTGCTCCCCGCAGCAGAGACGGTAAAGGCAAAAAGAAAAGGGTCAGTCACTGGTGTTGGACTATTCCACTGTAACCACAGAGCAGCCAATTAAACATTAGCACAGGAAGACTGCAAAGGTGTGTCCCAAAGGTAGCATTTCATCCTCAGTCCACATCACTGCACAGCACAGGAAGAGAACTGAAAAAGCATCCCCTCTGTGTGCTTTTTCTTCTTTTCTTTCCCCCTTAGTCCTTCCAGATCTAATAAACAGGGCTAATAGACAGCTACAGCCAGAGATTTACTGCATTTAAGCCTGATGTGAGGATCCAGAGATGGAGCCCTTAAGCACTGATTTGTATTCAGCACAAGCCCTTAGCTCGGGGAGCAATGCCAAGTGCAGCACTGAAATTCCCAATTTCACAGTGGAAGACTTAAAAGGCTACAGGCACAATGTCATCAGAGATGGGCTGAACTCATTCATGAGGTTTTTAATAAGAGTCCCAGGCTCTCCGTTTGGGTTATGAGGGGATTTATGGGTTTAGAGAAGAGCGGTTCTCAATACATCTCATCAGGAGTTCAAACAGGAGGAGAATAACTCTTTAGGAGACAAATGACAGTGGCCAGGGCTGGTGACAAGGGAGCTGGCTGCTGGAGCTGGATGTGCTCCCATTCCAGAGTCCCCATCAGGGCTCCTCTTTCCCAGACCAGCCTGGAAGCTGGAGAAAGCTTGGAGAAGCAGGATGCTCACTCACAGCCCATTTTGTGTTCCCATTTGTTTCTGGTTTCTTGAGCCTTCAGGCATTTCAAGAAGCCTAGAAGCATTGCCAAGCCTTTTTCCTGCAGCTGTACAATCAGGAAGCAGAACCTTTCTCCCATAAAACCCAAGGAGCTCACCAATTTTAGGGGTCTCACAACGCAATCAATGCCAAAGCTTTTAGAGGATCACTGGATTCATACGACACAGAGTCCAAGACCGCACTGAAGGAAGGGCAGGTACCATTTGCATCCCAGCATGAACCCGTCCCACATGTCCTCCTCAGAGGTGCCCCTGGGGCTCAGCTCATCAAACACTGGACTCAGACTCGCTTCTCTCTGGCGGTCAAGCTGACAGCTCAATGCTCTGCCATCAATATTAATCACCTCATTAACAAAGGCTTGGAAAGTCAGGCCAGAGAGGGGGGAAGAGGAAGGGAAAAAGGGATGGAATCAGCAAACCAATCTGTCGCTGAGATTCTTCTGCTTTTGGCTATAGATTTCTTTCTTACTCCCACCCTGAGTCAGCCCAAGCTGGGCTGGGGGGGGAGATCTGTGCAGTTAAACAAATCAATTGAGAAATTTTCTCCATGACATTCAGGGGCTGATCGTAAAAAGGCAGTGCCAGAGGATTTTAATAAATCCTTTTAATTAAGTGATAGGTTTTAGTATTAAATTATGGGGAAAACTATAAATCCTTGCCCAAAAACCTGAGTTCCGTGTGCGCAGACGGAAAAGGGCATTCCTCTTCTTTTAGCTTCCTGCCTTTTCCAGCCCTTAGTACAATAGGATTCAAACACTTAATCATCAGACAATCCAGGAAGCTATGTCATGTATCTCCCTGCAAAGCAGTCTTGTCCCTGACCCCAAGAGACTTTGCTCATGCACCTCATTGCCAATCACAGCCAGCAGCAGCACCCAGACCTGCTCAGGCTTTGCTCCGGCAGGGACAGATCCATGTCCTGCTCCTGCCCTCACACTGATCCCTGGGCGCGCAGCAGGAACTTGCCTGTTCCACAGTACATTGCTTCTTGAAATGAGAAACATCCCTGTGGGACCGAGCTCAGCACCTTGCACAGTCCCACGGGAGAAGGGAACTGCTGCCAGGCAGGAACACACAGGTAGAGCGAGAGAAACCCCTGGCTCATTCATTCACCGCTGACCAGACCCAAAGGCAGGGTGAGAGGAGCTCCTGGCTTGTTAAGAAGGGGGCTGGTGGTGAAATGAGAATCCCAGGAGGATGCAGAGGAAGGAGATGCGCGAGCTGCGGCGGAGCTCACACCGCCCTTCCCTTGTGGCTGCGCCTCTGCTGAGGCTATGTCTCAACTGCGGGTTTATCGCATCCATTGAACACAGAGCTCATACAATTCAGCGCAGGGAAACCTTGAACTAAGCAGCCAAGGGCAGGAAAGAATGGAAGACACGGTTTGGGAGAAAAAAGAAAGAAAGAAAAACCATATTCAGCACCGTGCACAAAGCTTTACCTGCTCAATGGGTCCCTTTATCCAGCACCACTTCATTGTGTAACACAAGGGCTCTCTTAATGCAGCATCTAGAGAGTCTGCAAGGGCAGGAGAGAAACTTCACAACCAGTGAGGTTGTTCCCCAGGATCAAGCCCTGGCAAACAGAGGCTCTTTGTTCCCATATTTACCTTGCTCCACCACCAGCAGAATGGCTGCAGAAATAGAAGTGTTCATTTTCCACTGCCAGGCAGCTCACCTCCTCCAGTGGGACATCAGGGCAAAGAGCCCAGGGTACTGGGCCACTGTAATCTCATTTTCCAACGAGGCTGATGGTGATTTCAGGAAGAAATCCGTTGGAATAGCTGCTGAAAGGCTGCAAATAAGGGGAAGGAAACACATAAATAGGATAACACAGTACTAAGAAAATAAAGGGGTAATAATAGGAACTTTCTTACTATGAGCTTTGCTGTTGCTATAGCAGGAGCAGTGCCCTGCTGCTATTTCTGTAATCCGCAGAGGCCACACCAGGACCGACACCACCACTCACCACACAGCCCCTGCTTCCACGTGTAAAACATTGCTCCATCACTGAGCAATTCCCCCCGTACCAAGCACCATTACAGGCAGTGAAATCTCTCCCATGAATCTTGCTAGGCAGAGGGTGCTTTGGGGTCTGTAAATTCACTGAAATTGTTCATGTTCATTAAAAAATATCTATTGCTCCAATTAAAAGAAAAGCTTAAATCTTGATAGGGCTTTTTTCCACTTCCAATGCTGACAGCACTAAACCTGCTGACTTAACCACCGCTCGACTCCAAAGGAGACCTGTGCGTGAGGTGAGCTGCTTCTGAGCCCACCTCAGCTTGCAAGGAAGCCCCCAGCATCTGCTGGCTTTTGATGGGGCAAAAGCAATCAGGAGGCTTAGCTGGAGGGAGCCTGGTTTAGTCCCATGTGCCTCAGGATTAAGGCTCTCCAACCCTGGTACATAGCACAAGTATGAATGCTTTTCAAAAGCAAAGGCACAGGTAACCCTGAGGTCTCCCACCCTGGGGCTTTTCCTTTACTTTGCCATAAGCATCACCCCCCAGAACAGGGGCTCTTTGCCCCTATTCACCAGCATCACCTCAGTCACAAACGTTACCTCTTTATTGCCCAGCAGCCCAGTGGTCCCGCACTTCTCTGCTTTCAACCACATGCAAAACCCTACAGGAATCACAAGAAATGCCAAGGTGAGGGAAAGAGGGACACAATCTGCTATTTACCCATCCTTTAGCGAAACAGAGGGGTGTAAATCTCCCAGTTAAAGTTCTCTTGAAAGGTGGCAATTGCTGAAGCATAACTTATTGCTGGTAAAACACAACTGTTTTCAATAACTAATATACAATATACCTTTAAGAAAGGCAGAGGTCTTGCGGACTGGAGGGTGCAATTATTGTTTCATGAAAGATTGATTACATGTGTGGCCACTGATTTGAATAATGGCTCGGCTGACACTTTAAATGGAATGATAAATGAGGTTGGGTCCACTGCTGTGACTTGGTGCACAAGTTGACTCAGGAATGCCAGTGAGAAACAGCAGCATCTTCCCAGCCCAAAAGGTCATTTGAAATATTAAAGAGCTGAGGATCAAGTCACTATGAATAAGGTCAAACAGAGTGCTATGGGGCCAGGACTGGAATTAATTGAGTGATAGTTGTCCTATATTAATGCATTCATTTCTATTTTGTCTTTGTTATGAAAGGAATCCAAAGCGATGGCATCACCCCCAAATGAAAGGGGGGGTGTTTGTAACCCACCACAGCAGAAGAGCTTCCCTGCTCGGAGGGAGGAGGAAGGTGCCCATCTGAAATGACAGGAGCCATCTGGAAAAGGGTGGTTAGCACCGTGGTGGTGTCACCTTCCTGTGGGAAAAGTGCTGTGAAATCCCTGGCAGGGAGAGGAGCCACGTCTCCCCAATGGCAGAGCCGGGGTGGTGGGGGGCACATTTCTGAGGCTGCAGCACAGCAAAACCCAGTGAAGGCTGAGGGCACAACCCGTGCGTGCAGTGCTCGCTCCGTCCTCGCTGGGCAGGTCTTCCCAAAGCTGAGTGATGAGCCGGGTTGGATGCTGGCATTGCTGCTTGCACACAGGGCTGAGCAGGGCAGATCCAACTCCGCAGGCTGGGGCTGGCGGCCTGAGTGGTGCAGGAGGAAATGGAGCCCTTGCTTTTCTTTCAGTAGCCACTGGCAGCTGCCCCACAGTTTCTGCACAGCCCTGTAGCTCCAGCTTTCTTCAGAGGAATCATGAAAGGAGAGCATCCAAAGCACATTGTCCTAAGGAACAGAGAGAACCGTGCTCAAGGCAAATGAAGGAAGCCCATGACATTCTGGCTTTAGCATCCTTTGGTTGTTGGGGCTGGAACAAGCAGAGTGGGGGTGAAGGAGTCCCCTCTTTTTAATGGCAAGTGAGGAGCAGGCCAAGACCGGTGTCCTTCTGCAGCCAGCCAGGTTTGCAAAGGCAGGAGATACAGTAAGAAAGAACCAATACATGTTGGAAGTAAGTGCCTTAATTATAGTCATGATCAGTTTTGCCCTAGACCGCAGCGCTAAGGAGACCCTCTTCTATCAAAGTCAATTAAAGGGTTGCTATTCTCCTAAGCCCAGGCAATAAAACAAGAGCTGTACATACCCATTAAACTGCAGTAGACATCCATTAAACTTCCTTTTGCTGCTGCAGTTCATTTACTGCCACGTTTGGATTTGATTCTGATCTAAGTGAGTTTTACCCGGGTGTAAGAGCAGAGCTTTGGCAAAGTCCATGCGGCTGATTTACTCCAGCCTAGTCCAGGCACTGACACCATTACAGGAGGGACGAGGCAGATACTTTCATTTCAAAGGCGTGCAAATAATCCTTGTGCATCAATAGCCCAAGCGATTGATGGTTTGCTAAACAGGCAGGTTATTCTACACACACACACAAATCTATATGCAGCTCTGGAAGCAAATTCCTCCTGGAGATAGGGAAGCTCCCTCCCTGCAACCACCTTTGGGAAGTTTGTGCAGAGGAGGAGCGCTGTCTGCAGGCTCCCCCTGCCCCCTGGATCCTGGGAAACGGAGCTGGAGGTGGCAACAGAGGGTGCAGTGCTGGGGCTGGCTGGGCCGTATGCACAAAGCTGAGCTCCCTGGGCAAAACCAAGCTCCACTCCCAAGTGAGCAGCAGAGCAATCCGGAGCTGGGAACCTCCAGGCTCGCAGCCACAGCCGTTGTCAAACTACATCACTTAGGAAGACCAAAAGCTTTTCCCCTTGTAGGAAACCTGGCTGGGTCAAGAGGAGCAAAGCTCTTCAGCTGGGGCTTGTTTCTCCTCTGCGTTTTATCTGACACCAAGAGCTTCACCTCATCTACACTGTGCTGTCAGCCAGGCCAACCCTTTCACACTAAACCTTCAGAAAACGATCTTGAGCTTCTCCCCTTTACTGAGACTGGAATCTCTGTCCCACCTCCATCCCCCAGAGCCCTACCAGTGCCCTGGGCACAGTCAATGCGTGTTCCCTCCTGTGTGTTCAGGTTGCATACAGGCGGTGTCGGGGATGCTGCTGCGATGGCAGATGCAGCTCAGCCACCAGGCATGGACCGCAGCACATCCAGGAAGTTCCACTTTTCATTGCTGCTGTTGGTATTTCAAAGAGCTCGTGGGGAATCTGCTCCTCGGTGCAAGACAATTACTGGCACTTGAATGGTGCCTTCACTTTCTTAAGGTTTCCTCATGGTAGTTTTCTTAAAAGGAGCTCAAGATAACAGGGAAGTGGTAGAAAAGTAGAAAAGAGAAGGGAGAAATCAATGTTTACCTGTAGGCAGAGCACGAGGGAATGCAGGCAGGTGGGAGGACACTTCCATGAGCATCCACATTTATTAAAAGCTTGTGTCCCAGTGGCTTTCAAAGTTGAGCCTTTGGAAAGATTCATGCATATCAGCAGGCATCAATACCTCCATCCCTTTACCTCTCTGCAGTGTCCACCTTTAGCATCCCTGCTTCTCACTCCCTGCTCCACGAAGCTGCGGATGCACAGAAAGAAACGCCCATGTGAAGGTAGAAACCAAGGACTTTGGGTGTTGTGCTGGATGTGCCTTCGGGGTGACCCATGGCCATGGTGTTCATTTTGCCTGTAAAGCAGCTGCAAGCACAAAGCTGTGTGCTCTGTGGCAATGAGCAGGGTGGTAATGAACCAGGAGAGAAAGAGAAGAAAAGGTCACCACAGCCTTGTCTATAATGTGGCCCTGCAGAAAGACCCAGCGACTAATTAAAACTGTGGGCTTTGCAGCCAGGAATACTAATCCTTACCTCTGTACCGGCTTAATGATCTACCTTGGTGTGCTTCTGCATGAATGGGGGAGACAGCCCATATTCCATCTAATTGGCTTTGTTTTCATAACTGTGTCCCCCCCCCCCCCGAGATCTATTTCTAAACCAATTTGGACTGTTCTTCCAATATCCTTTTCTTACATCCTTATGATCGTCTCATTCGTTCTAATTTGGAAAGAGGCCCCATGAAAGAATGAAAAAACCCCTGAATTTCTTTGGGTTTATGCAGTGCATGATGTGAATTTCCTGTCAGCAGGACTCCGGCTCTCCTCCCAACAACCCTTTAATGGGTTTTAATCCTGATTAGGAATAAATCCTCCATTTTTAAGGGAGAAGATTAACAACAGCAGCAGCACTGCAATGGCTGTGGTGGAGTCTTCCCTTTAAGATCAAGAGAGGTTATTTTTGTAACTGAAAAGTTCAGCTTCAGAGAGGAATAAATTCACTCTCACACAGGAGGCTGCTCTCTCCCTGCCCTCTAGTCTGTTAATCTCAGGTTCCCATTCTCTGAGCACTCCAAACCCTTGGGAAATACCCCTCAACCCACGGAGCTTGCAAAGGGTTTCAGCCTTTCTCTTTCTCAGTTTAGTCTTTAATTATTAAAGACCATAGAAATCAAAGGTGAGAGCGTTGCAATTCCTACCCCCCACTGACAGCTCTGTGCACTGATTTGCAGAGCCGGAGCCGTGATCTCGCTCCAGAGAGAACGTGTGGGACTGTCTGGTTTATGAACACCCACCTGGCACTTCCCAGACTCTTATAGCAGCAAACTGTCAGGTCGATAACTGTGCCAGTGATGGCTGCGGGGCGTTGGGGCAGGTAACAGACCCGGAACATGCGCTTTTGTGCGTGTTTGCTTGCTTTTAAAGGTCACATTCCAGCAGCACTTGGAGAGGACACGCTCCGGGCCAGAGATGTAGGGGTTTGTACCTGCGATTCCTGAGTAGGACTGCACGAAAGCCACCAAACCCAAGTCTCTATTTCAGCTATTTCAGCTTCCTCAGGTGAAGATGCTGACCCCAGCCCTGGAACTCACCAGCAGACAGGGAGCTGGAGAATGATGCCAGGGGGTTGGATTTTACAGGTGCCTAAATCCCTTTTGAAATTCCCATTTAAAAGTGTGATTCAATTCTTCTCTCCAGCTATCTAAAGGTGAAGCAACTGGTTTCAGGTGTTCTTAAACTGGAGCCCCTCATCCCAACAGGGAAGAAGCAGCTTCTGAAAGCATTTGGTCCCTCTCTGAGGAGACTGCAAACAAGCTCCAGTACCCGATGCCTATGCCAAAAAGGATGTATTCCCTTTTTAATCAATTCCACACCATTTCCATAGCCTTGCTGTATAGAAGACCACATCTGTGAGTGTCACAGTGGTAAATGATAGCAGAGAGAAAGAATAATTTACAGTGCAAGGCATAGGAACTGAGAAATGCTTCCAATGAAGATCTGATGTGCATCAATGGGGAGCTGATGAAGATGAACGGGGAGGAAGGCTGACTCAGAGAGAGGTGGGATGGTGTGGAGGAGGCACGGGGGATGTTGCAGGAAGAGGAGGACAAAGAACCCCTAATTTCTCTTCCCTGCTGTGGTGATGAGTAGGGGACCCCTTCACTGGCAATATACATTCCTGCTGGTGCCCTGGGAGCTGAGATACAGCGTGTGAGAAACCTGTAAACCAGATTGATACTTATGGGACACCATTCCATTACAAGCCTACAGCAAACCTCAAGCTGAGCACCGTAATGCTCTGTCCTGCTTCTTTTCCCTTTCCCCCACCTCTCCTGAAATACAAAGCATGCCTCAGTGCTTGCGCATATATAGATGTCTACACGCAACCAAAAAGCAATGGAATAAATGAGTCAGCAGCAGCCGAGTCCAGC
Organism: Lathamus discolor; assembly: GCF_037157495.1. Classification (NCBI taxonomy): domain Eukaryota; kingdom Metazoa; phylum Chordata; class Aves; order Psittaciformes; family Psittacidae; genus Lathamus; species Lathamus discolor. Next base: position 929,944 of record NC_088898.1, on the reverse strand, counting down.
AACAAGATCACTCCTTCGAGCAAAGCACGCTGTGAACGCCCCAGGGCTCAGCTCCGCAGCCCCGGCCCCGCGCTGACGGCTCCTCGCCAGAGCCCTGCTCGGGGTCGGCCCTCGGGGGGAAGCGGCGCTGCCGGTGCTGCAGCCCCGGCGCGGAGCGGGAGCTGCCGCTGGGGACGGATGGACCCGGCCGTGACTCACGGTGGGGAGGCTCCGGGCGGCGAGAGGGGAAACCGGCTCCCGATCGGGCCGGCAGGAGCGGCCCCCGGCCCGCGGCGCGGAGCCGCCTGCCCCGCTCAGGGCGCCCAGCAAAAGCCGGGGCAGGTCCTTGCAGGGACACTGCTGCAGGCGGCTGGAGGACCGCAGAACGGTTTGTGTCGGAAAGGACCTTAGAGCTCATCCGCTCCCAACCCTTTGACTCAGGCAGGGACGCCTCATCCTTGGCCATTTCACCCAAGGCTCTGCTCAACCTGGCCTGGAACACCGCTAGGGATGGAGCATTTACCACTTCATTGGGCAGCCTGTGCCAGTGCCTCAGCACCCTCACTTCTTCCTTGTATCTAAGGTGGGTGCTCTCAGCCCTCATCTGCAGCGCTGGATCCATCCCTGGAGCTTCAACTGGAGGAAATTGTCCCAGAGAGCAGAGGGAGGTGATGGAGAACTCATTTAGCACCGTGCACACAGGGGAAAGGTCTGGGGGAAGAGGTAATCAGTCAGAAATGATTGCAGCAGAGGTTTCGGGGTGGGTAGCATATTAATGGAGTTTTTAATCATACGTTAACCTTTCCCCATTCCTCCACCCTGGGAAAAGAAGCACAGCGCTGCTTTGGTTCAGTGGAAAGGGCTGCCCTGGGGCTGCTCTGCCAGCCCCTGCACTCATCGCATTCAGCATAAGAAATAAGCTCCTTTGAAAACACTTGTAGTGGCCCCAGATCCCTAGGATCCCATTCGCAGCGTGATGGAGCCCTCGAGGAGCAGCTCCCTTCCCAGAAGGTCCTGTTTATTCATCGATTTCAGTTCCGTGCTGGTATTTATTTATTGTTGGTGGGTTTATTTCTCCGCAAGCAAACAGGAGTGGGTGAAGCCTCAGCAGGGATAATAAATGCCTTATAGGTGCCAAAACCAAATTATCAACAGATGCTACACAGGAACTAAAGGTGTTAAAGAGCTTCCGCTCCTCGGGAAATGCTGCTCCTTCCTGCTCTGAAGCCACACGGAGGGAATGAAACCAGTTTTCTCATGCAGTGTTTCACATGGGTACTCCAGATGCTAACCAAGGGTGGGTGCTAAGGCAAAGGACATCTTCTTGGTCTTGAAGAAAAATAGCTTTGGATGAAATCAATTCCTTTGTTCCTTAAAGCCTTTTATTTCACAGAGGTGGCTCCTCCAACCTCTCCTGCAGCAGAGTCAGCCCAGGCACACAGTCCAGATGATTGTGTTATTTCTCCTCCCTACTACCATTGCCTCAGGCTCAGAAAGAGCTCCTGCACGCAACACCAGTTGTAACGGGCTAAGCTGAAACATAAGCTCTGGACACGCCACAGGATTGATGGATTCTGCATTGGCCCTGGCCTGGTGGGTCTTGTAAGCTCCTATAATTTCATTTTCCTGCTGTGATTTATGACACAAGGGGTAGGGCCCTGCTTGTGTTATTTAGAATCATAGAATAGTTAGGGTTGGAAAGGACCTCAAGATCATCCAGTTCCAACCCCCCTGCCATGGGCAGGGACACCTCACACTAAACCATCCCACACAAGGCTTCATCCAACCTGGCCTTGAACACTGCCAGGGATGGAGCACTCCCAGCCTCCCTGGGCAACCCATTCCAGTGCCTCACCATCCTAACAGGAAAGAATTTCCTCCTTATATCCAATCTAAACTTCCCCTGTTTCAGTTTGAACCCGTTACCCCTTGTCCTGTCACTACAGTCCCTGATGAAGAGTCCCTCCCCAGCATCCCTATAGGCCCCCTTCAGGTACTGGAAGGCTGCTGTGAGGTCTCCATGCAGCCTTCTCTTCTCCAGGCTGAACAGCCCCAACTTCCTCAGCCTGTCTTCATACAGGAGGTGCTCCGGTCCCCTGATCATCCTCGTGGCCTCCTCTGGACTTGTTCCAGCAGCTCCATGTCCTTTTTATGTTGAGGACACCAGAACTGCACACAATGCTCCAGGTGAGGTCTCACGAGAGCAGAGCAGAGGGGCAGGATCACCTCCTTCGCTGGTCACGCTCCTTTTGATGCAGCCCAGGATACGGTTGGCTTTCTGGGGTTTGCAAACAGCTTTGCACTTTGGGATCGAGTTGACAGAGAAAAAGCAAATGGCACTAACGGCATCAGCAAATTATGGGATGAGACAGAGCTCTGCAGAAAGATGGGACATGGAAACTTCTCACCCAGGATCTCAGAGTTGTTGATGGCAACGAAAATACTAATCTGTTCTTGATTGCCTGTCATCCAAAATTATTCATCCCTGGAGAGCTGCTATCCGCAAGGCTCCATCTCGTTGGTATTTAAACATATGGGCAGAGGATCCCTCATGGTGATAAATGAAACTTGACAGGCCCAGAAAAACCAGTTACACCCCAAATCTGGACAGCGACTGGGAGCTTCTTCCCATCTCTGGGGGAGCTGGAGCCTCCTGCCCCCTGTGCACCACACTGCAAGGGAGACCTGCCCTGCTGCAGGTGCATGGGAAGCAGAGCCCGCCATGGATGGGAGCTGCAGCTCAGGCTGTGCTGTCACAGCCAAGGGGTCAGCAACCCCGGGGACCCGTCGGACTGGCCAGCAGCAAATGAATTGACAAGATAAACCTCACCTGGTGCAATGGGACACAGTGCCGCTGGCATCAATAGCACGTCAGGGCTCTGCACCAGCCGGGAGAAGGCACAGAGCGGCTTCATTGAGTGCAGTAGAGAGAACATCTTTATGCAGACCTCTCAGTAAATCATCTATACAGTGCCTATAGATCTCATCAGTCCAGGGAAGCAATACTTAATGATTTATTCTTACAGCTGGCTGAAAACATTTCCTGAAAGCATCTCTTTAAGGAGAAAATGGCTTTTTAACAATACGGACAGCTGGCAAAGTTTCTCATTTTGAGGATTTTCTCCTCCAGAGAAGAGCCATTTCTGAAGATTTCTGGGATTTTGAATGACGAAAGAAAAAGTCAATATTTCATCTAAAGTTTTCTCCGCCTTCCCGACAAGGAAAGGGGTAAATATATTTCAACCCCATTTCATTTTTCATTCCTAGTTATGTGCCTCCTACCACACCGGGGCCGCATTGTGGGGCATCCATAGCATTAAATGATACAGAAAAGATCTCTGACCCAAGAAGAGCACAGTCAGGCATGGGGAGACCTTAGAGCCTAAAGAGGCTGCAGGAAACCTGGAGAGGGGCTTTGGACAAGGGCCTGCAGGGACAGGCCAAGGGGAATGGCTTGAACCTGCCCGAGGGGAGACTGAGCTGAGCTCTTAGGCAGAAGCTCTTCCCTGTGAGGGTGCTGAGGCGCTGGCACAGGGTGCCCAGAGAAGCTGTGGCTGCCCCATCCCTGGCAGTGCTCAAGGCCAGGTTGGACACAGGGGCTTGGAGCAAGCTGCTCCAGTGGAAGGGGTCCCTGCCCGGGGCAGGGGTTGGAGCTGGAGGAGCTTTAAGGTCCCTCAACCCAAACCAGGCTGGGATTCTGGGGTTCTATGATGTGGGAGAAAACCGGTACAAAAAGCTGCAGGCTCAGGGTGACAGGCTGGGCCCCAGCCATGCATTCAGTCCCTTTACGGACCTCAAGCTCCACATGCCCTTGATCAAGTCATTAAAGCATCCCTCTCCAGCCACTGTGAGAAGGGGTTTGGATGCTACTCACGGCTGCTCCGGACTCACTCTTGCTCCCATGGCTCCCGTCTGATTCCTTGTCCCTGCGTTGGCTCCTATGTTCAGCCAAAGTCTTGCGGGGCTGCAATGAACAATAACAGTAACTATCTAATGAGCTTCTCGCTTCCGCACCTTCACTTTATTTTTCAGGCTTCATTACTGAGCTCCTGTTCCTCCCGGATCATTTACACCATCTTGGCTGCAAACACACATCAGTTTATTACCTGCAATTTGCCTCTGCAAGAGGACTGGGGCTGTTCTTGTTCTGACGGGTTGGAGCTCGGGCTTTTTTTACCTCTGAATGGTATTTTTAAGCCCTTTCCCTGGTGAGGTGATAGTGCTGCATTTGTTATTGATAGTATTTCCATTTAAATCGAGGCTGTTGCTCAGTGCAACATGTGCACTGTTAAACAAGGCTCTTTCCTCCAGCAAGAGGCAGAAAATTATGTGATGGAAAATGTTGGAAAGGGGAGGGGGGGAAAAGGGAGAAATCACAAAACCTGATAGGAAATCCAGCAGGATATATGCCTGCAGTAAGACATCCAGGTCTTAATAAGGCTGTGGGTAAAGCCTGGATTACACACCCAGCTTTACATGCTATCTGCTATTCAGCAGCTGCCTCTCCTGAAAGCTCCTTTCCCTCTTGCCAATCTGATTAGCTCTCTAGAAAATTAGAAACAAACCAACACGAAATCCTTCGCTTTTACACAATAAATAGAAAGGCAGCCACGAGCAGGGCTTGGCTCAGGCCCAGAAGAGCCTTTTCAAGTGGATAATGACTCCACAGGGACAGACGGTACAGGTGGGTCCCCTTTTAGTCACAAATTGATATTTGTAGTGGAAATTAAAAGGAGGGATCCTCTGAACAACAGGGAAATGCATCCTGATGGGGTCTGCGAATCCCTGCCAGCCCTTGCCCTGGCCAGCAGGAAGAAGGCTCCAGAGCAGCAAGAGGAGCATGTGGAGCAATGCTGGGGCTGGGCAGGCTCTTACAAGCAAATTAAGGGGGTCCTGATCCCCCCACCCCACCAGCTGGAGTCCCATTGGGTCACAGCCCCCAGAATGGGTTTGGGCTAATCCAGAGCTTAGGTCCAGGACACTGAACCCGCTTACTTTGGCAATTGGCGGCCTGAAGATGCTCCTGTCCTCCCTAGCAGCCCCAAGCTACAGGCAGTGGTTATCCAGAGGAACAAACTCAGTTTGGCACGGGTGCTTTCGAGCCATGAGGACCCAATGGGACAGCTCATCTCCACCCACCCTCAGCTGTTTTCTATTTCTAATCAGAAAGGCAAAGAAAAGGAGAAAAGCCTTGCACCAGCTTTGCCAATCACATCTCATCAGCTCCGGGCAGCTGGGGCAGGATCTGCAGGACCCCTGCCTGCCAGCCCTATTCCCATCATCCTGCCAAGTAGAAGATACCCCTGCAAACCACCTCCATCCCTGCAAAGAGCAGAAGCCGGCCTGGATCTGCTCCAGAAATGCACTCGGGCATGGGCTCAGCTGGCCAGGCTGTGCCTGCTCTGGGTGCTGGGGACAAGGAGGGACAGCAGCACCTTGAGCTGCTTTCTAGGACTAATGTGCTGAGCCACGCTCCTGAGCCAGGCGGGGCCGCCCCTCGCAGGCAGCTCAGGATCCACGAGAGGCTCTTTTCTTGCCATTTGCAGGGTCAGCTCCGAGCCTAACTCACAGGTGTGAAGGAATCAGCTCCATATTGTACGTTGGCGGTTGCTATGGGGGAAGAAATGATTAATTTATCACCCATTCCAAGATCTGAGGGAAAAAAGATAGAAAGAGACAAGGAAAAGAAGGAAGAAAAGGGGGAAAAAAAAAAGCCTCAGACTCACTCTGCCCGAGCTGCATGGGAGCATTATTTATGGTCCAAAACTTCCACAGACATCTGAATGTAAAGCAGAATCACATCTTGGATAACATTGTGCCCTGATCAGAGGAAAAAGACATCTGAGAAGGAAGGGGAGGGAAATGGCACGTTTTCAGCGAGCCGGCGAGATTGCAAAGGGATTTTAATTCCAGAGATGCTGAACAAATTGCAGATGAGACTCTATGAGAACAAATAGCATCTGGTCATAGATCAGCACAACTTGATTTTCTCCCCTTTAAGTGCAATGGTATCAATCTTTGGAGGGGAGGGAGCGAAAAAATCAAGGTGGCAAATGAATTATTCCTCATACCTTTCTCTTTACACAGGAGGAAATAAAACCCAGCCTGCACTCAGTGTGAGCCGGGTGAGCTGCTCTGCTGGGCAGGCTTGGGCTGGGTTAGAAACAGGGATGCAAAGCAGGAAAGAAAGCTTGGGGGGGGGGTTATTTCTATACAATAAATATTTAATAGTGCGTGGCATCTCCTCCTGAAGAAACTTATAGCAGGGATTAATTTCACACCTCTCCCTGCGCTAACGCCCTTCAGCAAGGTTAATCTTTGCCTGATACAAGTTTGAAAATGAAATCCATGCTGGTGCACGAACTTCCTCAGCAGTTGGATTCAATCCCTCTCGCTCGGCACCGAAATGATGGATATGCACCTGGAATCCACAAACGCTTCCTCTTAGAGCCGATAATTCATGGAGAGGTGCTCCCCTCCTTCCCTCTCTCCCTGTTGTGTATCTTAATTAACGCTTCAAGTCTGGCAGCTTCTTGATTTCCGTTTCAGAACAGGGGCTCTGATCAGCCTCTTGAAAGGAAAACCTGAAAGAGGGACAATTTGCTTTCTGGTGGCTGCTCCGCTGTCTCCTGCAGCTCAGCATCAGCCGGCAGCAGCGAGGAGCAGCTCCTGCCTGAGTCCCACCAGCACCTCCCCGAGCCAGGCTCCTGTCTGGGAGCCCCCAGAGGATGTCTGGATGGGAATTAGCACTGAGCCCAAACTCATCACCGCACGTGTACATGGCACCCGTGGCAGAGGGGCCCCATAGCCAAGTCCAGGTCCCTGCTCACTGCCCAGGGGAAGTTTTTCCACCTATAATGGCACAGTCAGAGCATCTTTTCCCTTGGGGTCCCCAGGAGGTGATGCCCAACCGCAGCCATCCCCAACCCCAGGGGCTGCGGCACCCACCTTTTGCAGAGCTGGGATGGTGGCTTGGCCAGGCTGGCGGTCAGCACCAACACCATGCTCACCCAATGTGGTTACCTCTGGGGTGCTCAGGGAAGGGTCCCCCAAGTACAGCCCACGGCTTTGCCCTGCCTGAGCCGAGGATATGGAGAAAACAGGGGAATTTGCTGAAGAGCATCTAAAAAAAGCCAAGAGCGGCGCAGAAAACGCTCTGCAAAGAACATCCCGTTGTCAAATTAACATATTAATAATTAGGCAGGATGAGAACAGGAAGTCCCAGCGCAGGGCCCGGGGATGGCACGTTTGCTCTCTGTGTTCAGCTGTGTCGAGCAGTGATTCCAGGGGTGCCTCTGAGCGTGACAGCCTGCGCCTTACAAGATGTAATTTTAGCGCTTCAGAGCTCTCTTAGTTATGCATCTCTCCCAAAACAAGTGTGTTGGCTTCTCTCCGAAGGAGAAAACCAGCTTCTTCTTCAGGGTTTTCATGTGTTTGATGTCTTTGGGGTGTTTATTTTTGCCCTGGGCTATTTGAGAAAACCCATTAAATACAAGCATAAATTGCTAAGTTTTGTTTGCTGTGAAGGTAGAAACAGGCAGGGCCTGCCTGAGCTATTGAGTTTGTGCCTCAGGAGAAAATCGCTTGGCTGCCATGGTGCTCCAGGATGGGAAAAGCCTGCAGCCAGAGAAGTTACAAGGAAAAACTGAAGAGGCAATAGGTGCCATAATGAAACGGCAGCACATCACCACTGCCCCTGATTTGGAGATGAAAAGCAAATTCAGGTTTCAGTTCTGTGACATGGGGAAAACCCAGTGAGACCCCCAGATCCAGCAGGTTGGTTTTGTGCCCAGAGAAGATGCTGGTGTTGAAGCTCTCCTTGATGAGGCCGGGGACCACCATTCCATCTGGAAGTGCTGAGGGAGGGATGAGTTAAGAACAAATTATTTCCACGGCTGTTACAATCCAAAGGATTGCTCCTTGGTGCTTTTGCAGGATGATGCTGGTGGACCAGAGCTTGGCACCGGTGATGCTGTAGACAATCCCCAGTGGCACAGGATCCTGCTCCTCTGGAGAGCAGATGGAGCCCAGCCCGAGGGGAAGCACTACGGAGCTACCGCACATCCCGGGACTCAGCTGCAAGCACCGAATGCCAGCACTGGTATTCAAGTGTTGTGTTTTTGTGTCATTGCTCGAGCTATTGAAGCTGCACTTCTGCACTCTCCAGCATCAGTAGTGCCTCCTGGTTGAAATCAGAGCTTGGATTAAGCCAGATGCCTTGAAGAGCATTCCAGCTCTGCGGTTTTGGGCCATTGTGTAATGGCAGGAGAGCAGCTCTGGTTGAACAGCGACTGACAGATACTGAGAGCATCAGCCCAGGTTGGCTTCAAAGGTTGCTCTTGCTTTAAAGTAAGGAAAACACATGGAAAGAAAAGAGAAAGGAAAGAAGCAGCAGAAGCCCTCACTGCTGTGACACGATAATTTATGGGTGTTTATGCTAAACCATCGCTTCCCACCTGCTGCTCTCGCACTGTGCAGCATGGCAGAGCAGGGAACGTGGAGAAGGAGAGGTGGCTGAGGCAGACGAGCTCAGATTCAGCGGGGCCACATCCTGCCCTGCCTCCACTGCACCCCGGCAGAGGACGGGATGCTCTGACCTGCTGGGATCGGCCATGTTAAACAAATACCCCCAGACCCCGGGAGCTGTCTGCCTGGTGGATGCCCGGCTGGCAGGAAAGCAAAGCAGTGAATCTGCAGTGGCACCGTTCCTGTGCAAGGTGTGAAGAGAGAGGGGATTCGTTTGACTGGTGCTCTATTAGCTTCGGCTGGAGACTCTGCAGCTTAATTTTCAGGTGGTGGTGAAGTGCCAGGAGGCATCTCCAGCTCCCTTGTTCTTTCTCACTGACAGTCACAGCGAGCTGGGTTTTCTTCCCAGAGCTGTGGGTCAGGTCGGTTCTAGCCTTTTGATTGAGACATTAATAAAAATCAAGTCAATCCAGGCCTGGCTGGGGAGATGCTGGATGAAAAGCAGCTGAAGAATGAAAACAGCTCTAGCTTGGCTCGTATGCTGCAAAAACCTCCTCCCTACCCAGTGCTTTACACATTCTCTTCATGCATATTCCTCTCCCCTTCTTATTATAGCCTCCCACTTTATCTTGCTGTTTCTTGCTCCCCAGGAGAGCTTTAGTTCCACTAAAGAAACCAAGTATTTTGTATAAAACACCCATTCACTTTTTCTTCTGGCTTGTTTGCCCGAAGTCACCCAGACCACAGGGGAGAGATGCCCAGGGTCTCGCCTCTAAATTTAACCAGAGCCAACACTTCTCGTTTAGCCCTTACTTTATTTTACCAGTCTCATGTAAACACCTATTTAAGGAGCTGGGAGGAGCATCACTTTGAGAGATAGCAACAGAGCATCCCAGCCAACGCCGGCCTTTCGGAGAGCAAATGGTGTGATCACAGTGCATTCCTGCATGGCATGGATCAGATCAGGACCACTTACATGGCTAAGCTGCGCCCCACTGGTGCGCAGCACCCCCGGCCCAGGCTGTGGGTCCTGACAGGGCTTTAGGGCCAGCCGGTGCTCCACCAGCTGCAGCGAAGCCAAGGACACAAAGAGAAAAGACAGGGAGCCAACAGACACGCAGCAGCAGGAGGACCCGGCCCCTTCCTCCAGAACAGGGCTAAAGCATCGCCTAAAGGATAATTCCCATCTATAGGCAGGGAGCACTCAAGCAGCCACTCATGTTTTACCTTAGGAACCAGCCGGGGAGCAAACGCACACGTTCTTAAGCCCGGGTCAGCTCAGGTAACTGGGTGGGAAAACTCTTCAAGCTTCATGCTCTCAACACACAGAAAAGCAGCATTCCCAGCCTCGCCAAGACCCTGCGCTAGAGAAAACACCACAGGAAGCAGTTGCTGCCCTGGGATTGCGAGTTCGGGGTGAGCAGCCCCACTCTCACCCCAGCGCTGAGCTCTCCTGGGTGCTCACACGGCTGCTTTCTGTGTGGAGCTCCCCAGAATTACCCTCCACTTTTCACCTGGCAGAGCTCCCGCACTGTAGCTCTAGCACCAAATCACTGACTTTGTTACATGCAAAGGGGTGAAAAATACGCCCCAGCTTCTGGGTCCGGCAGCGCCAAACCCAGTCACATCCTTTCTTAAATCTCTGCTTTTCCCTAATGACAGATCAAAGCTCCTTTCAGCAGCAAGACTTTGAGGCAGTTGCTAAAGTCTCTGCTGCAACCAGCAGCAATTGAGTGCAAATCACAACTGACAAGTCAGCACGATGAGCTTAGGGTCACCTTGAAACATCATCAGGATCTAAGTTAAATCTTTCTAGCCAGGTCTAAGCAATTAAAGTCATTCCCCCCCCCCCCCCCCCAGTTTCTTCCTGTAGCTGTGGTACCTCTGCTTTTCAGGGGTCCACTTAGAGATGAGTTTTACCACTAATTGCAGCCGAAGAATAAAGGGGAGACGTCGATGGGACACACAGCACGTCTGGGTCATTGCAAAGCTTTCTGCACAGGGTGGGTTTGTGCATGAGTGTGTGCACTGTACGCACCTGCAGGGCTGCAAATAAGGACATGTTCCTAAGGTCCAAGCATCTTCTTGAACCTGCAAACCAGTAGCGCCAACCAAATGTTCTTTGCAAGAAGCTGGTGAGAACCAGAGCGATTCAAATCCGGTAGCAGCGGCTGATGGTGAGTTTGCTGATGTGACTTTTCATGGTGGTTTCCAGCGGAGCCATCATCTTCTTGCATGTCTTTCATGGAGTGAAACCCACAGGAGGCAAGGAGGAGAGGATGGGAAGAGTGTCCCTTGTTTTGCTTCCCCCAGCACATCCACGCAGCAGTGCTCTGGGGCCAGGGCATGAGTCTGGGGGTGGAGGAGCTCACCGGGAAGATGGAGAAAGGGTTTGTGCCCTGAGTTCACCTTGGGGTGAGAAGATCATCTGGAGCAAACGCTGCAGGACCAAGCAAAGGCTCCTCAGGTGCTCGTGGACAAGGCGGAGAGCTGGGGGTCACTTGATTTCCTCATCCGGGTCCCACTGAAATGCCCAGGTTGGAGTTTTGCACCGAGTTGATTGGAGTTTCTCACTGAGGGGAAAGAAAAGATTCCAGGCTTGGAAATTCTCTCTCTGGTGGGTTGGGTTTAGTATCTTGCAGTATATACGTTACCTTTAAGCACTGTCACTGCTCCTCCGATGAACTCTTCAGGCTCCACCGAGCAGAGGGGTTGTGGGGAGATCCCGCTGCAACCAACTTCAAGAAGACATTCACATCGTGTTGGGTTCGGTGGAAACAGTAAACTTGATTTATTGAAAAAAAAATCTATTACATTTATTCCTTTATTACACAGGTTTAAAATATTTAAAAATAGCTCTTATGGGCATTACACTTGAATTTCATGACATGTTTATTGGACTTCGAAGAAATGTACAATATGCCATTCAACACTGTTGTTTAAAAAGGGCCTTATGTACTAGAATTTGTTTTTTCCATAGGCTTTATTTTTCTTATCAACATTTGTTCAAGTCAATATATATTAAGGGAGGAGGGAAATAAAATTACACAAAAAGAAGGTCTGCAAATACAAGTAGTAATTTTATTGCAATATACCGTAGCTAAGTGGTCTGGGGGAATCGGAACAGTTCGGAGCCCAGTACAATTACAACACTGTGGAATTCGACAGGATTTTTTTTTTTTCTTTTCTTAAAGCAATGAAATAAAAAGAAAAAATAAAAAGAAAAAAGCTCCTTTGATGAAAATTTATAACAGAATCACATGACCTGGGCAGGCGCACACGTGTGTACATACATCAAGATATGGCTTTTCTGTTGCAGAGAGGAACGTGCAACCTTTCCTGACCTTCCCACTGCTCCTGAACAAGGCTGTTGCCAAGGTGACTGAGAAGCTGAATTCTCCTATATATTATCATCATATTCTCCTTTTCACTGCTTTGCTGCCGGAGTCTGCAGGGTTTAGGGTAGCACCTTGTGTATTTTTTGTCCCCCAAGTGAAAAAACAACGCGAGAGAACAGAGCAGGAGAAGGGAGAGGGATGGACATGGCTCTCCCAGACCGACAAGCACCGCGCGGCATTGCCGCTGCCTCCAGCACGGCTTCGGCTCCCTTCCTTGGCTACCGCTGCTCTCTGCTTGGGAAGGAGGGGGGAGAAGACATCAGATATAGGCTTTTCTTCACAGTAAATGTGATGTCTTTTCCTTTACGATGAAAGCCCCCCTTTGGCTCAAGTGCTGCTGGAATACTCCAGGCCAAGTAATTAAAAAAGCACCCTGCAACATCTATTTTCCAGCTGAGAGATCTAACCGAGGAAAACGGGCAGGGGGAAGACACACGGACAAACACATGGAGAAAGAAGATGGTGTCACCAGGTTGAGAGCCGAAAACGCTGCACGGGAAAAGGAAAATCCCATCCTGGCATTGCCACCGTGGGAAGACCAAGAGAACTGCAGACTCCGGGAGCGCGGCGGGCGGCATCCCACCCGGCTTCAGCATCGCGTCAGGACAGCCAGCAACTACATAAATTAGCACCACAAACATGCAGCGAGTGGGTACAATCTGGTGTGGCTCCCACCGCCTGAGAGGCAGCGATATTCTTGGGGAGAAAGGAGGAGAAAAAGATGTGAACACTTAATACTTTTTGTACATGGACCGTACTAAGCAATGAGTGGGTCTTCTACGTAACAAGTACAGAGGGGACATGCATTTATAATCAAAGACTGTAGCAAAAGCCTCCAGTCTGCGTTGAAAGCAGCTAAAAAGCAAAAGCTGGTGGGAGATTGGCCAATGGCAGGGTATCACCAGTGTTGTATTAAAGTCATTCAAATAGATAGCACCACAGAGACATGTAAAAATAAAAAGCACCTTTTTGTTTCCTTTCCTTTACACTTTATATTCAGAGAGGACCAATGGGTTTTCCCTTGCCACTGCAATCTGCCACTGAGAATGGAGGGGGGGTTAAATCATTATTATTTTAAAAGAATGCTGAAGGAAAAAGGGAAGAATTAATTTAAAACACGGATGTGAAGGTAAGCAGGTGGATAAAAAGGCAAAGACTCAAAGCAGATCCTGCTTTTACATCAGGGTTTTTGTAGAGACCTTGTTAAAATGTGGCTTTAATTTCCTTATGTTGAAGGGAATCATTCTACAACACGGAATTGCCACCCCACGGGCCCTCATCCTGCCAAGGCTCATGCCTGGGCGCAACTCAAAGACCCTCCAGATCCAGGTTGGGGTTGGGAAGAGGCAGGAGCTGCTGTCCTCATCCCCGGAGCTGATGCTTGGCTGGGCAGTGGTGGGAAGGGAGCCGGGTTCAATCCGGACAGGGTCACATGCATGTTTTGAAGCCAGAAACATTTCAGCATTTAAAATAATATACAATACAAATATTTACTTACAAACATACAAAAATATAAGCACCTTTAAGACATGGGAGAGAGATGCCCAGTACGACTTTTCCCTATCGAATTCATGGGGTGTCATTTTGTAAAAGATGGAATTACGTAATTCAAGGGAGATATTAAACCTTCTGGAAGTAGCCACGACATCGACTTGTTCGAGCTGATCCCAATGTGGTGGAAGTCAACAAAATGCCTCCAAAGAGCTTTGGCAGGTTTGGTTTGCAGCCGGGACTGCTGGGATTTCCACGTCAGGCTGAACACTGGAGTTTCGAGGTTCTCCTCAATGATCTACGGGCAAGTGCTTGGTATTGCTTTGTGGCAAGAAGATGATGAAGCAGCAGAAGCAGCAGCATCCTTTGCTGGCAGTGGGGCCTGCTCAGTGGCCATGGAGCAGCAGCGGTGCGAGCAGCACACGGCCAGGTCCCCGGGCCACGCGTGCGGCGGTCGGTCATGAGATTCTGTGTCTGTGGTGGGATGGGTCCTCGCAGGGCTCGGAGGAACCAGGGCAGGACGAGGAACAAAACGAAACGGGGATATAAAATAACCCATCGCTGTCCAGTTTCAGAACGTGCATGTGACGAGGAACTCTTTTTTTCTCTTTTTTTTCTTGTTTTTAATTAATTAAATGGCGCAATGAGGTTACGAGGTTGCTCATTTGGAGACTAGTTTTCAGGTGGCTCTTAGCCCATGAAGCAAGCTGGTCCCACCTCGAATCCAAATTTCTGTGATGCTTCTCCGAAGTCATTGAACATGATGTCGACTATAGGCACTTGCTCTACTTTGGGAGTGTTGATTTCCAGGATAGTCTTCTGATAGCCCTTCTTTGCCTGATAGGGAGAAAAGGGAGAGAGAGGAGCTCTGGTGATGCCTCCAACCCAATAACAGCAAGTTCGCATGGATAAGCATTCATCAGGCAAGCTGGGAACATGGTGATGAACTTACCCAGGCATTTCTGAGTGGAATTTGAGGCACCCAGCACCCAACCACACATTTGCCCTGCAGATTTAGCAGAGAGGTTCTAAAGCAGGATGGTGACCACTGACGATGGTCCCACTGTCCTGAGCCCAGACACTGGAGCAGAAGCTGCTGCCATGCACATCAAAAGATGCTAACTCTGCTGTCAGCACATCTCACAGCTGGAACAGGAGCCTGGTTGTGCTATGGCTGCTTTGCCTCCCTGAGGACACGCATGGGTTGTTGAGCAAATAGAAGCGATTTAATTTGAATATATTAGTTTGACTATTATCCGAGTGCTACCGGAAAGATCCCATTTAAAGTCTGATGGAATTCACAAGGTGATGGTGTCTTTTTAGCGTGCCTGGTAGCCATACACTTAGTTCCAAAATACAAATAATTATTAGAGGAGCAGAAGTGCCCCTGAGGGCGTACAGAGCTGCACAAACAAATGGATTTATGGAGCAGCTTTAGGCTCTACCGTACCCTCTCAGAAGAATAGGCTGTATCACAGAATGAGCTGTGATAACACATTCAAATAACAGCCTGAACATCAGGCTTTAGCTTGGTCCTGCCAGGACTCCTGTGGCAACACTGTGCCAGGCAGCCCAACTTCATTTTCCACATGGTGGGGCTCAATCTAAAGTATCTTGCCTGTGGTTCAGGAAGGATGATCTACCAGGGTACCAGAGATGGTACAGGAGATGCAGAGCCTCTTTCTGCAAGGCTGCAATAAGCTACTTAGTCATCTTTTACCTCCTTTCTACAGCCCACAGGAACATCTCTTGCAGAGAGAAGATGCCTGGGAGAGGCAACCAAGCAAATAAACTCGAAGGAGCCCAGTTGTCTTTCCATGCAAATATCCCTCGTTAAGGAGATGAATGCCAGGCACCTGAGTCAAATCACTTACACCAAAAGGGTTTTCAGCCAGCACATCTGCCTTAAAACATGCAACATGTGATCCTGCAACATCCCTGACACTTAAGAAGGGAAAGGGAAAGGCACTTTCCAGTGAGGACACATCATGTTAGCAGGAGGTATTAAGTACTTGAGGATAAACTCCCCAAAATGGCTTCAGAAGTGGGACGGATGGATGGATGCTCTTTCCCTCTCTGCCAGAGTGTTAAAAGAAGTGATTCTAATCTGATTTTCCTCACTGCTCCTACAGTAAAACACATGAATGTGCCAGAACAGAACCACTTTAATCTCATATTCTGTGGAGGGCTTTTTCTGTCAAACATCTCAATCTTTCTGTCCCGTGGGCTTCAAGCGCTGCAGCTCCAGAGGGTGAGAACTCCATGTGCCTCTGCACCAGCACACTGGGGCTCAAAATAAACACCAGCAGCACCTGCTTTGCCAGAGTTTTAGCTCCTGAGGGCAGATTTTGCAGAGCTCAATCCCAAATCAAGCATCCAGCCCCTCCGTAGGAAACAGAAGCAAATGGAGGATGCTGGGCCCCTTTGGAAACTCATCGCTTGCCTTTCTCCTTGTGAGCGAACAGGGGGAGAGCAAAGGCAGGGGGTCTTTTAAAAGCAACCCGTGGTTTTAGGCAGGTCCCTTTATGCACAGCCAGCAATAAAGCAAATCAACCCGATTCCTAGAGGTGCTGCAGCTCCCTTCCTGGTGTTGTGCAAGGCCCGGGTGGACAGAGCCTTGGGTGCCATGGTTTAGGGTGAGGTGCCCCTGCCCATGGCAGGGGGGTTGGAACCAGAGGATGTTAAGGTCCTTTCCAACCCAAACCGCTCTGTGATTCCCCTGGCCTCGAGTGGAACCACGTGTTCCCAGCGTTAGGGAAGAACAAGCTCAATGTGCCTCATGCTGGGGACAGCCCTCCAGGCGACTGCACCAACAGACACAGGAAACGCAGAGGTGTTTGCACTGAGTCAGAAGGTGCTGGGCAAGCAGGGGAGGAGACGGACGCCTCCCGCAGCGCCCAGCGCTGCCCACGTACCGCGCAGCCGTCGAGGGCGGCTCGGATGTAGGGGTTGTTGTCGTAGGACATCTCCTCGTCATTGGAGCCCAGGAAGCGGATGGCCTTGTCGTAGCTGTTGGTGGTGGCGTCGTGCCAGGCTACGGACTGGTAGCAGTTGTAAGTGATGTTCTGGTGGGCTGAGGCGCTCAGGAGCCGGAGGAAGGTCATCTGCACCACGCCGATGGGGTTCCCGTCTGAATCCACGTAGGAGAGCTATGGGAAGTGGAGAAGGGGAAACACTGGGCAGTGAGGGGCAACGCAACAAGTCTGGCGGCTCTGAGGAGCACCAGTCTCACCCATTTTTATTACCCTGCGCATGGGGCTTGATCTCACCACCTTGCTGAGGTGCAGACCCTGCTCCTGCCGTGCCACAGACCCAGGGCCGCAGGACACAGCTACTGAGGGGCAGTTTGTTTTGTTTGCTGGATGTAGTCTGGTTGTGAGCTAAGAAAATCGGGTTAATTCATGGCGGGAGGAAAAATGAAGAGGGATTTCAGCCCTGGCTGCAAGAGAGTGCAAATTTGGGGATACACATCTCAGGCTTAAGCCAATAGTGAGCATACTTCTCCCGCTTTTGAAGAGGAGAGAGAACAGATTTCTGTAAGGTCTGGGGCTTTGTTCTGTGTGACACTGTTTTCTGACTGTTGTGGGTACTTCATTCTGCACACAGAGGTGTTTCCCATTCATTCTTCCTGGGCATCAACACGCTACCAGAGCTGCTGCTCGTTACTGTCCTCTATGGACAGTGGGTGTCTTTAGAAACAACCAGGATCAAAACACAGGCACACAGACAGCGTGGTGTTCTTCAAGGTACCACGAAACATCGAGTTGTTGTGCGAGCTGCAAACAGTAGAAGAGATTCATAACCAGGCGATAAAACAATGAATCAAAAGGTAATATAAATAAACAGATATACCAACCGGTTGTCAGGATACTGCTGCACTGGCCTCCTGAGAGTGAAATATGACTGACCATGAGAGAGCCGCGCATGCCAGGAGAGAGCTAACAGAAAACCACCAGGACGTGGAAGGATGGGGCACAAAACGTCAAGTGCACGGCAGGCACCCAAAGACGCGCGGCATCACTTGTCTGCGGGACCTACTTAGCTTATTTCAACCAGGGCTTAGCCTGAGACTGACTGCTTGTTGAGGGGCCTCGGTTCCTGCTCTGCCTCTGGAGACTGCACAAAGTCCTGTCCCCCCTTCGTGACTGGAGCCACTGGGAACCGGCTGCCTGCATAAGGCTGGCCCATGGGAACACGGGTTTGCAAAAATGCATCCCTTTTGTTTTGTCTGTGATAGTATTTCCCTGCGGCAGATGCCATACGGCTGTGAAGGATAACAGGACAGGATGCGGGGCAGGCCCTGTTATTGCTGCTGGGAATTGTGTGCAACACACAGGGGAGGAAAGCAGAGTCCAGAAAAAAAACACATCTGCATCCTTTATCCCTCTAATGCAGTTTGTCTGCATCATGCGAAACAGTAAGAAATCAGACCCAAGAACTCTGTGTCATTGATTAATGACGGTGCAGAAGCATCAAAACAAGATGTTTTCTTTGTGTTTCATTTCCTATGCCCTTCGTCCTTCAGCTATCGCAGGAGAAAGGTGAGCACACCTCATGCAAGCGCTGAGTTTCACACGGAGCCGTCTACTCTCCCTCAGCGCTGAGCAGCCGGGTGGAAACCTTCCCCACAGCATCAGGGATCCCTGTGGGGCTCAGCCCCCCAGGAGACTGTGCTCAGGCTGCATGGAAAGACACCAGGGACCTTCTCACTGGAGTACCATGGGCAACGCAGCACCCAGGGGGGACTCAAACTCGTTCAGCTCACCAGCTACATATGGATTTCAACTGATGCTGGATCCAGGCAAATGTCTCCCCAGTTTACAAACCTCATGGTTCCAAGGACTGACTGGGGAGAATGAGAGGCATTTGAAACTAGAGTAAATAATCAAACTGTACTTTTCTAGCTCAGGTGTTTCATGGTTGGCTTAGGCAGGTCAGGGCTGCTTAGGCAGGTCAGGGCTGCTTAGGTAGGTCTTCCACGTGCTGGTGGTTTTTCTTCCCAAAGAGAAAATGCAGGACAGGTGAAAAAAAGAAAGAAAACGGCAACACAGAAAGATGGAACCAAGTTCCAAGTAGCGCTGAAATTCCTGTTTAACAAACTAAAGGGCCCTAAGGTCTAGGTTGACAATTCAGCCTCTAACTTGGCTGATAAACAGATCGAACAGGGAAAAAAAGCAGAGAAGGTGGAGAAATGGAGCTACTTGTAACGTTAACTGATGGAGTGCTCTGTAATTAAGCTATGAGTAGCTGCCCTCCAAGGAGCTACGAGGCTGCAGCCCTGGCCTTGTGGCCTTGTTCAGTAGTGCAGAGAAGCTGCAGAAGCCGTATCCTTCTTGTGGGCAGAACCAGAGCAAAATGTGTTTAGTGGCAACGAAACGTGGCTTAGGAAAACAACGCGGTGGTCTGCTTTGTTGTTTGCCTTTAAGGTGGAAGTTTGGGCACTGCAAGAAACCTCTGCCCTGCTGGGGCAGATCAGTGCAGCTCAACAGAGCAGCTCCTGCTTCTAGGTTCTCATTTGGCTGGGCTCATTATCTGCATCCTGCTCATCCTACAGGAGCTGATACCCACACAGTATCACACAGTTGACACCCACACAGCCACACGGTGCTGTGGCTTAAGGAGACCCGGCGTACACTCACAAGCCACTGCTCTGACCTCCCTGACCAGGGCTGAGGTTCTGTAGGAGTGATCTATCCACAACATGGATGTCCTGTTACAGGACAAAACACCAGAGCTTTTTCTCTCTTCTAACACTGCTGCCTTGCTGGCTGGCATCAAACATCTCCTGACCTTAGGACAGGACTTGAAAAAGTCCTTGACTGGGACTATGTCAAACTCCTGTCCACCAGGCTTGGCCAATGCACGTGGCTTGAAATCCTTTAAACCTGTGAAGTCCTTTAAAGCAATGACTTCATGTCTGCAAGCTCTGCGGGTGGTGTGGGAGCTCCTGATGTGGCTCAGCTCCAGCACCAGAGACTAAACCCATCCTTAGGGAAACCCTGCCCCAGAGCAGAGACGTGTAGATTCACACCTCACCCTGGGTACAGCAAGCACGGGCTGCACTAGCACTGTGCCCTGCTCCTGGGCTTCTAGTCAAGCCAGTGGGAAAAGTGTCCCCACTGGGTTTTATTTCTTTTGCAGTATTCCACCTTAAACATCTGTACTGCAACGTGGGATAGGGATTAGTCCAGCATGCAGAGTGCAACAGGTCTGGCCATACCAAAGCAGATGAGGTGCTCTGATTCAGACTAGGGCCGAGGTTAGCCACTTACCAAAGACCCCCGCTTGTATTGACTATACCATGTGGAAGGCTGCTCTTTGGGCCAACGAGCCATTTTACTCTGTAAAATATGACAGGGGTTAAAGAAAACAGAAAGCACCAAGATGCATCTTACCAGTTTACCGCGCTTGAATTCACTGAACCAGGAGCCTGGGTTTTCCTTTGGCCAGGAAGTAATTCTAGCCTAGTTTGTGGACGGCAGGGGAGGAAAGAGAGAAAGAAGAAAAGAAAAATCAATTAAAATGTTCCATTCAGTTCCCCAGGCAGAGTGTGCAGGTCTTACAGAGACTGCCCAGCTTCCTTTACACTGCTTTCTTAATCTTTATACACCACTAACAAGAGCAATTGGCAGTGCCCTAAGGTGCCAGCAGCCTCCCCGGCAGAAGGGACAGCGTGGTGCTGCCCAGCAGTGCCCTGGCACGAGCCTCCTTGGCTAAGGGCTGATGATGTCTGCCTCCTACATACTTTGGATGCAGAACCAGCAGTGCAGTCTGTTGGCAGGAGAGATAAAAGGAAAGACAGGGAGGGAAAGAAGGAAGTATCAGTGGTAAAGGATCTCCATGGGAGGGCTGGGGTGGAAAAGCAGTGCTGATAATGGGGAAGGCTGCTGTCACTCTAACACCAAATCCAGATGCTGTGGAGCTGGGAAAGGCAAAGAGTGTGATTAATGAAAAGCCTCTGCCTGCCTCTGGCACTTGTGTAGCAATAAGGAGCAGCACGCACAGTGCATCCCCCACAGTCAGTCAGTGCTGGACCATCACACAGAGTGAAGGTCCAACTACCTGGAGCAATGCAGGGGGTGACCTTGACAAGAAATGAGCTGTTGGAGCATCCTTTATGGCAGCCGCATCTAATCAGCTGAATCACTTTTCGGGGCAGAGCACAAGGGAGGCACGTGGCTGCTCCCTGATCCCTGACCCTCTCACAAGCTCCTGCACTGCTGGATTTGCTGTAAATCCCTCCAAAAACAACGGCCAAGCTACATACAGGTGTCTTGGGATCATCCTTTCCTTGCCAGTACATGAGCCATAAAGCAAGTCAGTGTGCTTCTGCTTGGTTAAGGATGGAGGGAAAGGGGGTACAGCTTAAAGTCTGCTGTGGCTTATAATAAAACCACTCAGCCAATACTTAATGCTGCTGCAGTAGCTGGTTTCATTCCCTACATGGGAAAGGAGCAGGCTGAAGCTTTTCCTTATTTACAAAGTATTGCAAAAGTGGAGCACAATTTGTATTTGAGGAGCATCGCAGCGCTCAGGAAAGCAACTCCACAGTGGACATGGTGAGGCCAAAGAGCCACTCACAGGAGCCTGAGCAGCCCCAAGGTCAGGGGCAGACTCTGTGTTTTAGCTGTCAAGATTTAGAGGAAAGCCATGGCAAGTTAGTGCAAAGGAGGGGAAATCCATCTCCTCCTTAAATAACCCTAACAAAAACCCAAGGAAGATTTATGCTGCATGTTACTTGTCCTGCTCTGGCCCGTATTGCTGGTGGATGAAATTCAGGAAGCAAATGGCTTTCAGTGAACAGCTTTGTCTGCTCCTTAACCCAGCACCACTGAGGCACAGAGGGAGCTCCCCAGGCTGCTCCATAGGACTTTCTGCTTGGCCACTGTGGGAGCTGGTCCCCAGGCACTGGGGAGAGCAGCTCTGGAGAACAGCACAGGGCACAGGGTATGGCTCAGCTAAGCACATCATCGCACAAAGGACTCAATCAGCTTCGTGCATTGGCGCCAGCAGGAGCGCAGAGGCCAGTTGCAACCACTGAGCATCATTTGCCCATAAGAAACACCAGGAAAAACGACAGGAGAGAAACATTTATCTGCTCCGCCTCAAGACACAGCAAGGGCAGAGGAATCAACGGTGCCTGTGCATGCAGAGAGCAGAGCAGCCTGGCTGCAGGAGGGAAGGAGTTACATGAAGCTCACACTTCCTGCACCAACACACGCTTCTGCCTTTCTAAAGCAAAGTAAAAAGGTGTTAGCATCTATTATGCCTGGGAAATCATCAAAGACTTGTCCCAAATCACAGTTTAAATCTGACTTACGCGAAGAAATTATAAACATATTCCTTATTTCAGACACCAACGCTGCATAACAAAGGAATGTTCTGGATCTTTAATCCTTACTTGCTATTGTTCAGTTCTCCTGAAATGGACTGTCTATGAATATTCATATTAGGAAACAATCTCTTATCACCATGCTATGGGAAGGGGGAAGTTGTACGGACTTACTCCTTCAGATTTCTTATCAGGGAAGATGCAAGTCTCTCCACCAGCTGTGAAATTACAGTACACTTTGAAAGAGTCCCTGGAACATCCTTGGTTGGGATCAACCCAGTATTCACCTGGATGCACGAGGGGGAAGAGAAGGGAAGAAAGAGTCAGCACTGTGAAGGACGGACAACTCAGCAGCCATCTTATCAAGAATATTTCATCTCTGGCACAGGGCCACTGTTTCTATAGATTTTTTGGAAACCAGGTTATGATCTGACTCTGCACCACACTGTGGCACCTTATAGGAAGAGCTGATTTTCACCATATATCCCCATTCTTATAATAGAGTATATATATAGGAAGGAACCTGCAACGATCATCTAATTCAACTCTTCTCTATGTATTCCTTCTTTGTCAGCCACATTCCTCATGAGGCACCAGGGCCAGGGACCCCCCAAATTCCTTCTCTTCCTGCACTCGCCTGTGTTCACCGCATGGAGCTGGGAAACTCACGGTGTTTTGCCCTCACCCCCCCTGTCCTGGGACCCACCATCTGGGAAATCGGGGTGACAGAGCTGCAGATCCTTGCAGGTTCGTGCTGGGTTATGTTGAGTGCCCAACGGATGCTTCATTTGCTCAATTTCCAGTTTCAAGGAATTCAGCGAGCCGAAGATCTCCTCCATGCCATCTGCATAGTCCATGTAGTTGTCGGCATTCCCATCGTCCACCAGCTGGCTGGCGTCGATGTTCCGCCTGGTCCTCTTGGAAGACTGGATGGGCAGTGGCTGGATGACTTCTCCAGGAGGACCCTGATTTGTGGGGGAAGAAGATACAACCGCTCATTGCACTGCCAGTGGGGAAGAGACAGAAGAGGTGGCCAAAGCAGCCACCAGTGCTGAGAAGCAGCATCACGAGACATACACATAACACATAAAACACCCGTGATGGCACTGATAAAAACCCCGGCCACCAAACTCAACACTGGATCCACCTTCTCTTTACCCATTAGTAACTTCTCCCTTCACATCCTGCTTTCTTCCCCAGCACCTCTAAGAGCTGCCAATGTATTGCAGGGACTCCTCATATGCTGAATCTCTGTCCAGAAATCCTGTAGACCCTCATATTACAACACCCATTAAATGTGAGCCTCATTTCATGCTTCATGTAATGGGTTCTACTTACAGGAGGCCCTGGGGGGCCAGGAAGACCCGATTCACCCTTCGGACCTGTTGGACCCTGGGAGGAAAAGCACAAGTCACATGGGAAAAAGCACTTGTCCCTTCCAGCACATCCCAAACATTATTTCTTATAATAGTCTCTTGTGGCAAAATCTCTCTTCCTGTCCCTTCTTCCTGTGCCCTTCATGCACATAAGAGGGGTCTCCTTGCATCTCTCTCCAAAGACGCTTAGGGAAAAGAGATCAGTCCAATGATCAGGGTTAAACAGTCAGACTTTGCTGAGGCTTCCTATGGAAAAGGAAGGCTGCTCCAGTGCACGGCAATGTGAACTCTTCAAACCAACCCAATGGTTTATAAATCAAATAAAACCTGAAAATCAATTAAACGCTGAATTCTGCATGGGAAGGAGAATTAGGAAGCTGCCCGAGAGGAATTTTTAGCTGCCTGCATGGGAGATCTGTAACATGAATCTTGCTTCACTGTCACATTCTCATTCTCACTGCGTTCTGCACTTCCCAGCTCGCCACCTCCCGCTCCACCGGCTATTTTTAATACCCGCCGCCTTACAGCAGTAGGTTTTCTCCCAAGGACTGTGCACTGGAATCCTCCTTGAGATCTCTGCTGCACTGATGTTCACTGAAGTACACTGAGTGCAACAGAAACCTTCCCAGTTACCATTCCTGGAAAGGCTGCACTTGCTAAGGCCATCTTTGGCCAGTTGCCTTAATGCCAGTGATGGGGAGGAGCTGCAGTGGGTTATACACTTAATAACAGCTCCTCGCCTTCTTCATTTAACAATATCTATACTCACCGATGATCCTTTAGCACCTTTGGGACCAGGTGGACCCTGTGTGGATTAAAACAGAGCAGAGTCAGTCCAGTTCTAGCAGAGAAGGCAGCAGACTCCCCTTAGAGACAAGGGGAGACAAGGTGTTCTTTTAAATTCACTTCTTTTCCCACTTTTGCCATCCACTGGAGTTCACTGTTATTTGCCAACATGCAAACGCGTTTGTGTCGGATCCATCTGTGTCACTGCTCCACACTCCTGCCTGGATAGGGCTGGAAAAGCTCCTGGGTCATTACTACAGCCCAGGGCTGGTCCTGGCTCTGTGCTGAGGGCACCCAGCAAATGCTGCTTACCCAAGGTGCAGCCTTTGGGCATCCAGTGAAAAATGTACCAAGAGCACAAAGGGCAAGAAATCACCATGCGACCGTAGCTAACCCAAAAACCAGGGAGAGGGACATTTGTCTTCCATCCTGCCATGCCTGGTGAGCTCATCTCTCAGCTTACCCATCACCCCCAGTACTTCCATAACCCAGTCAAGTGTTTTTAACAGGCTCAGCTGGGCAAAGCCACCCCCATCAACTTCCTCACACAAGGTCAGGCCAGAAAGGCTCTGCTGGGTGTATCCGGGAGCACAAAGGCGACTCCACAAAGACTGTGTAGCGCCTGAGGAATTCAAAGGCAATTGCTTGTCACATACCGGCAATCCTGGTGGCCCTGGAGGTCCGATCGGTCCAGAAGGACCTGTGATACCCTGTAAAATAAAAGCAGAAAAGCATTGATGTGTATGCACCAGTGCTGGCATGTAACTACACAACTGACATCTGCTCACAGCTGATGAGGACTGAATGGAGGACTGAACGGAGCTGAATGAGCTGAACGGAGGACTCTATTCAAATCTGGAGGTTTAACTGGTTTTTAAGCATGTGCGCTACCAGGGAATCTCCTACCTCGTTTGGCACACAGTTGTGAAAACCTGTCCTCTAGATGCATATTTAACGGTACCATTCCTCCAAGGCTATTCAGCTCTTTTCAGATGACCCTTGAGAATCTGCTTCCCACTAAATTGGGTGATTTAGGAGCATGCCCATCTCACATGTAGAATAAACCACATGAATATAGAAGATATTCTCCAAAAATTAGCCAAGGTTGAGCATCTCTGCTATGCCATCCCTGCTTCAAGCGGCAAACCCCACAGCTCAAAAGCACGTTCCATTAAGGTCTTATGGAATATTTACCTGCTCTCCTTTGGGTCCTGCTGAGCCCTGGGGGCCTGGGAGACCTCTGTCACCCTTTTCTCCCTGCTCTCCTGGTGGTCCAATAAGACCGATTAAACCTGGATGACCCTAGGGGAAAGCAGCAAATGTTAATAATGGTCTCTCACTCGAGGTACCCAAGCGCCAAAGCCACCCAGCAAAGACATTGCTAGATACATCCCAAATATCTCAGCAAGGGGACAGGGGTTTGCCACCTGCAGGACGCCCCTACAATGGCAGACATGAGGTCACGCAGTGAGATCACGTGTGTTATTCTCACCTTCTCTCCTTTAGGACCAGAGTCTCCTTTAAGACCAGGCAAACCCGGTGGACCCTTTGGGGGAAAACAAAAGAGAGAATGAGTCCATGTAAAATGCATTCACCCGTATCAAAACCACATAGAATTTGATGGCCTGGACATACCATTGGGCCTGGAGGACCATCTGGGCCAGGGGATCCCGGGAGACCTTGTTCACCCTGTAAAACAGAGCAATCCCCTCAAAACAATTACTCCATGCTCCCAGCTGGGATTGTTCCCGTTATTCACCTTTCCTCGTGTGGCCCCTGTGCCAGGGAACATTTGCCCTGCCTTCTCACAGGTGGCAAAGGCAAAATGGTTTATGTTCCTTTCATGCTCAGATCCCTACTGGAAAAAGGACCTTGTAGGTCATGGAAACTCTCACCCATGGAGAGGGGGACTCCCCCCTTGAGCAGACTCAAGTCTCAAATAAAACATGGTGGGAGGTGATATTCACTGTTGCATTATTTCCACTAAATGTGTTTCATCTGCTGTCAGGCATTTAAGCATCCCACTGGGAGAACGGAATCTTCCAAGCAGATCAGTTATGATAAGCACCAGGAACAACCTTGCCCAGCAGCTTTTTCAGACTCTGCTCAGTTTGGGAGTACTCACAACTGGACCAGGAATCCCTCGAAGACCATCAGGGCCGGGCTTCCCTGGAGCACCCTGGGGACCAATTGGGCCAGTCTTGCCCGGAGGTCCTTCCAAACCGGCTTCACCCTAGATGCAAGAGGCAGCATGGTTTCATTTGCACTGGGGCATCAAGCAATCCTGAATACACTGCGGCTGCTGCCAGGATGTCACAGAGTGAACACTGGTCCATGCAAAGCGTGTAAAGCTTCCAACACGTTCATTTTCCTGCTGCTCCCCACCATTTCTGCTGATTTCCAGCAGGAAGAGCCTTGGAGACTGTGAGCTCTCTGAGCTGTCCTGTGCCTGGTCCTGGGATATAATCTAGTGGAGGACATCCTCTGCCACCAGCGCTCCCACAACAACTGGGCCTATAATTTGCAATCCCACTCTCCATCTCCCCACCTCCCCTGCCAAAGCAATCCTGGTCCAGTAGCGCTGTTTCTGCCCTGGGAAACAACATCGGGCTGTGCACGCCTCCCATTTACAACACATTGAATTGCCAAATACGGCACTTTGTGATCTCAAAACAAGCAAAACATTCCCATGACCTCAGCAAGCCCTAATTATCTCCATGGAGTTTGTGAAAAGATGAAACATAAGCTCAGGTTGAAGGCCAACAGCCCCGAATTCAGGCTAATTTGTTGTAACACGTAGAGAAATCAAATCACTGTCTTTCAGACACCAGCACTGTGAGAGGGAGGTCCCTTTGACATACAAAGGGCAGCAGAAGTGAACCCTCATCCAGCTCTTACCTTGGCTCCTTTCTCTCCTTGCCTTCCTTCAGGACCAGCTGGACCAGGAGGGCCCTAGAGAAAGCACAACATAGATGCAAATCACAGTTAGATCCCACAGATCCGAAATGGTCCATTGGAATTAGCAAAATGATGCTACAGCCCCAGGGAAGAAGACAAAATGGAGACAAATACCTCTGAAAAGCTTTTTAAATTAGCTTCTTGTTAAATGAATCCCTGGGCTCTGCAGCAAGGCAGGAAGAGCAGGAGCACCTCATCCTTGTGTTTTCTTTTGGGTGTTAAAATCTCAGTAATCCAGGGGATGTGGCTGACAATCACCCAGCAATTCCCAACGGCTGGGATGGTGCATCATGATATTCTTTTTAATTATTTTTTATTTCACATGCTCCTGCTTTGCATCTACTGCAGCCCTACCACTAACATCAGCTTCACAAATTCAATGCAAATACACTTGGAAGAACACCCCTAAACCATCAGCTTACCCTTTTTCCTGGGGGTCCAGAGGGGCCCGGCTCTCCTGTGGGACCAGGGGAACCCTAGATGGGGAAGGAAGGAGAACAAGCCATAACTGCACCACGCGACATGGGAAGGAGGAGCAAATGTGTAAAGCTCGAGTTGAGCTCTGGAGTTTGTGCTGAGCCGAGGCGTGGGCAGCACAACTCCCAACACCTCCTCGGGGTGCAGGTGGTTTCTTGTTTTATCCATTCCCACCAGGAAACACCATAAGGCACAGCAAAGTTTAAATGAAAGAGTTTTGTTTTCCTATAAGTTAATGTTTGCTTTGGGGATGTATTGCTAAGCAGCCTGGGTGGATGCAGCAGCCAGGCTGACACAGGTGGGAGGGACAGGCACCAGGGGACCAGCACAGCAGAAGCCGGTGGCAATTAGATGCTGTATGCCCTTGGATCTGTGTACAGAAACCATGGGGAGTGATGGGGAACAGAGCTCATCTATCCAGTTACTCACGGTCTGTCCAGGCTCTCCGTCATCACCTTTGTCACCAGGAGGACCGTCTTGACCCTAAAAAGAAAGAAGAAAGAAATAAGCAGATGTATTTAGGGTCTGAATACAGCTGAGGAAAGCATTAGCAGCAGCAGGAGTGTTCAGTGGTCTTCATGCCACCAGCACCATCCCTTTCCATCTCTTGTTGGGAGCACTGGTAACAGCAACTGTCCTATGTCAAATATTGTGGGTAGCAGCGCTCATACAGCTACTACCCCAAAGGCTGTAGCATGGACAGACAGTCTTATGGTGCAACTTCTTACTCTTTTGCAAGTAGAGTAAATTCCAGAGGAGCTGCTGGTCAATGAACAGCACACTGCTGTATGTTACTAAACCAAGAGGAGGAACCTAACTGCCCTCCTGTGAGACAGACACTTACAGCTGGACCAGGCTCTCCAGGAGGACCAGGGTCACCAGGGAAACCAACCGGACCCTGCAGAGAGAGAAGAGGGATATCCCCAAGTCAGAGAGATTGCATCTGGAGCACTGTGGAGCACTAGTGCCTGTGACCCCAGTGACAACACAGGGAGTCACCCTACGGAGCAAAGCCCCAGTTCTCCACCCTCCAACAGTCGCAGATCACATCCCATCTTTGCATCTTCAGTGGCTTCCTCTTGTCCCAGCCACCAGCTGAGCTCTGCATCAGGCAAAGCAAAGGCAACACTGGGAGCGTCATTTGGTTTTTCATAAATTACAATGGACAAATGACAGCAAAATCCTCGCAGCCTTGGGGAACGTGCAGGTGAGAAGATCTTGCTTTTGCTTATTACTTGATCCCTGCTTACTACATGATCCCAGGAAGATCCTCTCAAGGCATGTAATGACTAAACCACTTCCCCATTCTTCTCCATACAATGTCTATTGTTTACTTCAAACGACCCTGAGACCAGCATTCAGACAATAGGCTTCAAGCAGTAACGTGATATCCCCAAAGCCCATTTGCTGAGAGTGATGATTGACTTTCCTGCCTCCTCTGCTTATCACAGCAGAAATGTCTTCAGCAGGCAAGCATCAAAGAAGCTGGCAAGATAAATACTGTACCATTGTCATCTGGTATAAATCAGTATAGCTCTACTGGCTTCGCTAGAGCTACAGCAATCAGCATCAACAGGGATCTGCTCTACACGTACAACTCCCAAATTCACATAAATCTCCTCCACGCTGTTTCAGAAGCTTTGTTCTGGTGCAGAGGGCCTTGGAAATACATAAGCTCAGGTGCAAAGTGAACCTACTGCAGGCTCACCATAGGGGTGAGCTTTCTGAGAGCCTGCAAAAAGAACCAATAATTCAAGTGACAGGACAAGGGGTAACGGGTTAAAACTCAAACAGCGGAGGTTTAGATTGGATCTAAGGAGGAAATTCTTTCCTGTGAGGGTGGTGAGGCACTGGAATGGGTTGCCCAGGGAGGTTGCGAGTGCTCCATCCCTGGCAGTGTTCAAGGCCAGGTTGGATGAAGCCTTGGGTGGGATGGTTTAGTGTGAGGTGTCCCTGCCCATGGCAGGGGGGTTGGAACTGGATGATCTTGAGGTCCTTTCCAACCCTAACTATTCTATGATTCTATGATTGCTGGAAGTACTGCTGGAAGATGAGGTACAGCTGGGTCTTTTCCTCATGAGCACCCTAAAGAAGAGGATCAATATCACGTATCATTGGAGGAGCAATTCCGTGGCTGGTAAATCATTTCAGATTTCCACAAAGTTCTCTGGAAAACACCTTTTCATGCGGAAACCTCTGCTGGGCAAAACAAGGGAGCACTGCTTGGGCAGGAGGGGTACTTACAGGGCTGCCTTTGGGGCCATCATCGCCTGGTGGACCTTTGGGGCCAGGTGGACCAGCAGCACCAGAGGGACCTGCTTCACCTTTTTCACCTCTTTCACCTTTAGGACCCTGTAAAGGAAAAAGGGTGCTTGTATTTTCCAGGAAACCAACTTGCCAATCTCTAACTCTTTGGATCAATTCTGCGAAAGAAGCTTTATTTGTATCTCAGAGCACGAGAACATGATTTAGCAGTCCCTTCCCACGAAGGCTGAATGGTGTTCATGATGTTCAGCCGTGGGTAGCCCATGTTCGGTGACTAAACGTTACACTATAAATACCCAGGAACATGGTGATGTGTCACCCAATACCCAGACCAAGAACAGGACTGGTTCAGCCCCTGCAGCTGAATCCATGCCTCTCCTACACCCCTTTACCAGCTCTTCAGAGGGCCACCCATGAAGAAAAGCTCTTCTCCATCAGAGCAAGAGCCACCCTGCAGTGTACTTACCGGGAGGCCAACCTCGCCGGGAAGACCAGGCTCACCAGATTCACCAGGCTCACCCTGCAGAGGGGAAAAGGGGATGAGCAAACCTGAGGTTACTGACCCAGCAAAGCCTCAGTCGGGTTTCCATGGATGCTTTTTTACCTTCTCTCCTACTGCACCAGGATTTCCTATTCCCCCAGGAGGACCCTGTGGCCCATCTGCTCCTGGTGGTCCCGAGGGACCTCTGGGTCCAGGTGGACCTGGCGGACCCTGAGAGAGAAAGGGGAGACAGGTTCAAGACACATTTCTTAGAGCAACGTCTGTGTCGTTAGAGACACAGATAGAGAAGTACAAAAGCATCTCACCATTTGCCCAACATCACCCGTTTCTCCCTTCTCACCAGGCGGTCCAGGCAAGCCCTGCGGAGGGGATGAGTTTGAGCTGTGAACACCTCAGGTGGAGCCCCAGCTCTCACCACCCTGAGCCCTCCTTCGATGCTGCAAATTACCTGCAAGCCCACCGGGCCAGGGGGACCAGGGAAACCTCGTGGTCCTTCATCACCTTTCTGACCAAAGAGGCCTTGCTGCCCTCTGGGACCTGGCTCTCCATCAGCACCCTAAGAGGAAAGGGTCTAGAACAGCTTAGCAAGGACATGAGACAGATGCAAAGCCCCATCCCCACCACCTCCTTCTGCTGCCAGCGGTAATGCCCTGCACATCAGCAGTGGCAGGCAGGAACTGCCAATCCCTGCAGCGCATCCCAAGGGATTTTATAGTAAGAAAGGGGATTTCTGCTAACAGGGGACAATACTCACAGCGGGGCCGGGCTGACCGATCGGACCCTGTGGGCCAGTAGGCCCTGGTGGACCCTGTCATGAAACAGAAGAGCAACATCAGCATTAGGAGCTCAGAGTAAAAAGATCTCACCTGGGAAAGGTGATGCCCTTCAAGACAGCCTCCATTTAATGTGCATTAATTCCCAAAACAGAGGGAGGGAACAGAGCCAGGCCTCCCCAGACACACCAGCATTCCTCAGCCCTGGTGCCAGTGGCACAGCAGACACATCTAAAGGCATTTTTTCTCCAGCAAAACACTATCACATCACTCAGCTCTATCTAGATCCTTAAGTGTCATTTATCCTCCCCTGGCTCGGAGCAGTGCGTAAAGGGTGCCTGAGGGTGCTGGAGACAACCAGAAAAGAGGCTACAGCCCAACACCTGCCTTGAATGGCAGGAGCTGCTCATGATAGTTACACAGTACAGGGGACATGGAAACATCTCAGTGTGTTCCTGGGAGCTGCAGGCTCACACCTCAGGTCCTCCCTCTTTTTTCCATCGTGTGGGTATTTGATGAAGCAAAGGAGAAGACGAAGCGATGACAGAAAGGAATGAAATTGGTATTTTCTGTTTCCAGCAAGTCACACACCAGAGCCACGCTCCTCCAGGGAAGCAGCTTTGGCAGCATCCACCCCACTCACCTGCTCCCCCTTGTCGCCCTTGCTGCCCTTCTGGCCGGGCTCCCCGATCTCGCCCTGCCAGGTACAAAGGGACACAGTTAGCTCACGCGGTGACCGCTTCCATATCCCAACATTCAAGTTGTTTGTCTGCATCCCTCATCCCAGAGATCCCATGGAAATACCCCAGAATGTTCTAAAACAAGCCAGAGATTTGGACACTCCTGGTGTACCCTAAAATGTCCCGCAGCTGCCACGCAGTGCGAGAACCACCGTGTTGCAGCCCTTGTCAGCAGTGATGGCTGTTTCATCCCAGCATCCTCCAGACCAGAGGGGCTTAATTAGTGCGTGGGGGAAGGTAATTAATTGGGAAAGGCCAGGCTCTGGGTGGGTGATGGGTTTCAGCACGGGTTTCAGATGGGTTTCTGCCCATCATCAAGAAATACCCTTTAGGTGATGGCCAGCAGCACATCCAGCCCGCTGATGGGGGCAGCATGGGGGCAAGGGGGCACATCACCCAGGTCCTGCCCAGAGCGACCCGTGCAGCAGGAGCTGCTCCTCCCACCTTGTCTCCATCCTCGCCGGGAGGGCCGACAGGACCTGCTGGACCCGGCAGTCCCACCGGGCCCTGGATGCCATCCCGGCCAGCCGGCCCCTGGGGACCCTTCTCGCCCTGGAAGCAGAAGGAGCAGCAGGTCACACAGAGCTCTCCTCCAACCGACCCATTCCATCCCATTAATGTTTTATTCAGCTGCTAGTGACCCCTGACTGTACGGATACAGCAGAACTGGTTTTTCACTGATATTTCATCAGACTCTGTGCTCGCTGTCTGCAACAAGACAAAATGTCCATCTTGAGAGATAAAGAAAGAACAAACATATCTAAATGGTGAATACCCAGATCAGAGCTGCAATTTCACTGCTAGAGCAATATACCCAGATTTAATCTCAAGCCTCTGCCATCTCTCTCTGGATGACAAACAAGACCCCAAGTAATTTATAGTCCCACAAGCCAGTTTTTACTGACTGTGGCCCCAGCACTCCCTGCCTGCTCCCTCCTTGGCTGAACCCCAGCTAATGGGGGTTTCTGCTTGGACATCTACTTGTGCTCCTCAGCCTGAGCCTTCAACCACATTTGTTTGTTTTATAGGAACTGAAGAGCGAATATTTTTTGGTTTTCTCATACATAATTTAATTGCATCTGAATCCTGGGTGCTCTCTTCTGAATAATTAGATGCCACATAAATTGCCCATTCATCTATGCACTGATACATCACATAGGTACTTGGCAGGACAGATGTTCAGAAAGCTGATTCACCAGGAAATTCTTGCCTCTGGACTAGCTGCTGGGGTTTATAATAAGCAAATATGAGATACAGTGGCTGATAAACACTTTTGATGACAACAATCACTGTTAAGTGTCCTCATGTAGTCTGGAACACCTGATGCCAGTGTTTGCTCGTTTCGCTGGGTCTGAAAGCTGAGCTCATGTTTGAGGCATCACAACAGTCCCTGCAGAGCCCCTTGGGTGCGAGCTGGAGGCCCAGCCTCCCTCCTGGGGCCCGGTGCTGTGCTCTCCAGGGACAGAAGGCTCATCCCAGCCCACTCCCTCCTGCCACACGTGGCATTTCACGCGCGTGCCTGGAAGCGAAAGACGTGCGAGTTTGCGCGGGCTGGTGGTGAAGGCTCCGGAGAGGGACCATATGGCGGGGCTCAGCCACGCTCTGCACGAGCGGCTCTTTCCACAGGCGGGATAACGCAGCATCCCAGGAAACGGAGCTGAAACCTTCACAGCACTTTCCTGTGCTGCCCCTCAACCGGGGCAGAACAGGGGTCAGGATGGCTTTGGGTTCAATGGGAACTGCTGCTGCTATTGCACCCTTGGAAGCAGTGGTGGGGTTGGCTCACTGCTCTGCCCAGAGGCAGGTCCTTAGGCTGTTTGTCACTAGGAGGTCACAGAGCTGCCACTTCACCTGCTCAGTCCTCATCCCGTTTCATTGCCTGGAGATATTCCAGTCCCTGGGGTCACATCCATAGCACGGGTGCCACAAACAGGGCAGCTGAGCAGCTGACATCCGGTGGTTTGATGCACCCAAGATGAGAAAATTCCCTTCTAATTGAATTCCTCCTTTTTCATACACCAACCCCAAGGCCTTTCCATGCTCAGCTTCCTACCGTACACATTTCTGTTTAACCCACAGCTGTTCATCTTTATACTGGTACTTACTGGAGCTCCCTTTTCACCTGCAGGTCCTGGAGGTCCTTGGGGACCAGGTCGCCCTGGTAAGCCAATCGGGCCAGCTGATCCTGCGGGACCACGCTCACCAGGAGAACCCTGTTTAGAGAACGAAGAAAGGAAGCATTAACTGGAGTATTGAGCTTCATCTATACACAGACAGAAAGAAATCCAGCAGTTGGGTGCTGCAAATGCATTGTCAGGAGGTGAGCACATTCGATGGGGGGGGCTGCCATGTGATGTCGTGGTACCAGCAGCCTAAGGGCTCTTGCAGAACTTGTATTAACTAAAATCCCTGGAAGGGCTGGGTTCTCCCCTGGATGGTGCCAGGAGCTCAGTTCCTGGGGGCTCATTATCACCTCGGAACAAGAGCATGAGCAACCTCATGGCCAGTGCAGCAGGGAGGGTTGGACGATGAGTATTTTCTTGTAGGAGGGCTGCACTGAGCACGAGTCTTAAGTGGGACAACTTTCAGAGGTGACTGAGAAGCAGAATTCTCCATGTCCTGAATCACTGCTGTTCCCTCAGCTTGTCACGTATGTTCACAGCTGATGCCACGGGATGACTGACCTATTACATACGTGTCTTGTAAAATAAAGCAATATCCAGCGAGTTGTTGGTTAGCGCAAGGGAAATAACGGCGAAAGCTCCGAGCTGTGACTAACCCTCCGTTTCTACTTGCCAAGCTTGTAAATGTGTTAGGTGGTGCCTGTAAGGGCAAGGATACTCACTGCTGGACCAGGGGGGCCTGGGGGACCTTCACTGCCTTTCAACCCCGGAGCACCCTGGAGGAAGGAAAACAAAGTCACTCTGGGTGGTGGGTGCTGCACCCCCAGGCATCCTTCCTTCTGGAAGGACCGAGCATCCTCTACTCACAATGGGGCCAGGGAGGCCTCTCTCCCCAGGGAAGCCTCGCAAGCCGGGGGGACCATCCTTCCCTGGGAGGCCGGCGGGACCAGGGTCCCCCTGCAATGACAGTGATAAAGAGCTGAGGACCCGCAGGCTCCTCTCTCTGGGCTCAGGTTGTGATGAGACACTGTGAAGCATCATTATAATTTCTTATCTGAATCATCCCTCCCCATCTCTGGGAGACAGGCAGGCATCCAGCTTGCAAGGAGGGTGAATTCCATAGGCTGCTTGTCCTTACCTTGGTCCCTTCTTTTCCAGTGAGGCCAGGAAGACCTTGTTCACCTGGGGGACCTGGAGGACCTGGGTGTCCCCGCTCACCCATTGGTCCAGTCTCACCAGTTGGGCCCTGCAGAAACAGAGATTGAGGAGAAGGTGGTTGGTATCAGCAGAACAACCCATGAAGGAAGAGATGTGGGCTACCAATTTAGTCCTTCAGGTTGCAGTGGGATGGAAGATGCTCCCTCCCTTAGCTGTCCTCTGCAGTGCCACCAGGAATCCCTGGAGAGATGCCTCCTTTGGCATCTCAAAGGACCTTGTTTTAGAATGAGTAACATTGCCCTGGGAACCTCTGGAATTAAAGCGTTCACATAAATGAGATTATTACTACAACTGTTACGCTTAGGTTTTGGGGTTTTATAAATGAGAACTTAGCAAGCTCTCCACAACTGTACTGATTCCTCCTTCTATGGGGCATAAATAATGGATTAGGCTTGTACTACACAGCAATTACCGACTGCCTCTGTGCTACACCCGGGCACTCATGGTGACAAGCGTAACATAAGGCCCAGTGCCCGAGGTCCCCAAGTGACCTGTTGTGGAGGAGGACAAAAGCCACATGCACCACTCTGTAACGTCCCTGCATGTTGATATCCTCTGGGACAAGGGTTGTAATTCCTGTCACGCTGCAGGGTGCCACTTAGTGTAAGCAGAGTGATAACACTGCCATCGCTCAGCAGCCACAGATCACACTAACTGCGTGCAGCAGAGCCAAACAAAATTGCCACAGAACCTAATCTGCACTTGAGAAGACAGGCACCGTAGGCAGGGAATTGCCCCTAATCAGGGAATTTACAAATCAGGGCCTTTACACTGTCATTAAAGAGGACAAATTAATTACTTTCTCATTAAAGAGCAACTTCCCCAGTAGCTCAGGAAAGACTCAGCCCAAAGCCAGTCCTTCTCAGCCTAGGACTGCCTACAGAACTGGTCCATGAGCCCTGCATGCCTGTGCTTAAGGGGGACAAATTCTGGTTGTGCAGTTACTGATTCCAGACTGCAGAGTCCTTTGTGACTGAAAGCGAACCAGCCCCACTCGGGCAGAACGTGGCAGCACTTTACATCAGAGAGATGCATTTCTTCATAGCGACATGTAAGAGCACCCCTGCATCATGCTTACACTGCCCAGCAGCTATCCAGCCCTTGGAGATTTCATTTAACTCTCTGGCTGCTTAAGGTCTTTTAGACTGGTTGTGTGCAGCTGGTCTCTCACCCTACACCAACATTACACCAGGAAAGCTCCATTAAGTTCACAGGAGCCACCTTATTTACACGTGTTTGTCTAAATACCATCCCAACGCCTCAAACCAAGGTGGGCTGGGACGCACTGGGGTAATTTCACACCCTGGCCAGGAATTCCAACGCCATCCAGTCTGCTTTGATGTGACTTTGCCTTCCCTGGAAGAGGGGTCTCTGTGCTGTAAAACCCAAGGCTCTGGCAGCTCCAGCTGAACCATCACTGCTGCAGGAGCCTGTTGTGCTGAACCAGTGAAGATGAGCTGGAGCAGGCAAGAGCCTTTGTTTCTTACCTGAGGGCCTACGACACCAGGGGGTCCTGGGGGGCCAGTCTTGCCTTGGAAACCCTGTTAGAGAAAGGTAAAAGAGATGACACCTCTGCCAAGGAGTGCTGCAGCGAGGTCCCAGGCTGCCACCCGACTGCTCCTCTGGTGAGACACTGATGGGGAACGGATGGACACCAAAGACAAAGGAAGTGAGAAATCCAAGAGAAGGTGGAGAATTGTCTTTGTACATGTATACAGGGGTGAAACAGAGGAAGGCAAAGGGACTCTCAAAGCTCAGCTCTGTTGTTTTGATGGAGCTACTGCGGTTTGGCTGAAGGACTGGCCATATGTATATATGCTACGTTCATAAACCCCACACAGGAAATTGCTATTCACAAGCCAGGGTGAGTTCCTTCATGCTGAGCAAGTCTTAAAAGCCATTTCCCTTCTGCTGCTTCCTGCTCCGGTGCTGGCTTAGGCTCAGCTCTGCTTTAGGCTGAGCTCGCAGGAACTCAGAGGCTGGGTGACCACCGTCCGGCACCAGCCTCCAGCCCTGCTGAAGCCCCCGACCCACCAGCCTGGCGCTGGGTGAAGCTTCATTCCCTTCATCGTGTCTGGAAAGAAATTCCCAATGCGCTTCCCTCCCAAGGCTGATGAGTAGCAAAGCCTCCAGTACTCACAGTGACATTTTGAAGAGTGACAATAACCAGCTCTCACCACGGCACTTGTTTAGCTCTCCTAAGCCACTCTTTAAAAAGCACATTAATTATCATTCCTACTATAGCACGCTGACAAGCTTGAGAAATGGCTTTTAGGGCACACAGGCTATTTTCTCATCGCCACAAAAGAAGATCAGATAAATCCCAAGCCAACGGTAATGTATCACGCTAAGAAACCTTCTCTGTGTTATTCTAGCTGTCTGCAGATCACAGAAAGGATTCTCTCATTGATGGGGAAATGGCCAAACGTCTTTGTGAAATGAATGTACAATTTAGACTCTTATCACGGACAAATACTGTGCAGGACTTCCCCTAGGAATCTGAAGAAAGGGGTTTCCTTTTATCCTGTTTGAGCCCTGGGCACAGGGTCTTTAGAATCTGTCACGGGGGTTTTCGTTGAGCCAATCTTTATAATCTAATATGGCCAAATATTTCAGCATCCTTCAGCGTGCCTATTTGATACGAACTGAAAAGCAATATAAAGGGAAGCATTGGACACACAGATTTCAGGTCTAGGTTTCCCTGCATGAAGGCGCAGAGTGCCCTGACAAGGCCGCTGACGTGGGAATGGTATTTAATTTGGTTTTATACACTGTGAAAGAAAAGGGAGACAAAAAAGGGGACTTGGCTGCCTGGATCTGCACGCCTGTGTGCGCTCAGGAGGATGCAGGGACAGCGACCCGTGCGCCATGGCAGATGAAGAGAGGTTTTGTTTTCTGGAAGGATTTGCCCGTGATGGACAAGCAATAACTGAAGGAAGCTACTAGGGAGCACTTTCACACCCCAGATAATTGAATTCTCCATTCTCCATCCATATTCATGCAGCCTTGCGGGCTGATACTTTATTCCCAAAAGCTGATAACGGCAGACATAAGGGAAGATTTTACTGCTTCTTCCAATTGGAATGCAGGTGTCCCAGATCTTGTGGATAACTCAGGGAAGGAAGACTAAATGTCACAGTCAGGCTGTGGCAGGTGAAAACTCTTCACTTTTAAGTTAATCCTGACCTGAGGGCAGAGTGTTCAAAAATACCACAACCACTGCCTTAAAGTCGGCCTTACGGAGTGTAACTAAATCTCGGGTGATGCGCTGAGCAGGATTTGCATTGCCTTGCTTCGCAAATGCCAGGCGCGTTAATTAAATTGTTGTGTGATAAGCTGAGGGGAAAAAACGCATCATGTGCAAAGCCTTTCGATGCTCATTTGCTCAGAAAGGCTGTGGAGAAAAGGCAAAGCTAAGTAGAGGAAACTGGGGTGGGGGGGATCTCCTGTAAAATGAACACAGAACAAAGAGCCTATGTGCTACCATGCAGCATGCAGCGCCGGGGAGAGGGACATCCCCAGCCAAGGAGTGAGCCGGGAACGAGAGCAAACATCCCCAGAAATACCAAACAGAAAGATGCTGATCCCTGCATGCAGAGGGTCATTTTTGCTCAGGGTATCCTTCAAGCCAAAAAAGATGCAGGAGACAGACCACCAGACGCACAACAGCCAGGGTATCATACCTTCCACATGCCTCATCGCTCTCCCTTGGTGAGAAACAATGATTACGTCTGTGCAACAAAACCTTTTAAAATGGACAAAGCAGGATGGGTACGACCGCGAGGAGCAGCCAGGAGCTGCTCCAGGGCTACAGCAAGGGGTTATTGCTGGGGGGGCTTAAGCAAACCTCAGTGAGGCTTTGGCTAAAAGGCAGCGTCAGCAGGGATGCTCTTACTCAGGTGATGAGGCAGCGGCTGCAGGAACCAAGTGGACCGAAAAACTAGAGCAAAACCCTTGCACCTCTCATCTCAGCCAGGAGTTGTCTTCCTCTCATAACAAGCATGGCCAAAACTGGTCTGTAACTCCTCTGCGGTGCAACAGTTCTTGGTGTCGGCCATGTGGTGCATCAAGAGGTGAAGTGTTTATTTCTCCTCATTGAATGTTCCAGAGAAAACAAAACTGCCCCTGACCTAACACAGCTGGGTTTGGAAAGCTTGTGAAGGATGGAGCCTGTCTCACATTAAAAAGCCTCTGCTATCACAGCCCTAGAGTTAAGTCTCTGGCATAGAGATGTAAAACCTCCACATCTCCAAAGGACAGAGTGGGAAATAAAGCACAGACTTCACCCATAGCACTCCCAAGAGCATCGGCACAACCTCCCCCTTGGGAGAGCAAAGGGACAAGTGCTCTGGCAAGTCCTTGGGATACCAAGCCCGGATGTGGGGCTGATCACCCACCCCCAGCTTCTCCTCCTCAGGAAAACAAGAGCCACAGAGTGCTGGCCTGTGCTGGCGCTGACCCTGACTCAACCCCAGCCAACATCTGCCACCTTGTGAGGAGCTGCCCCGTGCACTTATCATGGCAGAAACCCAACTGCCGCTGATGCCGGTCACCAGCATCGCTACATCTCTGCTCATGTTTTCCTCATGCATGATGCACGTGTTGACCTCTATGATTTACTGAAGGGACCAGAGAGGAGTTGGTGCACAGCCTCCAGATAAACCATCATTAGACCGACCCATCCTGCTCAGAAGAGGGCTGCTTCCCATAGACCATCCCGTGCAGCTGGAGAGACACAGACCTTCAGGGAAACCAAACGTGTGGCCACATCTCCCCAGCTGCACAGAAGGGTTTAGAGAAACCAACCGGCAAGACGAGACTCAGGACTAATGAGCTGCCCAAAGGGTTCGGCTACTTACGGTTTCTCCTCTCTGTCCGGGGTGACCAGGCAATCCATCCTTCCCAGGAGGACCCTACAGCACAAAACCAGCGTGAGAAGCAACATCACTAAGTGCTCAGTAGTCAAACTGTAAGGACTGAATCAAACCTGCTCACCTCCTTGCATTAGTTTCCATCTGTTTTATAGTGAAATGGAGGTATTAGAACCCTAGAAGATACATCCCTTTCCCACACATCTCCCAAAGCAAAGCTTTATCTTGGAGGTCCAGAGCAGGAGCAAGATGCTCATCACAGGGAAGAAAATCACTCCAAAAAGGGTTCTGAGGTCCCCACCGGTGTGTAATATTGCTATTGCAGAGACAGAAGTGTTACTCTGCTGTGCTGTCCCCCAGAACACAGGGAAAATGCAGAACAGAGCGACCATGAAGGATCCCAGTGATATTGAGTCATTAGGAAATGAACATTTATAATCAGCCGCAATTTACTCGGCTATTTAAAATCTTAAAGCGTGGGGTTATTATCCTGATGTCTCAGTAATGCCTTTTATTGGGTACGTCATGAAGCTGAGCTGGCACAGCCGATCACAGCTGGATGGGAAAGACTTGATGTATTTCTTTGCATGCTCTACAAAGAGAGGTACTTACAGGGGGGCCTTTTGGTCCAGGAAATCCAGTCGGTCCTTGAGGCCCTGGTGGTCCCTGAGAAGCAAAACAAGCCAGAAAACCAGGTGAAGGAACCTATAATACTTTGCTATGAAATACTAGCTCTGTGTGAACAGCATGTGAGCTCCAAGACATGGGAAGTCAGCTACTTCTGCCACAAATAAATGGCCCAGAGTGTGAGATGCAGCCGCATGAGGCCATCCCCAGTAAAGAATGCACGGAGAGATGTGAACCACCAGGCATATTTGACTGAGTGGCCTGTCCAGCTGCAAAAAACACTGCGAACGTGAAAAGGGCTTTCAACTGCTTCATGCCTTTCCCTCGCACTGCTATGGAAAACAGGTCTTCACCCGTCCCAGCTCAAGTGAGAGCACCTGGAGTATTTTCCACCTATGGCACTGTAACGTGGAGAACACAGCGTGAGGTTCCCAAGGACCATCTCCAGCCCAGGGCTGCGCAACACCCACAGGTAACTTCTCCCTTTCCTAATGGAGCAATGCGTACACAGGACACGCAAGGTCCTACTCAAGCTCTTCCTTGCAGCTCCAATGAGCTGCCCACCCCTCTGTGCTTAACAGGGCACTTGGTAGGATGCATCCCCCCCTGAGCACTATGTCCTGCTTTATCCCCACCAGCTTGACTTACCCTTTCTCCAGGAGGTCCAGGGGGGCCATCACCACCAGAGTTGCCCTTTTGTGAATAAACAGAAGAGCACCATTAAAAACACACAGCTCCCCATTGCAGCTGCTGTGCACAAAGACCTCAAATGGCACCGAGCCCACGGTGACACCCCACCGACCCCCACAGCCCCTCTCTAGCAATAATTCTGCCTCAGGAGCAGCATCCAATGACAAATGACCAGCCGCTCGTTCCCCCCACGCTCCTGAATCAGAACACAGGGAAGACAACATCGGCGAGCTCAGGACATTCCCACCACCTCCCGGCCCCCCTCCCAGAGATAACTGCTGCAAGGATGAGGGATTTATCAAGAATCCATGCCGACACAAAGCCCAGGCATTTACTTCTACAGCCAGCAGCGTGGTGGTGACAGCTCCTCAACCAAACGCTCTGCTTCCATACACCCCGTGACTGATGGTCACGTAAGTGGTGCCTGCAGCCAGGTCTGGAGCTGAGTGCACCCCCAGACCGGCAGGAAGATACCTGTTCTGCCCCTTCGCCCATGGCACAGCCTAAAGCCCCTATGGTGGTTCAAGCGTTACTTAAACACCAGCACCAGGGCTGAGGGGAAGCGTCAGTGGGTTGTAGGATTGGCAGGTCCCTATAGCATGGGGGTTCTCTCCCTTCCTTCTGGTTGCAATGGCTCTTCACTGATGTGTGTGCTTGATGTCTTGCTGAGACAAGGTCAATGTGTTTCTAGGACCTGCATGTGCTTTATGGTTAGGTTACAAGCCATTTGGCTGGGTGAAGAAGCTCAGGAGGGCTCGGCTTTCAAAGTACAATGGAGAAAGGAGAGAAGGGAAATAGCAACGAGCTCGACAGTCTCTTCTACCAACACTTTTTAAGACACAATTCCACCAGGCTTCTCCAAAACCTTACCTTTGGGCCAGGCTTCCCAGTGCTTCCCCTAGGGCCTCTTTCCCCACGTGGACCCTTGAAAAGACACAAAAGACAACATCTGAGCCCTTCTTGGTACCCCCAGCACTACACCGTGATCACCCAAGCACCGGCGAGTCATCCCACCAGCAGCAAAGAGCCTTCATCACTGCCTCTGAGGGTCTGAGGACTTGCACTGGTGAGACCCAGCCCCAGATCTCTGCATCCCCTCTGCTTAGCTTTAACTGCTGTGGGTCAGATCCTACCCAGCAAGGACAAACCAGATCCCACTTTCCCCTGGCCTTAACAAGCTTTCAAGTCACATAGGAATGAAGAAATGGGTTGTTACCGTTGGACCGCGTTGCCCCCTTGGACCTGGTTTGCCAGGTGTCCCCTGCAATGAAGAAGAACTGGAGTTAGTGGCCAATAACGCAGGCTGAGCTCACTGCAGATAAACCCCCAGGAAAAGCATCCTGAGTCCTTTAAAACACCTCAAAGACATTCAAAGACGACCACGCAGTCTTCTAAAAAGCCAACAGGAAAGCTCTTCCACTCTGCCACCCCAAAAGCTATCATCCCTTTTCCCACTGAGCTCTGCTCACCCTGCTCCTGCCACGGGGAAGGGCTGGTCCTCACCTTGGCTGAAAGCAGGGCAGGAAGCACCCATGGATGCACCCACGGATGTGCTCACGTGTTGCCAGATCTGTGCTGTTCAGTATTTAAGGGACGACAGGAGCCGAACAGGATTCCTGCTCTGAGCAGTTATTTTACACCACAGCAGCCAATTAAGCTGCCCCACATATTTACAGGCATTTCTTCATCTCTGTGAACTTTGTGCTAAGCAAGTAATTGAAGACATTGTTTTGCAGCAGCGACAGAGCATCAGGCTCATGAGACGTGACAGACATGCTCAGCGTCCTGTAATGGGGGACTCTGATTGAGTCTGACAGAAGAAAGACAGAGATGGCTGTGTCCTCAGCCTGGCAGCACGTTAAGCTCCATTACCCTGAGCCTGAGAGAAAATTAATGGCCTAGAGCCTGCTCCCTGAAAACACTATTTTGGCTCATGTCAAGTTACCTAGAAAATTCCAACACGTTTAACTTCCTTCCTTTGGACCTGCAGTCCACGACTGCTGTCACCTGTTAAAGGA
The DNA here is from genome assembly GCF_037157495.1 of Lathamus discolor. NCBI lineage: Eukaryota > Metazoa > Chordata > Aves > Psittaciformes > Psittacidae > Lathamus > Lathamus discolor. The sequence goes on along the minus strand of NC_088898.1, from coordinate 886,854 downwards.
GGAAAAAACCTTGCTTTCTATGCAAGGAACACAGGCTGCTTAAAATATCACTCACCACTTTCTGCCCTGAATCCATCATCTTGTAATCTCGCCTGCTCCTATTTGTGCTCATTAACCAGGCGAACATGAAACGGGAGCTGGGAAACTTTACAATCAACTTTCTTCAAGCTACTAAAATTAGTCCTGCTGAAGCCTCCTTGCTCTGCGGCTCCACTTAATAAACCCTGCAGGCATCCCTTCTTTAATGAATTACAGCAATCAGTTTCAACTCCTCCAGTTGGATTTCCTTTCGCTCCAGAGGCTAAGCTCGGAGCAGGTGGAGAGGAGCGTGTGCCACGTCCCTGCAGGTACCACAAACCCTTCTCTCCTCCTTCCTCAATTCTATTTTTAAGCAAAATCTTCCCCTGCTTATTGCTGTCATTAATCACAAACGCGGCACCGGGTGCTGCTGCGAAGAATTTATACAGCACTGTAAATGTACACAGACCTATATTTTTCAAGCCGGGATACCGAGGGAAAGCATCTAAATTCACATTATTTCCCAGGCACCCAAATAAATGGTTGTATTTCGGTCCCTCCACACCCCCCGGGCTCCGTCAGACGGGGCGAGCACCAGATCTATTACCCCATCCTAATGGCAGGGGCCTATTAGCTCTAAAAATAAGACCACTTATTCACGTCTAACTATTGATTTTATCATCAGGGTTTGCAAACATCCGAGCAGCTCCCCCGAGCCTGGCTGCGGGCACCGAGCAGCCACGCGCCTCGACTATCCTCATATCCAACAGGTCACACTCCTCTGAACCCACCAAGCAGCTTCCCCCCCCGCCCCATTTTTAACATCACCAGCCCTTTTGTGCAGCTGAACAGCCAGAAGCTGAGATCTCAGGATCAGGGAGCTTTAGTGCTGTGGGTCCTGCCAGCTCCAGAATGCAGGTGCCTGCTCTGTGTGGGCAGCATCTGCTGGTTGGGTTCTTCTGCCTTTGGTTTTTACCTCTCTTTTTATTACTTAAGGCCTTTGGAAGACTGCTTTTGTTGCTGAAACAATGAGCTGGAAAGCTTATTTCCATTCCTACATGATGATCGTAAGGGAAACGCGGGATTCAGATTATTTTGGGCATAACTGTGCTGAATAGCACAATAGTAATACTGGTAAAAAGACGAACAAATGGGTTTCGCTTATTTCAGCCGCAAATTGAGTTACTCCACAGTCACTGGAGAAGCCAATCTTAGAATCTCTTTCTTGACTGTATGTGGACACGCTCAAAACCATCAGCAAACGTTTAGTGGGCTCAGGAGAAGCAGAGGGAGATTTCTACAACGGAGAGACCATTCTTTGATTTATCAAGCCTAAATCAATGAGGCTTGAATTAAGTTGATGGCCTCCATTTGGTCTGACGCTGTGGGACCCCAGCTCAGTCTATTGTTCTGTATATAATTGCTTTTCACTTCTTTCATATTGGATACTTAGGAGAAAGGAAAATAAAAGGAAGATAGCGAATCAGTTTCTGAGCATCACTATTCCTGCTATTTGTAAAAGATCTTCAAGCCGTCCCTTTCCTAACCAAGATATTTGTCTGTGAAAATCTTCTCTCTCTCCCCTCTTCCACATACAAATACACTGCTAAAACAAGCAAAAGCTGCTGGATCGGGTGTGAAACGGCAGAAATGGCCCAATTACACATTGGAGAGAAAAAAATCATTCAAATGACCATAAGCCAAACCAGCATGTTTCTGTTTGACAGAGGTGCCAGATCGGGCTCCCCCTTAGGGGCCGGGGTGCCTGTCCCTGCTCCCCACACACAACCCCCCTCATTGCTCCCCACACTCCCATCTCCTTCCTTTCCACCAGGGATTTGGGCTGCTGATGCCAGCCCCACAGTGCTCTGGAGCCCAGCTAGGGCAGGGTCCCCGGGCACCTCTGGGCTCCTGAGGTGGGACAACAGGAGCTTCTGACCTTGACATACAAAAACCTTTCCAGTTCCTAGGCTGAGGAAGTGTGAGGCCTGCGGGTGTGTAGCCAAGTGTCCTCAGTGCCTCCTCCTAAGAGCACAAAGCTCATTTAGAATAAGAGTAAGCAAACTGCTGATGTTTTGTCTTATCGTCCCTCGGTCCTGACATTGGTCCCCTTCCCAGCACTCCTGCTCCACCCTCAGTCCCTCATCCCGCTGAACACTGCCACAATTCAACCAGCCCAACCCTTGGGGTTTTCTCCAACCTCATAAACCACCAGCAGCCTGGTACCTGCTCCGCTCCCTGGCAGGTTTCCCATCCCAGTAGCTTGCCTCTCCATCCCACCACAAGCAAAGTAGCAGCTGGACCAAGAGGGATGCGGCTGCTGGGGGCTGCAGAGCAGCACGTCTCCGCCCCGCTGTGGTTCCGAGGCCATTTTACACCACCCGAAAATCCAGCCCAAGGATTTTATTGCTGTACAGTTGATAAAGCGGGTGGTAATTACAGAGCTACAGTGAATTCAAGGCTGCTGTGGCAGCTGCTTTATTCACAGCTCCCTCCTCCCAGCCGGAGCTGAGGGAGGGATGGGGATGCTGCATTTTAGTTCAGAATGAAATGAAATTACTCAGGGGGGAAGAAAAAGGGGGGGGTGGATATAAACCAAATTTCAGTGGCATGTTATTAATGCAGTGCAAAGTGATTTACACTTTCTGGGCTCCTATCAAACATGTCTGTTAGAAGTCATTTGTATTTAAATGAGAGTACAAAGGAAACTAATTCCACTCTCTCTTCTCACCCCCTCTTTTGTGAGCAGAGCTGGTGCAGAAGATGACTTCATGTTTGCACTCTGAATCCCCTAATTCTTGTCAATTCTTCTGTCTTCCACGAACGAAAACCATCACCAGTGCATTTAGACAATCCCTACTAGGAAGCAAAGACTGTGGAGTGGGAGTGAGAGGTAGAGCCAAGTCTGGAGGATGGAGCCCCCACATTTTAAGGGTGCCTATGGATTTAGAAGAGCTCTCATTAAAAGGAGAAACTTGTGAGACTGTTTCCAGTCATGCATTTTGAATCTCAAGGTGGGCTAAAGACGGTTCCTGCTGCTGCTGAACAGATTCACCCATCTCCGATAATTACTGTTAATTAAGATGCTCTTTGTGCCCTGAGCAAAGTCTGACGGCGCTGGAAGGATCCAGGTTTGGAGTCTCTTAAAATACCTTGAGGGAAAACTTACGGTGCTTAATTGGGAAGCTGCCGTCTGCAGCACTGCCTGTGTGTTACCAGCACCCTCCTCTCCCGCAGCCAGCACTGGGAATCTCCTGCTGGTCCTGGGATGACCCCCTTTGGGCAACCCCTTTGAGGAAGAGCAACCAGGGCACCAGCCCAGCAGCCACCCACAGCGGAGCATTCCCTGCATCCTGCCCAAGGACCTTTCTTTGGAGAGGGAAGGAAATCAGCCAAGCAGCTCGACAAAGCGGCTCTTACCCGTGTGCCCTTCTCTCCGTTGGCTCCTGGAAACCCTGGGAAGCCGATGGAGCCCTTGGGAAAAGAGCAAAGAGAGAGTGAGTGGTTCAGGACACTGCCAGGGCAGCTCTGCCCATGCACACCAGGCACCCGCTGGCCTGGGATAACCCCCAGCGAGCGCCCGCTGCCATCCACAGCTCCCAGTGCTGCTTGTATTAAACCCTCCTTTAGTAAAAACAAACCCAAAGGCAGACCCGAGATGACCTCAGGAACTGCATCGCATCCAAAAATAACAGCAAGAGCGGCCATGCCTCGCTCAGAGTCCCTGCGCAGGCCCAAGCCCTGGTTGCACCGGGCGCTTGGGAACAGGCAGCTCTTGTCTGGGAGCTCCTAAGTCACCACATTTCACATAAAAATTTAACTCCTGGCTTGTTCCTTTGTGACGTGAGCGCCGCGAGAGCTGCGGCCGCCGCTCTTGCAATGGGAATTGGGCGAAGAAATGGAAAAACACCCATCCCAGGGAGAAAACGCGAATTCAAACGTAACCCATCGCCACCACAACCAGGAAACAGCCTCTCGCAGGTAAGGATGCCTCCCGTGTTAAACGAGCCCGCTTGGGCTGGGGTTTTTCTCAAGCAATGCGCATGAATAATAAAACACGATTCCTGAAATAAAGAAGCTGACAAAACCACGAGCTCCCAAAGGCTCCAGGGCGTGTAAAAGCGGGGCTGCAGCCTCGGGCTCTGTAGTGGGATTCACAGCTCTCATTTAAAGAGACCGTTTGAAGCTGGCCCGGTTGAGGGTGGGTGTGCAGTAAAGGTGGGTGCAGATCTGCGAGTGGCAGGTTTATTTTCGTTTCAGGGAGACCCTGATTCATTAGCTGTTCTCCTTGATTAATTACTTAACACTAGCTCAGATCTTCGAAGATGCTAAACAGAATGCAAGGAGAAGGATTGTCACACGTAACTACTAGCATGACAGCTCATATGGAGCCTGTTTATATCCCTCCCCAACGCTGTCCTGCACCCCCTCACATGCTGCAGCCCTGTCCCACCGCATCTCTTCCCACTGCTTTGCACAAGACTGAAGTGATGCAGAAGCAATCACTGACTTCACAGAATCCCAGACTGGTTTGGGTTAGAAGGGACTTAAAACTCACCCAGTTCTAACCTCCTGCCATGGGCAGGGACCCCTTCCACTGGAGCAGCTTGCTCCAAGCCCCTGTGTCCAACCTGGCCTTGAGCACTGCCAGGGATGGGGCAGCCACAGCTTCTCTGGGCACCCTGTGCCAGCGCCTCAGCACCCTCACAGGGAAGGATGTGTAATACCTAACCTAATCTTCCCTGTTTAAGCTTGAGCCCATTCCCCATTGTCCTGTCCTTGCCTGTCCTTGTCAAAAACCCCTCCCCAACTCCCTTGTCAGCCCCTGCAGGTACTTCCACCGGCGGAGGGCTGGGAGCCGGTTTTACCCCTCTATCAATCTGCCCTGCCCGGGTGGGAAGGAGGAACCCCTTGAGGTGGAGATGCTGCTGCTCCACCTTGTCCCACTACTGGGGCTGAGCCCTCAGCGTGGCTCCATCCACTACCACAGCTCGGCCGGTGTCTGCTGTGCTCCGTACCCCTCTGAGCCCCCCCAGACCGAACCCACTGAGTTACCTTTGGGCCCTGCCTGCCCGGGTAGCCGGGCAGTCCTGGCACGCCGAGCTTCCCCTGGAACACAGACAGAAGTGTGTTAGCACGAGCAAGGGAGACCTTGCGAGGAGCTTCAGAGCTGCACCAGCGGAAAGGGGAGATGCCAAGTGCAGAGCAGTCAAGAGCAGAACACACGGTACGGGTGGAATAAAGCTGTTGGGGCACCACAGTCCCCCTCTGCCCTCCCTGGGGTAAATCAAGTGGGTTTGATGCCGAGTGATCACCACAGATGTGTCGGGGACCTGTTGGTTAACTTTTGCTCTCATTTCCAATGGGATGCATGCAGAGATCAGACTGGAGTCCATGATATTACAATTTTTCAATCTTTTTCCTCTGGTTTTGTTTTCAAGACATTGTACCCAAGCAGATAACACCAAAGGGACCAATACCTCAACACGCTCAAGTCACGCTGCTGCAGTAAAACCATCAGCCCTTGGTCTCCTCTGGTCTCTGTGTGGAACAACTCTTACCCCCTTCACACACAGCTCCTGCAGCTCCTCTTCATCGCTCTGCCCTAAAATCCCCCCTCCCCATGCAGGGCACTGCCCCACCACGCACCCAGAACACCCAAAGCAAAGCAGGGTTTACAGTGAAACATCCCTGGGTGATTCCCATGGTTGAGACTCACCTTCTCTCCAGCAGGACCAAGAGGACCAGGATCGCCATTGGGGCCAGAGCGACCTTTGGGACCTTCAGGACCATCCTCACCCCGGGGGCCAGGAGGCCCGATTTCCCCCTGTTAATGACAAGACAGGCGTTGATGGGGCAGGCAGGTCCCAGACCCCATGGCTGCTGACAGCAGTACCCTCACGGCTGCAATCCATCGCAGACTTACCCGGTCTCCTTTGATGCCCATATCTCCTTTGAAGCCAGGGAAGCCATCTTCACCCTAGGTAGTGGAGAGGGGAAAACACAGACAAGGTGTATAGATGAAAAGAGAGGAAAAAAAGCTTCTCTAGCCTCACTGTATGGCCCCTACCCAGGGAGGATGAGATTGGGTCCCTCCATTGCCCATCACATGGGCCTCTGTAAGCCTTTGGTGTGCAGAAATGAACATGAAAACCCAGTCAGGGTGTGACAGGGAGGTCCCAGAGGTGTCAGAGCAAGTATTCCCTACATCCTATCCTGGCTGCAAGTCAGGAGCACAGATTTGGCCCCTATGTGACTGACACCACTTCACCAGCACCGAGAACCAAGTATTTCTGCAGCACAACTGGGTTTGTTTTCACAGAGGATGTTTTACACCACGCTTTGAGGCAACCTCCAGGACAGCGGCAGTTATTTCTTTCAGGCAAGCAGATTTAACTGCAGAGCTCAAATCAATAATGTATTTCATCCGACAGCAAACCGCTGCTAGGCAATGAAGACACAGTTTCCAGAAAGACTTTTGAAGTTTGGAAGGTCCCTGCCAGGATTCCCTAAGCTAAAACTGTGGCTGCACTGACGAATTGCTGCAGGCAGGAAGGAAGGAACGTGGATCTGTTTATGGGACCAAGGAAGGTTTTTCTCCAGCACCTGGCTTTTCCTCTGGGAGAACCAACTGCATCCTTGGACACATGGAGACAGACTGAGCTGACTCTTATTGGTTTGGGGTTTACATCTGCTCTGCTGACCAGCACATCCCCTGCACCACTGCCTTGCTGTAACACACCTCAAACCCTTCAGCTCCACTCCATCACTCCAGCTCCAAATTTTGTCATGGGGAAATCATCCCAACACTGCCCCTGAGCTGTAAGTGATGGCTGGACACAGCGAACACCTCAAACCCTGAGCACATCATGGAGGCGCAAGCACTCCCTGGTCCAAGCCAAGATGTGACAGAGCATCATGGCAGGGCTCAGCATGCACCCTCTCCACAATCAAAGAGGAGCCCAGTCCTTTGGGTGCTCAGCCCCTGCTCCCCTGAGAGAAACCTCTTGTGCAGAATAAAAGGTCACGGGGAGCATCCTGAGGGACCAGGCTGCAAAACTGCTCAGAGGCCACAGAAAATCAATGCAAACACGCGGTGATAACTCACCTTTTCACCTTTGGTGCCTTTCAACCCACGAACACCATCTGCTCCCTTGCAGGAGACAAAACAAGATGTTACACATGTATAGGTAAGCTTAAGAGTGAAGAATCATTAATCACAGTGATTTGTGCTTCCTGTGATGTTGCTAACACATTGCTAATCAAATATCAGCTGCTGATGTCTGGCTGGTAACCAGTGAGTACCTTATAGTCACAAACTTGACTTGGTAGGTGGGCTTGGTGGTTTCTGCCCACTCCCTGCCCAGGAGTTACATTTCCAGGGATAAAACTCACTATGAAGAGCTTTTCCAACAGCCCATTCCCACAGATGCCCTGCCAACATGCTGAGATCACTCAAGCATTCACATTAAAACCCATGCTCGAGCTGTGCCCAGGCACCTGGGAAGTGAATCCACTTTGCATTCTCTGAGCACATTGTCAGAGATCTCTGTGCTGTGCTGCAGCACCGTGTCCAACACCCCCAAGGGTTAAGCCTAGCTCTTTTCTTGCCATGGTTCTCATGTCTGTGTGTGCATCGCCTTTTATAAAGCACATTTAGGGACCAAAACGTGGAAAAAAGCAAAGGTAACATGACCACTGTGGGCATTTATGACATGGTGCAGAAGCCCTCCAAAGCTTCACCAAGGCGATCAGCCACGGTGTTCAGCCCAGAGGTGCCGAGTGTGGGCAGGATCTGCCCCCTGCTATTGCCACCAGCCCAACCTGCAGGATCGCCAAGCTTCCCATCCATCCTGCCTCTTGGGAGCAAACACCACCCTTCAGTACCTACCCCAGCTGCACTGGGCAGTGCAGCTCTGACAGCGAATAGAAGCAGCTTTGGTTGTTTTTTCTCTGAGTACCAGTATTTTGCTTGGGGTAGTTTAAATTTGTTCTTCCCTTCAGCACGTCAAGAAAAAGTATAATTAAAAGTACATCAACATTTGTGCAGCAGGACAGGGTCTGGTGGGAGCTCCAAGTTATTTACAGCTGCAAACCCAATGAGACACATATTTCTCCCGAGCTGGAGGCTTGTGCAGTTAATAGAACACTGCTTGTAGGAAGCAAAACCTTGTCTGTACTCACTATGGGTTTGGTGCACGACTTCCTGTAGATCACTCTAATGTGGAACAGTTCCACTTTAATGGTAAACACAACAGCAAACCATTCCCTAATGGACCACTATGTCTCAATCTGCAACCTTGCAAAAAATGAGATGGAAGCTTGTGTTGGCTAAATACATCCCTTTAAATTTTGAAGGCAGAACAGCAAATGGGTCTCTGCTATTGAAAAAATATACAAGAGGGTTTAAGAGGGCTTCGCTTCACCCACAGTCCGTCCCCAAGCTGTGCTTGTATCTGCTAGCACAGATTCCTGCAGATTCATCGGACCTTTGGGATGCAGGATGCATCTGCACCTGAACTAATACATCTTGATAGGCATAACAGCCACTGCTGAATGGGGAAAAAACATCCACAGCCTCACCATCAGCGTGTGAGTGCTGCAGGCAGCAGGAACAAGGAAAGGGCTGGAATTCAATCCAGTGAAAGAGCACATTGCTGAGATGCATCAGCTTCATCTAACAGGGTCTTGGTCAGGAGCAGAAAAGCTTGTTTTGTTTTAGTAATGGGCTTTTTTGTTTTATTAACAAGCCTTGTTAAAATCTTCACATTCTGGCTGAGATTTACTTTGGTTGTAAACTGGAAATGACCGGAATGGGCCTGAGCCATGCTCAGGAATAATGAAAGAGAAATCCCTGCAAAGCACTGAGTGATGCTAGGAGGGGTTATTGAAGAGCAGGGGACTTGTAATCCTCATGGCCTGGGAGAAGATCATGGACCCTGAGGTGGTCCTAAGTTCCCTGGTAGGGCATCTGCATCCCCCATCAGTGTCCGTCTCCAGCACAAGCTGGAGAAGCTCCAGTTGAACAAGCAATGCCATGGGCACTGTTTCTGTCCTCCTTACCTTGACTCCACGCGGTCCTGGGTAACCGATGGGGCCCTGAGGACCTGGTGGACCCTGGGGTGGGAAAAAGGCAAACAAAAAACCCATGTCAGAAATCAACATGAAGGTGCAGCGATAAGGGAAGCGAGGGGAAAGCACGTATCCTGGCCATGTGGCTGCTTTGGACAGGATGGAAATGGCAGCAGCCATCTGAAAATAGCTCAAAATCCCCAACAGCACTACAGGAACACCACCTGCAGCAAGTGCACAGGGCTGAGCCAACGGCAAAGATCCAAACCATAGGAAAAGGGGATGAGAAGAGTCAGGGTAGCAACAACTTGTGATAACAATGATTTGTGGTTTGGATTAAAGAGAATAGTTCTCAGAGAGGAAGACCATGTTCTGCTGTCTCCCCTCTTCCAAACCGTCCTGGTTTTGCAGTAACACAGCAGAGCTTGCAATGATAATGATCACAGAGAGGGGTTATTGCCTGAGGCACAAGCCTCAGGGTGATGTCCTTTGGCCTGAGCTACGTGGGACAGGAGATGCCCACAAAGCTCCTTTCTGGCACTGCAAATCCCCAGGGATGCCAGGAGCTGTGCTAGACCACGGTGCCCGATACGTGCCCTGCAAAAGCTCTTGCCCACCCTCACTGCCACGCTTACACCTGCAACTGAATCATGTTCTTTAGTGAACCTGGCTGGCTTTTATTTCGCTCAGTTCCTAACTAAGCATAGACCCCTGTGCATCTCCCAGCCTGACACAGAGCGGCTTTTCCAGCCTGAGAGCCAGGCAGAGCCCATGGGTCCAACAGCATCCCAGACCTCACGGGAATGCCAGCTGAAAGAGACCCGCAGCACCAGCACCGCTCCGAAATCACCTCACTGCTGTTTGCTAAACCTGCCCCAGCACAGGGAGCACCAGCACAAGCACTCACTGGCTTCTCGTACCCTGCAGAGGCTGAGCCTTGAATTTCCAGCCCTGGGAGATGCCAGACAAGCGGCTGCAGCCATGGGTCGTGTTCCCTGCAGCACCCGAGCCCGGCCGGGGCTGGCATCCATCAAACCCGACTGCTCCCATCAAAGACAGATGCAATGTTTTCCAACCGAATGGGACACAGCGGGAATGCAGGGAGTAAATCTCCCGGACAGACGGATGCTGTATAATTCATGTATAATTCAAGGCCTCCAGCCTCCGGCAATATTCTCAAATATATTGTTAAAGAGGGGGTTTGAGTGGGGGGGAAGGAAGAGGGAGGCCAGGAAACACAACAGGAGTTATTTTCTTCATTCCCCGTGCCGCAAAGGGTATTTATTTGTGTCTGGTTAAGGGAAGGTTTCCCTTCGCAGTTTCAGTTTATATGTCTGCTGCGTTACGGAGTGCTGCCTGCCAGGAAAGCCGGGAGGAGCAGGGGAAAGCCCAGCCCAAGCACCAGCAGAGACTCTCAAGAGATCGAACCTGGGCTCAGCTCCCAGATCTCAACAAGGTTTGTTTCTTGTCACTGCCACCGACCCACATCCCCCGGCTGCCCGGCCATCCCCAGAGCCCCACTGACATCTGTCCCCCTCCAGCCACAGCGGCCTTCCCCTTAGCAGTGATGAGGGCCACGCTGACACCTACCTGACTCCCCTTCTCTCCAGGAGGACCTTCCTTGCCAGGGTGACCCTATTCATAAAAGAGACCAAGAGGAAAACGGGTTTAGTGCACATCAGGCTCCGAAGCCAACAGCTCGCTCAGGCAGCTGTGATTTACTTGTAAGAGAAGAGCTGCTCTCCAGGAAGCTCTCCCTGATGCAAGCAGCCCCTGAAGCCAGCTTGCAAGAGTGACCTTTCCCCAGAGGGAGAGCAGCATTTGGGCCTTTGCTGGTGTTCTACCAGGTTATTCATACTTTAACTCTTCCCCACCTTCAGCTGGGAAGCACAAAGCACATTGCAGTGCTCCCCACCTCCCCGAGCAGCTCAGCGAGCTCAGCAGCACAGCAACAGGAACAAAGGGCAAAATTAACTCCACGCATTGGCAAACCTGGGAAGGGAGCAGGACCCCCGGCTGGTCAGAGCCCCTCATTCATTTCCCAGGTCCTAGAGTCCATTACGGGATCTCATTGCAAAGGCTCAGCTAACCTGCATCTCCTCCAACCATGGCTGGCTGGTGGCCAGCATTCCTCTTGGGATTCGATGCCGAGTAACTCAACATCCAAGAGTTTCCAACACATTCTCATTCATCACCTTTAGAACTCTTTAGCTAGGATTGTAGTCAGCAGAAAACAGTGTGAATTGACTCAGATAGAACTTAGAGGATTAGAGAGAAATGGGGGAAATCCATGAAAGGAATTTTTAGTGTTGATTTCCCTACTGCTGGAACCCAAAGGAGCGGGTGGAAGATGACTCTCTGGTTGGAAGTGCCTATACAAAAGCAATAAGCCCCACCAAGGGCACTCACTGCACACCCAGGGACAAGCTGCTTATAAAGATGATGAAAACATTGCTCTAAAGCCACTAAGACTTTCTGCACTCAATGGTTTCTTCACTCATGAACTCTAAACACCCAAAATACTTGCTACCAATATAACAAGGAAAATCCTAAGAGTATTTTCCACCATTGCTCTTCAGAACGGGACTGTCAGACAAGTCAGACTTCCTGAAACAAGCTGGTTTAGACACAAATGACAGTTGTCACTTTTACATCAACAAAACATGCAACCTGAATTTGTCCTGGGAGTTTAAACGTCACCGAGAGCATCAGTGCATAGAGGGTCACTGACCCGCGCCTGCCTTCAGCTCCTGGTAGCTGCACCCCCAAGAGGCAAACTGGAAGTGCAGCAAGATTTCTAAAGCTTCAGTCCACTCTGCACTAACTCATCACCAGTTTCAAAATGCCCATCTCTGTTACCGCTGCCAAGGCCAAAAACTGATGAGCGGCTCAGTTGGCTTTTGCAGTGAGAAAGGCCCTCAGGGGTTTTCAGGTCCTAGTCCAGTTTCTATAAAGAGAACAGGGGCAGGTTTTTGTCCCTGGAAAGAGCAACCTGTACGCTTACAAACCTACAACCTATCTGCACACTATCTGGCTACCTGTGGCAAAGAACCCATGTCCACACACACCCACATGTGCTCAGCTTGCAGGTCTTATCCAGCCTTCAGTATGCATGAAAACAGAACCGGCATCTTCTCCAGCTGAACTTCCCTGGAGGCTGCTGCAGGAATTTCACATCAGAAGCTACAGCTTTAGAGATGTGGGATTTGCTGTAGCTGCTCTGTTGACTCAAGTAACCATCGCACGAGTGTTCGAAATGGCCAATGAAGGAATGACAATCCAAGGGTGGGAAATGGCATTTTTCTTGCCATGCTTTCCATCTGCATTATGGGATGTAGCTATCTTATCACTCTTAAAACCAGGTGCCTCTGAGGTGTGTAAAAGTGAGATCAGGTTTAAAGGCCAGAGATTAAGACCGATTTCTAGAGCAAGGAGCAAACGATGCTTAAAGCAGGATTAGGAGGAAGCTGCAGGAATCCAATATTGACATGCAATTTCAACCTGCTCTTATCACTGTTCCGCAGCAGTGCCCAGCGGCCCCGAGCAAGATGAGGACCACCCTGTGCTCGTGCTGCACTGTGCATAAACATGCTCACACACAGGAGAGCATCCCTACCTCAGTGAGCTGCCAACCTGCTGAAACGGGGGGCAGAAACAGGAGGAGGGGAAAGAGAGGCCCCAAGAGATGGTGAGAAGTACTGAGTGCTGCACTGCAAGGCTCAGCAAAGCCCCGAGCAGGGACAGAGCTTCTCAACCTCAAACCCTTCAACCCAGCCTTGCAGGCTCACGTGCTTCACTAGCCCATGGTGCACCCCAGGGTGGATGGGTGCAGGATCAGGCCCCCCAGCTCCGGTGCCAAGCAGAGACCCAGGAGAGAACAACTTACCGGAGGACCATCAGCCCCAGGCATGCCAGGAAGACCGGGTTTGCCCAGCGGCCCCTAAAAGCAAATAATCAACACACGCAATGGTCAGAGCCTCAGAACATTGGAGGACGCAGCTTTTCAGACACAGTTCTTGTTTTTCCTAGCTGTGAAAGGCTGCAGAGAGGTGAATCTGTTGGCAAAGCTGCCGCGATTGCAGGGAGTCTGCTTATTTCTGTGGGCAGTTGTCCCAGCATCCCAGGATGCTGCAGTGTTAGTGCCAGCACCTTGTGCATACAGACATGATGCAGCAGTGGGAGCTCAATACCGGGGCATGAAGCATCAAGCTGTGTCCTGCCAAAAGACCAAATGCTGCACATGCGCCTAAGGACAAGTTGCAGGATAATGCTCCTTTGCAGGAGAATTATTGATAACTGGAGACCAGCACAGCAGGGGTAGGTGTTGCTACCCTGCAGCAACAGCAGTGGAAAATCAGAGAGAGCTGGAGCAGGCGGGGAGGAGGTGGAGGGATCTTGGCTGAGTGAGCCAAATCCATGGGCTCTTCCCATTACCATCCCGCTCAGACTTGCAGGCATTTAGCCCACAGAACAAGATAATTTTCAATCCTCTCTTAATGCTTTACCATCAGAATGTTTCTCTTAAGAGGGGAAATGAATGCAAATATTATGAATTAGAGGTAAACCGTGCTTTCTTGTCCCTCTTGTCTGGAATGAGAGGCATTAGACTTTCATAGACACGGCTGCAAACAGATGTTGCATATGGAGCAAAGGAGCAGCTGAGGCAGCACACGCGTATCAATGGCAACAGTTGTCTGAAGCCAGAGCTCAGGATTTAAACGTACTTTCTCTCCTGGGGGACCGATCGCGCCTTGTGGACCTGGAAGGCCCTGTAAAGAGAAAAAAACCCGGGGTCATTAAGGAACAAGTTATTCCTTCCAAATGCATCTCGGCAGTGCCGGAGCTGAGCATGATTCTAGTGCCTGGCACTGCTGGGGACTTCCCCAGGTCCATTCATTCTCAACACGTCTGTGAGAGGTGATAACATTTCATCTCCTCCCCCGGGGAGCTGCACTGCTTGGCCCCAGGATGGAAAAGAGATGCTTTAAGAGGTGAGACTTGCTGAGAGCTGTGGAGAAGGCTGGCAGCAAGGCCTGGACACCTCTATCACCCATCTGGCTGCAGAGCAAGTGGACATTGAGATCCTAAAGGTCAGGCACGAGCCACAGGATGTGACTTGGCCAAAGAGATGGCTTGGACCTGGGTCTGGCTTTGCCTCACGGCAGCAAAACCCAAGTGAGAACCAGGGGATGTGAAACTGGGAGTGTTTTCAGGGCGAGTTTGGGACAGTGATGTATCACGAAGCCAGTTCCCAGCAAATCTCTGTAGAGCTGGTCCTGTCTCTAGTGGGGGAATGGAGCTTGTTCTAAAGCATCATTCCTTTCTCCTACCCATGGAAAAGGAGCTTCCCTCTTACCTGAGCACCCGGGTTGCCCTGTTGTCCTGGGGGACCTGGCTCACCTTGAGGACCCTGCGAGGAGACAAGGGCAGAGCTGAAGGCAGAAGGGGTGAGAGCAGAGCCTGGGCTTCCTCTGGCTCCTGCCCCTGTGCAGCATCCCAACACCCTCCCTAACCCTCTGCTGGGAGCTGAGAGCTCCTGGGAAAGGGAAGCAACCGCTCTCTGCAGTGGGACAGGAAGGAGGGAAGTGATTCCAGGGCACACTCACTTCTCTGCATGGACACGCGGCCCAAAGGAGCTGAGCAGGGCTCTAACACTCCTGTCTCTCCACTGGCTCCTGTGCAGGGAGCTCATTTCATCCCATCAGTACAAAGAATGAAGCACAAAGATTTTTTTTTCCTCTCACTTAAATTACTGTATTTTGATATTCATTAGAACAACACACATCTCAATGAAAATGTTTGATCTTTCATGGGGAAATAATGTGTAATTCCAACAGAAATTATAATAAATTAACATCCATTTGCTGCAGGAAGATACTCTCTGTGGTTTTCACAGGCCCTGGTAGGAATCTAGACCAGGCTAAAAAGCAATTATAAAATCTAATTTCACAGAGCACATTTTACATTTCACTCTATATAATACCTCAACTGCCTGTAAAATTTGCAGTGAAAACTTACCACATTCCCCTTGGGACCAGTCTGCCCGTCCATACCAGCCACACCCTGCGGAAGGATTTAGAAACAGCACTAAGAAAAGATCTTGTTCTTTTGCACCACAAAAGCAGAGAAATGGTAATAAAAATAAATAGACAAAGACATCAGGAAGCCCTTTGGACCACGGGGAAAGGGAACGGTTTTGCAAAGGTGTTTGGCAAAGCGGCTGATTTGCCCCCAACAACAGGAAGGCGTGGAACAGCAAATAAGGAAAAGCCCCATCCCTGGCAGTGCTCAAGGCCAGGTTGGACACAGGGGCTTGGAGCAAGCTGCTCCAGTGGAAGGGGTCCCTGCCTGTGGCAGGGGTTGGAGCTGGAGGAGCTTTAAGGCCCCTTCAACCCAAACCAGAATGGGATTCTATGAAAAGAGCTCGCTTGGGATGCGAATGCATCACTCAGTGAGGCAGCAGGTGAAGGCAATGGGGCTGGGCTGCCTTATGCCAAACCAAAAGGCAGCTGCGGTCAAACAGGTTCTGAGCATCTCTATTAACGGGGTAACACGGTCCATGGTCTACTGGAGATGTCCTGCTGGGGCTTCCCCTGCCACTGTTTTGCTCTGGGGCTGAGCAGGATACAGGCTGTAATGGTGCGCTTGTGGGAGAAGAGACCATTTTGGAGCAGATCCTGAACCCTCATTAAATTTCAGCAGGGGTAGGAGCTCAACGTGAAGATGCCTTCGCATCCCAGGAGGGGTTAAGGGCTTTACAACGCTCCCCGTTACACACTGACCCCTTTAGCTCTAGCAGCAGCCTGGGGTTTGGTTTTTAAGTTCTGGGACTCCAGCGAGCTGCAGTGATTTACGGGAGAGCACCCGTGTCAGCACTCCCAGCAGTGCACAGCAGACAAGGTGACTGTCTCCTGGATAAGAAACAGCACATTCTTCCCTTGGCTTTTGCCCGAAATATGAGCAAACTGCTTCAAAGTCCCACCAGCCCTCAGGCAGAAGTTAATGGCAAAGCTGCTGTGTTAATAACTCTCATTCTTCCCTTTCAGCCTGAGCAAAGCATTAATATTTACTCAGGTGCCCCAAATCTTGAGCTGCTTTAAATGGACGTGACACCACTGAAAATGGGGGAGAAAATGGACTTGGAGCTTTCACTGTACTTTTTGAATACCACCGCTTTTCATTGCACAGATGTGTGAGATTATGCAGCTGCATTATCTGCTTGGATGACTAATGGGAACAGGGTGTTTTGCCCGAGGAGGGCAGCAGCCCCAGGAACTCACCGGTGGCCCTGGGGGTCCTGGCGGCCCCTTTGGTCCCAGCAGTCCTCGGGGTCCCTGTTGGGGGAAGCAGATGGAATTAGTGACCCTGGAGCCTTCTGTGCTGCTGGAGCGGGATGAGCATCACCGGGGCTGGCACAGCAATGACCCTGCTGCTTTCGCTGTCACAGCAGCTCTCCTGGTTTCCAAACCAGTAACAGAAATCCTGTATGCACCTACCCTTGAGCTGTAAAGACAAATCACACAGGCACAGACACCTAGGATTCTAACCCTAGGATTAGAAGACCCGCTTAAACCAACACTTTATTACTAATGTAATGATATTCCTAGGTTACCCTGCAACGCACACAATGACACAAAACCCTTCACAGCCAAGTCACTCCAGCCAGGGAGTGCCTGAAGAATGACCCGATGCCATTACTGGAGCAATGGGGTTAGCATTCAAACTCTCCCCACGTTTAATTTTTCACACTGACACGGCTGTACAACTCAGCAAGGCTGGGAAAGGTTTTCAGCCTGCAACATAAATGTGCATTTCCAAAGGCATTTGGTTCTTCAGCCTTAACCACCCACTCCTGGAATCACGGTGTTGCCTTTCCATTTCTGGCTTTCTCACCAGGTTTAACTTCACATCATCTTCAGGGAAAGGGGTAGGATTGGAGCATCGCACTGAACGAGCAGAGACATGGCAAGGGACTTGTCTTCATTCAGTAGGAAGCTTTGCAAATACCAGCATCTTGTCTACGTGGAGCCTTCAGGTGGATTTGTAGTAAAAGAAATGGGATGGGGACCTGTGCGCCCTCAGCTGTGAATCTGAAAGCTCACAATTAAACACAGGCCCTTGCTTAAAGGAGGGACCACAGGAGAACTCAGGACATTTACAGGGATGGTGCTTGTTCACTGTCACAGAGCAAAATCATTCCTGACTGATGGGCAGCTTTATCTGTCTGCCCAAATATTGTATGTGCCTCTTTTTATGATGCAGAGAGAACACAGGAATTAAAACGAGATGTTACAGGATAATAAAGGAGACATTAAGAAAAAGTCTGATCTTGGATGCTGCAGGGATTCTGATCCTGGAAAAATGCAGCAAAATTTGGATGCATCGACCAAGAAATCTGTCCGGGGCACCAGAGATCTTCACGGGCCACAGCCCGTGCTGATACTCTGCTTGTATCACCCAGTGATGGGAATCACAAAGAAATGGAGCAGGATGAAGAGAAACCGATTCTGAAGTCCCACCACTTCTTTCAGTTACCAATGAAATTGGAAAGAGCCTCTTTTGGCTGAGGGCAGAGAAAGAGGCAAACGTGCACATTTAGGGTGTAGATATGACAAAAAAGCTTCCTCTGATGCCTTCATTCTTGGCCATCACAGATATTTTTACTCACATTGCTGAAATAAACATGAACTTCCCTGCATGCATTATCGTCAGTTAAGTTCCTCTTCTGTTACTGTCTTACCTGGGCACATAAATGCTTTCAAGAAGTTAATAACCCACAAGTTATTGCTTAGACGTGCCAAGGAGACAGCTGAGTTGATTAATCTTTCCTAGAAGCTCGTCAGACATCTTGTCTATAATTTAGTTCCAGTGAGTCCGTAAATGCCAGCCCTTTCCCTTCTCACATAAAGTATGTCCAAATGTCCCCATCAGTTACTCTCAGGCCACCACGCTGGGCCTTAGAACAACAAAAGAAGCCATTCTGAAAGCAAAACTGATGGTAAACGGTAGGTAATGTTCTTTTCATAACAAAAGAAATGCATTTGGGATGAAATTAGCACCCAACAACTGCACTACACACAGAGACCTGCAGCCAGCCAGAAGCAGAGTTTACCACCGCCAATAAAGTCAAAAATAGTCAGTACTGGGGGGGGAAAAGTACTTGTAGGGTCTCAAATTGACAGCCCAACTGTTTCTTTTCAGGGGTAAACTCCCTGAAAGCATTCGTTACGTTGGGCAAGAGGTTTTTGTCCAACACCACCTGCACCTTTTGAACCTTACTGATACCAAGAAGCTCCCTCTGCTCTAGCCCTGGCTCAGCAGCTCTGGTGCTCACAGCACAGGGAGGCCGAAGCACCCACAAATTCTGCAGGTTTCTGATGTTTTGTGCACTGTGAGGTGAATACTGACCCCACTGAAGTGCTCAAAGTCCCCTCAAGCTCAGTCCTGCCAGGACTTAAAGGGGGTCACTGAGGACCTCAGCATCACTGTCCCACAGAACCACTAAAACCACTGTTACCATATCACGACCTTGCCCAAAGCAGCGCCACTGTACATCAAGGCAAAGGAGGAGATACTCACAGGCTCTCCAGGTAGACCTCTGGGTCCAACTTCTCCATCATCTCCCTGGTCAGCAGCGAAGGCGCAGAGAGAAAAGGCACAAGAGACAGAACAAGGCAGTTACATTTCAGTCACATCACAGGTGTTTCGCTCTTGTTAAACAACATTCACACAGAACGTCAGCTTCCCTGGAGTAATAGAAGGGCGGCCGTGCATAAGGAAGACCTCGTAAGCCTGGAGACTAATCCTGCGCGGGCAGAATTTACCAAGGATTAGAACTGCTGCAGGGATACATCATAATTCATGTCGATGTTTATAAAGGTGGATTTTGGTAACAGAAAGGACAGCGTAGAAACAACCCAGGGCATGTGAGTTAATAACCACAAGATTTAGTCCCATCCTGAGTGACAGGCGAGTATGGGAGCACCTCCCTCAATATGACCGAGCCAAATCAGAGCTCAGACAAAGCAGAGGCAGCAAAGGGGTAATTTTTCATCCCTCCACTCCCTGCCTCCTTCTGATGCCCCATGGACCCCTCAGGAGTATGAGCTGGCACTTCCCCTGAATTGCTTTTAAACCACCCAAACCCTGAGGCTCCCTATAGGAAATCAATCCCAGCAGCCACTCCTTGTAAACCCTCCTCTTCTGCTCCTGAAATCCATGCTCCTCCTTGCAGCCATCGCCCTCGGAGCTTCTCTCCACACACCCCAAATGGTTTATTTTTCTCCTTAGGATTAAAGTTCTCCCAACACTCGTTCTTCCCCCGCAAGACACGGGCTTGGTCTTTTCGCCTTCAAAGCATTTACAGCCACCACTAATTTCTCCTCACAGGCTCGTGGCGAGGAACGTGTTATTATCTGTGCTTTACAGGAAACAAACAGCCAGAGGTGGAGAGAAAACATCGCGGAAGGGGATCAGAGCAGGGGAAATCCGCACTCGCTCCTCTGGTTAGACCACAAGCTCCTCACAGGCACTGCTTCAGCATTTGCAATCTCTCCTCTTAAAGCAGCCCTTCTAGACCTACAACCGCTTCATGTGAGCTTCGCTAAAGATTGGATCTAAGGAGGAAATTCTTTCCTGTTAGGGTGGTGAGGCACTGGAATGGGTTGCCCAGGGAGGTTGTGAATGCTCCATCCCTGGCAGTGTTCAAGGCCAGGTTGGATGAAGCCTTGGGTGGGATGGTTTAGTGAGAGGTGTCCCTGCCCATGGCAGGGGGGTTGGGACTGGATGATCTTGAGGTCCTTTCCAACCCTAACTGTTCTATGATTCTATGCTAAAGGCCTGTGACTATTGACTAAACAGTGTGCAAGGAGAAGGGAACAATTTAATCTTTGATTCCCTTTCTGCCTGGAATTTCTATTCCCCAAGCATTGCTGCCGTCTGCTGGGTCTTTGACCACCAGAGCTGATGTTTGCTCACCTGGAAGATGATCGTTTTTCCTTTGTTATTTCATTCTAAGAAAACCTGACTTTTCTGAGCAGATCTTCAAACACAAATTCTTCCTTTCACTTCCTCTCCCACCTCCCTGCTCCCTCCCTCCCTCCCTCCATGGCCATCTGCAGCATCCCCAGGACACAAGGACCAGCAGCAGGAGACCGGCTGCTCTTGCCACGTCTCTGCCCGATGTGGCATCTGCTTCTTGTTTACAGGAGTCAGTTCTGAATTCAAAGGGATTCCCAACCCAGAGACAGACTTACCCTCTCCCCATCCTCTCCGGGTGCGCCAGGGGGTCCGTGGGGGCCTGGCTCACCCTATAAAGGGAAGGGAGAAAAAACCTCAGAGAAGGTGGACACGCTCTGGCAATGGAAAACATTGGGGAACGCTGATAAACCAGGCGATGGACGTGACTTTTCTGCCTGCCCTGTGTGCTGAAGGTGCCCTCACAGCTCCTTTCCATGTGCTCTCCAAGCAGCAGCTTCCCTCTACCTGCTCTGCGCCATGTGTGGGCTCCAGCATGGGCAGACTGATGTCCTCCAGGGCGAGAGCTCATGGCATTTACTGGTAGCACTTTGGCAGGGAGCTGGGAACTGAGCAGTAGCACCTTCAGCAGCAGGGCTCAGGCTTTGCAGTTACTGCTTCACCCAAGCCCTGCTATTCCATTTCTGGCTGATTAAGCTTCTCTCTAAGGCACCATCTTCCCTTTCCCGTGTAACTTGTAATCACGATGCAATCTCCGCTGTTCTAACACTCCCTTGCTTTATAAAGCCATGGCTGTGTTCTCTAGGGAGGGGAAGCATGAACAGCCTGACAAAATAACCAGCCTCTTGCATTTTTTCCCCTTTTGTTTAATTATAAAGTAAAGAGAAAAATCCCATTATAATTTTGGGCAACTTCCATCCACAACCGCGCTGTCTGAACGCAGGTTTTGCCTCTTGCTTTATCTTTCAGTCTGCACTTTATTAAGGCAATTTCCCCCCCACCCCTCAGCCTTTCCAACTTCAATCAGGCCCAGAAGGACCTTGCAGCTTCCCGGGATGTGAATGCTGCACCTGGGAGGGATGCTCTGACACCCCTCATGCTCTGATGGGACATGGTTGCGCCCTCCCAGCTGCTCATCCCCAGCAGTAGCTGTCCTCCTCCCAGCGCTCCCCAACCACGGGCTCACTCCAGACAGTGGCCAGAGGACAAGTGGAAGGTAACTTACTCTATTTCCTTTCTCACCAGGCAAACCAGCCAAGCCATCAAACCCTCGGTCACCCTAAAAGAGAAACCAGTTTAGTTCACACTTCCACCTCCTGTTGCGTATCTTCACAACTGGGAGGAGAGGCTGATCTGGCCGAGGTGCATCCGGGGGAATGGGCAGCTCTTGCCCGTTGGCAGGCCCTGGAGCATCACTCTGCCTCTGCTCACTGCAGTTCTCCTCCTTCCCAGTGCTGCTCGTTATTTTGCTTCCCCTTCTTCCCTGCATCCCTCCTTTGAGGGCAGTCGACGCTCATTAAAGCACTTTACCAGATAAATGATTTGCAGTCTCCTGTCTCTATATCAAAACCCCATCTATTCCAGCTTTAAGTATCTACATAATAAAGTACTTAAACCTTCTAATACATGATTCCCTGAGCAAACTTTCTCTGCATTCAATTGCAGTGGCACAGCTTCTTCCTTGCTTGATAATACCAGCAGATCACAGCTGAATGAAGGGATTTTGCCTCAAATAAAAATACAGGGCATTAAAATTCCTCACCACGCCTTCCCCATTTCCTCACCCAGTTAATAGGGCGGGGGTTTTGTAGTTATATTTTAGGACACTTCCAACTGCTCATTCATGTTTGTTTTCCATAATTGGCATTCCAAAGTATTTGTTCTCCAACGGCAGCCAAGGGAGCACAGTTCATTCTTAAGAGGATTCAGCAATTAAAAACATGAAAGGAAAACACGGATTGCTGTTGTGCCTTCCAGGTGTGTGCCTAACTTCTCCCTCTCAAAGACAGAGCCCCGGCACCAGTTCAACCACCTCCTCCAAGAAAGGTGGGCTCCTGCTGCCAAGGGTCCCCCAGTTCACTGCTAAAGAGCAGATGCGGATTCCAAGAGCACATCAATACATGGTGGTACCTTTGGTCCTGTCTGTCCCGGCATTCCTCGGGCACCGTCGCTGCCGGCTCGTCCCTGCAACAGAGAAAAGCAAAGTCCAACACAAAGGGCAGGGCAGGACCCAGGGACATTTGCTCTCTGCTCTGCGGCCGAGGGAAGCTTTATTTAAGTCAGAGCTCTCTGGGGAACAGCTTCCCTTGGGAAGGAAAACGTGCTGCTCTGGTTTGGAAGGAGCATCCCGGGCTCAGCCTGGTGTGAGACACAGGGCAGCAAAGCTGCTTCACTACAGGGGATGCTGGGACATGGTCCTTGATTTTAATTTGAAATAATCATTTCCCAGCACACTTGACGAGATGATAATCACCACATTCACAAATTGGAATATGCTCGGGAAAGCCAGAAGTGCGTCACACAAAAGACTTCCTCATTCTTTCCTCTGACAAACCGACGAGCCAGAGGACGGTGTGAAATGGGAATCAGCATCAGGGATGCTGGCAGAGCAGGTGAGCACGATTAATCCCAGCTCCAGCAACCCCCAGGGACTGGGTCCTCCTTGTGCACTACTGAGACCAAGGCACTGTCCAAACCAGCCCATTGTTCATGCAGCCACAACCTCAACAGCACAGAGGAAAAGAAAATGGGACAAAAGATGGGGAGCGTGCACTTGCAGCTCTCCCCACACCACCCAGCCCTGAACTCCCATCCTCATCTGCGCCTGCCCAGATGGACAGAGAGCTCCTGGACAAGGCACCGCTGGCCACCAGCCTGCTCTTGTGCAACGCTCTCGGTGCTCAGGAAGTGTTTGGCAGCAGAAACCGTTCCTAGCAGGGACCGCAGCTCACGCAGTCGTCAGCGCAGCTCCCGGGACACTCACCCTGCGGCCTGGCTTTCCTGCCGGACCGGGAGGACCCTGGATGCCTCGTGGACCCTGCAAGGCATCAAGGAGAGAGGAAGAATTGCATCATCACCCATAGGCACACAGAGGGACCCAGCGCTGCTGGGGCTGCCCGGGTCACCGGGGCTATGAAATGGGACGTGGAGTCCTCAAGCAGAGCCCATGGTTCAAAATGCACAGGGAAGGCTCAGGACTGAGTATCTCTGCGCAGGAATTGCACGAGGAAGATTTTGCCCTGCAAGCAGCTCCATGCAGTGGAGACAAATTACTTCCCCCACTATTAGAAAGTGGGAATTTCCCTTTATTACAGGATTTATGGCTCGGGGGAACAGTTTCCTGAACATCAGCAAACTCCTCACACTCCAACCCAGCTCATATTTACAGGACTCCCCCACGGATGTCTGAAGGGAAGGGAAGGGAAGGGAAGGGAAGGGAAGGGAAGGGAAGGGAAGGGAAGGGAAGGGAAGGGAAGGGAAGGGAAGGGAAGGGAAGGGAAGGGAAGGGAAGGGAAGGGAAGGGAAGGGAAGGGAAGGGAAGGGAAGGGAAGGGAAGGGAAGGGAAGGGAAGGCCTTCCACCTGCAGAATCTCACACTGCTAACTTAAAATTATGTCTCGAGTTTGCATTTGGATGCATTCATATGCAAAGCAGATGTTCCCACTCACATTCAGCTGGCACTGGGTTACTGACTCGCTCCTTCACTATAGCATCTAAAGCAGGGCTTCATGCCCTCCTTTCCCCCAGATCTCCTGGTTGCCCACTGCACCCATACTCACCTGAGGTCCCATTTCTCCAGCTTCTCCCTTTAGTCCTCCACTGCCCGGGGGTCCCTTTGGGCAGAGAACGGGATTTATTACATCCATAGCAGAGCCAGAGGGAAGATTCATACCATGTTAGGGAAGAGCCACTCATGCAGGTAACCCAGAGCATCCACGGCTCCGCTCCATGTTCACTTACCATGGGGCCTGGCCGCCCCGTCAGACCCATTGGACCCGCTGGTCCCCTCAGCGCCAGCTGCAACACAAACAGAAACGTTGCTCAGTTGGTGTCTCTGCTTCGCTGCTGCAACGGGACAAAGCCACCATCGTGCCACCAGCCACATGTTCTCGCCTTGTTTAACCTGGCCTTGAACACTGCCAAGGATGGGGCATCCATAGGTGTGTACAGACAAACCCTGGCCCAGACCCTGCCACATGGAGGGGCGAGGAATTACCTGCATCTAAACCAGATGCAAATCTGCATCCCAGACCCCCTTTTCCATCATCACATACAGGCACAATTACATGGATGCTTTTGGCAACAAATCATTTCAGGTAAATACCAGAACTGCGCCTGGCCAGGCTGCAGGGGTTCGCTCCCATGTATTTATGATCCCAGTCCGGATTAGGAGGATTTCTTTCTTTACCATCCTGAGAGTTCAGTTTTAAAGGGGTTTCTCCCTTGTTTTAGTTACTACTTAATACCCTGCAAACAGAACAATTCTATTTGCACCAGGGGGCTTTTAGCTCCGTAATTAAGGAGTCATGGAACCATGCATCAAGTCAGTAATCCCCATGGTGGGTAATGGGGCTGGTCCACACTTTAAAGCATCACTCAGGCAATTCATTCCCTTGTGACAATTGAACACTAAAAGAGTTGTAATTATCTGTGTACTCCAGTAATTAAAATCTACCCGCAATTGCACTTGGAACGACATAAATATTGCACAAATGCTACGTGTTGTGGCATCTTTTCACAACACCCCATTAAAAAGGAGACGCTCTGAAATGCTGGCAGCTGGGACAGCGAGTGCTGCCTGATGAAACCCAAATTTAAAGGGAATAAATCAACCTGAAAAGGTAATAACCACCGATAACAAGCAAATCTACCCCCAAAAAGGAAATAAGATGTCCTTCCCCCGCAGGATTCCTCTTCCATTCCTGCCATATCCTGTAGCTTCCCCACAAAAGTAATTTATTTCCCTTTCTGCTTTGGTATCAGGGTTTTCAGCTGGAATTATCCAACAATAGGTTGACGTTAACCAAGAAATAGATGGGGTTTTTCCTTTATGGAGCTATCCAACTTCTCATCCCCAGCCCAGAAGCCGCGTGGGATTTGTTTGTTTGTTAAACTGAACATTGATTCAAATGAATAAAACCAACAAAACCAAGGAGAGAAAAGGGATTTGGAGGGAGGGGAGGGAGCTTCTTTGGGCTCTTCATTGCAGGCCCAATTTTCAACAAGCCGAAAACAAAGAACAAAACCAGAGAGCCTGAGCAAGCAGATGCTTCTCATGAAGTGCTCATCCGGTCACATTCCCAGCAAAAGAAAATGCTGATGGAAAACTGCGGGCAGGCTTGAAATTAGGAAAATTGGGACTGACAAGGTAACACCAGACACACAACCCATTGGTATTATCCTCAGAGCAACATTCATGGATGGCGATGTGCAGTGGCCGGTGGCATCAGCGCTCTGTACGCTACCTGAATACGTATAAGGTCAAACTCCTTTGTAAGAGGGGGCTTGGATGGAAACCAGAATGGCATCAGCTAAGCCAAAACCCTTGTTATAAACCTAAAAGGGGCTCATGCCCCCCAGCTGGGTGGAGATGCCAGTGAGCTCTAGTTCATTCAAGGGTGCAATAATTTGCTTTTTAGCTTATCTCAACAGCCTGTGCTGAAGCGACCCCCAAGCACCGTGGATGGTGAGAGACATCTCTGACACATTTATCCTGCTCCTCCTCTTCCTCAGGCACCTGCTGCAAGAGGCATCCCCAGCAGCCTTCACTTACCCTGGCCTGCTGCAGGATGGCTTGGGCTTGAGCCTCCTGGGCTGAAACAAGAGGTCCTTTAGAGCTGGCATCTCCTCCTCCACTGAAGCGGAACTGATGGGAACAAGAAGCAGAAAGCAGGTCGCAGGGTTGCTGTCCCTCCACCCTCCCACTGGCCTGACCCCTCGACAACCGCTCAACACAACCAACCCAACACCAGAGCTGCTCTTCCAGAGCGTCCAATCGACCACTGTGCTCTTGGGTCACCCAGCTCACAGGAACAACCCGACTGTTTCCCACGTCCGTACCTGCACAGCAGATTGTACCAGCTCAGAGTAACACGCAGTGAGAGGGGCTGCGGGCTCGGGGCTGTAAGGACCTCACGCACCACCCTTCGAAACCGAACACAACGCGCTCACAGGGCTGATGTTCCCCATGTGGATGCTTTCGGCCAGGAGACCCCCGGAGATGGGGTTGCATCAGGTTATTTGGCTCTAGCTGCCTCTCTGCCCCAGGACAGAGGCTGTATTTCTCAAGCATGGCAGTGTGCTTCAAAGAGCAGAGTCTGGGCTATTGTTCAAGCCAGGATCCTTCAGTGTACAAAGGACTTTAAAACCCCAAGCTTTACTGGTTTATTTTCCCAGACTTGAAAGGGAAGGAGTTTTGTGTTTAATTCTGCCTCTGCCACCCCCAACAGCTACAAGCCCACTTCCCAGGACACACACCCTTCTCCTGCTGTAACTGCATGTGCATTTGGGATGCATTTGGGGTTTTGCAAGAAGGACTCCAGGCTGCAGAACCTACTTGGACAGTTCTTTCACCTCCATTTCACCTCTGCCTTTCGCTTGGTTGGCGCTAGGTACGTGACCACATGAACTTGGCAAGCAGCTTCAAAGAGATGCAATTTATAGGCCTACAGTTGGTTACTGTAGGGACCAACAAACCTATTGTAATGGCCAGCTAAGCTCCATGTTGAGCACTCGGCCCAGGCTGTCCCAGGCACCCTGCCAGGAGCCTATACAAGGATCACCCTCCCACTTGGAGGCCGGACAAGAGCACTGTGGTTTTTCACTAAAGGCTCTTTCCCTTTGGTACCTAACCACTCATTTGCAGCAGCTGGTTTCCATAGAGTTTTCTCACATCAAAGCAGACACAAAATATAACCATTCCTTTAAGCATCCCAGGACCAAGAAGGCTGACTTGGTACTTGCTGGCTTCAATGCACATTAACCACAGGTCATCAAAACAGACCAGTTCATTCAGGTGCTTCCAACTGTAGCACCTGCTTTGAAGTACTGTTTGACGCAGGAGAAAGGGTTCTGCCCTTGGAATTGTCTTCAGTTGCTTCTTTATGACTCTTACTCTCCAGCACCATGCCCAGTCACAAACTCTTAAGCTTATTCATCCCTTCTGGAAGTTTTGACCTAGCTGCCCTGTGCTTCTGACCAATGAAGAAGTTACAGTGCTTTGCAGAAAGTAAATTTACCAGGGGAACCATCTGGACCCAGATGTGTCCTTGATGTAAAAGAGATGGGAGACTTCTACAAGAACAGGCACTAAGCAGTAGCAAAGCCAAGAAGCCAACTCATTTAAATGCTTGTACTCACTGGCAGCATGAGCATTGTCCCTGGTGGTCCTGGCAAACCATCTGCTCCTGGGAGACCCGGGCGACCAGGTGGCCCCTGCAAGAAACAAGAAGAGAAATAAACGTCTATGGTGTCATTTTAGTCATGTCCGTATGTAAGTAGTCATGGTTGCAGAGGCTTATGTCGTGATACAAAAGGCTCCCTGTCTTGACAAGCAGGTGCTGAGTGTGTGGGCATCCCAATGCCATGGCAAATTTTGTGGAAGCCCCTCTGGAACACACACGATTTTCCTTAGCGATTCCCTCTTGTTACATCCTGGCCCCTGTATTTCCAGAGTCTGCCATATGCAATTTTTGAGTGAGCAATTAAAGTCTCTGCAATGTTCCAAGCTAATGGAAGCAATTTAGTTTAGCTGGGTCTGTTAAAACCTATTAAAAACATATATGAAACTTCGTAACTCAGGTCAGTGAGATAGAAACGTGGAAAGATAAATACGTTTCTGCACATGTTCAGTCATCTGGGTCATTGCATTTTTCTCTCTTCTGCCTTTCTGTTAGTCCTAGGAGGCTACTTCTATCTACAGTGGAGTGAGTGATCCTGTCAGTGGCTGTAAATCAGCAGGACTCTGAGGATCTCCATGGAGCTGTGCTGATTAACATCAGTTGAGTCTCTTTAACTCAACTAAAGAAACACGCATGCAGTAAAAGATCTATTGATGGAGCTATAAATAATCAAATATGGCCAATTTTCCTAAGACAGCCCATAGATTATTTGTATTCCCTGTTGTGTACTTGGCAAGAAGTTGAAGTTAATCCAAATTTGCACTTCCATCCAACAATCCTACATGCAATGAGGATGACATCCAACTACTCAATGTGCATGCCTGATTACAGCTTCACACCAGCTCAAGGAGCTGAAGGCAAGACAACCTATCACATCCCAGAGAGGATGTGGTAAGGGCTCCAAGAGGAGCCCTGGTGCTCAGTCCATGGCAAGGCAGGCAGGGCTGCCTGGCCAACAGCTCAAGCTCGAGTACTTGGACACTCCCCTCGTCAGTAAACACCAATAATAAATCCTTCTGTGGAGAAGCAAAGCTCTTGGAAGGGCAAGCAACAGGCGCCTATGTTAGTTCCTGCTTTCTTTGACCTGCCTGATGCCCTCCAGCCCTTGCAGACACCAAATAAAAGCAAAAACCAAACCCTGCCACAAATCCAAGACATCTATGGACAATCTACAGGGACACCAAAGAGCCAGACCTTGACCCAGGGAGTTGCACACTCACCCCACAAGGCAAAGGGAGGTGGGTAATGGTGGGAAAGGGATAAGGGAAATAGAAACATGTCACAAGATCCCTAAAAACCAGAACCTTTATAAACAACCAACCAACCAACCCAAAGCATCCGGTGTTTTCTCCCTGCCCCACTGCCTTCCAACAAGATCTTGGTGCATCTTTTTGTTCCCTGTTCTTCCCTTCCCTCTATGTCATGTTCACCTTAACACTTCCCTCGTCACCTCCCTCTTAAAAAGGGACCCAAAACGCTCAAGCACAAAATTAGAGCCCAGCTCCAGGGTGGGGGTGAAGAGCTGCTGTGCTCCACCCTGCCCCAGCCAGCCCATGGCTGGACCCGCACCACAATTACAGGGCAGAGCCAAGGGCTGCACCGCAACCAGCCCAGAATAACAGTGCTGCTCCCCGTGCTGCAGCAACAGCACTGCCCGGGGAGCTAGCAGGGAAAGAAAGAAACCCAGCAGCAGGCTCGGTGGTGAAGGGAGCCTGCACACCACACCGGGATACCCATTTTTCAGGCAAGCTCATGATGTTACATTCATGCTGTTGACTCAGCCTGGCTGACACCGAAGCCCTTGACTCCGCTGCTGCGGTGCAGAGGCCAGGCCCATCTGCTGGAGCAGAAACACACTAAATAATTCAGGCCAGACTCATTTTCTGTAATAAACTTTGTTCCCTCTCTCTCTTCTCCTTTAACTCCAAGTCCAGCAAACGATGGATCAGGAACGAGCTTATTCATCTCTCTGTATGCACTCTGCCTGACAAACGTTGATGCACTGTTTTTATACATAAACACCTCCCTTTGTTCCACGTTGGGTGTGCGAGGTCTCTTCCTTGTGGGGTGGAGCAGTGGGGGGCAATGGGCTGGAGGAAAATCAACCCCATAAAGCACTTTGTAAATTGAAATTCATGAATGCCTTTCAGAAACGCAGCACGCCAGCCCCTCAGCTGGTGTAAATCTGTGTCACTCATTATGTAAATAGAGATTCGCTGATATATAGCAGCCAGGGATGGGGACTTCAACTTTCATTTGGTGCAGTGCTCTAAAATGCCACGCTGAGTGCAAACACTAATGCAATATTTCAAGGCAATGTTTACACTGAAACCTCAGTGTTAGCGCTGAGGCTCCTCGAGCAGCAGGCAGTGACAGTGGTGCCCAGCAGCCCACAGTACTGCAGGAGCCTGAGTTTGCTGTAAGGGTCTCTCTCAGCCTGTTTTTCAGCGCTGGTCTGAAGGTTCTGCAACAGAATCCCTTGCAGCATTTGGGGTCTTGTAGGTCCAGCAGTGCTCACTGGTGGTAGAAGTGGCACCCTGAACACATCCAGCCTTTCAGAACCCCAATGAGGATTTTAGGAATCCCATCACACCTCTGAGATGCAAACCTGTCGCTGGGGGAAGAAATCCTTTGGGACACAATGACGGTATGGTCTTGGAAGTTACAGCTCTCATTCTGTGATCAGCCTTCCCCATGGACAAGCTGATCAAGCCCAGAGCACCCCAGTACCCGGATTTCCAGGCACCCAGCAGGACTGGTGCGGAGCTGCAGTTTGCTCTAACGCTGCAGCTCATCGCGTTCAAAGGAGCACGTTTCCCTCATTTGACTTTCTCCATTCCAGTGCAGAGCACCCAGCACAGAGCTCGCCGGTCTCCTCAGCACCTCATTTCCTTCTTCCCACTGCTCAGAGAAACCCAAGTCATCCTAAACCGCCCTCCTCCCAGATGAGTCCTCTGAAGCCTCCCACAGCCAGGCTGCTCCGCAGCTTGCCCGGTGGCACAAGCTCTTCTTTGTGTTGTGGGATAAACGAACAAACTGCCACGATGAATAAACCAGAGCTAAATGAGTGTTGGCCAATATTAACATAGCTGAATATTATTGGTATATTAATTCAGTGCACCTGCCTGATTGCAAATAAGAAATCTTTCTATCAGATGTAGGCATAGGAAATGTTCCTCGCCGCACACGTTGAAGTGCCATGTAAATTCATGAGCTATGTGCAGGGTTAATAATAAACAAATTAAAAGAGGAGCTGCTGTAATTGAAAAGGAGTATTTTAATGCAGTTGCAGCTCCTGGCTCTGCAAGTTCATCAATTCTCTATGCACAATATGCTGTATTACATTCCGTTCTGGCCACACAAAAAAGCAGGATATGCTAGAATGTAAATCACGCCTCGTTTCAGGGTGTGGAGCAGCATCTTCGGGGACAACGTGTCTGCTGCTGCCTGGCTTTGCACGGCCACTCCAGAGGAGCCTTGCCAAATGCCTGCATCTGCCTGGACCAAGGGCAGGAGCAGACTGCCTGCAGCATCCATCCTGCCTGTAGCATCCATCCTGCCTGCAGCATCCATCCTGCCTCTAGCATCCATCCTGCCTCTAGCATCCATCCTGCCTGCAGCATCCATCCTGCCAGGCAACCGAACACTTGGGAGCAGAAGCAGCAAGGGGAGAAAAGGACAAAGCTGGGCAACAAATAGAACCCTTCCAGGATGAAGACCCACCAAGGGCCTGATGAAGTCACACAGCTCTTTCGACTAATCCTAGACCACTGCAAGGTGCAAGCCACTGCTGGGACCTTGCCCATCCTCTCTGAAGTCCCATACCCAAGGAGGCAGAGGCCTTCCTTGGTGCTGCAGTGTCTCAGGGGTTAATCCAGCCTCACTGAGTGGTGGCCCTGGCTCCTGGCCATGGGCAGAGCCTGCAGCTGCCTATTGACTTTCTGAGCTTGCAGGCACCGATCAATGGAGCACAGTCAGGGCCTCTCGTTCTGTCATGTCACAACCACAAGAAGCATTATTACTGCTCCATCAAAACCCAGTAACACACACCAGGAGTGTAGGTGAGGTGGGGTCTTTACAGCACTGCTCTGGGGGAGCCAGCAGGCTCCAGGCAAGTCCCCAGGGACCGAGAAGGTGTCAAAGAGCCTTCATTAAAGAAATACAGAGCCCAGGTCAGAGCCGTTGCCACCGGAGCATCCCAACGCTGAAGCGGTCTTCTCAAGCACACCTTAAACCCACAGCAGACACTTCCCAGTGCAGGCCAGCAGTGGTTTCGTTTCTTTCAGTGGTTGTAGTTTGCAATGTCCGTGTCATGGGGCTGGGAGGTGAATAATGAAGGGTTGGAGCCAGCTGGTTGCTTTGTCCTCCACTGGAGGAAGGAGACTGCCCCAGGGAAGGAACTCCGGTCCCAGGGGTCCCAAACCCACCCCAAGGGGATCATTTGGAAGAGCACCAACTGCAGAGGGGCAGTTTCCCACCTCTTCCTTATTGCTGACGAGAACCACCTCTGTGGGAGATGAATGACAGCACGGGCAGCGCTAGGGAAGGACAACAGCTCCGGGGTGCATCGGACAGGAAAGGGAAGAGCTGGGTGTCTGGAAAGGGAAAAGCTGGGACACCTCGTGTTGAGGAGCAGCTCCTGTGATCTGTGCCCCTGCTGCCCCCCTCCCTCCTGAGCTTTCCAGGAAGAACTCTGGAAAACCAGGCTTCCGGCCAAGCCCGCCTGCACAAACCCACCCGGGGGGAGGCACGCTATTGCCTTTATCACTAACGGGACTGTCGGGAGGCATCAGGCCACAACCAGCTCCAGGTGGAGGCTGATGCCAGCGCTGCTGGGAGCCCACTGAAACAGCAGAACACCAGAAGCTATTTTGAAAGCGCATCTGACTGCGCTCGACATCGAGATGCACCAAAGCATCCCAACTCCATTTGTTTTGCTCACAAAGCTGCTGAAATCAATGAATTTACTCATGCGAAGTGACTGCTGCTGGTCCACACGGCCCCGCACCGCTGCTCAGCTGCCTGCAGCACACACTGCTCCGCTGGGCTGCACCGAGCAGGAACCACTCTGCTCCTGCCGGCGCAGCCCGACATCGGTGCTCCATCACCGAAACCAGCATCGCTCAAGGGCACTCCTCTGGTTTCAGACCCAAACGGAGCTGCTCCAGCAGCCAAGAATGATCCCATCTCAGCTCCTGTGCAAAGCCAGAGGCCGCCGGTGCTACGGTGAGCACTAGATGTCAAGGCACAATCCCTGTGCTGGCTGCAGGGCTGGAAGCGATGGGCAGCCTGGTCCCGTTGGGTACCAGACAGGGACCTGCTTGCCTGGCTCTCTCTGCCAGGGAGGGGGAATAGGCTAGAACAGGGCGAACAAAAGCAAAACCTTGTGTTGGCACAAGGCTCATTTCAGAGACTCAGGCCACAGAGTGAGTTTTAATTTCCAGCAATCCCCAGCACCCATTTTGCTGCTCACATGGTGCTGGTGCAACATGTACTGACGTGAGGCTTCAGTCCAGGAGCTCCCAAAACCACAGATAAGCCCTGACCCCTGAACCCAGCAATAATGAACAGAGATGCAATTCTGACCAAAGTGTGGTGCTAAAATGTGGGATTTGGGCCCTGGTCCACAAAAGTGCTTTGGGAGCAGCTGAGACATCGCAGAGCTGGAGGCTTCTGCAGGCAGCAGTTTACAGAGCAGGTGCTGCCAGTGACAAAACTGATTTAAAGTGACATCAAGACCAAAGATGCAAACCCCAAGTTACAGCCCCACTTTGCACATACAAAACGAGCCAAAGAGGATTAAAACACAGGTACTCACTCTCTCCCCAGGGTCACCCATTAAGCCCACAGGTCCAGTTGGTCCTGGAGGTCCTGGAAGACCCTAGCATGGAAAAGACAGGGAAATAAATAAGCTGTTAGAGCTTTCTCTTCTGTTTTGCACCAGGAAATGGACCCAGAGCTCTCTGCACCCTTGCTGGGTATCTGGAAGCAACAGAGCCCTCCACATACATCAGCACCCCAGAGCCGCGCGCACCCTGCGGTGCAGACAAAGGGACACTTACTGCTGGGCCTTCGGGTCCGGGGGGGCCTTCCACCAGCATACCCTGAGCAATGGAAGAGAAGACAGAACCATTAGCAAGGCACAGCCTCACAGTCACTCTGCCCACAGGGCTGGAAAGCCCAATGCTTCCTCTGAAGTATTCCAGCTCCTGCTGCTGGGTGTGGGTATCCCTGAGCTGCAGCATCTCTGCTCCCTCTGCATGAGAGGCACAAAAGGCATTGCCCACAGAAGAACCAGATGCCATCTATTTAAATCACACAGGGCACGGCAAAACAGCCCCAGCCCCAAGCCCACCCTCTCCCAGCACAGGGTCACCTTCCCAACCGCAACCCTTTGCCCTCAGCACATGGCCAGCAAAGGGCAAACCCTGGGGCACATCCAGCCTGGATGGTGCTGGCGCAGGAGAAAAGCTCCTCTTCAGGAAGAAGCTGTTTCTAGACCCAAGCAGCTTTAAAAAAAAAGATGTTAATAATCAAATAGCGGGGTTTTGAAATGACTTTCCCAGCAGCCTGCGCGCTGTGATTTATCTGTGTACCCAGGAAATCACTGTGTGGGCAAAATGGTAGAATAATGTCATTCCAGGCCTTTTAATCTAAATATTTTGTCATAACTTTAAATCAGGTCTATCACATACTCAGTAGAGTTTTTTCTTCCCCCCACCCCTCCTCATGGATACATAAGAGGCAGGAAAGAAACCTCTCAATAATCCCAGCAAATGCTTTCCTGACAGCATCAGGACAATCTGCTGGGAAGAGCCCCATGGTGAGCACGGCCCTGTTCCCTCTGGGCCAGTGACCGTGACCGCAGCAGCACCCAGGGTGAGCCAAAGCCATCCCAGCACTGCCCAGTTCACGGGCAGCAAACAGGGACACTTCTCCTGTGGGATGACATCCGCCTGTAAAACCCTGCAGATAAGCAGAGAGTTCATATGGGAGAAGCCAGGAGGAAACAAGTGCGGGGACTGGCCTTAGGCCACCCTTGGCCGGTCTCCTGGACTCAGCCCCGGTGCTAAAAGCCTCAGCTGACCCCGTGGCAGCCACTACAGCAGAAGAGGGCTCAGCTGAACCCATCTGAAAAGGCTACAGGGAAACCCAGGCATTCCAAAAGCCTCTAAGCCCAGAGGAGCAAAAGAAGGGGTAAACCAAGAACCATCCCTGCTTCCATCGGTGGGATGTGTGTTTCTGCACCACTAATGCGTGGCCAGTGCTGTTTTCTGTCTCTCCCAGTGTCCATGCTACTCATTACCACCTCGTATAAAAACTGGCTCCCACCTCACTTGGAAGTGTGAGGGGAAATTTGCTGCTGCTGCCATCACAGAAGGAAGCGCCTGCGCAGCCGTTCCTCACCAGGAAAGAATGTAGGTCGCGGGCTTCACCCTGTGCCCATTTTGACAGCAGTTTTCCTGCCTGCCGTGGAGACGCTGCTCTCGTGCGGGTGGGAATTAGGGTGAACCCTACACAGCATTCCTCTGACCTGCGCTAAGTGTCAGCTATTTGCTGTTGGAAGCTACCGAGAAGATGCTGGTGGAGAAAGCATCCCCCAAGACATCCACGAAGCACTGGCTCCTTTTCGGGCAAACAATGAGGACATCGTGCAGGGAACCCCAGAGGTCCCAGCAAACCTTTTCCCATATGGAACCCCCAAGGTCCATCCCTGTTGAGACCAACAATGGCACACTTTGCTGTGGCAGGCTCTAAACCAGACACCAGTAACTGTGTCTGGGCTGATGCATGGCTACAGCCCACACAGGTCTCCCCAGGACACACGTGGGCTGCTGGTGACCATGCCATGGGCTGAGCATGCTGAGGTTCTGCTTCCCATGGCCAGCTGCAGAGCCTGGGGCCGCTCCTCAGCGTGGGGTAAGGGCTGGGGCTAATGAGCTGATTTGCAATGCAAACATCCTTGGCATCCTCCCGTATTTATCTGTTGGTTTATGTTGAGCTCAAGCTTCAGGGACATCTGGAGATTCTCCTTGGCAAGAAACCGCCACTGTTTATAGGACTGCTCATCAACAGGAGCAATGGAAAAGTGGGAGGGTTTGGGGACCAGGACTGGTGTGGGGGGGGGGATGCCACCAAGGGTGATGCCTTGGGGTAGAGCAAGCAAACCATGGAGCTGGGAGTGTCACAGGGGAAAAGAGAGCATTGCTTCCACTCAGTCAACACCCAGTGCTACCCACGAGTGCAACTCATGCCACAGGAACAGCCCAGACACTGGCTGCAGCACACAGAGGTGTGTGCAAAGGCTGATCACACCCTGCCTGGGGCAGGCAGGAGCACCAGGGCCCCCCCAGGCACAGGCAGCCTGGAGCCTTCAAGGATGGGGGGTCCCCACCATCCACCCATGCCCAGCTCAGCCCTCCTCACCCTGCAGCTGTGCTGCCCCGCTGCCTCCAGCAAGTGTCAGCACCGAGCAAGGATTGAAGGACAGGAGGGTGGAAGGGATCGGAGAACAAACCCCGCAGGATCCCGCTGACGCCTTTGGGTTTCTTCCCCCTCTGCTGCAGCTCCCATCGGAAAAAAAGACCTAAAGAGCGCAACGAATCCCAGTTTGTGCCGCAGAGGAACCGCTCGGCGAGGGGCAGGGCGGCATTTGGTCCTGTTTACTCTCTGGCAAAAGCGATGCATGCTCCAGTGTTTTGAAATAGCGAAGGCAGCCAAATTCTTTCTGGATGATTAAACTTAACTGTTTTGTTGGCTTTGTAGCCTTGCCGATGGGCTCTGGAGAGGGCAGGCTGGCTTCTGCCATCGTTTCCCTGGGGTTCAGCTGCCCCCCACCCTTCCCACACCTCCGACAAGCAAACTGCTCACTCCTTGGGTCTGCAGGGTGGGAGCGAGCCCCAGGAAGGAAGGGAAGGACAGAAAAGCTTTTACAAGATGCTCAGTTCAGGCTTGTCAAGCCCTGCTGCTGCACCCCAGCCTCCCCCTGCTCCCCCCAGCAGAACGTCGGTCAGAGAAGGAAAGGGAGGAAGAATTAAAGAGAAATAACCGATGGGAAGTGCTGCTGCACTGGGCCCTTGCCAGAGAAACGAGGTTAATTGAGCTGCTGGTGCATGGAGCATGTGGGGAGGCGGCTGCAAGGACCTGCAGCCCCAGCTCCAGGCTGGGAGGAACACCCATGGCAGCACCCTGGTACCCAACAGGGGACACACACATGGCCATCAACCCCCAGCCTCTTGCTCTGCCCAGTGGGTACCTGTGAGCCAGCCCCAGCTGGCCCCATAGTGGCTCCATCCTCACGTAACAGCGTGCTCAGTTGGGCACCCACAGTTTTTGCTGACTGCGGAGGGCACAGGCAGCTCTTTAGAGAGAAAAACAACCCCAGAAACAGGCCAGGACAGATCATAAAGAGAGGGCTGGGTTCCACTCCAGATGACATCGGGTTTCTCTGGAAGCCGATGGGACCCTGGAGCAGCAGCAAACCCATCCTCTCCCACCGCTGTGTGCTGGGAGAACCGCTTCATTTCCACAGAGATTAATTCATTAGCGGCACAATTAAAGCCAATCCCAAGCTGCAAGCTCAGGTCAGGATGTGACTCAGCCACCAGCGCCTGGGGAGTTGGGGTCACTGCGAGCTGAGGGCACTTCAAACCTCCAGAGAGGTGAGACCTGCCCTCTGCCTAACGCTTCCCCTCTGAAAGGCCGGGGTTTATTCTGGTAAATGAGAGATTTCATGGGAAATACTGAACTTCTTCATGATTTCGGTCACTGCTTGAAGGCTTTGATAAGAAAAATGTACAGTATTTTGTATTTAAAGTGTTTAAATGAACCGAGTAATTCCTCCATGGGAAATTCTCCTCCCAGCTGTACCAGAGCACCCCAGGCCACACCAAACGTACCGCTTGGACTTCTCCCTTGGGAAAACACTAACACCAAAACACCGTTTGATCCTTACCGGCTCAATAATGGCGGGCTCCCCTTTCTGTCCCTTCTCGCCCCGTGGGCCACCGATCTGCAGCACACAAGGGAAATACAAATCCAGAGTCAGAGACGACATCGCCCCCATCAGCATCACTGCTCTGAGCAGGATCTGGAGATCCTGGACCAACTTCTGCCCCAAAAGGATGCTGATGCTCATGCAGAAGAGAAACGGGCACCTCCTCCCCCTGTGCAAAGCACATGCAGTGCAGGGGAATGAATCCAAGTGAGATGTTCTCACTGGTTTTTGCATTGCTGATCTTTATGCTATTAATGATGGGGTGACAAACATTTTGAGCCAGACTCACCTTCTATGGGAAATAAACTCTCTTACCCCTTCATAGATGGTGTCCTGGTTGGCAGGCATGCCGGGGCCGATATCAGGAGAGACTGTTCGGTCATAATAGTTATCATAATAATTCCCATCATATTCTTTTATTGTTTCCTCAGTGAAATCTTTATCCAGGTCGTCTCCTCCCTGAGCAGCCTGGAAGCAAAAGAGCAGCAACACATCAGGCTGTGCATGGTGGAATAAGGGGTGCAGGGTTTGCAGTGTGAGGAGGATGTATTACAACAATAGTTGTAAAGAACAAGCACAAGAAAAGTTAAGTTCTGGAGTTTTAAAGTCTCCAGAGACCTCTAAGGGTTTTCCAGTGGCAGGGAAGAAGGATGGGAGGATCTTTATGTCAAACCCACCCTGGCTTTCCCTGGGATTCCTCTGTCAATCCCTGAAATACCACTGAGGAAAAGTCTGAATGAGGAAAACGAAGCAGAGCACAAAGCACCAGCTCACATCAGGAGCACCCTGCAAACTCTAAAGACCTGAAGAAAGAGGCAATGGAAGTCTCAAACTCCAAGCCCTCCTCATCTCTCACAGCCTCGATATCAGAGATGCTGGATTATTAAGCATAAGAATTGACACATCCAGTCTCATATTTAAAATGCCCACCAAATCCTCAATGTGTTGTTGTGGGTATCTGATTACAGGAGGAAACGTGGAAAAATCCAAGCTCGCTTCTACAAAACCTCCTGTTTGCTTATCCCGGGATCCAGACTGGGACTGGAACTGTGCAAAAAGCAGAAGCAGAGGTTTTCCACAAATCTGATGCATTAATCCCTGAATCCTTCCCGAATCCTTCCAGCAGCAGATGCTGGGCAAGGACATCCAGACAAGCATCAGAATTTCCTTGCTTCTCTCTATCCCCCCGTGCTTTCTGCAGCCTGGCAGGCAACCGCCTCTTGGCATCATTTGCTCCGAGCAGCACCGTGAAGAACATGTGCTGCTGCTGATGGGGTTTTTTGTTTCTTTCCCTTCCAGGTAATGACCAAAATGATCCATAAATTGAATTATTTCCAGTGCTTCCCAGAGAAATTATCTCCTCCCTACTATGAATTCAAAATCACTTAAATGCCACCATCATTTCCAGACCTTGTTTCGGTGCCAAAACAGCTCAGAACCACTGAGCACAAGCATCTGCATCCAAATTCAAGAGGTTTTAAATAAGAATAAGCCTAGTGCTAAGGCAGCCACTGCTCTGATACCCCATCTTCTTTCAGCTTTGCAAGCACCAACTGGTCTTTGCAGGAACTGTAGCTTGGCAATTACTCAATCAGAAGGCTCAGAAAAGTCAGCATCACTTTTCCTCTGTGCTGTTCAAATGGATTGGGTGCTATCACAATCTCTTTTATCCTGTTTGCAATCTTTTATCTGGGTTTGCACTTTGAAACCTTAAAACCTGTTTCTCTCGCTACAAAGATTCTGGATTTAACATAGCAAGCTCGTTCCAGATTGCATTGCTTTAAATGAGCATCAGAAATGTCCAGGATGATATTTTGATTAAGGTCCCAAAATCCATTTGCATGGGAAGATTTCCTCGAATAAGTGGGCAGAGGAGGAGCGAAGTTCTCCCTGCTGAGAGCTGCAGGTGCTTTGGAGGAAAACCAGAACAAAAGCCCAAAAAATCATCTGAACAACGCTGGTAGACAACTAAAACCAGTCTGCACAGGAAACAGGAGGCCCCAAAATCAGCGTGCAGAACACTGTGCCTCTGCTTTGCTGGTAACAGCTTCATTTAAATCTCCTTTTAGTCCTCCCTTTAGAGAAGCAATGCAGATATGAAGCCCTGGTATACGCATCTGGACAAGTAAAGCAAACTGCCTGATGAATAGCAGGCAATGAGCAGAATCTATCTGCTCCCAGCTCCTCTTGCTCTCGGGAGTTATCGCTGCCTACTAAATCTCGGAATTGCTTCCCCGGCATTTATCAGCCGTTATGAGCCATGATGAAACCCCAGCCCAGGAGCGCTCAGCGCCTGCTCCTGCCTCTCAAACCTCTCGCACTGGTTTCACTTGTTCAAAGCTAAATCCCCTTTTCATTCCCATCGTAGGAATTAAAGCCTCCCCAGACTGCAGTCAGGTGAACTCCAACAGCGCCGGGCTCTGCCGGCAGGAGCCTGGGAGGTGAAATCACACCGCACATACCCATGGCCATGAGCACTTTGCTTCCTGAACCAGCCAAAACACGAATGAGATTTTTAATGGATTTTTTTCTCTCTTTCTAAAGAGCAAACAACCTTCTCCAACCCACTGAAAGCCTGCTCTTAATAACAGGTATTAGGCAGGCAATTCCATGCAGGAGATCCCGATCCCCATCCCCATTTCCATACTGCTCACAAAGCAGCCTGGTCTGCTGCTGGATTAGAGCATCCGGTTTCCCCAGGAGTCCCTGGCTGTGGGCAGAACCCTTAGCTCCCAGTCTGCAATCCATATCCTCCTGGGTGCTTGTCCTTCAGGCTGGCACTTCCAGGGACTCTTCCCTATGTCACACTGCATTCGCCTTTGCCTCAGTGCATGCGAATCTCCTTCAGCCAGGCAAGTTGTGTCCTTTGCTCTGCTCCTCAGCTAAGAGATTCACTGGAGCAACCTCCCATCCCGGGAGCCTTCCCTGTCCAAACGCCCTCTCCTTTGGAGCTGCCGGAGGGGAACAGTTGCACTCTGTCCCTATGAGAGGCTTTGCTGAGAGAGGGTCGAGCTTTCACATAGGAAAGCTTCACCGTGTGTTTCCCTACCTGAACTTTCCTCCTCTTATTTCCTTTTCCTAACAACTAAAGCAGCCCTCGAGCCTCTTATTTCCTCTTCCAATTTTTTTCGAAGGTCACGCTATCCAATCCTCAATTCCTCTCTGTTAGAAAGTTCAAGCGTAGCCAAAGATTTCTGGCTCTTTGTCAGGAAACAGCAAAATTTCCCATCCATGGGTTCCCTCAGGTTGGCGCTCACTTCCTTGATATACTGGAGCCTTTTCTGTTTCTCTCTGTAGATCATTTCGGGTGGCTCAACCTCCTCCTCCACCACAGTTTCTACACCAATTGGCTGGACACGACCCCTCTGCATCACCAGCGCCAGGGTACTGAGTCCCCCCATAACCACCACAAAACTCTGCCAAGTCCCATCCTACCTCCCAGGAAACATTACCCTGCTGTCAACTCCCCTTGCTGGTGCTCCTGGATGGCAAAATTGGCCTCATCTAGCATTATTTCCTTACATAGTGAGCTATACAGCACGTGGCTGCAGGGCAGTTTGTCTAAGTCTCATCTAAAGATGAGACCCACATTCATCTGCTTGATGTAGGTCAACCATGGGACCTGGACTGCCCTCCCCTTTGAGCAGACGTGGCACAAAGCAGGGGTCCTCACTCTGGTGGATGCAGGAGCTGGAAATCGAGGGCTGGTCCCAGTGTTGAAATGGGTTTTTTGAGCATTACAATTGAACCCCCTGAAGATGTTTAGTGGGAATGGCAAGATGAAAAACACTGATGTTTTCCATCAAATCAACATTTTCAGGATTTATATTAATAGCTTTGAAATAAAACGATTCTACTTAGATTTTAACAGCAACCCTCATTTTTCTGCTTGTCACACGAGCACTTCACAGAGGGAAACGCAGATGTCAGCATGAGCACATTTTTCCAGGGGAATAATCCTTCACTAAACCCTCAAAATCTGTGTTCCACACCCTGAAATATCTGGAACGAGAATATTTTACAAGAAACTTCCTCTTCCAAGAGCTGCCCAAAGCGCTGCCAGATTTACCACATGGGTGAGCGCATCCCCGCGGCTCTCAGGGCTCTGAAACACCACGATTCATCAAAACCACAAAGTGAAAGGTAAAAGCGTTCACTGAAATTACATCGCTCTCGTTGTAGGTGATGACGGTGCTGGTGGGGAGTTCAGCTTCCACAGCGTTCTCAGTCAGTCCCCCCTGCGGGTCTACTTCTTCATTGTAGTTGACATCCTCG
Organism: Lathamus discolor; assembly: GCF_037157495.1. Taxonomy (NCBI): domain Eukaryota; kingdom Metazoa; phylum Chordata; class Aves; order Psittaciformes; family Psittacidae; genus Lathamus; species Lathamus discolor. The sequence goes on along the minus strand of NC_088898.1, from coordinate 845,116 downwards.
TAGGGCAGAGGTGTGAAGTATTCCTCATTAATGGTTTCATAGTTGTACTCATCCACGAGGGGATCACCCGCTGTAGTGTCCTCTTTGGTCTGCTTGTCAGGGTCCCCTTCATCCGGAGGTGGTGTGGGAGCAGGATAGTCCTATCACAGGAATAGAACGCCAGAATCAGAAACAAAAGCAAACCTTCCGCACCATCCTCCACCTCCCCTTCTACAAAGGTGAACCACATCTTTGCCATTGAATTGGTACCTGCTTGGTTTCGGGTCTCTCTCCAGCAGCCACTTCAGGAGCGCTGGGTTTGGCGGTGGGAGCTTCTGGCTTTACAGATTCATCAACATCTTCATAGTAGGGGTACTCATAGTAGTAGGTGTCACCTTCGCCCTCCGCGTCAGTGTACTGCAAAGAGAAGGTGAGAAGCAGAAAATAAGCTGGCAGCACCCAAAGGCATTCCTGCCAGCTCTTTTAGGTATTATTTCACATCAACAGGGCTACGCTGTGATGCAGATCCATGCACTGAAATCTTTCCCTTCCTCTTGTTCATCAGCTTCTATGAAACCTTCAGTAAGGCTTTGGGCTGCTATGGCAAGGCTGGGATTTGAGGAGGTTCTATATCATCTCTTGGTCCTCTGACCACAGATGACGGCCCAAACCTGCAGCAGTTCAGTCACCCATGATAACACAATACAGAAACATTAACTGGTTTTAGCCCTGGACTGCTGGGACCCCCCAGGTCGCACGTGTGATATATTGAGAGAGGTGGGAAGAACACGCTTGGACCGTGCAGCTGCTCTGCGAAGCCGGGATACCATTTTCACTCTAAGCACTAATAGTATCCATGTGACTTCCCATCCACCCGCAGGGCTCCAAAAGCAGGATATTTTCAGTGCTTTCCACAAGGCGTCAGTCATTCTTCAAGATGAAACACAAACAGAACGCTTGGTTACAGCCAGGCATGGCAAATTTCTTTGCCAGTCCATCGCTCTCACTGGCAGCAGATGCCGGCGCGTGGAGGAGTTATTCTTACATGGAGCAACACAGCCCTAAAACAAGCCAGCCCTTGTTGAGCTGCTGGCTCCAAGAGAAGTTTTCTTTTCCTACTACCACATATTTTGACTATACCGAGGTCTATTTTATTTTACTTATTGTTTCTCCAGCAGAGCTGGCACAGCGGTTACAGCACTTCCCAGGGGATGGGCACCCTGCGAGCATCACCCTCCTCCCCAGATCCCTGCTTAGGTGGGGGGTTTTCATTCGGTCCCAAAGCTCAGCCAGAGCAGGCTGCTGGCATTACAGCTTCCTAGAGGAGAGAATTAGACAAGATCTCAGTCACAAGCTCTTCCCTGTGAGGGTGCTGAGGCGCTGGCACAGGGTGCCCAGAGAAGCTGTGGCTGCCCCATCCCTGGCAGTGCTCAAGGCCAAGATGGACACAGGGGCTTGGAGCAAGCTGCTCCAGTGGAAGGGGTCCCTGCCCGTGGCAGGGGCTGGAGCTGGAGGAGCTTTAAGTTCTCTTCCAACCCAAATCATTCCAGGATTTGTGGGGATTTGGCAGGAGACCACAGACCTGAGACCAGCTGAAAGCAAGAGAGTGCATGGACCAGGAAGTGGGACCAAGAGAGCAGCCAAGATGCTGTGAAGCAGCTGAGGATGGCAGACCCTTCAACTGCTGTGAGCTGAGCCTGAGACCTCTTAAGAGGGTGTAAAATTCAGGTGATGCTCTTCTGGAAATCAGCCACATTCAGGCATTTCTAACGGAGCAGCAGAAATAAGAGAGCATTTTGTACCAGTCCTTCCTTCCTTTATCTGAAGAGAAGATCTGGGGCTAACTCTTTGCAGAAAAATTACTGAGCACAGCAGCTCATACAGATGAGCTGGAGCCAAACGAAATTCAAACGTCAAATGCAAGGGCAGAAGAAATTTCCCTCCTTTAACACCTGTTCTCAGGGAATACTGGAAAAGAACTGCTAAATCTTTTTACAAGCTCAACAGTTAACGTTGGAATCTAGAAGCAGGCGCCTGCTTTGGGCAGGGTTCACCGGCCAGGGAAGGGCGGTGTTTCACACTCAGCTCAGGTCGTCTCTCCTGCATGGCTTTGAGCTCCAAGCGAACATTCATTTCAGTCTCTGGAACTGGGAGGAGCCCAGAAAGGAAACTCCTGAGGGCAAGAGCCAAGACCAGAACCTGCACATCCTACAAACAAGCTCTGTCTCAGCCCTAACAGATCAGCTGCAGGGAAGCACAGACGGAGGAAGGAGCAGAGCGTTTGCAGCCGCACTATGGAGCTGGATGCCGCTGCCCAGAAGCATCCCCCCAACCCCACGGGAGCCTTACGTATTCATCCTGGTTGGGGTCCTGGGACTGGGGGGAGTCGGGGATGGCGGTGTCGCAGTCGGGGCTGTAGTGTTCGCAGTAATCATAGGCTGCTCGCGGGTCCGCCACGATCAGGAGCTGCTGGATGTCACCCTGCAGGGAAGGAAACACAGAGCGTTACGGGGACGGAGCATGAGAGCGCAGGTGAGGGGATAAACACCACCAGGAAAGGGAAAGCGAAATGCTTGGCAGTGCCTCCTCCCTGACACGGACACATCACCTGCGACGAGCCAAGCGAAACCCCCCGTGCCCAGTGCAGGGTCAAGCAGCCGCTTATCTCTGTGAGGTGTGAAGCCACCGTGCTTCCTGCCCAGTCCCAAATGCACCCTCCCAAAAGATAACCACACTAACTTCCAGGTTACTGCAGCAACCCAGCGCAACATCTGGGCACCTTTCAGATGCTACATGAGTTACCTTAAAATTGAGCATTGGTTTAATCTCATTAGTCATTGTTTCCTGTGAGTAACCTTTACGAAATTAGCAGAAATGTCTGCAAAGTGGTTTTCAGCTTCCTAATTGAAGAGAAAAATATTCTTTCCTTTGCTTTTTTCTTTTTAACAAACCCACAGAGCAGTTCTGTCACGGTTCTGGCTTTTGCTTTTGCAGTGTAACCACCAAAACCGGGGATGCAGCATTAGGAACACAGAAAACACCAAGTTTTTGTCTCAGAACATCACCCGTTCCCAGCCAGCTCTGGCCATTGCCTGACGCCGTGACCTATGTGGGGAACGTGGCCATGGTGTGACCCTGGGGGCATCGCCCAGCCCTGAGCAGAGACCTGAAGGAGCTGAGGGTGTTACTGGGTTTCTAACACCATCCATCACTATCCTCATCCCTGTCTTCACAGGCATTCAGAGCATCACACCAGGCATCACCCTTTTGGAGCTGCCTCCGCTGGAGGATGCCCAACCTGGCCAAGGCAACTTGCTGAAAGTTGATTGATGGGAAGATCCTTCCTGCTGCTATTTCTGCCAGCAGGACTTCAACCACCCTGCCGCTCACTGACAGCCACGTTAAGCCATTAATGCCTTTGTCACTTAGGTGGTTAAAGCTCCCCAGTTTCCATCGGATTATGGGGTATGTCTGGCACTGTTGGGATAAGCTGAAATAAAACAGCCACAAAAGCAGACTTGGTACTTGTCTCTGAGAGGCAAGGAAGGAAGGCTGAAAGCTTTTTCTTCCTGATAAGGCTGGATTTACACCTCAAGGAGAGCTGATAGTCTGCATCCTATAAGTGACCAGGACTATAACTGTGTTTCCTCGAGGAACAGATAAAGCAAAGAAAGGCATGTTGGCTAAACACAGTGCAAAAGGTTAAGCAGAAAAGAATTTGCTAAAGCTGAGTTTTCTTTTAGTCTCAGCTGATGGCAGCTCCTGAGCTATGCATGGGGAGAGATCCTGGCTCAATGCCACCCTGCTTCCCTGCAGCACACCAGGAGCTGAGCATCCTCTGGGTTTGACGACTCAAGGCACTGGCAGCACCTTGGAGCAGAGAGGAAGACATTCCCTGCACGTCCCAGAGCCACAGGCTCATGTCTTGGGGCCATGGCACAAACCCCAACCTCCCTGAACACACCAAAGGACAGTGTTGGTCCAGCAGCTGCTGCTGAGTAAGGGGAGAGAATGAACAAGGGGAGCTTCCTGCTAGTTCTGGGTCAAGAACCTGAGAAAATCAGTGCGTAACCAAATAGATTTGGTATGTGAGGGGTGCCAGGAAAGAGCGTGAGCTGCCTCAGACAGCTCCTTCAGAGCTCACCACGCTCCATGAGCATCATTCAACATGCCTACTATTTTCCCATTTCCTTTTCAAACCCAATCAATCACTCTGCTCAGCAAAGTCCATCCTTTCCTTGTTCCAGCTGCAGCATTCAAGCATGCAAGGTCAGATGGAAAACCAACGGACCCAACTTTGCAGGGGTGAGAGCCCCAGGGAGCATCTGAGCTCCGGTACAGACATAGGCTGAGCAGCTCAATGGTGGAGGAAGGAGAGCTCACAGGGTGCTAAACCATTCATCTTTGTTTCATTACCAGCAAGTGCACAGCACTGGTGGATACCCATGGTGAAAAACAGGAGTAAAACCTTGTTAGCAAGATTCCCACTCAACTGACCTCATCCCCCAGTGAAAACAATAAAATGGGCTAATTTAGCTGGCAATAAAAAGCCCCACTCTTCGAACTGCACAAAAGATGCACAAAGCTCTGCTGTCAAGAGCCCCATTGCTTTGATTTAAAAAGCTGCTTTAAATAGAGCGGGCCATGCTGGGAGCCTTTTGTGTCCTCTCAAGTGTGCTGCCGCTAGTAAATGTCACCAGGAGATAGCTGCCCCCAGCCCCGCACCCTTCCTCACTCAAGGCTCTGTTTGTCGCACCGTTGTGGTTACACAGGACACCCCAACCCCTCTCCTTCCTCTGCTTTTCTCAGCAGGAGCAGCGATAACGGAGATACCATTCACTACCCCCCTTGCATACACATGCAACAGCAGCCGCTTTTCCATGAAGCCTCTGTAAGGGAGAGGACTTCCAGTTACATCGAGGAAGTGGTTCGAAGACTTTACCAGCCAAGACATTTCAGGGTTTGAGACTCATTTTCAGGTAAAGAGGTATCTAAGTCAGGGAGCAAGTCAGTAACACACTGGTGCTGCTTCAAAGGAGATGTCACCAGCTCAGCATCCTCCAGGCACCCATGCAGGTGGGTGAGGTCCTCCTTTGGCATAGGAATGAGTTGGGTGTATCTGGGCACGGAGCGCCCCAGGAAGTGCTCCCGTACCTGGGGTACTTGTTAGCACACAGAAGCAAGGCACAGTTACACCCATACAAAAAGTCTTTGCCTGAAAACAACCAATTTCATCCACCAAAATAACTAGGTTTTTAGAAAAGGAATAAGTCCTATATCGACCTTTACTCTTAGAGCTTCCCATGAGAAGAAAGAGGCAGGACAGCTCGTTTATGAAAGTGATTGTGAAGCCCAAGGCTTTTATATGCTCTACCAAACCCATGTAAGCGCTGTTAGGACCAGTGAGAGTCTGACATTTATGGTAAAGCCATTTATGCCTGATGATTCGTTTGCTTTATAGATTAAGTCCCACCAAGCCAGTTGAATTTGAGGCCCCAGCCAGCTCCCAGACAAGGCTGGAAAAGCTCTTCGGGAGCATTTTTTAACAGTTATTCTATATGCGGGCAGAAATGTCACATCACTTCCAATGACATCAACTGCAGTAACGTGGACAGATTACTGTGGTTCACCAAAACAAACAGCTGGCGAGGCCAATCCCAGTGACTTCATCTGGCACCAGCTCCGCCAACACTGGGATTCTTCAGGGCTCCCACTGCACCGCACGGACAATTAATTGGGCTGTTGTTTCAGTGCCTCACCCCTGAAGTCTTGGAGCTTCTGAACATCCATCAGCATAAATCCTGCTTGGGGTGTTGTTTGAAGCTCCTGCATTTAAATTGGAGCCACAGGGCCAGGATGTCCAGCTGTAACACACCAAAACACTATCCAAATTATTGGAAGCAATTGGGATGTTGCTGGGTTTTATGATGAGAAACTCATTGGTTCCATAAATGCAAACCCAGCTGGATGGCTTCAGAGTGGCAGAGGTTCAATGCAGCTCTATGATAAAGGGAAAGCTTAGGGATCCCAGCCACCAGCGAGCTTCCAAAATACCTAATCCCTGTCTGGGAGACAGCCTGGCAGCCCGGATGTTCCACTTGATAAAGGCTGTCATCAGCGCTTGCCCTGGACACAGGCTCTGCCCAGGACACAGCGGCTGCCCCACGCCAGGAGGCTCCTTGGCTGCACAAGTTGGACTAAGAGCTGCGTCAACCCAAAGCCTTCACTGAAGGAAGGAAGCAAGGGGTGACCCAGAGCTCCCCGTGCCCCAGCTCTGCCACTGCAGTGAGCCCCAAGTCAGATGTACAGGAACCGCTCAGAGCATTGGGGCATCCTTATCCTACTGCCATCAACCCAGAGCCCCTCATTTAAACACAGCTGCTCCAGAAAAGAAGCCAAATGGCAGCAACAGGGTCAGATGAAGCCTTGTCACCCCCACCAGCCCCTGTCTTCTGTACCCCTCTCACTGGCCAGGACTGACAGCAGTCTGCTCATCAGAGCAACCAGTACCTAAAGGGCATCCTCCGGGCTTCCAAAGAGCCTGCACTACAAAACGGATGTGAAGGCAATAGCTGAAGGTCTGGCCCAAAAAAAGCCTGATTCACATGCGGTCATGAGTCAGCTACAAATACTTGGTGGTTTGGGTGAACCCAACCCGGATGTTTGCTTCCCCATCCCGCGTAGAGGGGCTGCAGGAATGGACAGGGCAGCTTTGCCGTGAGGCTGCTGCTATTTCCCCTTTCGGGCTCCAGTTACCACAAGAATGGCTCCTTCTGGTTTTCAGCACTCAGATGGGAGCCTCTTCTGAGCCCTCTTTAGAAAAAACAGCTTTAGTTAAGCAGAAAAGGGATAGAAGTTTCACTGGAACCAAATATAACCTCAAGCAAATACCTCTTGAGGGCCGAGAATAGTTCCTCTTTCTCACTGCATCTGTCTGGGAGAGGGGGTACCCCCAGGAACCCAGCTCTCCCCACCCATCAGTCTATTCCTGCACCCCCAGCCAAAGCTCAGCCATTCACATTTCTGGTATTAGGCTTAGAGAACACAAACTACAGCATTATCTGGAGAACCCACATGGCTCTTCCCCTGACCACAGCCACAAGAGGAAAATAAGCCCCTTGGCTCAAAGGTAAATAACCTCCCCTGTAATTTTCAGCCTTTATTTTATGATGCCAGGGGGGGATGCACACAAGGATCCATCAGCTCCTCTTAGCCCTGGCCACTGGATTTGAAGGAGCAGGGCAGGGAAGTGCAGTCCCCTCCTCTAATGTCTTTTCTCCCTCCCTGAACTCTCCTACCCTCCACTCCTAGCTGCTCTCTACACCCAGCCCTGCTCCAAGGGATGGAATCACAGTCGGGCAATGCCACGTCATCCCTCCTCCATCTGGAACTGCTGGATCCTCGGGTCAGCCACTCCATGCCTCTTCCTTCGAAAAGAGGCTGTTTGGAGCGCGGGGCTGTATTTTCTATGCGCTCACAGAGACCACAGCACGCTGTAGGTCTGTCAGGGTAATACAAATTACAAACAGTTTAGCAAGGACTCATTACTGGAAGGGAAAGGACAAGCAATTCTCTAAGAGGAGAACAAAAGCCAGATGGCTTTGCTAATTCTGGAAAGCTCTCCTGAAGAAGCTGTCACTCTGCCAATACCCAAATACCAGTCAAGGACTCAAGTCATTAGCAGAGCAGGAGACACTAACACAAGGTTCATTTCCAGGCACCTACTCCCCGCCCCAGCCCCACTGACCACAGTGTCCATCACACCCCACCCTCATGCAAACGCTCCCCTGGCAGCACTGGCACGGCACTGAGCACCCTCCGCCTTGATGGAGCTTATGCCAAAGTCCTTGTTTAAGTGACAAGGCAGAGCTAATTCCCAAGGACAACATACGCAGTGCTCACCAGCAGCGTGCACCATTTACCTGGCAGCACCCTGTGGGTGATGGACAGACCCATCCACCATTCCAGCTTCCAATCCCCAATGGCAGAAACATTTTCTTGCCTTTCCAAATGGCTGAGTTTGTCAAAGCCATTAATCACTGCTGACAGCCCAGAGCCACGTTGCTCTCCCTGCTCCCACACGTCTCCAGTCACCCATTCCTCAACCCTCTGCCACCCTGATCCATTCAACCACCATGTCCTGCCCCAAGAGCTTCTCACACAAGGACTGGCAATGCCCTGAAGAGAACAGAAAAGGGACAAGATGAAAAAACCTGACCAAGCTCAGATGGATGTTTAATGATCGGGCAAGAGCCCAAGCTTAGCTCCAGACTTGCCACCCGGACCACACGGTCCTGTCCTCCCTGCACCAGCTCCCTTCATTGCCAACACTGATTCATCCCCAGGCACTTTGCCAATTGAAACCTCCATCCTTTCAGGAGACATCCAATCACCAGCTTAAAGATCCCCAAAAGCTCCGGGGTGCTTTATGCTTTGAGGCAGTTCTACTTCACCTTACTCAACCTTGACCCTGACTCACTGAAGGGGGCTGCAGGGCTCAGCACAACATGAGCATCGCACAGTATGTTACAGTGTGGCTCCCACTAAAAGCCGTAAACGAGCATTACTTCCATGAAGCAATGTGTCTTCCCTCGCTAAAAGCTGATGCCTAGACCTTGGAGGGCAGTTTTTGTCTGGAAATTTACCAAATGAGTGGAAAAACCCAGATAAGGCAAATTAGCAACCTGGCGTTTAATTAAGGTCCAGGAACTTAAGGGACACAAGGCAGAGAGAAAAACAACCCTTAAGGAAAAGGCAGCTCGGAAAACAGGTGGTGTCGGCAGGAGCACAAAAAGCATCAAATCTACAAAACATTTACAGCAAGGCTATTGTAGCAATGCACTTCTCCAGGGGTTTGTTTCAGAACTGGAAAAGCCACTGTTGGGACAGGGCAGCATCCCTCCTCCGGCCACGGCGCTGATGGGGCAGGACGAGAGGCACAGCTGCTGGTGAGCAAGGGGGATTTTCTCCAGCAAATGGGAAAATATAAGGTAGAAAGAAACCAGGAAAAACACATCTGCACGTGTTCGGTGTGTTAGCTCACAGGAAGGTAAATGCGGCCACTACAGCAGAAATGGGGCTGTGGTTTAACCCCCTTGTCCCCACAGTACCGGCCGAGAGGCTCCCACAGGAGCATCCCAGGTCAGGCAGCGCAGAGCAGGAGGCAGTGTCCGGCCCACGCACGTACCAGGGGACGCGTCCAGCTTTCCCTTGACTCATGATCTTAAAGGTCTTTTCCAACCTAAATGAATCCATGATTCCATGTCTGGTGCTGCAAACCACCAGACACCGCCTGCGCGCTCCGCAGGGAGCGCTCCGGAGCCGACAAGCACTTTGAGTAACTGCTGCGGCGTAATGCACAGGGGAGCAGGACCCAGCCCGAGCAGAAATGACTCCTCACGCCCCACAGCTCTGCACCCGCAGCCTTCCATCAGCTGCTGCAAGCGTGGTGGCATCACCCTCACGCACTCCAGTTCCTCAAAACAGAGCATTTGCGAGCTTTGATTTCCCCTTCCCCTTCAAGCTCCCACTCCCCTAACTCAGGTCCCGTTTGAAACCGTCTGCCTTCCCTGTGGCCAGCACTCTGCTGATCTGTCTGCATTCCTCCTCTTTTGATGGCTCACAAACACCAGAACCCTTTCTCTGAGCTAGGAAGGGATGCCCAGGGCAAAGCAGCAGCCAAGCAGCAGCAGCTGCAGGAAAGGAAAAGGCAGCCAAGACACCTTCAAAAATAAAGCAAACATAAAAACCTGCTAAAAACACCCAGAGACACAGATACCCTTAAACCAACATCATGGTACTCAGCTCCACCGGCTATTTTTATGTATTTATGTCTGTTCAACAAACCACAATCTATCTGCAAGGAATTTCTGGGCATGAAACCATCAGTTCTGGACACAGAGAGCAGGATGCGATCAGCAGTGTCCCCTGCTCTGCAGCCACAGCCAGGATGGATGGACAGGGAGAAGGGCTGCAGGGACCAGGGGGACAAAAGGCTGCTTTATAGTCCCTCATCCTCTTCTACAGCCTAGCCAAGCACTGCAGTAATGCAGGCAAAAAGAATACGAGAGGTTTTTGCAGCTGTTCTGCAAAGAGGGGAAAATAACAGCACAGAGCTTGGGTCTGTAAAGGCCAAAAGGAAAGAAAGAAAAGAACCCCCTGAAAAAAAGAAGTGCCCTCCTCCCCACCCCACTGAAGACACAACGTTACTCTCAAGTTTCATTTTCCTATTGTAAAGTCACTCTTGATATTTGCAAAATGAGCATTTTTAAGCTTTTTGTTGAGTGTGCTCTGGACAGATGCTCTGAGCCTCCCCCAGCAGGTCAGAAACACATGGGAGGAACAAGGCATCGAACCCACACGGGTTTGGGTGAGCTGCACGACCCCTCGCTCAGATTTCATCACATTCGAGTGGCTAGTGTCTCTCTGAAGCAGCAGCTGCATGTTTGGTCACCCGCAAAAGCTGGTTCACACATGTACACCCATGCACACAGACAGTCCTTAGTTATTACCCAGGAACATGGTACTTTCCCAGAGCACTTCACCTCATGTGGTGCAGAGCGACAAGGATGCAGCCCCTTGCACATCATCTGCACACTTCTCTAAGCTCCCCTTTGAAGCCACAGTGTTTGCATCTGTGTTTTGCACAGCCATGCTGCCTATTTAAACGTGTCTTTTCAAGCATGACATCTATAGGTGCAGCTGTTGAGCACTAACGCAAACCAGCTCCTCCACTGGAGAAAAGCATCCAGATTTGGGTACTTTTGAAAGACTCTGCCTTCTTTATGACTTTGTTTCCACTCCTGGCACAAGGCGCGCACCCTGCCAAAGCCTGTCACAAGCCTTGATTATTGGGATTTCCATTCCCTGTAGGAGATGCAAAGCCACAAGACCTGCTTGTGGTACCCACCAGGGCTCCAGTTTCAGCCCCAACCATGCGGGAAGCCCACACTTGCAGTGGGTGAACACCGGTTCCAAAGGGACCACAGGGCTGGAGAATGAAGAACTGTGTCCATCTACAAGGAGCAGGCTGCTGTGGCTGGGGACCATCCACTGACACCCTTCTCTTGAGAAACCATTTCCAGATGTCCTGCAGCAACACCTTCCCCAGAACAGCAAACGGGGCCGGAGCTGGAGCCCTTTGGCTCGCTGGGACTGAGCCACCAGAGGTTCTCACAGCTGTGGGATGGAAACCTTGCAATGAGATCTAGCTAGACCATGCTACCAAGCAGGCTTGACTGGAAGGAATAACTCCTGTGCTGGCTTCTTTCTGAGTGCTGGCTGGGCAAAGGTGTGCCTTCTATTTCAGGGGAAGAAGGGAAAAAGAGAGAAAAAACCTGACTCCAGAGAACCCTTCCAAAGTGACTCAGTTTTCTTTGGCTGCTCCCAATCTCCCATGGACATGGTAAATAGTCTGACTCTCCTTCCCCCCTCTGGTTTTGACTGAAAAAATAGGAAACCAGTTCTGGGAAGAGCTGGAATAGGAGAAAAGCAGGTTTAGACTCAGCACACAGGGCCAGCTTGGCAGGAGGACGTGGCACCCTTGCACCATCTCCTGGGGAACGTGTGGGATGTTAAGGTCAGACCCTGTGTAGGTCCTTTGCAGACCTGATCTGTGCATGCCCCCGGTGTGGGATCCACTCGGGCAGAACCAGTCCTTGCACTCTGCCACCAAAAGGAGCCTGAACGGGGTTTATCCCTAACAAGGATCCTACCTAGAGGGAAGCATTTGGAGTAGAGCTGTTGTATGCATGAGAGCAAAACACCTTCACCAAAGAAACAACCCAGCCTTCTGGCCGCCTCTGTAATTACAACTGCTAGCAGCTAAATACTCATCTCTCTCATGAGCACCAGAAACCACATGGAGGGTTATTAAATCTGAAGAGTTAAGCTAACACATGAGGAAGCATTCTCCTCTAATCAATTCATTAGGACAGCAGTGCATTTTTTTGGCTGGTTTCCCCTGAAAGCAAGCCATGTGTGATCCCCATGCAGCCACAGGTGTGTCCATCCATCCCAATAACTCCTGAACCTCATATAGCTGATTTCAATCACTTCTGACAGAGGAAAAAGGCTCGAGATAATTAAACTCCCATAAATGTCATGGAAACAGACAGCTTAGTAAGAGAAATGCATCGTGCAAGTTCATTGTCTGAGGGAGGCTATGCAGTGAGTTCACATATGGTGAGCTATAGGCATGCACAATGAAAACACATCACTTTAATGTCCCTACTATAAGAGAAGTTAAAGCAACCACAAAACAAATTAGAAGGAATCTAGACTTGACTAATCTCAAGGCATCTCCGAGATTTCCAATTCCTGCAGTAACTGGAGAAACATGAGCTGAAGCACCACAAAATAAGCAGCTCTTGTTGCTTTTCTGCCTATACACAGAAAACACCCTCTTCCCCTCAATTTTCCAGACCCAAGAAGAACGGAGGAGAAATCCAAGCGTGCCCAGGTCTCAGCTAGCCAGCTCCCTGAGGAACATCATGGACACAGCAGAGCCCCGAGGTCTGGGTGCTACCTGTCATCAGGGGATGGCCACCGTCAGGCTGTCCCTGCCACCCAGGCAACCTCAGATGAGCCTTTACTTAAGAACAGTGGCTTATCCATCTGCCCGACAGACTTGTAATTGCCACTGTCTCTCCAGCAAACACACTGGGCTCAAACCCTTGGAGTTATTTTTTCCCCTCTACGACCACACAGCAGCTTGTCGCTCTGTGATTTCTGCTTCAAACTCCTCATTTGGTAACTTGAAATCAGCATTTACATCATACGCCACGCAAATTACAGTGCTGATCCCTAAAAATAGAGGCCCCACAATCACCACGTACTCTGCTGTCACTGTTTTTACATCTAACCCAAATACAACTTTTATAGCATGGTCATTGTTAGGCTTTTTTGCCCCTCCCAGTTACAAATGCTTCTCCCAGGAATAGTGTAAATCCATAGGATAGCTTTGAAAGGAATGCTTTAAAAACTGCCCCAGACTTGCACTGCTGAGCTCCCAGGTAATAGATGCACCCACCATCTGTTCACAATATTGATACCACCAGCTGAGGGTGACCTCACAGCAACAGAATTCAAACCCAAAGCTATCAGATATGGATCCAGAACTTGAACATGGTTTTCTCCTTTCAGTTGTCTGTTCCAAGGAGTTTGCCAAGGAATGAGTGGAGCCCCACAGCAGAAGTTCTTCAAGCAGCTCCTTCCAGTTGTTTTCCAATAGGAGCTGATTTGGCACAGGCCTATTCACATGGAGGGGTTTTGTTCCCTAATAGAAGCATCAGGTCAGATTATGCAGCTGAGCCCCTGCGAGCAGCAAACCAGACTATTCAAGAAAATCTCTTGATACTTGCTCAGACACTTTGCTTCCATGGATGTGCTTAAGCAGGGCAACTCGGGAGGCACCTGGGAATGGGCTTTGCCACTGTCACCTCCTCGTGATAGTCAAGGGAAGAAGTTTTCTTGCGAGGATAAAGTTAGGGAACAGTGTGACAAGGTGGTGCTGTCCCTGACAACCATCCCAAGTGCCCAGTATGCCAACGGGGCTCAGCCCCCCTCAACCAGTGATGCCGGACAGGCTGGGAAGGTACCAGAACCAGGCAGTGTTTGGCTTCAAATCAATGGTTGCAGTGAAAGGCAATGGAGCTTTTCCCCCTCCTCTGCACACACACCCTACGTGCTGCTCCTGCAGCCTGCACCCACACCACCACCCTCCAGCAGGGTGCTAAGTGGAGCCCTGAGGCCAGGGTGTGGGGACCAGCACAGGTCAGCACTGCCCCACGGGCAGCATCCCACAGAACTCACATGCAGTTCCATAGCCTGCACGCTGTGGGAGGCATTTCCATGAAGGGAGGAGAGCGCCAGCCTGACCTTCCACTGTCCAACATGGAAATTCAAAGGAAGAAAAGCAAACAAAACAACAAACACGAAAGCCCAGCCCAGGCCTCTGAGAAATGAATAGGACAAGATGAATGGATGCCATTGTCTGTCATGATCTGCCAGGCCTTGAACCAGCAGTTAATAAAGCTGAGCGGGATTGAGGAGAGGATGGAACAATGAGCAGTTTCTGTACGCAGAAGAGCCCCGTTTTTCTGAAGCATCGGTGTCCTGCGCTCCATAGAACAGCCTCAAAAAAGTGATTTTCTCCATTTTCCTCATTGCATTAATTAGGAATCCCTGGAATAAGCCCAAGTCCCCTTGACCTCCACTGCTCTTTGAGCACCAGGCAGCCCAGTTATCCTGCACCAGTGCCACCACTCTCCAGGTCCTAGCTGTCACCCCACTGCATCAGGGCCCAGGGCCCACGGCCCCATAGCCTGGCTCATATCCGAGGTTCTCCTCTGGGCAGTGCCCTCTTATCCCAGCTCCATTCCTCACATGAAATGAGGAAATCACAGCGTTTTCCTTGGAGAGGAGATGCAGCCCGCACGGAGCGTGCAGTCTCCATGTAAACCCAAATTAGAACCTGCGAGGCTGCCAAAAGCTGCCCAGCCTTTGCGTTCCTTCTTGTGGTCATGCAGACCTCACCACATACTCGATGTCCCTATTTCCTTTACCATTTCATTTAGTGCTGCATCTCCCCCATCCAGCTTCATCTCCTGATGTCACCGCCTTACCAAGAGCTGATCGCACAAAGTTTCCTCTCTCCCTCCAAATCAAATAATCCACTAATAACGGAGCTAAAGGGCTTTTTTCCCTATAGGAGTTATTTCTCAATGACATATGTGTGAACCAGAAGCGATAGTTTAAAAACAGATTCTCCCTCATTACAAGCTGTGGCACAGCGCAGCGCTGCTCTTTTGTGTCTTCCCCCTCCGCGCGGAGCGATGCCGGTTCCTGGCTCCGGTTTCACATTGATTTATTTCCCTTTCATCTATGGAAAATTAGGAACGAGATCAGCTTCTGCTGGCTGCGCCGCCCACACCAAGAGGGATACGCCAGCCTATTGTAAGGGGGACTCTCACAGTGGAAAATATGTAGTGAAGTGAAGCTCTTGGCTTAAGCTGCACAGTTGAAAACTCGCTGTTGGAGCTGCGCGGAGCCAAAGTGGAGGCAGTTGCTCGGGTTTTACTCAGCCCTGTGTAAACAGGGCCCTGGTGTCTGCCTGGGAGGTGTTGGTCCCAACGGGTCAGGAAGATTTGGGCTTTGCTCCCACCGTGGCTACGCTGGAGGTGGGGGATGCGATGGGAAAATGACGGTCTGGGAAAGGTGAAGCCTCAAGAGAGACCTGAGGAGGCTGGGTACAGAAAAGGAGGTGGTGGCAGGGAAGAACTCCAGGGCAGGGTCTCCATGGAACATGCAGCCATAACCATCCATGACGGCCAAACAACAGGCAGCACTTCACAGCTCCATCGGACAACTCACACCACCGCTACAAGGGCGGGAGGAGCAGGCAGGGAGGCCCCACATTGCTGCTCTGGATTCCCCTTCCTCGCTCCCTGAACACTTCCCAAGCTCCAGGGTGAAACCCCAGGTGAGCCCTCAGGCAGCTCCAAAGCCCATGGCTCCTTTTGGAAAGCCTCAGCCTCCCCCACTCTGGGCTCACTTCCATCACTCAAAAGTGGCTCTTTGCTTCCAGCAGCACTTCAGGGCTTCCTGCTCCCACCCCACAACAGCTGGAGCTCTGAGTACCCAGGTACCTAAGAAGCCCCCCAGCCCCTTGCTTTCACTCCATAGTTTTTTTCCCTCATAGCTGAATTCTGGAAGCTGAGCTGCCCTTTCCTCAGCCCCACGGACAGGCTTCCTCCCTCCCCAGCTGCTACAGCCCCTAGATCCACCCCGAGGTTTTGTCCTCAGCCCATCACACCGCGGTGGCTCAGGATCAAGGGGTTTGTGTGCACAGAGGCTTTTAATCATGACTTGGAATGGTTTCTGCCCCAGGAGGTAAATACAGAATCCAGGTTTTATGGATTAAAGGGAATGGGGGGAAAACGGACCTGGCTGCCAAAGCCATCTCAGGATATAAGCGGGATTACGCGCTTCGCCGGGGGGATTTCTGCTGACACATTCCCAATTTAACTTAACACCAAATTTTGGTTGGGAAAGAATGTTCCTGCCTTTGGCCGGCGACAATCACCAAACCGTGGAGCAAGACACGTGCTGGGACCACCCCAGCAGGGAGCTTCCCTGTAGGTTCCTATGGCTGTTTCCCACCAGCGCTGCAAATCTGGCCCGCGCTGCTCAGGAAGGAGCTGACATTTGGGCATAACACCTCTTGTCCATACACATTCTCCCTCCTTCTCCAGGAAGCTGGACCGTCTCCTTTGTCGATGCTCACACACCGCTCACCTCCATGCTCCAAAGGATTTGTGCACTTATATTTCAAAGCTGCACAGTTGGCTCTTGTATCCCTGCAAGAGAACCTCTCTGCAGCATCTCCCACCTCTAACTCAGCATTCAGACTCACGTTTAACACAGCCCCCAGTGTAGCTCCCACAGCTAAGCTAACTGCGCTCTTTCCTCCCCAGGAAGGGAGCCGGGTCTGTACCTCCTATGGCCTGAGGAGCACATCTGAAGTTCAGCCCAGAAACGTGGTTACCTGAACAGAAATCACTCCGGAGCAGAAACGGACGCGGTGTGAGCGGCACGGGCAGTAGCTCAGCATCACAGCCCAGGTTCTGGAATGCCGAGCAGCAAAGCGGGGAGAGGATAAATATAATTTGCAGATAAATTTGCTTCTGCGGGGCATCAAAGCCTCAGGAAACCCTCGCTGCGTTTGCAGACATTCCAGAGCAGAGAACACTGCACAAAACTAATATTCACCGCGAATTCTCCCATCTCCCCACACATTTCGCTTCAGTGGCCAAAGCACTGTTTGTTCAAGCAGACTTGACCTCCTGAACCACAGCCAGTATGTGGCTACGTGTGGAGAACAATGAGCCCACGGTTAGAGACTTTTTTCCGTGTTCTTGGAGGGAACAGCAAACACACACACCAATACACAGACCCCATCCAATATTCTGCACAACTCATTAGGAATACCCTCTTCCAGCTCCCATCCCCAGGGGGATGTATTTATGCGCACATATACATTCGATCCCGCTCGGCTCTGTCAAAGTCAGGAGTACACCTGCACGCTGGGGACGTCTGGAGCGGGCCAGGATTTTCCTCTGGGCTTTGGCAAGCAGCCCAGACTGCCTCAAAAATACGGTGAAATAAAATCGCAAGGCCTCCCCGTGTGTCAGGAACATGTGTTCCGTTTGTTCATGCCTAAGCGACGAGGGAATGGGTTGAACACAAAGGCAGCTGGGAGGCTTCTAAGTTAGGATGGTCTCTTCTATGCTGGGTTTACTCTGTCCTCGCTGCAACAAGAGGCTGCGTGCATAAAACCCTGGCTTAGAGAGAGGACAGACTTCAAGCCACGTCCTGTAAAAGCAGGACAAAAGCAATAAAGACCTAAATTCCAAGGAAGCAAGGACACAAGCCCACCTCACTGCAGAGCTCGGCGCTCACCATCCTCTTCCTCTCCCACGAGTTTGGCTCGGCCAAGCCTGTACTTCTACAGCAGTTTGCTGTAACAATGCAAATCAATCAATGCTTTGGGCACAGAGAGCATTTTTGTTCTATCCACAGATTCCTGTTCCAGAAATCCACTCGCATGCAAACAAGGCTGATCCGTGTGTCACCTCCCACATGGAACAACGTTCCCAAATTAGCAGGGAAGGGGAAACATGCACTGATTTGGGCCGGTGGCACACTATTGCTCACTGCTTTCAATAACCCCTTTCCCATACTGCGCTGTGATGCTGCCAACAAAGCTCAGCTGGAAACTTCTCCCCAGCAGCATGAGTACTTGGCTTTTCCCCCATGCTCAAGCTGAGGACAATCATCTTTCCCTAACCTGTCCATTCGGTTTGCTCTTCCAACACGCTCAGGGTCCCCTTGCACTGCCCTCACCGCTCCTGAAGCCCTGCCCTGCTGCCTGCAGACATCCATGTCCGCAAGGCCGCTTTGCACCTTGGCACTGTGTCACGGGAGAGGAGCAGGTTTCCAGCATTACATCACCCGCCTGGACTCAGCACTCAGCCTGCTGCACCTCAGAGTTTCCATGGCAGAAACCAAGCCCCCTCCTCCCACTGTTCAAGGGGGGAAGCAACCTACCGAGGAAGCCATCAGCTGCGAGAGTAATGACACCAGAGCTAAGAGCATCCATCATGTGTAACGAGCCTGCCTGGGCTGCTGCCTGCCAGCATTTAACTGCAAAGCTCTGCCAGGTGAATGTCAGGAACAACCAGACAAAACTCTATCCCTCAAACCCCATAATTCCTGTGGTGATGGAAATGGTTTTGAGGGATAAGCTTTGCCTTCCAGAGACCGCTCAGTTTTCCTTGTTAGCAGTTTTAACTGATTACCCCGCTCTGCAGGAGGTATCCCACAGCAGGGAAAGTTGTGCAACAGCCCGCCTGTCCTCTCCATGCTGCGGCCCAGGACAGCAGTGATAGAAAGCCCTGAACGTATCACTTAGCATCCCTCCCCACTGGCAGTTCCCACCCAGTATCTTTGCCCGTGTCCTCTAAATGGCAAAAGCTCATTCAAACCAATTATCATAGAATCATAGAATAGTTCGGGTTGGAAAGGACCTCAAGATCATCCAGTTCCAACCCCTCTGCCATGGACAGGGACACCTCACACTAAACTCCCAAACCAAGGCAACCATCAGGCTCCAAACTGCCTGAGTCATGGCACATCCCTGCTCTTGTGACCACAGGCAGAGAAGCCAGTACTTCCTTAACCATATCCTTCAGAGAGTTAATGCTGGATTTTGATGGCTGCTCAGTGCCCCATATCCTCAGCATTCCCCCTGCTTTGCTGACAGAATCATGAGGAGGGATCCCTCAACAAGAAATCGCTCTGGGTTGGATGCCTTTTCCCATCTGAAGCACTGATTAAAAAGCCCTTATAATGACCCTGAAAGGGCTGATGTTTAACTTGGCCATATTAGAAGAAAAATGATGCACTGCCTAACTTAAACATCAGTAAAAGCTCTTTCTGGTCTGTTGGAACAGTAAAGCGCATCTCCCCACACACTGTACACCATCAGAGGCCTGAAGGCATTTGATAGCAGCAAACTGCAATAATTATCCACACATGCCAATGCAGAGTTTCTTTTCCAGTTTATGAAATGGAATTTACCACTGAACCAAAAAAAACCCCCTAAAATCAAAATAGTTAGAAACTATTGAATATGTGTATTCCGTAATCATGACTAATAAGGCTACATCATTACAGGCAACCCTGACCCAGCCACAACGTTTGACTGCAGTCCAGATGGCTCAACTGCCAATTACCCTGCAAACCTAAATGAAAACCAAGAGTCTGAGCACAGTGTACGCAAACAATCCAGCCCATGTTCGAACCCAGCCTCCCACTTGCCTTGCTGGCACCTGACAGCTCGAGGTCAGATGAAACAGCGTCAGTTCCAGGCTTGAAACGACACCACCCGAAGCACAGATGAACCTTTACAGGCTGGTTTGCAGCTCTCATTCTGGATGTGGTCCTGCCCCTCGCTCGGTACAGACACTGCTGAAACCAGACCATGTCCCTGGGCACCTGTGTAAGATGATGCTGTGCGCAAGGCTTTGCCAGCTGAAGCCGAATATCACGTTTGGGTTCTGATTAGACTCACTGCACTGCTTGGACTCTGGCACAACCCCCTCACAATTAATTGCAAACCCATCCAGAGTTACAATCTTCAGTAATTGGAGACGTTTTCCAAGCAGCACTGCTCTTCTGGAAGAGCCTCATTCTGTGATTTAATCCATATGTCTCCAATGCACCATTTTGCTTAAGAGAATCCCTTTGAAAAAACAAAAGCAGAAGAAATGACGAGAAAACCAGCAACTAAGTGGAGAATTATTGGGAGACTGGGGAAAGCTGCAGACATCTTCAATAACGAGCCCTCATGCTGGCTCAGAGCAGTTGGTTTTCCATCATCTCACACTATGGTATATGCTGGTGGTGTAAAACATCCACTCCTTGCACTCCCTTAAAGTCTCCACAGCGAAAGAGGTGAAATCAGATTTGGCAGGGCCAGGAGGGCCAGCAGCCAGCCCTGAACTGGCTTCTTCCAGCAGGCTGCGAGGCAGGAGGAACACAGAGCATGTATCTGCAGCGCATCTTGATGGAGACATTCACATTAGCACAGAGCCTTAATCATACAGTGCTTTCTGAAGGTTAACAAAAGCTTGACAGGCAGGAGCTCTGCCTGTTCCTCCGAACACGAACAGCAGAGAGCTGTGCCAAAGCAAGCTAGGGTCTGGATGGCAATGAGACATGGATTCAGACCTGAGGCTCTTGCAGCACGATTGCCTTCATGAGCCGAGTTACCACCAATCTGTCTTCCCCCAAAGCCCGCTGCGCTGGCAGCATCACTATCACTGCCCTCCTGCAGTAGATAGAGGCTGTTTGACATGTTAACAGCAAACCTGCAAAAGGAAGCTCCTAAATTTCTCCATCCTTAAACACTAAAAAATTACTGTTAAGATGCACATACACATATAGGAACCTGTTTTAATTCATACACCTTTTGCTAAGGCAAAAATCTGATTTTTTTAACCTCAGAAGAAAACAACACAGAGAAGCTTTAATAAGAGCACTTTCCAGAGCTGGAAATGCTACAGCCAAGAGCATGGGAAGGGAGGGAGAAACCCCTGATGATGGTGAAATGAAATCTGGGACTATCAACCCCACTGATAATTGTTTTTTAAGTGTAAACAAGGCAGAAGATGAAAAGAATTGGCATTTCAACCTGAGAGCAACACAGCACCTGAACAGCCCCAGTGTCTCTGCTGAGAGCACTGTAGCATCTATTCTGCTTTGTCTTGTTGCGCCTTGAAACACTGAGCAGCCCTAAGAGCACCTCTGGCACCTTGCCTGGGCTTTCTGGCTCACCCCAGCACAAATCTCTTTCCCTTCAGTCCCTGTGTCTTGATTTCACCAGTGGTCTTCAAGCACACAAAGGAGGAGACAAAATGCAAAGCACCATCCTTTCAGCACCATCCGGATCCCAGCAGCGCAGCGGATCTCACCCCGGGAGGAGCTCTGGCATGAGCCGACAGCAAACCCTCCGTCAGCCCCTCGCGTTCCACTGCACCGGCAGAGCCGTGTCTGCAGGCGTCCTCAACCCCCTCATTGCACACCTTGTTTGGCAGGACCAGAGAACACTCCTGGTTTTACAGTACCAACCGGACCAACGAGACACCACTGTGGTACCCAGGTGGACAAAGGAGACCAGAGGGGCCAACGGTAAAAGGCATAAACCTTAAAAAGCAATATACACGTGCACTGAGCTTTTCCACTTACGGGAAGAACAACTTCGTCTACCCCAGACACTGCTGCAAACCAGTGTTATTTCCAGAGGGCCAAAACACCAAGTTCCTTGTGGAACAATCACGCAGAATCCTACACGGATGCACCAAAAATCATTGACATCGGATGTACCCACTTGTTACCAGGGTACTGTCATCAGTTTTACAAACGCCAGTGTCCACACCACCGGGTTAATGATGCCAGCCGGGTGCTGTGCAGTGCTTTCAGCAGCACAGCAGCCTCACACAGTAGTCTCTCCCCACCAGATCAGAAAACAAAACGGGGTATCATAGATCACTTGTGAAGCGCAGGTCCGCAGAACAACGCTGAGCAGCGGAGCAGAGCTGAGCCACGCACTACCGCAGAATCCCAACTTCTTCCTGTGGGATTACATGAGGTGCTTCAAAACACCACGGCAAAGGGGTTAAGTTCACTGAATCCACCCCAGGACAGTAACTTTTACCTGCCACAGACGTTGTGCAGCACTTCCCATGCACAGAGCTCTTCCAGCTGCGCGCTGTGATTTCTGTTCACTGCTGTAAGCCAGGCACTGCTGGGACTGAAGCGCAGCTCCAGCGACCTTCCTGAGCCAGGGCCTGAACTTTGCTTCAACCCACATCTGCTAAACCAGTACAACAGGCTCAGCCCAGAGCCAGCTGAGCTGCTTTTCCATCAGACCACCACGGCAAGGGGCAGGTTGGAAAAGCCAGCCCAGGGGAGGTGCCGGCCGCACCGATGTTCAGATGGGTAAAGGCGCACGCTGTTATGGCTAAACACAAACTGCGCCAGGCTTTGGGTAGGGGTGGGAGAGAGACGGTATCGGAGCCAAACTGCTTGCCCTGAGAGAAGGAGGAAGGCACAGGGAGGTAAGTGCTGTTCCCTGAACCCAGCAACAAGTCACACACGGAGCAGGAGCTCCTCGGCATGGGCAGCTTCCAAGGATGCTCTCAAATTAAAGCCCACAAAGCACCCAAATAGCCCACAGCCAGGTTTGATAGGTACAACGTGCAGCAGAGGTGTACATGTAACAGCCAAGTAAACCCTGAACAGGGCAAAGCTTTGGCCTGACAGGGGCTCAGCCCACTCAGCTCTTGCCTCAGCACAGGCTCCCAGGGATCCATCAGTCCAAGCAAAGGCTGATGGGGCAGCCCCGGGATCAATACGCTGCTGCCAGAGAAGGACTCACCCTTCAGTTTGTTATAGCCACTGGGATCCTGCATAGACAAGGGATTCCTGCAGGGTATCACAGGCCTGGAGCGGGCAGCTCCTGCAGGGCATCACTGCGGAGCGGGGCCACATCACCAGGATGGCTTGGAAGTTCTCCCTGGGTTGCAGGCAGAGGATGCTTTGCTTTCTGGACAAGGGATTTTCCCAGACTTCATCCTCTCTGTTCCCACACCACAGGACCATGCTAGGCCATGGTTTAAAAACCAAGCACACCCAAAGAAACAGTTAAAGCCTCTAAAACCAAGATCATTCACATCTGACTTCCTCCAGTGCTGCCGTAGCCGCAGGAGCGCTGCTTGCTGCAGCCTGCAAGCGGAGGGAAAGTGTTTATCCTGCACCACGGGCTGTTTCTTTCCTTTCACTCTGGCTGCAGAAAGCCCTTGGCAGTCTCACAACAGCATCCCCTCAGTCACAGCTTGAAGCCACCGCCACTTCCCAACCCCGGCGCGAGAGCCTGTCCTGACGTTTGTAAACTTGCGTTCCGAACAACGGCTCAGCACAAAACCCCACTTGTGCAGCCTGGCCTCCGGGCTGGGCCCCTCTCAAACCTCCGCAGCCGCACAGAGACCCACACAGCCCCAGCTGACTGCTTGGTGACGGGAGGAAGTCGTTTTCCCACTGCTGGAGAAGCATTCTGAACTCCTCTCACCTTCCCCACCGCGCTCCTGCTGCAGCAGGGGACGAGTGAGGAGGTCCCCACCTGGGTGCTCAATGGGCAAACACAGCAGAGGTGCTCCTCCTGCAGCCCCAGCTGGACCCGGAGCTTGCGGAGTCACGGCTTCCAAACCAGCGTGTGTTTTGGGGTGTTACTGGATTTCAGTCCTGACCACGAGGAGATGAATGCCCACGATTTACAACTCCTGCTGATCCATGCAGCCCGGCCCAGCGGTGCTTCCACCCTGCTCCCAGCAAACCGGGCTATGCTAATTTGCAGCAAAAGGGACAAACAGAAGAACTAGCCAAATCCATGGGTGCAGAAAGCCCTGGGGAGCATCACGTTAGCTGAGGTTCGCAGGGCAGTTGCCACCAGCACAAGCAGCAGCCTCATTTCATCATTCTGCACTCAGTCCAGAAATTATCAGCTTTCCAGGAATACATCACCGGACAGTGAACACCCATTTCCCATTGTTCTGAGCCATGATTTTCCCTACACAGTTTCTGCTTAGGCTTGCAGAAAGAAAGGAGGGACCAAAGGAAATTAAGTTGCTGAATTATGAAGGAAATTAGGTTATAGTCCACTGCCTTCATGGGACCTATTCATCACATGCAGTTTAAAGCTGCTGGTGTCTTGATTAGTGTGTGGATGCACTGAAAACCCTTTTTGTCTGGCGAGAGTGACAAAAGAAGAAAGGACAGATCCCAGTACTAGAGAGGGAGGTTATACACATGCCGTGTAGTATCAGAACGTTTGCTATAGGGCAGAGAAAATACTTGCTAATTGCCCACTTCTCAGTGGCCAGCCCCATGGGAAGGGCAGATGGGCGCTGGAAGAGCACTGACACCCATCACTGTGCATTCCCTGGCCTGGCAGAGGAATCAGCAGCCCAAAATCCAGGTAAGCTCTAAAACCCACCTGGGAACATCCCAAACCTCAGGGGCACCCCACTTAACACACAGCATCCAGTGCAACCACTGCTGGTTTTGGCCGAAGGTCCAACCTTTGCAACAGACACTCCACTGCCCATTAAACCCAGCTCTTACTTCCCATTTGTATTGTTAACCTTCCCAGGGAGTATCTATTAATTTAATACAATTCAGAGCTTCAGCTCTAACTCTGTAACTGGGATTTTGGCAGCAACCTCCAGTCCATGCGTTCTTGCTCTGTTTACAGCAGACCAGCTCCCAGATGTTGGTAACATTAAACAGACTGGAACTTTCCTCCTGAGTGACAGCAAAGTGCAGACAAGAGCTGGCTTGGCTTCAGCTCCAATTATCCAGTGCTAGGAGATGCGCCCCATCCCTTTGCTGGGTTGGGGAGGCCCAGGAGATACTGCTCTTCCTCCACATAAATGCAATAAAACTAAGGAGATAGAGATCAATAGGTCTTAGTTTACACTCCAATGCACTGGCACTGATTTCAGGGAAGAAATCCTAGCTTGCAAGACAGATCAGAGACAAGATTCTCATACACATGAAAGGCTCACAAGTGCAGCAGAGCACTGAAGTCGAGACTGCTGGCGAAATGCATATATTAAACCAGTTGCTGAACTACGGGAAGAACTTCTGCCATATGTACCTTGGCTATAAATAATCCTCTATCTCTTTGCTTAAATGAGAGGAGCTCATGGTTAACATTCCGCCCATCACGATGCTGGTTTGATTTTTGAAGGCAGTCGCTGTGTGGGAGGTGACAGGGCTGCCAGGCAAGCTGGCGAGGAGAGACCCCTTATGTCATGGTGCAAGAAACCAAGAACCGATGGACAATGCATGTGAAAAGAGCAAGCCCCTACAGCCCCGGAGTGAACTGTGACTTGCAAAGGAGCTGCTTTCCCCAGCCTCCATTTACCGCCCCTGCAACTCTACCTAAATCCTAACAGGGATGAAGGAAGGCTTTCCCATGCCAAATGAGCTGAAGAGCTACAGATACACAAAATCCCAGGGCAGGGGCGAGTCCGAACCCCAGCAAGAGCATGAAGAGCAGAGGCACTCACTCCAGCTGCATGCCTGGCCCACTGTTCGCATCATTACTACAGAAAGAACTTCCCTAGTTGAAACAAAAAGCTCACAAAGATATAAATGACATACAACAGTGTTCCATAATGCAAACCCACAGTACAAGTTCCAAAACTGAGCTGCAAATACCCCAACAACCAGACTCCAGCTCATCGCCTCTGCAGAAATCTCCAGAGCTGTCCATTGGCATGCCTTACCTCAAAGACTTCCTCATCCAATATCCTTGTTCCAAATACAATGATGCCATTGACGTCAATGATGGGATGGTCACTTCTGTCCAAGAACTTGGTTATCTTCTTTTTACAGTCCAAGATCAAGGTGACATTCTTCTTCTGCACACTGATAGCTACTCTGTGCCACCTGGAAGAACAGCCCCAGATGTGTTAAACAGGGTCCTGGGCTTTCAAGAACAAGCTAACAATTGTATAGCAATGAAGCTTTCACGAGCTGGTGTTCTGCAAATCTTCATGCCAGCCACCACCTGCAACCACATGAGAACCATCCTGGGGAGACCCTAAAGATTTCACTTGAAATAGAGGCTGACTGACAGATGATGCCCTTCACTTCTCATCCCTCCAGAACAGGTAGGAGCACACCAGTTCTGGCTTCAGAAAGAAGCAGAGGGGAAAAACCCACCAATAGCTCCCTGGCTATTCCCCTTTTCCACCCTCCTCACGTTCTGCAAAAGACTCAGTCGAATTTTCCAAGATAAACCGATTCCTTCAGGCTTTTTGCAACAGAATTCACTGTTCCTGCCCCCGTAAGTGCCAGACAATTAGCACTGAGTGGTGCTTCTCACCTTACAGATGCAGTACTGATTCACCAAAGGGCACAGCTCAAGATTAGCACAC
This sequence comes from Lathamus discolor, assembly GCF_037157495.1. NCBI lineage: Eukaryota > Metazoa > Chordata > Aves > Psittaciformes > Psittacidae > Lathamus > Lathamus discolor. The sequence goes on along the minus strand of NC_088898.1, from coordinate 819,071 downwards.
TTGGCAGCAGTCAAAGGTGCGTATATACATTAAAACATACATGACTCCTAGCGTACACAACGTTCAACATGCTGGTATTCATACAAACAATGTACTTTTTCCTTTGTGCACAAAGTTTCACTTACTTGCCATCTGCTAGGTTAATGCCTCTAAAGAGAGGATAGTCTTCTGGGCCTGGCTTTCCTGTATGGTCTTCATACAGGAATACAGGAGATCTACCCAACTCCACACCAATTTGCTGGATCCCTTGCTCATTGTAAATTGAGATCAAGAAGGACTGACCTCCTTTCTTCGCTTTTACAGTGGTTAGAATGGAGAAGTCCTCTGGGAATGGGGAAGCTGGAGTGGAAAAGCAAAGAGGTTAGTCAGGTTTCTTTGAAGATGAAACCCTACAGAAGCAGTGCTGTTGCCTAATAACCCCTGGGGACACCTCTGGTTTATCTTTACAGATGTGTGCAAATCAGCAGCCCGAAAAACATGGGGCAGCATCTTAGTTGCCAGGTGAAGATGAGGCTTTCCCCCAAAGCCTGTTGGGATAAAGGATTGAGATGGGCTGCACCCCAAAGTAGACTGCACCAGCAAAACCAGTGTAGAGCAGAGTCCCCCAAAGGCTACCCGCTCTAATGGCACATTAAAAAGCCAAGCACAGAACTGAGCATCTCTGAGCATCATTCATTTATGATTAGAAAACAATTTTCCAGCCCTTGTTGCAATCTGTCACAGAGCTGAAAGCCACCCTGCGTTTGAACTTGCAAGCAAAGGATGGCAAGGGATCTGCTGTTTTGGGATGAGACCATAGTGCCAGGAAACAGGGACTCTAAAAACACTGCTGGTTTAAATCTGTGCTATTTGCACCTAACCCTTCCTTAGCGTGTTCTAGAGCTTTTTAGGAGACAAGGCAAAGACTTTGTTTCACGTATCATGAGGTCCCCAAATTAACTTAAGATGTCAGAGGGACAGAGGAAACGAAGCAGCCCGGTGCCAGTTCAGCACACACAACACTGAAGGGGTTTATTTAAGGGAGCAGGGAAGTTGCATCCGGTTGTGTCTGCTCCAGATGAGAACGGTGTCTGTGGCTTCAGCTTTCAGGACTGGTGCAGACAGAAAGATGTGCAAACAGAAATAAACCTGGCAGTGAGCAGAGGACACTGATTTGTCTGCATGTTAAAGAGCATTTAACATTTCCTAGCTCTTTCTGCACTCAGGAGAGCCACCCTGTCTGATCTCAGGCAATTCCTGTCTGTGTTTCTGCAAGGTTTGGAAGCTTAAAGTATGGAGCAAGCACTGTCGGCACAGAGCAGATGCTCTGCACAGGAGGAAAGGTCAGTCCCCTGAAACACTAGACAAATGCATGTCAGCTTTCGAGTCACAGATCACACCCTGTGCTGGACACAACTCCTCTGCTTGGGATTTCTCTGCCACTCAGGCTGGGAAGATGAGCCCAAACTGAACATCCTGGATGCACATCCCACACAGGACATCTTAAAAACACCAGAAGCAGTAGTAAAGGGGATTTCTTGCTCAAATGATCACTGAAGAGGAGACCCACAGGGCATAACCTGCTCAGATGCTGCATTTCAGCAGTGTGAGACTCGCAGGGCATCTTTCCTTTAAGGTCCAGGCTTTCAGGAACAAGCCTTGCATTGTACCCCTGGGTATCTGCTTGAGAAATCTTAAACCCTGGCAGGGTAAAGTGGGGCAGCCGGGCCACAGGCACCACGGGGTGTGCTGGGACCAGCAACGTGTGGCAACCAGCAGCAAGCAGGGACGGGAACACCACAACCCATCAGCTCCAAACTGCAGGCACGTAGCCATGTAAACCACCAGAACTGTCGAGCTCCGTGCCCATAAGCTTCAAATCGATTTCCTGCACCCCTGCAGGTAGTACCCCAGGGCTGCATAAGGGATTTTGACGCAGGGAGGGAACCAGGACCATGGGAGGGTTGACCACAGCAAAACCAGCAAGTTCAAACACATGAGCTTAACCTCTCCTCTTCTGCCTGGGACTTGCTTTAGCTTCTATGAACAGTGTTTTGAATGCATCTGCCTGCCTAGCACAGGGAGCGGGAGGCAGGAGCGGGCTGGGCTGCATCAAACCCAGCACTGCTACAAACAGCTTGTGCAAACAGAGGACACAGAGGGGGAGAGCTGAGGACACCTACAGAGACGCACACTGTTTGCACCAAGTTAATATCCCTCACCTTAGCTGAACAACACTTGGAAACAAGCATAAGGCAGTGTTCTGAATAGAAGACTCACAGTCAGTAATTAAATGCCATGATTATAGCCTGATTTCCCCCTCAGGACACAGACCTAGATGTTTGGCAAATGCAGGCATCCTATTATCCTGCCTCCCATAGGAACCACTGAACTTTATCTCCCTCCTGCTGTACACAAATCCTCCTGTAGAGCTGAATCAAGACCATACGCCTTCCTGGTTCCAATTACAGGCTACAGTTTTGGGCCTTTTATGTAAAATAGCTCATGTCCAAAATGTCATTAGGAAGCCACAATGGTACCTTCAGCCTGGACAAGCTGCCAACTCATTAAAAAGCTGCTTTTAAATTTTTTTTCATTATTAAGATGTCTCCATGGCGATGCGAGTTTTTCAACCCAAATAACCATAATGGATGAATTATAGCTGACATTACTCTGTACTGCTCTGCTGTCCTGGCAAAACAACAATGGCTTCACTGTCACAGCTAGAAGTGACCCAGGCTATTGAATGATGTATGGAAACCCAGCCACACCGGCAGCAATACTAATAAATGCATCATAATAAATATACGAAGCACTAACAAGTACTAATAAATACAGAGTAATAAATACAAGAGGATTTGGGTCAATTGATAAAGACAATGGAGACAACCCCTCAACACTGGGTCTGGGATTAAGCCCTTATCTTCAATTCATTTCTTCAAACGAGCTCATGCTGAGAGATGCTGCACATCCACCCCATCACTCAACAGCAGTGCTCCAATGCTGAATTTAGCTCAGCATCACTTTCTTACCCTGTGGCCAAGTCCTTTCACATTCACTACATGCAACTGTCTGCAAGGCAGCGAAGGGTTAAGACCCCAGTCCTGCAGACGGAGCCCTGGGAAGAGCTGAGGAGGTCCAGGGTGGGTACAGACCCCTCCACCCCACCCAGCTCCTGCACAGCACATCAATGCTGTGGGGTTCGCTTGAGCACATTGCACCCCTGGTATGCCCCAATATGCAAACCAGCAGAGCCAGGCTGAGCTGCTGCTATCCTGAGCATCAGGACCAGGAACTAAAGGCTTCTGTACTAGCTCATGTTCTTCAGGATAGGGACAGGTAGGACCGTCTTAATCCAGACCCTGCAGGTGTAGCCAAACACAGCCTGAAATAACGAGCCCTGCTGCTGAGCTGGGAAGGAAGAGAAGCTTTAGCTGCTGAATAGCAGAAAGTCAGCAAAAGCAAGGAGCTGAGCCAGTTCCCAACACAAACACAAAGCAGATCTGTTGTGGGGATGGTGTCATTCCCAGAGCCACTCTTCAAAGGGAAACAGCTCTTCAAGGGTGCCTCCAACTTCTGGCCTTTTTCCTCATCTGAGCAGGCTCAGATCAGAATGACTTGCTTTCCTCAGAGAGGGCTGCTCGAGCTGTTATAGAGAGGTTTGGGCTCTTAAACATACACATATGCAGACACCCACGGAAGTGCAGAGAATACGGAGTTTGCTTGAAGAATGCAAATGACATTTTGCTGTTTGCCACTGAAAACTTTGCCTTTCTTGCCTCTGCTTTTGCTGGGAAGCAGAACTTGAGGGAGCGAGGACAAAGCGCATCGCAGCAGGATTTCTCACGCTTGTGAGCTTGTAAAAACAGATAAACTTTCACATGTATCTTGCGGTGCTGGCTGCGGCAGCAGAACATGAAGCCCATCAAATTGCCATCTTAGAAAAGCACCAGCTTCTAATGAGCACAAACCATCACGTGCAGTGTACATTTGCCTCGGGTGCTCTATAACCCGCCTGTTAATAGGAAAGCACTAAACCCACATTCCCCTGGTATGCTGCACTGCAATTACTTTATCATCTTTATCTCCTCTCTCATTCATTTGGTGGTGTGGGCTGAAGTCACATCTAGCTATGGAGATGCACTGAGCAAACATCTGTTCATCTGATGGAAAACACTGGGGGTTCTTCACTTCACTCTTCCCACTTCCTCAGCAAACAGCAGAGAAGACTCTGACTTTGGAAGCATCCAGAGAGGGACAAAGCTGCTTCCATCACCCCATGGTTGTCCAGATGATTAAATGACTGAAAAGTTGCTTGATGACACAAGGAAACACCATCCCGATCTTCTCACCCAAGGACGACAGCAGATGCAGAACCAAGAACTCAATGAGGACATGTAAGTAAGGTGGGACAACAGCAAGAAAATCTCCTACAATCCCGAGTTCTCTCCTGTTACCGTGCTTCAGTTCTGCACGTTGTCTTGTTCTGTTAACCTCTGTCATAACTGCTGCCATCCAGTCTCCTTACTACATTAACCAGAATACTCCATCCTTGTCTTTATTTCCTGGATCACCACTGTTTGCTAGTGGTGATCAGGCAAGATTTCACAGTGGCCACAACAACTACTGGAAAGCTCTCAAATCCACTACAGTTGTATATTCCAAACCAGAACCACTTTCTTGAAGCACTTCTGAAGCAGAAGATGCTAGTTAGGCCAAAACTTCAAGCCCTTTGCGGTACATGGAAAGGGAGTACATCAAAGTGGTTAGACACGCACCGGTCAGGTTGAGTTGATCTTGCCTTGGGACAGACGGATGAACGCAGGGGCCGCTGCAGGGCTCCTGAATGAAAGTTCATCCCTCGGACGAACATTCCACACATCCACAGGCACAATCCCTCTGGGACATGAAGGCGGAACCTGGCTGAGGGGTGCAGTTGAGCACATGATGGTATCATCTATAGACAGAAAGGACTGTCCTGCCCAGGGCAGCAATAAAGACAAATCCAGGGTCTGTTCTGCACTTCTGAGGACACTGAAACAGGGCTTTAGGCAAAGCCAAGTGGCTCCTTTGCTAAGGGTTAATTGTGCCATGGAGGGTTACCAGCCCACAGCACAGGCACAGATGCTCTCATCCCATACGCGAGACACAGGGTATGCTCCTGCTCAGCACAGGTTAAACATAATTCACCTGCTTATTGTCACAGCAGGATAATAATGAAGTCTGAAAACAACCTTAATGATAACAGATGCAATGAAGGAAATACAGGGCTGGAGGATGCCAGCGCAGCAGCAGTCCAGCCTCAGCATCCTCAGTCAGGCCACCGACAGGCTGGCTCTAATAGATACAGCATGCTCATTAAAAGTGGTGGCACAGCACATTACCAGGGATCTAGCTAATGCATTTTTATCATTAGTTCTCTCACAAACACCAAAGGAAGATGTGTGTGTGCGTCTGCTTTGATTAAGTCAGCACTGCTTCACAGAGCAGTTATATCCAGCATCTTTCTGCCTCATTGCTAAACCTTCCTCAGCAAAGGCACTTTCCTCAAACCTACACAGTCCTACAAACCATGCCTACACCCAGCATCCCTGCACTCCCCCATGTAAAACAGGGATGCAGCAGTGGTCCTTATGCTACCTGTATGGTATATGTTCAAGACTGAAGCTTCTGGGCAGTGAGCAGTTTGGGTCTGCAATGTGTCCAGTCGTTTTACAAGCACATTGTACTCTGCAGCAGTGATTATCCGCTGGGCTGAAAAATTAAGCCCTGGAGCATCCTCAGTGACAAATGAAACAGCAGCAGCAGCCCACGTGCTCTTCAATGGCTTTGTGAACTTCTGCATCTTAGTGGCTTTCCCCAGTGAACCTCCCATTTCTTCAAACTTCTTTCCTTGGGACATCTGTTCTCATGGGGCAGTCTGTTTTTTACATGCTGATTATTTATGCTGCGAGAGACACCACAGCCACAGAGTAAGACCCCACTGTGCTTGGCACGCCACAAACACGATGCGCTCTGCGTTCCTTTGCATCTTCCAAGTCTCTCTCCCCAGCTGGACATCACGGTGATAATGAGACAGTAGAAACTTTCTAGCATGGGAAGAACAGATGTAGGCACTGGCCACATCTGCCGTGAAGCCCATCACCATGTGCAAGTGCAATGATGAAAGAACCACTTACTGGGATGTTATTTGACGGCTGAATGTTTGCAGCCCCCTGAAACAGTGGAATCACTCCCTGCCAAGGGATTATCCAAGCACGCTTGGAAAGGGAAGGAATCGCGCAGTGGCCTACATGTGCCTGCAGAATCTGAGGAAAGCATCAGATATTTCTGTACAACAGATAAAAAGCCGTGGACTCACCAGGATACAGCTGCTTTGTCGGTGCACTGAGCTGAGCATCTTTTGTTACTCTGTAAGCAACATCTGCTTCTTTTGAAGATCTTCTGCTTGTGCAAAACCCTGTTGTTTTTGTTATACCATCAGGTAAATTATGAAAATCTAATACCTTCAAGAGGTCTGCAGGTTCAGCTGTAAAAAGAAAAGGAGAAAACAAGAATTAGCAGGCAACAGGAGTGGTGCTTGTTCAGATCCAAATCGGTATTAGTCAGCATCACACAAATCAATCATCACAGTTCTAAAAACAGATGAAATATGTTTTCAATGCATCTGCAAATACATTGCTAATACCAGCTTCAAAGCCAGGACATTGTGCTGCTGGTCAGAGATGCTAATTCAGCGCAGAGAGGAACAGCTGTCTGCACTAGGGCAGAAGGGAGAGCACACTGTCAGCTACAGAAGTTAGATTTGCGGGATGTCTTCGCTCAATCTCCATCATTCAACCACATCCTGGAGATTAAGCATTAGACAGGAAACTCATGATCTGAGAGAAAGGCTTTAAATCAGAAGTTGCCCTCATGCTGATGGAAACATTCCCATTCCTTTTCCTTACGTTGGTTGATCCGAAAAGCTGTTCTGAAGCAAACACCTGAACCAGCTTCCCTGGAGGGTTACACACACCACACAAAACAACCACGCATCAGCTCACACTAGCTGAGGTAACAGGTCAACCACAAGCCATGCCTCAGGGTACGTTATGGCAGAGCAGGGTCCCAGAGTGGTGCTTTGATGCTGGAGGCTGGTCCTGCTGCCCATGGGCTCGCCCAGAGCATCGCAGCATTTGAGCACAGTGTCTAACCCTGCCCACGGTGAGACAAGGCAACACGAGGCAGGCATGCAGCTCATAGAATGATCACAAATAACCCAATTGCATTCAGAGAGGTGTGTGGCGTTACTGCTGCTGCAAAAACGACACATCTCCCAGCGCAGGAAAGACAGAGAGCATTTGCAAGGGATGTGCCATATGCAACTGGCTTCATCCATGGGGAAGGGCTACAGCATGGCCATCAGTGCTGAACACAAACGCCCCCGGCAATGGAAAGAAAGAGCATGAACAGATCTTTTACAATATGAAAAGTTCTGGTTACCAAGAAGATCAGCCTAATATTTGCATGGAAAATCCATGTACATTGTTAGGCAGTGTTTAAAAGTTTCCACAATCCTGAGAAGCTGGGCTCTCAATGAGAGATTACAAACACGGGGCAGATCCAAGCCAATGCTGCAGATAAACCAGCTGAGGGCCTGGCCTGAGCAGCACACAGCTGTGCTGCTTCCTCATCTCTCATTCCTGTTAGTATATGGATGACACACATTTGTCTAGGCTGTCCTTGACACTTGGATCTTCCCACTGCCTTCAATCACGTTTCATTTCACACAGGAATATCTGCGTACATAGAGCCCAAGCTGCATTTAAACAACTAAAACCACAACCAAGCTCCAGCTCTGCTTCCAGTTCCCTGTGCTCCAAGAGATTCAAATGAGCCAGCTCCTGAGCTGCCTCCAACACGGATTTAGGGAGGAGAGGGGGAAAAAGGCAAAGGCAAGGGGGAGGGGATGCAAATTCCAGACTCCTGACATCAGCCCGGTCCCCACGCAGGGTGCAGGGGTTTGGGCCTCGCTCACAGCACTGCACATAAACCATCCTGCAGAGCGTGGCCATGCTGGGGCCGGGGCTGGGCAGGAACAGAAACGTCCGCAGAGGAACCCAGTGTCCAAAAGCTTGGCTGCTGCTGGGACAGAACCTGTGTGAGCATCATCTCCTGAGGCAAGGGAGCCCCGGCAGTCAGCAGAGCCAGTCATAGGCATCTCATAGGGGAGAAGTGCTGGATGAGTTAAGTGCTGCTCATCATTGTGATCACCTTATAGCTAAAATTGTGCAGTGCACTGACAGGAAGGTTGACAAGAAAACAGAAGATTTCAGCAGCTCTATACATGAACAGAATGCCTGCCAAAAGCTCGCACAGAGGTCAGAGCATGCTGATGGGCATTCAATGAAGCTGGACCTACTGCAAACAGGTAGCAGGCTCAGCACTTCATGCCCTTTGATCAACACCACCCTTATTATCAGAACCTTGGTGCAGCACTTGTGTAAGGGATGATTCAAACACAAGCTGAGAGCCTCCAAACACAGCATGCAATTAATTCACCTTCATTTTACAGGAAGATCCCCTATGCCTCCATAAGGATGATGGATTAGGTCAAAGCAAGATGTTGAAGCAGAATAGTCTGGGTACTGCACAAACTACAAACCCCACAGGTAACCAGCAGGAGAGGAAATAACCTCTGCTCAGATGTGCATGAATGTCTCATCTCTGCTTGCTCTTGGAAATCAAAGAGGATGCAAGGGGGCAGCGGAAGCCCTACAGAGCACTCACGTTGCTCTTCGTCACTAAGAAATCAGTTTGAGTAGGACTTAAACAGCATGAAAGTCTCCAGCTCCTTCCAGAAAGATGAGCTCCACACAGCAGCAGCTCCGATTCGTGTCCAGCTGATCAGTTTATTTATTTCCCTGGACTTTGGAGCCAAATCTAAACTCAGCAAGCTCCTGTTAGGAGCTCCGACAGCATCATGCACATTGGACAGAGACCAGACTGACCAAAACCAGGTCCTACAGGGTATTCCTTGCAAGCTTGCACTGAGCTTGGCCTTCATCCGAGGACTGAATTAGCTGTTGCTCTATGAAAGCTTTTTTCTCTACTTGCTCTTCATGAATGACATTACTATGCAGCGTTACACAGGATCCTTCTTTCACTTGAGATGCACAGGGCTTCCCAAAGAGACCAGTTCCTGCTGAGCCAGAGGAGGGTGGCAACAGACCCAGCATACAGAGGCAAACCCTAAATGGCCAAATTAGCCAAAATGAGGCCAGAGGCTGTCCCAAAAGCCTGCACCCAGCAGCGTGGAGAGCCCTGGAACAAGACTGAGCGTTACGTCCCATTTTACATCTGGAAACCTGCCTAAACTCTTCAGGGCTCCACTACATTCAGTTGGTTGCTCAGGAAGAGCTTTGCCTGGACATCCCCAGAGGTCAAAGCCAACCCTTCAGGAACGTTTGCAGGAAGCAAAGCGGGGGATGCTTTCCCACACCATGCCCAACCTGCTCCTTCCTCTGTGGGCCCGGACCACGCACCCACCAGTCAACAAGAAACCAGTTCCCCAACCAGGCTGGTGTCCTCGCTGTGACAAGAGCTCTACCTGCAGTGGTTTGCATACTTCAAGTGAGGCAGCACCTACATCCTCCTCTCCACAGACCCCTTGTCCAGTGGAGCAAAAGGATGCTGCACACTTGGTGCACTGCTGAAAACAGATTTGCTTTTCCAACTGCCTTTTGTAAACGGGCAGGAGGCCCCCAAAGATCTCAATGGACGAGAAGCTGAAAAGGTTTTAGCAGAGCAGTTTAATAAACTGAAATTACGCACATCCCACCAGCAAGCTTTCAGCATCTTCACTGAACACATCCCTAGAACTTAGAGGCAAGAAATATCCCCTTTCTTCAACCTTTTGCCTTACAATACCCTTCAAAATGGAAACAAAAATCTCACCAGCATCCCAAGACACATTTATGGTGCACAGCTGACCTGTCCTTGTAGTAATACAACCACCAAGACATGTGGGTGTCTAAAGAAGAGGTCACCAAACTTAGCGGTAGAGAACCATTCTTCTATATTTGGTTTCATAATAGCTAAAGGGCATCCAAAGACCTTCAGGACTTAATGACACAGCACTTGGTCATACAACGGTTTATGTGCAATTATTGCTAAATATTTGAGGTCACAAGGTGAGGAATGAATAAGCATTTATGCTTCCAGCTCATTCCAGGTGCCCTCTGCAGATTTCTCATCATTTAATACAGAACCCACCAGTCTGGCATTTATATCAAAGCGTCACATCATCAGGGATGCAGGTGTACTGGGAGCAAAGCCTCCCTATATGAACAAACAATATAAAACAAACTCTCCATCTTATCCTGCAGCAAATCATTACAGTGGATAAAGCGAATAAGGATTATTTCAAGAGCAGCATCTCCTTGAAAAGTACCTTAAATCCCACAGAAAGGTGGGTAAAAAAACCATTTTCCCAGCCAAAGCAAAGCAATCCACTGCGCCTGATCTGCCCACAATTAACCAACTGCTTAAATCTCCTTTCTCCTTGGTTTGTCTTGAAACCAGAAAATCATCAGCATCTGCATTGTGAGGAGCTTGCAAGAGGTATAATAAGGCACTCTGCATACACCCAGATGACAAGGATGAAGTTACTGCCATGTTTCCCCCCATTAATATCAATATATCCTGTGCAAACAACATTAGGCACCGCACCACCCTGTCTCACTGCATTACCTTCTCCAGCAGGAAAGAAGGATGCTACAGAGCCGCCCGAATGCACAGCAAAACCACATTCCCAGGAAGAGAAGTTTATTCTTAGCCCTGAATAAACACGCTGGAGGACCACACTCAGACCTGCAGCGAGCAGGGTACAGCGTGCAGAGGAAAGGATGCCCTGCCACTGTGCTCAGGGCTTCTCACTCTCCAGAGGTTGACACAGATACCATGGCTTACCCTAGGAATTAAATACCAAGGGGTAAAGGCTCCTGTGCTGAGACCCACAGGAGACAGCCAAGCACAGATGAGAACTGGAAACTGCTTCACTTAGCGATGGATTTATACAGAGCCTGGAGTCTCCAGGTCCTGCCTGTGGGATTTCAATGATTTCTACTCTTCTCTAAACAATTTTCACCACTGCCAACCTAGCTGCAGCCCTTGGATAACGATGAAAACAAGGTGGCAGAGGCCAAGACAAAATACAGACTAAAAAATGAGCATGTAAAGCTCCAGTTGTCCTTGTTCAAGCATCCTTTGGAGGGACCCAAGACAGCCCCTTAAATTCTTCAGCATCCCAGCAGCCCAATAAAATGAAATTATATATTTGGACAAAGAGGAAAGGCATTTTAAGGAGGAGAATTGATGAATCTGAAGTGCAGGATTGAAGATATAAAAGTTTGTTCCCTAGGAAGGAGCATAATACAGCAAAAAAGGCCAGCTACAAAAGAGGTCAGACACTCATCTGGTGCACATCAGCTCCTTCAATAGCTGCAACAGAGCTGCGGCAATTCACACTGCTCTAGATAGCTGAATATTTCACCAGTGACTCATGTCATCCCCTTATAGGGTTGTTTTAAAGGCCCAAATAGTCCCAACTGTGAACAAAGGAAACCATTATGCAGAGTCGGATTCGAAAGATCGCATGCATAATCCCAGAAGGGAAAGAAAAACCCCAAACTGATACTGGAGCAGCTCTGCAAGACTACATTAAACTCAAAGAATCAAATCATCTTTGTTCCTGTGAGCATAAATCTTTTTCTCTTAGATTAATCAATCATTTGGGTCTCTAACAAAGCAGTGGTGGCAGCAGCAAAGAGCCAGCACAGAGCCGGCCTCTCCTCCACAGAACAGCATCAAACCACGCAAAAAATCTCTGCTGGAAATGCCATGTGGAAGTTAAAGGCACAAAGCACGGAAAACAGGCAGCGTCTGGGATGGGGGGAGCCCCAGCCCCACACAACAGCGGCAAACAGCCCATTCACTGTAAGGAATCGAGGGTTTCGGATCAGCATCCGAAAGCTGGGGACAGCCGCTGCTGCGTGCCAGGAGCACGCAGAACAGGGCGCCCACGGGTGGGTCCTGCGCTTTCCAAGGAGCTGCTGACCCCATTCCCACGAATCCTGGTTAAACGCAAGGAACAAGATCCAGAGCAGGGAAAGGGCAGTAGAGGGGGCCCAGAAGGGCAGGTCTGAGGGTGCAAAGGGGGCACAGGGTCCCTTCCCCTGCCCATAGGCAGCCCTACAGGGATGGGTGCGGATTGAGCTGGGTATCACCAGCTCTCCCCAGGAAGGGACCACAGCACAAATCCTTCCTCCCACCCCCCTCCCCGCTGCAGCAAACCATCCCATCCACTCAAGAGAAAAGCACAAAGCTTTTGAAGACAGAGTCCAAGCCAAGCTCCCAGCCCATGTCAGCGCTCACTGCGACTGTTCGGTGTCCAAGGAGGTTTTACGGGCCTGTCCTGACAGCAGGGTCAGCAGAATGAGGTGAATCACCAGCTTCAGCCGTGTCCTTGCCCCTGCTCGCAGGGCCAGGGATGCCTCACATACCACCCTGCCCACTCCTCCCATCCCAGCCAGCCAGGGCCCAGGGGAGCTTCCCAATCCCCCATCCATCAGGATCAAGTATTTCTGGGTCACTGTGACATTTCTGGAAGGTTTTCCAGCACAAGTTTCATTGGTGCCTTGCCCTTTAAACAACTGGGGGTGAGCGGAGCCTGAAACTTGTGAGCTGTTAAAGCTACAAACTCACACACTCAGCAGATCTGCAGAAGGAAACTGTGAGGGAGCATGACTCCATCTTTGGAATGATTAACTGAGAGGTCTTAACGAGAGCTCGGGTTTAGGAGCAGTTTCTGGAAGCCAGCCACAAAGAGATGCAAGTTATGAGCAAACGAACAGGCACCCTCCCCTCCTGCCTCCCAGCCCAGGTCTCTGCATCCTTTACTCAGAAAAGCATCCTTTAAAATCCTTGCAAGGTCCCCGATTGCCTCAGCCCTGTGGGAGCACAGAGATGGATGAGCAAGAGACGGAAACAGCACCCAAGGAATCTGATCAGCATCACTTTGGGTCCTGTCACACTCCACTGTGACCCAGCTGCACAGTCAGGGCCACACAATGAGACACAGGTTTCACTCCAGGCTAACAGCAGCTGTAAGCAAAGTGGCATTTACTGTTCCTACAAGTGATCGTTATTTTCTGCCTGGGCCTTACAGGACACTGCCTTCCCCAGCTCCCAGCAGGAGACTCGCACCTAAGCCAGCAACACAGGGCTCCTGCCGCTCTCCTGCAGGTGCATTTGAAGGTGGAAAAGGGAAGTTCAGCCTTTTGGCTTTGCTCTAAGGAGTGCACTTGTTTCCAGATGATGTGGCACTGGGACAGCATTTGCATTTTCAGAGTGCTTTGTAATGATGAACCACTTAAAGCTCAGCAAGATCTAATTAGGGCCTGATCTTGCAGCACATTAAAGTTTTGTACCCAGTTTTAATGGGGCAGAAGATACAACTCTCCCAAGGAAGGGAGGAGCTTCACGTCCCAGACAGGGGGAAACCACACATGAAGACCTGACAGAAAAGCCTCTTGGAGCAAGTGTGAGCATCCTCCTGCAGCTGCAGCCACCTGCAGGGCACTGCCAGGGCCACCATCTGCTCCAGCCTGCTGCTCATGGGCTCTGCAACACATCAGATGGCACCTTTCCTCCCTCCTTTCGGTACCCAAAGCTACTTCACACTGAACCAAGAACAAGGGCATCATCCTTTGATGAAACCGGGGAGACATGGATCAAGGCAGGGCAGTGCAGAGGATCACGTTCCCTCTCAGCATCTTCTGCCATCTGAACCAAGGTAGTCTGGAAAGAATATATATAGAGACAGCCTCTCTCCAGCCTTCCCTAGCCAAGCCCAGCCTTTTCGCTGCTGTTGTACTGGAAGCGGATCTCCCAACCAGGAGCTTCATTAAGCACATTAACACAAGCCCCTGCGTAATTACAGTCATTCCCACCGGGGTAAACCCCGCAGCTCCAGCCGGGCTGATCAATCAGCAGCGCTTCGCTGGCTCCTCACCGCAAAGGGAGCGGAACCAGAGGGCTTGCTAAACCCGCACCCGGGCAGCCCCGGAGCACTCACTGCGGAGCTGAAGACCGCTGTGGAGTTAACGGGACCGAGCATAAGGCATTTGGAATATTTCATTGGTCACTTTAATAGAGCCCAACACCATTTCCAGCACTGCCACATACCGTGACAGAGGGAAATACATACAAAAGTAATTATCTTAGATGCTTTCATCAATGAACTCTTGCGTTTGCTCTTTATCTATATCCTGTTTTCCTCAAATACGTAGCCAGAAGGCGAATTTCAAGTTAGGATCTGCTTGACTTCATGGGAACTGTTTCTGAAGCTCATTTTCCTGGTTTTTCCCCCTCCCTTTGCAAGGTTTACAGCCCACGCCTGCACCAACACGGGTGCTGCTTCCACAGCAAGAGCAGGAGGACGAAGACGCAGAATGAACCACCCACAGCCATGAGTTTCATCAGTTCTCAGCAAAACTACAGACCAGCCAAAGAGCCTGATGCCTCCAGCAGGGAGAACCTCACCCCCTCGGTTACTAGCTCCTAATGATTTCCTCAGTTCTAATCCATATTTATTCAGCAGATCTCACGCCCGGTGAAGTGTTTAAACGGATTTCTTTGTTAGCATCATCCGGGAATTAACATTATTTCACTTCAGAACAGCTGAGGGGTTTTTCTTACATTCCAGCTATAACAATATATAATTTGCTGATGTCCAACCATGCACAAGAGGCAGCCCATCCAAATACAACACTCCAGCTCCCCTTCCCGTCCGATTTCCAGTCCCATTATAAATAAAACACGAGCACATGGTGTATTTCCCTAATACCCACGTTAAGAAATGGCACATTGCGGGGTTCTGCATTAAAACACACGATTCCACCCCCATCCCCTGGTCCAAGCAGCACCAAAGGGTGGCAGTGGGTTTAGAGCCATTAACGGAGCACATCAAGTGGCATTAGGGTAA
This sequence comes from Lathamus discolor, assembly GCF_037157495.1. Lineage (NCBI taxonomy): Eukaryota > Metazoa > Chordata > Aves > Psittaciformes > Psittacidae > Lathamus > Lathamus discolor. Next base: position 804,064 of record NC_088898.1, on the reverse strand, counting down.
CATCCAGAAACCGCAGCTCAGCCTTGACAGACCTCTGTGATCTCTGACCGCCGGTCATTAGCGGAGAAACCCAGCTCATTACCCCGGAGCAGCAGCTCCATTACACGCGGCTATCAGGAGCCAAAGAGGTGCAAATTACCCAGCCCCAGCCCCTCCTCCCTGCTCCGCCCCACCTGGATGGGAGACAAATCCTCCACCAGGAGCCTCCTCTCACCACTGCTCCAGGAACTGATGTGAAGGAGATGATGGGTTTTGCTCATCACGTACCAATATTCCTATAAGACGATGCCTTCACCTGCTCAAAACCCACGGCAGCCACTATTGGTGTTTTGCAGCAGTGACCAAGTCACACAGGGACAAGAACTGGCTTTACAAACTGTGGGTACCGCCTACATCCCCCCCTTCACATATTTCCTATTAACCGGTTTACAATATGAGTTGTACATTCGCTGTTCTTGGAAACATCAGCTGCACCCAATAACCGAGATGTCATTTCAGGCCTTCCATTTGACGTGGAGAATTCAAACCCAAAGATAACATCTCATTGAAATCTGCTACTATAAAAGCTAACAAGAAATATCCAAGGTATCCATCCAAGAAGCTTTCCCAGGACTCGAGCGAGCACTGGCCCAGACAAATATTTACATAATTATTCACATGGGTTTGTTTTAAATAAAGAGCCTTTTATTATTATTACTTTGGCATCAACCATCTAATTAGAAGCCAATGACAGTTATAGAAATCACTGCAAGCTCTCCCAGCAGCACTGACAAGGAGAAGTACTTGAGTGATGTGCAGCACCAGAGCTGTCGCTGCCTGCCTGGGGCAATCAGGAGAGGGGACTGTCAGAAAAGGGTCCCTGGGGGATGGAGGAGGGATGGCTTCTGCCCCCGGCCGTGTGCTGGGCAAACGCAACACTGATGGGCAAAGGGTGAGGGGGCTCCTGGCAGTAACAGCAACTCACAGGATGCTTTGTGTTGAAGGGACCTTAAAGCTCCTCCAGCTCCAACCCCTGCCCTGGGCAGGGACCCCTTCCACTGGAGCAGCTTGCTCCAAGCCCCTGTGTCCAACCTGGCCTTGAGCACTGCCAGGGATGGGGCAGCCACAGCTTCTCTGGGCACCCTGTGCCAGCGCCCCAGCACCCTCACAGGGGAGAAGTTCCCAATGTCTAGGAACCATGCCTGGCTCTCTCTCAGCTCCAACACCAGCACTGTCCTATGGCATCGGACAAGTCACTTCTTACACCTCTCTGCTTTATGTATGAGCTCTTGGGACTAAGCCTTTCTCTGAATGCATGCAGGCTCAGCAAAGCAAACTAATTATGAAGTCCTACGGTAGCACACAAACATAATGTGGCTGAATGTAATCCACTTCAAGATGAACACACACCAAGGTATTTATGGTGGCCTGTACTGAGAATAAATACGTGCACAATCCAGTTTCAAGGTGAGGTTTCAAGTACACTGATGAGGGGAAGAATAAGAGAACACTTCCGGCAGCAGGAAACAACAAAGAGGTTTGTTCAGAGCCACCTCTGAGTGCTCATCACTGGTGCTTGGTCAAACAAGCCTCTGTGCAGGATGCTCCTGAGGAGCCTGATGTGAAGGTGACCCTGTGCATCTGCAGGGAGAACCTCAATTGCTGTGAGCCCGTTTAACTCAAGCAAGAAAGCAACTAGTACTCCCTCCTAGTGCAAAGGCAGACAATACATACCAGGTAACCTCCCACAAAGCGCCAAAAAAAGATAGACGAAAATACACTTTTTCTACCAATTCCAGCTAACGCATGGAAGCAACTGAAGATTTCCTTCTGCAACATTCAGCTAAGGTGGTCACCAGAGCTGCATTTCTCTGTTGGGAAAAAAAGAGCTCTGCATTTCAGTAGCTCTGTCTCTAGGACATCTTTTCTCAGGCTGTAGGCAGAAAACCCTCTCACCTGGGAAAGGGTAATTCCAGGCTCAAGCTTATTCCCACTTGCCTGGAATTGGTTCATGGCACAACCTCTAAACCTGCTTGGAGGTTTAAAGAGCTCGATCCCAGCTTTGACCAGTCAGGCCTGCAGTATTTGCAGACTGCTGGAATGATGCTTTTTATACCCCAATACATACAAACTGCAAGCGTTTTCAGGAAATTGTGCTTCTGCATCTGAACTGCAAGCAACTGAGGGGACATTGAATGAGGAGCTTGGCAACCGCATGAGCTGCTTGGCACTGCCATGGGGCGAGCACTATGGCAGGCACTGGGCTGACCCTGGCAGCAGTGGGGTGCTGAGCCCCTCAAAGCACCACTCCCTGCTTCCAACAGGGCCACTCCTCACTTCCAGGCTGGAAAAGTGAATAAAACACCAAACAAACAGGGCGACATAAAGGGCGGCACGTGCATGCTCTTGGCAAGGGGAGCCAGCGGGATTAACGTCTGTCTCTCACACTGGTGCAGAGCAGCTCAGCTCTCACCCTTCGCTCATTCAGCAGCAGTTCCCACTGCTTCATATTCTCTGCCTTTCCAGTCACGGAGAGGGAAGCTCAGCAAGACATCGGCCCCTTCAGTGCAGGTTTCTACCTTCCAGGTTGCCAGCGAACTTCAGATCCTAGTTCACACAGTGCCTTAAACCCAAGCGCATGGATCTGGGGGAATCAGCAGTATAAAGGAGGACACAGGGGGACCCAGAGTGTAAAGAGTGATGCTTCATCCAAATAGTTCCGCTTTTCCAGGGCAGAAACTGGACAGCTCTACAGAGATGCTCCATTTAAAGCCAGTGACGTGCAGAACAGCGACACGCTGATACACACTGGCCACTAAAAGCTGGGCTTTTTGCTAACACGGAAGAACCAGGTTTCCATCAAACAACTGAATTCTCTACAGGGAAACAAACTCCAGCTTTGTAAAGAAAACTGCTGAGCAGAGCCGAGGTTTTCCACAAAGCCTGGCACAGCCATGCGCTCCCCACGTAACTCTTCCAGGCCCTGTTCTCACTGAGGAATAGTATATTACTTTGCTGTCAAACAATCCCAATGCCTTAAGTGGTAATTTACTCACGGTAAGGTGATAAGGCTGGCAGTATCTGTCCCTAAGAGGTGGGTAATCAAAACAAACTTGTTTAAGAACACAGCACAAGCAGCATTCATTTACATGATGTGGAGCAATGCAATCACAGCACACACCCCTAAGTGAGATCTAACAACCACCTCAGGCAGAGCCAGTGCCCCAAGCTCCAGGGGTGAGACCCAGCTCCTGCACTAAGATGGGCAGCCCCTGGAAGCCATTTAGCTCCAAATGGTCCATCCAGCATCGCTGAACTAACCATAGATTGGTTTTGATGCGTACTTGACTACAGCACAAGCAGAGCCCACATCGTTCTCACCCTTCCAAAGGGTACAAATTGCAGCAGGTAAAAGAGCAGAGGAGCACAGAAATCAATACCCTGACATATTAACCACTTCTAATCGCTTCTGTCTGTAGCATCAGACATTTACCTTGACATTATCCCCTCTTTTTTTTGTTTTAAAGGCTCACAACATTTCCTGTTAAATTTATGTTCTTCTGTTATCATAAGCAGCACAATACAAGGGGCCTTGAGCAAGGTCACAGGCGTCAGTGAGAGATGAAGTGCATCTGCAGCTCTGAACATTGAACTGTACTGACTTGACCAGCCAATACACTTCCCCTGAATCACCTGCACTGGACATTGAGTGTTAATTAAACTTGCTTTATAAGCCTGAAACTGGAACTTCCTCTGCTGCTGCTATTCAGTCCCAAATGCATCATAACCTCCCCCCAAGCACATGCACAAGAAACTGCTTCAACTACCAAGGCACTCAGCAGACCCTCCAAAATAATGCATCAGTCATCCTGTTCTTTTCCTGGAGAGACCGTATAGCATCTCAAAGGGGTTTTGTTACTTTAGAAAGCACCATGGTTAAAGAGCACACAAAACTGATCTCTGCCAAGCGCATATTTGCACCCAAAAAAATACATCCAGAGTGGCTGCCCCATCCCTGGCAGTGTTCAAGGTGAGGCTGGACAGTGCTTGGAGCAAGCTGCTCCAGTGGAAGGGGTCCCTGCCCGTGGCAGGGGTTGGAGATGGAGGAACTTTAAGGTCCCTTCAACACAAACCAGTCTGGGATCCTACAAAATAAAAGGATCATACAGGCAAAGGCACCAGAAAGAGCCCTTTACAATGCGAAGGGATGAACAAGGATGCTCTGGGAGTGCAGCTGACTCCAAGACACATTCGGAAGTGTTCCCAGTCTGCACCACATCCACAGCACATGGCAGCCCACACTGTGCTACCAGCACAGCCAGCTGAGGAGCTGCAGGCAGAGGGAGGAAGAGGCAGTAACCGTGGCAGGGGATGAATGTGGATCTGCAGAGATGCTCCCTGTGGGGACCACAGAAGAAATGGAGGCTGCAGGATGCTGTGCCAGGGTGGTCACTGAAAACAGCAGGAAGTGTTCTCCCAGGTACGTCTGTGCCTGGGCAAAGACTGGATCAGCAGCAGCAAAGAGATTTTGGTTAATGAGATACTGATGAAGTGGGAAAACAGCTCCGCTGTACATCACCAGGGTACCACAGAGCAGATCCTCCTGTGGTGTAAGTCAGCATCTCTGTGCTGGAACCCTGACAGGAGGGGACCGCTCACTGCAGGGACAGACTCATCTCCTGCACATGGAGAAACCAGTCTCAGCACATGAGGAGTTACCAGGTCCTTTGTTCAGATGTGAGGCCTGAAAAGCAGCCAGCCAGGATGAATGAGGATGCCACTAAGAATATTTCAAATTCAACTATGAGAGCAGTATTAAAATACCCACGGAAGCAAGTGTTTGAGGGAGTCACAAATAGCTGCCGGCTTCAGGCAAAAGGAGATGGAAAGATAATCTCAACTCCAAGTGTGCAGCCTCTTCCCAGGGGAACCTCCCAACACACAAGCAGGAAACACTCGGGAAAGTTTGGAGTCTTGCAATTAAAGTTCCTTCCAACTTAATCCAAGGAGAGAAGACTCGTGTGAGCCAGCACAGCTGGGCATGCCCAGGTAGAAAAGGGAGCTGGAAAACTTCCCCTAAACATACCCGCTGTGGTAAAGCAAAGGGTCAGAGGGAAGAAAGCAGCCACAAACAGGATAAAGTCCAATTAAAGGATCAAAAAATAAGAGACAGCTACAGAAAGGCAGGAGCTATTTTCATAGAGAGCAAAGGGTCACTGGCACGTGTTCTCAAACACCCCGAAGGCAGGGACGGGAGAGACCCTTTGTGCAGGGATGGGGATCATGGGAACAGGATTCCTGGGTTGCTCAGGGGCGTTACTGTACTTCGCACAAAGGGGAGAAACAACCGAGGGCAAAGAGGAGAAGGGGCTGGTTCTTTTCCTGGGTCTGGTAGACAAGGGGGGGCTCACAGCATTGGGAGAGATGCTGGGAAACGCGGCCACTGAGGCAGAAGAAGCGTCAGGCCCAGGTAACAGCCTGAGAGGTGCAGAGACCATGGGGTTAAAACAGGGATGCCCAAGCTGGGCACGGTTAGAAACCCTCCGATAACAGCTATTTCCCAGGCAAATGGCAAACTGGCCACCTGCTTAAATAACTGCTGCGACGTGTCCTCTGACAAGAGGAACAAGGGTGCTTGAGAAATGCAAAGCACTATTGGAGGGAATTGCCTAGAAAAGCCCTTACGAGAACGTGCTCTTTTTACATGAAGCAAGATGCAGGGTGGGATTTAAGCACACTTTAAACCCCAGGCACAGTTATTGCTCCTGTGAAGCCTCAGCTCTGCATGAAATACCAAGTGATTCCCTAGAGCTCCATACTTCCCAGAGCCACGATGCCCAGACCCTGGAGCGAAACAGCCGAGATCTGCACTTTCTGTTACTGCTTCCATTCACCAGGCCTGTCCTGAGACTCACCAACCCCATTCCCAAAAGCTGCTAAGCTGAAATTCAGTCTTTCGCTGCCCTGATTCAGGCGCCCAAATCCCATGTTCATCCCTGGAGCTTTGCCAGCATCTGAGCAAAGCAACTGCTCTCCAACCCTGCCCGACTTCCACCACTGCTATCCCCAAAGAGCCTGAGAACTGAAGATGTTGCACAGATCAAACCCCAGCAGCATCCCATTGCAGATGGAGTAGAAGGGAAAAAGATTAAGGGTTGGTATAAAGCTCACTGGAGCGCAATGGGAGATGCCAGAACAAGCCCCTGGATACCCGCACTGCAAACACAAGCAGGGCAACACCAAGGCCCTACCCAGGGTCTGCTGCACTTGTGCCATGCACAGCACAGAAGAAACCCAAGACAAAGTCAGTCTTTCACTCCCCATTTCAAGCCATTCTTCCCCCAGGAGACATCCCTCCCTCCCTCCCTCCCTTGATCAAACCCAGCTTCCCCCATCCAGCTGCAAACCCAGATCTTTACAGTGCTTGGAGCCACAGTTTAGTGGTTGTGTGTCAGCTCCTGAAGGCTGCTCCTGCCATGGAGCCTGCAGCTTCTCCCCACTGCTGGTGAAACAGAGACAAAACCCACTCCATCACCTCCGCCTGGGAGTAATTCGTTTCATTGAGTTTGACGTCTGAAATAAATGAAGGAACATGCTCCCACCATCTGGAAAAGTGCACGCTGACACTTCCAATCATCTGTGCATCCACTCGTGAGTGTAAGTAATGCTTGGTATTTTTACATATGGAGAGAAGGTAAATGACACATCAAGGCATCAATCCATGCAGACAAGTCCAGCACCACTCATCATATAGATGAGCACGAGGCATGTTGAGTAGTGGCAGCAGCCAAGTGAGGTTAAGAAAATATCTGGGAGTCTGGAGACAAGGCAAATGCCATGAAGAGTTATCAGGATATTTTGAGAAGATTGATTTATCCATGGAGCATGCTTGATATTCATCACTAAAATAAGACATGAAGTACTTTGTACAAGGGTATACACAATAGCTTAAAAGTAATCTGGGTGTATTTTACATGCCCTCATTTATTACTCCAAGGGACAAGAGACTTCTAGCTACAGGACAACAGATTTTGTCCTTACACAAGTGCAGAGAGGTCACTTACAGTACATTCCTCTTCCCTTCGTTAACATGCCGAGATCTCTTTTCCAGAGCAAGAAGGGAGGAGACATTCCCTTTGACATTAAGGCAGACATCCCAGAAAAGACTGCATACAAGTCTCAAACCCATGAGAGTGTGGGAAGGACTCTGCCTTTTTCTGGTGCCACCCTGGCTCCTCCAGCCCATTCCTGTCACAATCCATCAGAACATGCATGCAGAGAAGTTCCAGTTGCAAGTCCATTGCTCCATGAGTGGATAATGGAACACAATTATTTCATACAAAACAGCACAAGTCAAATTCACCACTGCACCAGTTCAAAGCAGCTGTAAGCCCAGTTCAAGTGTTACTGAGGTTGGTGGCATGAAAGAGTTGTTTAACCAGGACCAACTAGCATAGAGGAAGAAGCTCCACTAAGGCTGGAGTTGCAATACACAGAACGAGTCCTCCTTGTCCCAGCCCTTCACTCTTGCCTTTGGGCTCAACCCCTGTGTTCCTGCAGACATCCAGACTCACCACACTGCAGCCCTCTGTACAAAGGAAACGGGTTTCTGCTTTTCACACCCAGCCCTTGGTTGAGCATCAGTTTCTTCAGTGGCAACTGCCTCTGCCCTACCATCTGCCTCATAGAGCATCTCCTGCCCCACAACCAGCCAGCCATCGACCCATCCCTCCATCCATCCCTCCGCTTGCTCTGGGAGGCTTCATGCATGACAGAACATTTCCAAGTGAGGTAGCTCAGAGGATGCTCTCAGGCCGGTCAGCCCCACATGTCCCTTCCTCCCAGACTGCCCATCCATCACCCGCAGATTTCCAGGGGCACAGCGAGGACCGCGGCTTGTCTGGAGCAGGTTATTGCACCCCCTGAGCTCTCCCATGATTATTCCTCACTAGGCTTTACCTCCTAGAAGAAGAATTTTCCACATGCCTTGCTTCATCCTGCACTGACTGACATTGCACAGGCACGACATCCTGCCTGCAGTCACACTCTCCGCTGTCATTCATTGCTCACCCAAATGAAAAGTGTTGAAACAGATCTGATCCCCAGATACATTTCTCAGAGCACCTCTGTGGCATAAGAGAACCCACTTCGGTTTCACAGAAGCTCCCCCTCATCTCCCAGGTCTATTTTCAGCCTTCCCATTGACTAAGATGTCCTGTGAGATACCTGGAGGCTGGGCATTTTACCACCATCGGAAGGAAAACAATCAACTCGAGCCCAGATGTCACAACAGGGGCAGGTAAATGGGGCCCCACATCCCACCCAGGCTCCTTAGAGGCCACGTGAGCTAAAGCAACGATGCAGCAGACTTCACCCCCCCAGAAGCAGATGTTTCAGCTTCACCCATGAAAAGCTCAGCCCCAGGCCCCAGACTGGGCAGCCCAGCTCAGGCAGCAGAGACTCGGCTATTTCCAGGCTGCAGGAATCCTGCTCCTTTTAGCAGCACTACTGCTTGTTATTTGGGATGAACGTCCCCAGGGCAGGGAGGGCCCCGGCTTGTCTGGCCAAGGCTTTGGAGCAGGGAGCTGCAGGGAGGGGAGCCCGTGGGGTCACCCAATGTGCAGTGTATTTGGAACTGCTGTTCTGACTCTGAACCTTCCAGAGCATCTCTAAGTGCTTGGTGTGAAAGTTTCAGTACCTCCAAATGAGGAGCCCAAAGCCCTTCATGGATATTTCCACACCCAAAACAAGCTCCAGTTTTTGTTCTGGTACATATTTCATGGGGAAAATCTTAACCAGCACAGTGTTACCCAAGCCTGTGCCCCACAGCCACAAGAAATCACAATGGATCTTCCTAGGCTGAATCCCAATTAGCCTGTAAAATGCTCTGTAAACTGCCAAGAAAACGTAGACCTATGGGCAATGAAGGCAGCGAGTCAAAGCAGTGGTAGAAGAGATGAATGGCTGCTCTGGGACTTAGGCCTGATGATTCTGTGCTACTTCACTGCCCAAAATCCCAAGGTCCACAGAAGTCGGGTCCCAGCCCTGCATCCGGAGTTCCACATGGCCACAGTCCTGCAGGATCCACACTGACATAGCCTTGACCCGGGGCCCTAGGCCAAGAAAAAACTCAGTGTAAGCACCAGAGAGGCAGACCACCAATCCTGGCGTGGCTTTCCCTTTGGTGCCCAGGAATCCCCTAAGCAGGAACCACCCAGAGGCTGGGTACCAAGCACCACATCCAGCATCCTCAGGTAGTGCTGTCTGCGGGGCTTCTTAGCTCTGCTTTCTCCTTGAGGAAGGAAAGGCTGATCCTGCCCAGCCATAGCTCTGCTCCACAGTCAGACCCTGCTGTGGGAATGTGTCTATGGCTGGAAAAGCAAGTGATGCTGGAATGCTGCAGAGGACTTAGCCCTCGGTGCTGGCATTGGCAGAAGGGTTAAGTGCGCCTGCTGCCTCTTCTATACATAGTCTTGCAAGACAATAGCCTCCAGTGCATAAAGGCTCTGCTGCTTCCTGATATAGCTCTTTAATTAGAGAGCACTGGGAAAATGGATGTTTCCAGAGCAGATATGGCCCTTATTGTTTTTCTGGTTTGCATCCTGCAGGGAACAGGGACTGAGGTTTCAAGACAAGCCAGAGCCTGTTACAAGCGCCGGGGCCCGCTTGCTCCTCCTCCAGCCCCAGCTCCTGAGGTCAGCAGGGAAAGCATCCAGCAGTTGCAGAAGGACAGACTGTTTCAATTTAAGCATTTGAGAGAGGCAGTGAGGGACTTTCTCCCGACGCGCACAAGACGTGATCCCTCGCCTCTCCCCATCCCTGCGAACCCCGGCAAGAGAACATTCCGAGCAGTTTTCCTATGTGAGCAAGCGAGTGCCAAAGGCAGTGACACGGATGAAAGCCGCTTCCTCCTCCCACCCTCACGTTGCTTCTGGAGCGCAGCAACAGTGAGGGGATTCTCCGTGATCCGCCCTCCCTGTTACAGAAAGCAGAACGCCCAACGGGACCGAGGGAAAAACAACATCGGCCTCATCAGGAACAGCTTCTGCAGCCGCGGGGCTCCAGGCAAACAGTCCTTATCCTTCAAGGAATAGCAGACAGCGAGCAGCCCACGGTCAGGAGCAGACGCTGTGCTTGGGGAACCCCAGGGACAGGTCCCGCACAGCTCCTGCCTGCAGCAGCTTCTCCCACCCGGTCCCACACCAGTGAACACAGAGCAGCTCCGCTGCTCCCACACACCCCATGCTGCCAGAAGCTGCGTCCTGCCTGCCTGCAGCACAACATCCACCACCCCCTCACCTGTCTGCAGCAGGCTTTAACTCCCGTTAATACCAACGCTAAAGTCACTGACCCAGTGCTTTGCTGCACAAGCCAGGCACAGTCCTCCCATGCCCATGAGCTGCAGCCCTTGGTCAGCATCATGCTATTGCATCATTAGCAAATGAGTCCCAGTTCCCAGTCATTTGATATCACATGGAATTTATGTTGAATTTTCGGATCAAAGCTACACTGGCAAACTCACTTGGAAGCTGTTTATGGAAGTAATCTTTCATTAGATGGGCAAGGAAACCACTTGGCTTGGTTTCCTATTGAAGGTGTATTTTGAGGGCAGAGAATAAGGCAAGATTCTGCAGCTTTAGCTGGCTTTTGGAGCAATCTGGTTTACACCAGAGGAGCGGCTTCAGAACAGAAAAATCCCGTGGCTAGAAATAAAAATTGAAGTATTTCTAAGTACTGCCTCTCAGGACTCAAGTTCTGCCAAACACCAAAGCAGGGGGCACGCAGCATGCAGGGCTGTCTGCCCCAGCACATCACCTTCTCAAACACATCACAGGCATTTCCCCTCCAGTGAAAGGCAGTTGGCCAAAACACTGGTAACCCCCACGAACGGTGTTTTAGCCATGTGAAAAAGGAAACTCACAGGTACAGGAGCCCATGACTTAAACTCTGCCCCATGAAAAGCAGCGTTAGCAACTTCTGAACTGGATTCTGTGTCCTGGTCTCTCAGCCACCACCCCTGCTTTACTGTAACTGCCCCAGCAGCGCCTATTAAAGGAAAACTCTGGCCACGTCCCCATCCCACCCCCTTGGCACTAACTCACCGGAGCTCACCCCTGCCCTTCCACACGTGCAACCCACGAGGCACATCCCCGTTTCAGTGCTCTGCAGGACCAGCAGCAGGGGTCACTGAATGAAGCTTTGGGGCAGGAAATTAAAACACTGAGTTTACAACTGGGCATTGAGTGCGGCAGGGCAGGGATGGGCAGGCTCGCACACACCCACCGCACACACCAACACCCTGCCCCAAGGATGGGGCAGGAGCCGCGCTGGGACCCCACCGGCACCCATTGCTCGAGGTGCACACGTTTTCTCACCAGCATTTCAAGAGTGACCCTGTCCCATGACAGCACCTTCACAGCACTACCAACCCTTGCTCTAGGTGCTGGAGGAGAGCAGCCTGACGGAGCACGGGGAGTCTCCACGTTGGTTTGGAGGAGGCCTCTGCTTCTGGGTACCACTGGCTCTATAAAGCAGTTGAGAACAGGAGTTTACCAACCCCACAAGCTCCAACTCCTTGCTTTGCAAAAGAGCAGCAATGAGCCCAGCACTTCAGAGCATCAGTGCCCAGCCTCCACAAGTAGCTGTGCTTGGAGCCCCAGCCCTTTGGTGCTTGAGCGCTTGGGCAGATCCCAGCTGAGATTCCCTCCTCTAACACCCAAGCACAGTGGAACGGAGCTGCTTGGCACCAGCTGAAACACCTCGCTTGGAAGCACCTTTTTTTCCATTTATTCTGAGCAGAATGACACTTGTATTCACAGTGACTCATCTCCTTGACCTTTCTATTCACTCCTAACGCTGCAAGCTGGAAATAAGGGCATACAAACAATGCATTCATTATTCAGCTGGTGAACTGCAGCCCTCAGACCAGATCTCTCCCCTGCAGCAGACAAGAGCACACACAGCAGACATCTCATTCCAGCACGTCCAGGACAAGGCCCCTCAAAGGCCACACAAACTTAATTCATATCTGAGGGGTGCAGCTGGAGGAGCAGCACCAAGAATCACCGCGTAAAACGCTGCAGGAGTACCAGAGATGCTGGGAAACTGGCAGTGTCACCTCCAGGAATTCAGCTCCAAGGAACTCTCACTGAAGTATTGTCTTGGAAACAAAAAAGGGGGTGGAGGGAGAACAGCAGAGGAAAAGAGGCCAGCGAGGCTCTCGGTGAGGATCCATGAGCTCAGCCAAAGCTCAGCTCTCTCCTCTATATCCACGCTCAGAAAACAGACGCCCCAGCTGACACACAAGTGAAACGCTAAACCTGGCCTCTCAGGCTGCGCCTGACAGCAGGGTCCAGAGCCCTCCGTGACCTCTCTGCTCTCCTCGGGTTCCCCCCATCCTCTCCGTACAGCATCGCCTGCAGAGCTGCAGGCTTCCCCCAGCCTCTGCAAGTTGCAGCAGGGGAGTGCAGAAAGGCAAGGAAGGAAAAGGGCTTCAATCAGTTCGCTTAAAAGCCAAGCCAGGATGCTTGCTACTTTATATGCCCTGACAGAATTAGCATCTCCCTGGCTGCAGGCACAGCTTGGTCCTGCAGGGATGGAGCACAGGGTCATCCCGAGCTAACAGCAAGATTTAGCTGCATTTAAGCTTGGCAGATCATCCAGGCCTTCAGCAAGCTGCAGCTTCCTAAGGGGAAAAAGAGGTTGCCCAACCCTGCATCCTCATCCCTAAGCAGGAAAACACGGAGTCCCTTTGGGTGACACCCAGACCAATGGCGAGCTGTCCCCTGAGCACAGCAAGACTAAGGTTGTGCCTTCGCATCCTTCTGCAGTGCCTCTAGAATGCCAGGGCTGAGCCCCACAAGAGCATAGCATCAACAATGGGAGACTTCACGAAAGCAAACCCAGCAGGATGAAAAGAGCCTGGGGCAGAGCGCTCAGAACAAGATACACTGGAATGGCTTCTACATCAGCAAAACAGCTGAATGTCACCACCCCACAGCCATCACGGCGGCCTGCACTGCACACCATCATGTCACCTGGAAGCAACCTGTCCAAACTCCAAGCCCACATCCAAACAACCTTCTGGATTTGCAGGGTGAGGCACTGGTGTTGCTCGACAGGAAAACACCATCCCAGGGAGGAAAAGTAGTTTAGAAGCAGAAAGCTCAGACCACAACCACGAACATAACCTGGGGCACAGGGATGGAAAGAGACTCCTGGAACTCCAGTGCCTGAAAGCACATCTTGGTGCTGCATCAGCATCAACTTTGTGTTAAAGCAGCACCACAATGGCAGGTTCCATACAGGAAGACAGGATCAGGCCCTAGGGCATGGGAAACAGGGACTTGCCTAAAGGATTGAAAGTCCACAGCGGAGTTTAGGAACCAGCACTGATGCAGCTCATTCCACTCACTCACTCCCCAAACCACCCTTTTTCTCTCCAGGTTATTACACAACCTTGCAGGAGAACTCCACCATTGCAGATTCATGAACGCCATTGTCCCAGCTTAGAGAAGTTCCATCTCACCATTGTGAAAGCTTCCAGATGATGCTGAGAATCCTCTTGGCTTCTGGAGGCAAAAAGAGCCCAGACTGTGAGCCACCAACCTCCAAAATGCCTTTTGTGCAGCTCCTCCATTTATTTATTTTAGTTCTCAAGATTTTCCAGACACATCCACAGAGAAACCACAACATCACTTGGACACTTCACTCGGGGCTCGGCTCCATTTCAAGAGCCTCACAACTTGCCAACAGTAACCCAGTGGCTGATTATACCATGTTGCCAGCTGAAGGTTTTTCCATATAACATTAGGTTTCAACCAAGTTTTTCCATTCTTTCATGTCTCACTTCTCCCGGTTTTGCTCCTTCTTCACTGGCTTGTTCTTTGTTTCACTAAGGTTTATTTTGTTTTTAAGACGAACCGCTTGCAAACCCAGCGCCCATCACATCAGCTGGTAACAGTAAAGCCTTGGACACGAGACAGTGTCTACCTGGGGTTTCCTTCCAACAATATCTCCTAAAACCTCTCCACAATGGCACCAGCATCCGCTGGCACTGGGGTTAGGGTTCAGTAAAACAGCTGAATGACAGTGCCCCATCCCTGGCAGTGCTCAAGGCCAGGTTGGACACAGGGGCTTGGAGCAAGCTGCTCCAGTGGAAGGGGTCCCTGCCCGTGGCAGGGGTTGGAACTGGATGAGCTTTAAGGTCCTTTCCAATGCAAACCAACCTGGGATTCTATCACCTATGCAGGTAGTGCAGGGAAAGCAGTGGAGAGCTCAAGCTGAGCCCCACAAGAAGCATACCCCATGTGTGCACGTGCCCCTGACACTGACTTACAGTGGGACAACTCCTGCAGGTCTTAAATTTGACCCAGTTGCAGCAGGTGCCTGTTTAAGGCCTCAGCATTCCCAAGATACCCTCAACAGGAGCAGTAACAGAGCTGCAGCAGTCAGGGCTTTCTCAAACACACGAGTAGAGCTCTGCACAGGATAAAAGCATGGAAGTGGAAGTCTTCCTGCACGTGAAGGAAGTCCGAGGTGTGTTCTGTGGTTAATTCCTTGTTTATTTCCCAAATAATCCTCATTCAAACAGCAGCCTCCGGTTACCAAAACCTGGCTATTGAAGAGTGTTAATCACGTTTTCCCCAGAACCCAAATATCTGAAACCTTCCTTTGCAAAATACCTCAATGTACGGAACAAAAGCTGCCCGCGGAGGATCAGACTCCTCCTGAACAACCGAAGCAAGAGCACACGTGGGCGAGTGTGTACGTATGTGATGAAGTGCCAAATTCATACTTGCAGCGCAGCAGGGATTTCCCCTGTCTTAGGGGCTGCTGCACTTCAAAGCTAATTCCCAGGGAGCACCTCCACCGTGGCATACACAGGCTGGTCCTTGCTTTTCTACAGCCAAGTATCAACCATCAGGTCAGAGAGGCTCCAAATGGGACCCTCTGGAAGCCCCTGGAAGCCAAGCATCTCCTGCCTGCATCATCTGTTTTGACCATGATCCTGGTCCATCTCTGCAGCTGCAGTTTGCTGCCAGCCAACAGCCCCTGGTGCTCAGCTCCCTTCTCTTACCAAGTCCCACTGCTCTCCAGATGTATCCACAGGCAACCGCACAAACACATGAATAATAAACCCATGGATCATTATCGTGACACCTCATCTGGGCACTTTTACACACACACTATCCCCCATGGCCAGCTGGCCTGTCCCCCCTTCCCTTCATTACCCTTACAGGTTCTGCTCATGCAGAAGCATTCACATCAGTATTGCTCCATGCAGTGTTTCCAAGTGTAGACTTTCCTGTTTGCACGGTGTGATTGACATCCATCCTCTACCTGCTTCAGGAAGGGCAGCACCATGGCTCAGACCCAGCATCCAGACAGCACATGGGGAGAGGGAGAACACGGGGAGCAGGGCAAAGAACCAGGGCACAGCACAAAAAGTAGCTGTTAAAAGAATTACCAGTTTACTCTATAGAAGGAAACCCCTCAGGCTGAAGAGCAGTTCCTGGAAAGCATTAAAGCACTCCCACAGATTGATTTCTGAAGTCCAGAGAAAACTCAGATTACCTAAACCCCATCTATTAACTTGCACTTCACACAAATGCCTCTGCATTAGGGGCGTACGCCACAACAGCACCTTCTGCTTCTCAGCATCTGCTGCCACGCTTTGGCTCATCTTAAGGATTCTCTCTGTAACTCAGAGCAGTTGTGAGAACACACACTGAGAGTCTGTGCCTTAACCCAGGCTGCAGGACAGACAGGGACACTTCGAGTTACCAGAGACGGACAGAGAGCACCAGGACCAGATCGCATCGTCAGTGTTAGAGGAAAATCAACCAGGTACATGCTACCGAGGGTGACAGAGCATCCATGGGCTATTAGGAGTCTGGGGCTCTGGGAGGGTGGCAAAGATTCTCATGTGGAGGTCTGTGAAAAAGAGAAGCTACTTGAGAATTAAAGCTTAGTCTGAACATCACACACAGACACGGCACTCAGCCTTTGAAAGGAATGAACCTGGAAAGCCAATCTCCAACAGAAACAGCATCTAAGGGACAAGGACAGCACCATTTAAAGTAAAGATGCACATCCCCTTTGTCTGCAAGCAGTAGGAGTAACACCAAGACAGTCTTGTTTATTGGGTTACCCTGCAGCATTGGAGAGCAGAGACAGAAACTCCAGCCGTGACAGTGCACAGCCGGTAGCAAAGGCTTGGAAGTCACAGCATCCAGTTCCAACCTGGCACTGCACTGACACCATAATCCGGGTTTTACACTGGGAATCAGATCTGCCTCAATTCCAGACTCGCACAATCCTGTTGTAAATAATATCAACATTTCTGATTGGCAAAATACTCAACAGAACACTTCTGACTGCCCGGATAAAGACTGCTCTTTACCTCATTCCGGAGGAGTGGGGAAGAGCCAAGGGGGGAAGCAGCAGATGGTAACAGGACACTTGATAGTTTCCAGCATTTTTATTTCTTTTAAAGGGCATTCCATGTATCCCGATTCCCCTTTCCTTCGCCACTAAAGGAAACTGCTGCTTCCAAAAATTTTCACCCAGAAACCTGATTCAATTTTATGGGGATTTGTGGAAGCAGAGGCAGATTCCAGCTTTGTCTGCGGGTTAGATTTGGGTGACATCATCTGCTAAAATATGGGAAAATGTGAGCTGGAAGGGCAGTGTTCCGAGGCGCTCAGCTCATGTCGCCTTGGACATAGCTATTTCTCTGGAAACCCTCTCTGCAAGGTGTCTTTCCCCTTTCTCTGTAGCCAACTGATGGATCTCCTTTGGAAGATGACAGAGGGGATCCACCTCTCTCCATACAGAGAAGCCAACTAAATTGAAACTGAAACAGAAACAATCTGAGCTGAAATCAAACCAAAGATCATTTGGAAAGATGGAAAAAAAAAGCTATAAAGAGCATTAGTCAATGCCATCATCAGCTCAGTCTGACTCCTCCCTTATCCAAATTATCTGATGTCCTATTAGGAGGCTCATTAGGAAAACTCAAAGCCTTTCACAGCAAAAGTCACTACTTGGAGCTGCCCAGCGGCCCCACAATAGCTCTTCAGCCCTGCACAGAAACATCAGCTCCCACCAGCTCCCTGCAGCTCACAGCTGGAGCCACAGGTTTCAGCAAAGCAACCAGGGAACTTTTAAAAGGAGCAGGGCTGATGGTGAAGCTGCCTGGTGGATTTATACCAATGGGAAGAATGTGTGAGGATGTTCCGAAACCATTCAAATATCAGCACAGACAGGAGAAAAGGGAAAAACATCCTTTGGAATGGTTGAGAAAGGTGATAACGCAGTTTTCAATTAATACAAAGCAGCCTGATGAGGTGGCTGCACGAAAAGGGAGCTCCAGAGGAGCAAGTATTGCTCCAGTATCCTAGTCACAAACTGCTCCGATACCCCAGTCACAAACTGCTCCAGTACCCCAGTCACAAACTGCTCCGGTACCCCAGTCACAAACTGCTCCGGTACCCCAGTCACAAACTGCTCCGGTACCCCAGTCACAAACTGCTCCGGTACCCCAGTCACAAACTGCTCCGGTACCCCAGTCACAAACTGCTCCGGTACCCCAGTCACAAACTGCTCCGGTATCCCAGTCACAAACTGCTCCGGTACCCCAGTCACAAACTGCTCCGGTACCCCAGTCACAAACTGCTCCGGTACCCCAGTCACAAACTGCTCCAGTATCCCAGTCACAAACTGCTCCAGTATCCCAGTCACAAACTGCTCCAGTATCCCAGTCACAAACTGCTCCAGTATCCCAGTCACAAACTGCTCCAGTATCCCAGTCACAAACTGCTCCAGTATCCCAGTCACAAACTGCTCCAGTATCCCAGTCACAAACTGCTCCAGTATCCCAGTCACAAACTGCTCCAGTATCCCAGTCACAAACTGCTCCGGTACCCCAGTCACAAACTGCTCCGGTACCCCAGTCACAAACTGCTCCAGCGGCCCCATACTTCTGCTGTACAACAAACTCCCACTGCAGCCCCAACCGCCGTTAACTTCACCATCAACTTCTGATGGTTTAGAAATGGTTTATTCCTCAACCAGCAGCTTATTTTCCATCGTGCCGAGACTCTGTGAGCAAACCATTCATGAAAGCATTCCTCGCACGCCCACCTTTTCTTCCTTAAGGTCATTTTAAGAACCTAGAAATTACAATAGTTCATAATCACGCTGCTATACACAGAATCCCACACGCGTTCGTCCTGGTAACACACAAACCACCCCGCAAACACTGGGCTTCCCGGGGAAAAACACCCCGAGCCCACAAAACTCAGGCTCAGAAGCTGGATGGATCCCAGAGCTCCACTCTCAGCCCTTCACTGTTTCTCATTACCCCGCAGAGCTCCATTGGCTTAAACTTTTCTGATTTCAAAATCCTCTTTTGCCAACAAAGTGCTTCAGAGCCTGTCCCCTGAAGCACAAACTGAAGAGACCCCGGAGCACCGCTGGTTCCGAGTCTGCTCCAAACTCAGAACACGCTGAGAACACAGAACTCTTCCAGCAGAGCCACGGCTCTCCCCCTGCCCTGCCCTGGCATTTCCAGCCCACCGGGGAAGGCAGACATTTGGAAAGCAGAGCTCCACGTACTCAGAACCCAAAGCATCAGTGGAACGAAATGAAGTGGATGTCCCACTCCCGCAGGGTTAAAAAAGACATTCCAGGGTTTTTCCTGGCTGCGTGTCCAGGGCTGTTGCACATCTGGCACTTTGCAGCTTCCTCTCGCCACGCTCAACAGCCACGATTTTAGGGAGAAACCCTACAAACAGGGGCTGGGGAGGACCAGGGGGGGCCCAGCTCAAGCTCCTGCGTCCGCGATGCGCGCAGGGAACTGGAACTGCTGCTCGCTCCTGCGCTAAAAGTTTCTTCTCCCCAGGGAGCAGGCACAGGGCGAGGCGAGAGGTCTCCGGCTGCCTCAATACCGATACAGCCGCCGATAGACCAAGAGCCACAGCTCCAGGAGCACATCCTGACTTCTGCTCCACAAAACCGAGCCCGGCAACAGGCGGCCCGGCTCCAGAAGGCGAATCAAGTTTTGCTTTAAGTTTTCTCCCCCTTTTCCGGGCCCCCTGACAAATGGCATTCGGAGACTCGGGCGGCCGAAGGAGGCTCGGGGGTTTCTTTCCCTTTTTCCATTCTTTTTCCTCTGGAATGCAGCGGGTTCAGACAAACGTTTTATCCCGCACAAAGCCCCCCCCCTCCCCGACCCGGCAACGCCGCTGTCCCGGGGATGGGGGGCTCTTGGATGGTCCTTACCTGCCCGGCCGAGGGACAGGGCACCCAGCAGCACCAGGGCAGCGGGCACCCACCACCTCCGTATCCAACTGCGCCGTTTCCACCGCGTGTGCGTATCCATGGTCCAGAGAAACCGGGCACCCGCTCGAGGGGGAAAACCAATAAAAATAATAATATACAGCTATTTACAAGCCCCCCCGAGAGCAGCCGCTTTATAGAGCCATGGGCGGGCCGAGGGCAGCGGGGGCTCCGCACGTCCGCTCCGGCTCCCGCCGAGGAAAACTTTCCTTCCTCTCCCCCCACCCCTTTTTTTTTCCCTTCTTCTCCTTCTTTTAAGCCCAAGGCCGGAGCCCGTCAATCCCGGAGCAGCGCAGCCAACCGGGAGCGGGCGCAGCGGGACAGGAGCCGCCCCCAGCCCGCCCCCGGTAAGTTTGAACGGTGCGGGCCCCCCCCCCGACAGGGAATTCCATCGGGAATCTGCTCCCCCCCAACTGCCGGGCCTTGTGGAGCATGGAAAAGGCGAGGATTTAGGCAAAGAATGAGGCTGTGGCTGCAGAAGTGCATAAAAAGAGAGCCCAGACCTCGCTGTAGGACTAGGTCGCACAACACTGGAGACCCTCAACAAAACCAAGACCAGGTCACCTGGAGACCAGAGGTGGAAGAACCACCGAATACAACCTTCTCCCTTAACTAAAACACTTTGAAGACTCTTCCTGGTACTGGTACTTGCTTTACCAGCACCATTAAAGGTCTGCACATCATTGCCAGCACACATCCAGGTGACAGTCACACCTTCTGCGACTTCAGTGGTTGCAGGGATTTGTCACGGAGCAGTGATGTCACTTACAAGCCAATACCCTGGCCACAGGAGAGCATCCCAGCCCTCCCCAGTCCTTGCACAGCAGCATCCTCAAAGGCTTCCATCATCCCAATGAAAAGCAATCATTGCCATCACCCAAACTCCACATTCTGCCTACCCTGGGGCTCCACTTTGCTTGTCTACGCCTTCAGTCACTGTGAGAACCTGGGCAGTCACTGGTCAACCTGTTTATTATATACAAGGAGGGCAAGGTATGAGCTCAGAGTCACTTGTCCTATCCCTGTCTGACTGAAGAACTCTGCACAAAAAGGGACTTCTGAGCTTTAGCTGTTCACTCAGGATAAGTCTGACCTTCTGGAATGAGAGTTAACTTAGATGGATAACTGATGTCAAACTCCCTTATCAAAACCTACAAGCACAGCAGGCCAAATTCCACCAGATCAAGGGGAAAGGGGTGCTTCAAGTCCACTCAGTTTGTAGCCCAGCAAAGAAGCTATCTAATGGAGAGGAGCTGTAGGAAATCTCCCCCTCTGCCTCTGAACCCATGGAGATGCTTTCCCCACCGCCAGCATCCCAGTGAAACAGGAAGCAGGAGAGGATGAGCCACACGCAGGAGGAGAGTCTCTGCTGAAAGAGCCTTTCACCAGGGAGGTGAGAGGCAGGTTGGCTGCAAGCCCCCGAGCCCGGAGGCAGCGTGTGCTGGCTGCTGCCACGTGCGCAGTGGGGACCGTGCCAGTGGCACCCTGGGCACAGCCCTCAGTGAAAGCCCCCCCAGGTCCTGGCTTTGATGAGTAACCTGTGACCAGACAGGTTGGCTGGGGCTTGGAGCACCCTGCTCTGGTGGAAGGTGCCCTTGCCCATGGCAGGGGGGTGGAACTGGATGAGCTTCAGGTTCCCATCCCATCCCAAACCAGTCTGGGATTCCATGACTAGAGGCTGCTGAGACAAATTAAGCAATGCTCCACATCCAGGAGCCTGGGGCAAGCTCTTCCAGTGCAAGTAACACCCGTGCAAGCCTGCAAACACCATTGCAGAGCTCCACTGGATACAGCCCAGCAGTAACAACATCCATCACCATCACACCTCCCTCCTGCTTGGGAATATCCCACTACACACAGCAAAAGCCCCTTCCACAGGTTCACAGCTGCCTCTGGAATGGAACAGAGAACCTGTTCCATAGCTGAGACACACTGCATGGCAGGGATTCTTTCTCCCACCTCCATTTGTATGGATCATGAAGCATCTGGATATGGATCATCATGAGGCAAATGGATATGAAACTAGGATGGGTAAAAACACCACAGACCCTGAACGCTGTAAATAACCTTCCTCTTCCCAGTAACCCTTGTTATTATGATGACAAAGTGATAACTTGATGCACGGTATTTATGTGGATGCGCAATCACCCTTGAGGGGCACTGACAGAGGTGGGCTCTGATTTCAGCCCCGGTTACACAAACACCAGGATCCTCGGTCTTCTCACCCCCGCCTGGCATTTCGGGCCGTACAAGCAGCTCATTGTTTTGGGATGAAACCCTGGTTTGTCTTCTCCAGCTCCAAGTGAAAATCCCACCAACACCTGAACACTGTCACCAAGGCGCTGACATTCCCCACCCTTCCAGAGGCACACAGCTAGGGGAAGGGGGATCCCTAAAGCATCAAACACACTGCAGACAAGGAAATAAAAGCAGCTCAGAGCAGTTCACTCGCACACCACTCATTTTCCAAGGGCTCTTAACTCCAGGATCAAGCCAGAGCACCCAGACCTGGACCCACATCAGATGCAAAGCACCTTTTGCTTTGCACCAGCGGAGAACCCAGCCCAGGGAGCTTTTCCTGAGCACTAGGTCTGAGCTCCCAGTTGCTCTCCAGGTGATTTAAAGCTTGCACAGACCTGTTGGCCCCTCCTTAACAATAGCAGAGAAATACAGAAACAGGCCTGCAATGGTAAACTGGAAAATTCCAGCATCCACACGCCAGGTTCACGGAGCCAACCCTCGGGTCAGAGTGGCCCAGATCATCTGGTGGTGTGAGCTCCAAGTGGGTTTACACGAGCTCCTGGCTGATGCCAACTCCAAGCCCTTCCAGCAGGCAGGCAGGGTAACGTGAACAGCCAAAGGAATACATTGCAGCGGAGGCAGATGGCCAAATATCTTTAAGGAACAGCAGTTTATAGAAGTATTTTCATGACTAAATGCATCTTGAGCCCAGCTGGCTGTTTATGGGATGGAGGAGACATTTGTGAGCTTTCAAAGGAGCTTACGATACATCGGTGGGGTTTGGGGGTTTTTAGTCATTTATATGCTATGAAACCAGATATGAGCATTGAGCCAACCCCCCCAAAGGGTGTTATTCTGTAGTTATTCTGTAGTTTAACAGTAAGTGTGGGGATAATCAAAGAGCAGCCCTAGGAGTTGCTGACAACAGGTTACACCCTATGGCCAGCTGATGGGAACAGGCTCAGCGTTAGACTCAGAACTACCTGAACTGTTGCATAAATAATCAGGAAAGACAAAACTGTCGTCAGGAATTGTTTCAAACGCTGTTTATGAAGAGCACACATAGCCAAAAAGACAAGTTTCCTCTGCGATCTCATCATCTGCCTTCACCCCTTGCAAACATACAAACCCAGGTACATCCTTACCCAGAACTCAAGTTGTGTGAATGGTCTCATGCTGAGGTCACAATCCTGCCCTGTGACCTCACACCCATTGCCATGGAAATGGTCACTTTCTAATTCAGCTTAAGGAAAAAAAGAGAATTTAGAGTTGAGACGTCTTGGATTGAGAGACCTGAAAGATAAATCTCTGCTTCCCACTGAGGAAGCGCAGAGCTGATATCCCAAAGCTGGCAGCTGCCTCAAGTCCCAGTGCTCCGTACTCTGTGCGGTCTTTGAGCAGAGTGCTATTTACTGCATCACCCAGGACCATTCAGACCTATTCCCACCTGCTGAAGAGCTGCAGCACGGCAGCAGCTTCCCCAGTGCCCTAAAACCTTTCTGAAAGCATCATTTTGAACAGAGGCCATCACAAATCTGCAGTTATAGAACATGGTGATGGGCAGCACATCAACACCGATGCTGCAATGCTGCAAGCCATCACACAGAGCAGACTCTGATGTTTTAGTTAGGCTGCAGGGACCTGTGAAGAGATTCAACAGGTACCTCCCGAACATGGAACATGCAGAACACCACACACAGTTCAAGTTCTTTCTCCCAGAGACACAAATCACAACACACAGAAGCAGAAACACCCCCTCCTGTACTTCAGCACCTGCTCTGGCCTCACACACCAGTCTCTACACAACAGCCCCGATGCTGCATGGCCGGGAGCTGGACAGCCCCGGCCCAGCTGCTCTGCTGGAAACTCGGATCCGAGTTTTGCCATGAGGTGGCACCAGGACAAGCCCATGGTGGGAAGAGCGGCCAGCACAAGGTGGGGCTTGTTTTTTGTATGTTTGAATGTTTCATAGTCAAAGAGGTCTGTTTAGTGAAGGAAATAGCATTATAAAGAGAACGGACTTTCCACTCCTCCTCTTTTTCCAGTGTTGTTGCCTTCTCTTCATGTTAATGACTCCAAGCCTTGTAAGTGTTTGAACCATATGATCTATTAAATGCAAAAGGACAAATTGCACCATGGTGCCTATTGAGAAGGAGGAACTCAGTTCACCTTCTTTTCCTTTGGTTCCTCTCCATGCCCAGTGCCAGCCTGGAAGACTGGTAGGAGCTGCCATTCCCTCTTCACATCCCTGTGTTTTTATTTCCTCCTGCCCTATGATCTGCGGTCAACGGCCCAGGCTAAACCCTATATAATCTGTCTAGACTTCAGGGAGATAATCCATGGTGCTGCAGAAAGCTTTGTGTTAAACCACGAGGCTGCACATTAGCAAGGACCTGTGACTTACCCTGTGATCTTCACAGGGTCAAGAATGAAGAAGCTCCTAAGTGACTTGGACTAAACTCTCACTGACCCCAACGGAGGTTTGGTTGAATACAGACCAAAGAGCTCATTTTGTAGCTCCAGTTCATCATAATCATGCCTGAAGATTAAAGGTGAGCCCAAACCACAAGGCTTACGCACAGGTCCAAACCCACCCAGTGACATCTGGCTTCAGGGGTTGAGCTTGGATGCCCATTAGGAACACTTTCATCTGGACCACCGTGGTGTTCATTTCCAAGCCTATTCCCAAGCAAGGCTTTTCCATTTCCCCCAGGGATGAATGAGGATAGGCAGGAGCCAAATGAACAGATGACAATTTGCTTCTCACACACCTCCACTTTTTGTTAATGGTGATGGTGCTACGTCTTCATACGTGAGAGTACAACATCAAACACGCAGGGTTCAGGGCATGTGTGGTATAACTGGATGGAAGTGAAATAACACGAAATTCCAACTGGGATGTCAAGAAAAATAATCCTTACACTGAGATCTCCTCAGCCATGGAAGATCCGTGCATGTTCTCAAAGCAACTAGTGAAAATCTTATTGCCTGAGTCACATCAAATCAATCTGGACAAGCCTATAGACCGCTGGGAGCAATCCTGCCCTGGTGTCACTGTGGGTTGAGTGACCAGAGATCTTTTCCACTGATGGCTTTCACTAATCCTGAAAACATTTGGGTGAATTCCACAAGGAATTGTGGTCACAGCACAGATAAGCCTCAGGGCTCCTGCTCCCACCACTGAGCAAGGAGGTTACAGCCTTCTCCTGCCTTTGCTGGCCTGTACGAGACATCCCAGCAGACCTCCTGCCTGCTGATCAAGATGCATGGTGCTCCTTTTCAGGCCAAGGAACATCATTTACTCAGTCTTACACACACAAGTTGGCAATAAAATCACAGGTGGGTTTTCATCCCTGTAAGCAGTAACAACCCAAAAACGTGCATGTTCTATGTATGCCCAGGCACACCCCAAATGAGCATCAGTTATGAATTATTCTACTCAGGTCTAACAGTTGATTAAAGAGCCCCAGATTCTGATTGCATCAGTTGATGGTCCTTTCATCGTCTGGCCCTTTCATCCTCTAATTCTTTCTCGAAACCAAGAATAGAGCAACCTAAAGCCTCGGGAGGTTATTTTACCAAGCATATTTTCCCTTCTTCAATAGTTCTATTAACCACGTACACCATTTCCAGGCAGCTACTTCCATTTCTAATTTTGTTGCATTAACTGTACCAAAACCGGCACATTCCGTAGATTCCCCTTTGATTTCACAAGATTACAGGTTCATTCCACCAAGGGCTTCTGCAGTGACAAACCCTTCATTTTGTTGTCTTTTTCCCCTTGCTGAAGTAGTGGTTTCGAAGCAATGAGAACACAGGGACGCTATGCGCACCACCCAGCTATCAAAAGGCAATTCAGGCTCAGCGAGTCTAAGCTCCTTTCTAAATAGAGAGGGGAAAGAAAATGTCAGGCAAAGCAGCCGTTTTTGTGGATGAATCACTCGAGGAATCCAATCCAGCCTCCGAGTGGTCTCTAACATGACTAATTTTTACTTCTGTCTGTTCAGTGTTTCCAGTCAGTCACCTTCTCAGACGCATCGGCACCTTTCCACAAAGCCCCACAGGAACTTGCTCCCTTCTCTCCCCACTGATGAGTTTTCCAGGTTGGGAAGCTCTGGGGAGAGCCAGACAGCAGGGCAGAAGGCACAGACAGGGGCCAGAGCAAGGCGTCAGATCATTAACGTGCTTACCCAGAGACCCAGTATACTTGCACCTCCAGATCAAGCACTGATATACCACCCTAGGTCACCCCACTGCCTGCTAGCCCTGCTCCTCTCAGCCTCTGCCTTCAGTGGGGTTCCCAGGATGCAGCGCCCACATATACACCTTATTTCTATAATAGATGCTCAACCATTGCTTGAGGGAGGATTCCTTTAGTTCTGCTGCCTTTGTGCAGCACCTCCAGTCTTCTGAAATGGTTACCAGGTTTTACAGCTATCTGAGACTGCAGAGCACCTCTCACAGCGCATCCTGCTTCATTGTAGCTGAAGTCCAGGCCTGGGTTTGCTCCCAGTCCAGTTCAGACCCAGCAGCATCCTAAACCCTCCTAAAGCTCCTGTTTATGCATTTCAGGCACTTCTAGAACTAATTTTTACATTTCTCAGACACCTCTGAGGAAGTCCGAGCAGTTCTGGCCACACGGTAGATCTTCAAGATCAGCAGCGTGCAACACTCCACCAGCATTCCACATCCCTTTGAGGATCACATCCAGAAAGGACATCCCTAGTCCTTCTTTTCCAAGGCATTCAAAAGAAACCATGTCAGGGAGCAGGGAGCAGACAGACTATGGTCTGCTCTGCTTCCTATCTTTGAAGTACAACTAAAGGTACCTTCCAGAAAGCACAAGCTACCTAGGTGGGTATAGAGACAGGCTTTCTGCCTGCAGCCCCCTCCCCATACGTGGGGAATCCCTTGGAGCACTTCCACTTGCCCTGCAGGTTGTAAGGACCTTGTCGGGTTAAAAGGCTTTGCTGCATCACCAGACCACTTCAGGGTGCAATCACAGCCAAGGCTTTGTCACTCCTCCAGGTTTAAGCCTGGGAAGCAGCACTGTACCTGTTAGGGCTCTGCAGATGTATAGAGAAGCCCCCAGACACCCAATTCATGTAGACAACAACCAAACGTTAATAGGTATCTGCATAATTAACATTTGGCACAGATTAAGCTGGCACAGGGATTCAGGTGGCCCTCATTAGGACCAGATGTGTTTGGGTTGGTTTACTGCTGGTGATCGCAATAGGGATTTGGCAGCACATCTGGCAGGAGGGCCAGGACACTCAGCTGGGTCCTGCCCCTTCCCAAGGGCCCAGCTCTGGTGGCTGCTCACCTGCATCGGTCCCTCCCACCCCAACACCACAGAGCAGCCCCGGCTATAGATTTATCCTCTCAAATCTAGCCAGGTTCATAGAGACAAAGCAAAAGCAAGCTCCCAGGCCACAGAAGCAGAGCCCCTTTGGGAAGGCAGAGCACTGACAGCTCATTACACCTTCCAGCTGCGCAGCTTCCATATTTCGGGTGTCTTTAACCCTTTCCTGCCCCCGTTTATTTCCCATCATAGAGCCTGCTTTCCTCTGGCAAGGCTTCCCCATGGCTTTGTATGCATAAATCATGAGGCCCGAGGGGTTCGTGTTTCACAGAGGCCATGGGGCTCCGATGAATTAAGTCTTGTTTGAACTACAGGATCTTTTTTAGCAAACCAAACAAACTTCTTGACCTGACTTGTACTGCAGCAGAAGGAGCCCAGAAAGAGCTCCTGGCTGCAGCGGGAAGGTATTCCGCTTGAAAAGTCAAGTATAACAGCTTCCTCACGGCACTGCTGAGAGAATGGAAGATCTGAGGAGACACCCTCCTCTCAGACACTCCACTGGGTCCAAGGCTGCTTCATGTAAGGGACCTTTATACCCTGCTGGCAGTCCTTAAATTGCCATCAGTGCCTTCCCACGGTTTAATATGCTTTTCTTGGTGCCATGTTGGGTGTCACTGAGCAGTTTTTCCTCCCTCTTGGTCACTGGCTTCACCAGCAGGGATATGTGTAAGTTATCCAGATCAGCTCAGCTGATTTAGATGGACACAGCTTCAAAGGCAATGAGAATTCACACATTTATGCTCACAGCATCTCTGCTCCCATGCTGCCTTTAAATGAAAAAGTCAACTCTTCAGTCCCCAGACACGGCTGTGATTTAATTTCCCATTTCACACCTTCCCCAAGACCCACAGCAAATTCAGACCTTCTCCAGAAATGCTTTTCCATTCACATAACAATTCTTTTCCAGGTCATGCACAGCTCTCCTGGAGGACCTCAAACCCTTACTGGTCAAGTCTGTGGGCAGTGCCAAGGAGCCAGCTGCATACATGGGGCTCCCAAGACTTGATTTATGTAGTGTCAAACCTAAGATCAGAAACTGTGGGACTATTGCCCCAATCCTGTGCTCTGCTGAACCAGGTATTTACTTGAGGGACAGTTTAGATTCAACTTTTAAGGATCTGTGTATTTAAAAAGACAGAAGAGTCTTCAGATGAAGGATCCCATTGACAAAGGTCACCAGCCAACATGACTAATCCATTATGCTGTTAAACAACTCAACATGCAGGGGTTAATCAGTGCTAGCCCAAGGTCTAATCCCTCTTCCTGCTAAATAACTCACTGAAAACAAACTCTGCCTGCTAATGTTCTGGAAAGGAAGATAAATGCATGCAAGGCTTGAGAAGGTTCAGTTTTCAGCGCTCTCAGTTACTCTAAAGCCCCACCACTGTCAGCCTGACCAGATGTTATTTCCATCCCTGCGAGGATACGGATTAGGGGAAGGTTGGCTGGCACTTGGCCAGTTTGCAGGAGTCAAAGGACCGGAGTCATCCCCAACCTGGGTTGGCAGGGCTGTCCTGCATGGACAAAGCCAGAGGCACTACTCCCTTGGGGTTTCTGTGCGTATTCCAGACCCCTATTTATAGCCGCGATCTGTGCTTTTACAAGATGGTAATTTCATGCTGCTCATAAATCTCTCCCTGAAAAGTGGTATTTGTAGGTCAGCAAGGAGAGGAAGCCAGCAACCAAAAGTGCTGAACTCCTGCAGAATCCCTGCAATCGGGCCGCAAACACTGAAATGCAATTAGGAGGAATCAAAGAGCCTTGTGTTGCGTCTCATGTTGGAAGGGGACATGTTTGTTCCATGAGGACCAGTGGCTGCTGCCTACACACTGAGGAGGTTGTTTGGGAGCTGGGGAGAGGGTGACACCATTTGCTTACCCAGCAGACAGCTCATGGCAGCACAGTGCCAGCCAAGCTTGCACTGCCAGGTCACATCCCTGACATTATGTCATGGAAGTGCTCATCCCTTTTGATGTTCTTGTGTTTCTTACACCTCTCGGATTGTATTTTCCCTCAGAAGGGAACAGAGGCTCAGCAGAAGGTTATTTCCTTTGGCACTTAAAGACACTGGGAGGAAACTAATATTAGTTTAGACTTTACAATGCTGTGAAGCCCGCAGTAGGAATGCTAACCTGTCCTAGGATGCTGCTGCGTCCCACCAGTTTCAGGGCAGCCTTGCAGAAGTCCAATGCCTCGGAATAAAGGGCCACAGTGAGTTACTGCAGGTCATGAGAGCTTTTCACAGGCAGGTATTGCAAGCTGGCATCCTCAAAATGCAGGGGCTCAGATACCACATCTCTTTTTCCCTGCCAATGCTTCTAACACTAATAACTAAGGGAAGCCCTTCGGGACATGCCCATCCTTGCATTTGTTACACTTATACTTCATCATCAAACTAAACCAGCTTTTATTCCAAATATCTGACTGCTACATGCAAACAGGCTTTTCATAATTAGCAAAGGGGTGCTCAAGTGCCAAAGAACACCATTAAAATAAACCATTTTCCATCCTGCATTCAACTGAAGGGCACTCCAACTCCCAAGTAACCTCGCTTCCCATCACAGCAGTTTTGCCTGCCTCTGATAAGCAGTGACTTGCAGAATGTTTGCCGTTTGGTGAAGCACCCACGACACTTGTGCTGTTCTGAGCTGATGTTTCCATACAGCAGAGTAGCTGCGTGGTGAATCCCTTTACAGCAAGTGCAAGTTCCTAACAAAAGGCCTGTGCAGAGGCAGGCGCTGCAAGCAGCATCTCCCCCATGTCCTCTGCTGACTCGCCTAACGCAGCAGGAAGCGGTCTAGCCGCTCAGATACCAGGAGACATCAGCAGGGACCAGGCTGAGGACTTCCAGCAGCCTGGGTTGGTAGCTCTCTATGAGAGCCAAAGGAAAAAGCCTTTGGACTGAGTCACTGCCATGGGGAAGAGACCTAAAGTGTTTCCCAGCTCCTCCACTGACTCTTTGGTGAATCAGAGGTTCACAATCAGTGCCTGCACTGGCTGCTGAGCTGTGAGAAAAGCACCAAATGTGGGATACTTGGAGACGTGGAACTGTCTACCTGATGTGGAGCACAGCTTTAAACCTGGCCCCCTCCTTCCCAGCGTGGAAGAC
This sequence comes from Lathamus discolor, assembly GCF_037157495.1. Classification (NCBI taxonomy): domain Eukaryota; kingdom Metazoa; phylum Chordata; class Aves; order Psittaciformes; family Psittacidae; genus Lathamus; species Lathamus discolor. The sequence goes on along the minus strand of NC_088898.1, from coordinate 774,026 downwards.
AAATGATATAGTTTCCACAAGGCTTAGTCCCAGAGAAGCAGAACTTGCCAACTGCAGAGGAAGCAAGCCATCAAGATCATTCACAGGCAGCTCTGAAAAGCATCCTGTAAATCTGTCACCTGCGACTTCTCATACGTCTGCTCCAAAGCAGGGTGAAAATGAGAATGAGAAGTGATGCTTTTCAGGTACAAAGGGCTGTGATTCAGCTTGGTGCTAATTCTGGAGTACAGGGGTGTTGGTGAAGGGTGCACATACGGTATGACACTGAAAACTGCTCAGTCACATCATATAAAGTTCAGGGGTTCTGGCATACTGTGTAGTGCCTGAGCTGTGTCCTCATGCCAGATGTGCTGGTTCAATCACTTCCCAGTGAAGCTATACACTGACTCCTCAGCATTTTTGCATCCCCAAATGAACAGCTAAATACCTCTGGATATCTGTATTCCTCAAGCCTGCACTCTCAGCATGGCTGGAGCAAATTCCTCACACAGGTTGGAAACACATTTCTGGAAGCATCAGTCTGGAGTCCATGTATCATCGTTATCCCACACAAAAGCTCTCACCGTGTAAATCAAGCCAGACAAGCCCCGCTGCTGCTCTGCATTCTCCTTGCAGGAGATGCCAACCTCCCAGAGGTACCATTTGAAAGGCCAAGAGCAAGCCCCTGATCCCAGCAGTGACTCACTTTGCTGGAGTCGCTTCCTGTGCCTCATTCTATCACATACATTACACCCATGGGACATGACAGAAACCCGGCTGGCGGCTGCTTTATTTACTGCCAACTGCAACTTTTGAGTGCCACAGATCTAATACATGAAGCCTGATGAGCTGTACATGCGTCCTCCTTATCACCCTGCTCTGGCTCTGCACTTACTGAAGCCCCATGAGCGCAGAAGGGCTGATCTCTTTCAATATGCAGTTCTGCCTCCAGAGACCCTGAGCATCTCTGCTCACTACAGATGTTTGGCATGTGGCAGCACAAGAACCATTTAATAGCAGGACTGAGATCAACATCTGCATTGAAAACGTCAGTCCAGTGAAACTGAAGTTAATTCACTTGGAGACCCTCCCGAAGCCAGGCAAAGATGGCGATTCATGCACAAACTGAGCTCTGCCAGGGATCCTGCAGACAGCAAGGCACGGTCAGCATCTTCCACATCAGCACCAAAAGAATGAAGAGCTTGGGGTGAAGTCTGAGCCATGTGCACAAAACCCCAGGGGCAGGTTAGCTGCAGAATTAGCCCAGCAGCTCAAACAACGGCAGGCAATGAGAGCACTGGCATGAAGAGAGTGCTGAAGAGCCACAGGTCTTTAAATAAATGAAGCTCTTGCCCCTTTGCCATGGTTTTGCCTCATTACACTGCAATCTTCTCTTTCCAGCTCAGTATTTCCCTGCATAAATTGGAACTAGTATTGAAAGTCTTTGTATTAGGAGGTCAGGGAAGACTATTGCTGCGCTTCGGGGAGAGGGGCAAGAAGAGGACAAAGCCGTCACCTGAGCCTGCTCAAATCCTGCATACAAGTGTGGAAATTCAAGTTACACTGCTTCCAGTGAACAGGCAGCACCACTGAACGTGCCCCTGTGTGAGCAATGGGAGCGTTTCTTTTATGCCCAGGGAAGAGTTAAACGGGAACACATTCAGGATATTCAGTAAGGTTAACTGAAAACGTCCTGCGAGAACAAGAGCCGCGCAGCATCAGCCTACTCCTAAGAGCTGGATTTGCTATGGCTTTACTATGGTTTTACTTGCTCTGCGCAGGGGTCTGACAGTGCCGCTCCAGCTGACAACACAGCGTGAGGAACCCACGCCAAGGCTCAGTCCCACTGTGGGATCCAGGCCACAACCTTAGCGCTGGCTTCCAGAATTAGCCGAGCTATTTGCATTTCTCATACATTGCATGGCTTGCTCTTGACACAAGAGGAGAAAGGGATTTCTTCCTGCCAAGCACATCTTGCAGCTAGAACACATCCTAATGAGTCTACCAGCCCCTCGATGCATGAGGAGGTGGCCTATGGAAAAACCTACAGGCCTGAGGGCTCTTGGACAAACCTTCCTTTTCCCCTGTTAGACCAGAGATGGACACAGGGAGCAGCTGGGATGTTGTTTTAAACAAGAGCAACCAGTGCAATGAAATGTGAAATTTATGAGCTGGTCAGCTCAGGAATAACTGAGTTCAGGGACCCCTGGGGCCCAGAGGGCTTCTCAGGAGTGGAAAATCAGCTCTCTTCCTCTAGGATCTATAGGCTGCAATGGAGAAACTCCTTTGGGTAGCCCGGGGACTGGTGTCCCACAAACAGCATCACGATACAGAAGTGAACTCCCAGTTGTGAGCTGGAACAGCAGCTCCCAGCCATTCCCCTCCACCACAGCTGCCTTTGCCATTTCTTCTGGGCTTTTGTTTCCTCAACTGCCTCCAGCAAGAGGAGCCTGGAGTTCTGTGAATGAAAGCTGCAGCAGCAGCTCCCAGAAGAGAACGGGAATCCAGCAGGAAAACTGCACCTACGGCAGGGAAAGCTGCCACGCCTGGGGGTACCACAGCCCCCAGGGCCATGGCAGTGTGGGGTGAGCAGGGGATGCTCCCTCAGCACTGCCCACAGAGCAGCCCTCCCATAGAGCACTGCTCCAGACACCAGCGTGCAGAGGGAATAAAGACATCGCACAGAGCAGGGCAGCAGAGACCCCAGGTCAGCCCTACACTGAGCATGTGTATGTACTGAGGGCCAGAACCTCCCCTGCTACCCCCCCCAGAACAAAATAACAGCAAAGCAAAACAATAACTGTAATAAACACAGCAGCTTCCAAAGGGATGGATTTAGCCAGTCCTGGATAACAGGACGTGTGTAGTACTCACAGAGCTGTCATTTTCCCTTATCTCCCAAACCACAGGACAACACTGGGCAAAACCTATCCCTAATACATCTGTATCGCCCAGGTATCAGCCACCTCCTGGGTACTTCCCACACCCCCTATGGCACAAACGCACCTCGCAGGGTCCTGCTGCTCCTGGCCCAGCTCCCTGGCACTGGCACCTCTGTACATCCAGATGTGCAGGGCTGCAAACAGTATTCTGCAGGAGCAAACAGTCCTGCAAAATATCCCACTCCCAGCTCCGAGGGGCTGGCTGGAAATCAAACCACTTCCAAAGCTGGAAATGGAAAAATGGGGATTCAAACCAAAGAGAGCAGCCCAGGAGGTGCTGGGACAAACCTGGCTCCCGCAGAGGCTGGCCAGCCATGCAGCCCGGCTGCACTTCCCTGCTGCAAATGGATCGAGACCTTCACCTTTAGGCTGGTGACACCAGTGCCAAGCCCTCGGCTCCTCCAGGCACATCTGCAGCCCAGCAGCAGCTCTGCCACTCCGGCATCACAACGGAACAGAGGGGTTTTCCCTTCCTCCCCTCAAAAAAGCTCCCCCAGATCTCGAAGCAATAAATCACCCGGTACCATCACAAGAACTCAATACCTGGCACTAGTGAGGAGCTGCCAAGACACTTACTTTGGAGACAGAAACCAGTGTTCTCAGAAACCCCAGTGTAGTAAATTAATCCCAGGAGGCAACAGGCTGAGCTTTTGCTACTGTAAATAGACTTTTTCATTATTCTGGAGCATTCTGAGGCCAAAACTGTCCCAGCATATTGGAAAGTGTAAGTAACTGTCTCACTTCTCTGCAGAGGAGGAACATTCAACAAGCAGAACAAGACAGATTGATTAGTTCTTCCATTCAGCTGGCAGGGGCTGAAGAGTGGCTGCTGTTGTATCCCTTGCTGGGGAGGGAGGACACACACCCCAGGGCCTGTCCTTACACTTCCCTCTCCCTGCTGCCACTTTGACCTACAGACTGCAAAGGGGTGCTGCAAGGAAGAGATGAGCTTTGGCTTTGAGCTGCTTAAAGAGCAGCAGCTTCTCCTATGCCCAGGACAAGCATTGGTGCACCCCGATGTGCATTTACAAGCAGTTTGAACTCACAAGTGTTCCTCACCTGCACCTAATGAGTAATTGGGCAGCAACCTGCACCCACCAGCTCTGCAGCACACAACCACCTCCAAGGAGGAGCTGGCAATCATTGCTAACAACTGGAACTAATCCCCCACTGATTGGGACCATGAGACACTGGAGAAGGCAGCAAACCAGTGCTCCAAGTGCACCCACACAGCTGCAGCACGGCACCCCAGTGCTGTGGGCACCCCAACCCTCCTCCTCACCCACTGCTCCTCAAGGGTGCCGCTGGACCCAAGCACCAGCCTTCAGGCAGAGCCTACAGATGAGTTCTCACTTACTTACATCCACACACACAAGCTCACGAGCACCCCTCCACATCCACAGGCTGACTGGAAACCAGATTTTGCCACCAGTGGCCAAGGGGAGCTTTCCCACTGATGAAGGTATAATCATTTTCCCATCAGCTGCAGTGGGAAGCAAGCACAGCTCCGTGGTTTCCCTTCCCAAGGATCCCAGCCAGTTGTCATTTGGTTTCTATTTAAGTGGATTCACACCCCTTGACTTTAGCGTGGCTTTGAAACGCAGGTTCAAGCGAACCAAATAAGCTGCGAGCGATGAACATCACAAACCAAGACATTTCAGCTCCTTTCCCATCCGTATTAAGCCAAGCGAAAAACAACGCAGTCACTGGAGGGTTCACTGCTACATTTGTAAAGCCACTCTTCATGCACAGGAACAGTTCTTGTCCCCTAATTAGATCCCACTTGAGCAGAAGCTGAAGCTTTCCAGCTAACAGCAGCCTGTGCCCTCTAAGCAAACCCAGCAGGAAAGCACCTCTCCAACAGCCAGCACAGCCCAAGGAGCATCCTCAGCCCCTCAGGTCACAAGATCACAGGGACCAACCTGTAGCTTCATATTTTACATTATGTGCAAAACAACGTGCCAGACTGTTGCTGGGGTGCTGCTGCGACACAAATCCACTGCTTCCACCTCAGTACGGGGGAAATTAATGCCTCTTTTCATACTGAGAACACGCAGCTAGCACTCCCCCACATTGACATCCCTCTCTCTATAGCTCTGTACTGGGGCACGTCTCTCATTCCAAGATCACCCAGCAGCAGACTTGCTCTGATTTAAGCTATAATATTCAAGGACCACTCAGAAATGCCAGGACCCAACCTGGCCCCCACATCAAAAGCCTCCTGGCTTACTTTAGACCAACACACAAGGAATATATAACATCACCAGAACACTCTCCTTTTGCCAACACCCCTGGGGGATCCCCCCGCCCCGCGGAGCTCCCTGCAGCCTTCTGTGTACACGGGACTGCCCAGACCCCACCAGAGGGGACCACTGGAGCTCCCGGGGAGCATTTCCCACCTTCAGCACTCGCTGGGGATCAGCATCTCGAAGGAGCTGCCCAAGGACACCGGGATGAGAACGCTCTGATGACCCTCGGCAGCCTCGCAGGACCCAGGGGAAGATGCTTCCTGCAGAGTCTGCCCCAGCGGCCCCACTGCGAGCGAGCAGGGAGGGGCTTCCTGTGGGCTTCTCATAGAGACCCCTCCCGCTTTGCTCGGTCACTGCGATCGGGCTCAGCTGGGAGCTCCGCTGTTGGTGATGGGAGCTGCAGCCTCCGGATGCTGTTGCCTACTTGGCTACTTCAAGGGGTTCCCTTTCCCTCCTGCCCTATGTTCTCCCTAAGCAGAGGTTGGGTTAGAGCCCACCCCATGCAGAGCCCTGACCTCTGCAGCAGGACAGGACATGCGATGGGATTTACCCCGTGCCGGCCAGCAGAGGCTCTGCTGCAGCTCTCCGGGTGGCAATGGGAAGGGCTGCTCCCCCCCGAGCCCTGCGGGGCTGTGAGGCGTCAGCCGCCACTTCCCGGGCTCATTTCCACATCAGGGATGCGCCTTCTGCAGGCCCGCATTCCCACACAGTGTGAATAGCGCAGGGCTGGGGACTGTTTCCAAGCGGCACCTTTTCCTCTCTACCATCACACGTACAATTCATCACACAGAGACACTTCAGGGCATATCAGCTCCGCAGCTGCTGCCGTGTCACCGCTTCACAGGTTCGGGAAGTTTCTGTTCCTTTGCCTTTCTCTTCCCTTCCTAAGCGCCGTGTTCCAGTGTTCAGCCGTTTCCCTGTACAGCATCCCCCTACCCCCCCAGTGCCAGAAAACCCCTTTGTGCAGTCATCTTGGAGCTCTTGTAAAGCACCGAGGGGCCAGGGAAAGGCCCCCCCTGTAAATCAGCATCCAGCTGGAGATGTGTGCTGCGGTTAGACAGGGCCCAGGTTAATGGGTAACACAATGTGTGCACTGTAATGAGCCAGCAGATGCTGAGTGGGCAGTTTTCTGCTTCTATTTACAATTGTGTGATGTCCCTTGGCATCAGAGCTCAGATCACAAGAGAAACCAGAGATATGGTTGGAGCAGGATGATTTGTGTCCAGCCCTAATGGACATTTGCCCACATGTAGGATGATAGCATCTGCATGGACCTGTGGTGTTTGTGGCCCGTCCCTGTTGCCTGTGTGTCCGTGTGTGTAACTCACCAACACAGTGAGAACCATCCCAAACCCACCTCGCTCTGTTGCAGAGCAGCCCCTGGCACAAAGCTGCCCACTGAGGCCGGGGTTATTGATGCCAGACAAAGGTTTTTCCTTCATTTGCCTGGAGTCCCAGCTGGTTTTTCTAGGTTGCTGTTAGGAAAGCAGCACAGAGTGCCATGGAAGAGTGGGAAGTGTGAGCCTTGGCGCAGAGTCCATTCACTCAACCTTACTTTGCCTTCTCCCTGCCTTACATGCAACCCGGTACCTAAGCACAGCTTTGTTCGGGGCAGGTGCTCCCCATCCCTCCATGTGGGAAGCAGGACCCACTGCATGTGGGAGCATGGAAAACAGGCATGGGAACCAGCTGCAAGCATCCCACTCCTGGGCTGGCTCCAGTTTATGGGCCAGGCTCCATATGTTCGTTCTCTTCATCTCCATCCCATTTGCAGTGGTCAGGTGCCGCAGTCGGAGCCAGATCAAAGCCCTGACCTGCTGGTTAGTGCCTGCATCTGACACTTCCTGCCACCACAATCGCATTTCAGCTGCTCCCTCCAGGGCTATAAATGAGATAAGAGAGAATGTATGTTGATCCAGCAGTAAATACAATGGTGTCAGTCAAAACCTGAAGCTACCTTGCAGACACATCACTAGAATCTGATCACTGGTGACTAAAATAAAGTGTAAGAAACAACCCTCATACAGAAGAAGGGATGAGATCTTGGCTTCCAAAAAGGTTTTTGTGCAGCTGAACAGTTAGGAAAATAGTTGGACCTTGCGGTACCCTTGGTTTTTATCAGAGCTTTAGTGATAACGTTTGTCTTTCTCCAACTATTCCCCTGTTTAACTGCTGCTTCTCCACTTCCCAAATAGCAGCAGGTTCTGGTGAACAAAGCACTGTGTGAAAAACTACCACGTACCCATCTTTCTGAAGGCTCCCCTGTTATAAAATAGGTGCTGTTCTGGTTGTGCCAAGTGTCCAGTCTGATGTAGAGCAGGGAGCACACACAGTTAATACAGACATGGAGTGACCCTGTCTGTGCCCACCCCCCGAAAAATCCCTGTGTAAAGAGCCAGGTCTGCACAAGGCAGCAGGATGCCAGGAGGTTTCCAGGCTCCTTTTCCACTCGTGGTTGCTCCTCAGCTGTAGGAAACCTGTTTGTGAGCAGGGGTTTGTGTCTCTGGTGCGACCAGAAGAAAACCGCACTCCCTGCGAACCATGCCCAGCTCACGTTGCTGTTCGGAAGCAGAGGATGCAGCCAGAGCTGGTCCTTGACCGGTGCTTCCAGAGCAAACATGAGATTCCTGGTTTATCCTTTAGTGAGCAAATGCCATTCCTGCCCATTTTAGTTGGGGAGCAGCTCAATCAGAAGTAGCTCAGGTGAGGATAATGCTGGCTGCAAACGGACGAGGCAGAGCTATTTCAGCAAACTGCACTTAGAAACGGAGCCCCTCATGGCTTTATATGACAGTTGTATGGGAGGTTTCAGGGTTTCTTGTACAGCCTTGGTCGAGCTTCCCCAGCAGAAGGTTTAAGCACAGCCAGGCCTGATCCAGGCCTGATCCAGGAAATCTGGTGACAATGGAGCTGGTCCCCTGGCTTTGCTGAGCTCTGGATCAGGTCCTGGGTTTGAAACGGACGCAGCCTGATCCAGGCTGCAGTTTCATGAGCTGACAGAGCAAGAGGAGCGTCCAATTCTCAAGGAAATAAAACCCAAGCAGAGCTCAAACAAAGGCTTTGGGACCAGGCTCAGGTTTTTGTCTCCAAGAATGCCTACTGGCTTGCAGAGCAAGCTGGCAGCGTTCCTGCCCTGTATAACACACAGCTTGGAAGACGACAGCAGCGATAATGTGGGACTCCTCAGCAGATATCGGGTGCCAGCTCGCGAGCAGCATCCATCCCCTGTGACAGCTCTCGGAGCGAGCAGGACAAATGCAATCACAGCCAGGTCTGTGGCTGCAGCTCTGTGCAGGCTGCCAGCCGGCGCTGGCATCGTGCTGTGATCCATCGAGCAAAGTGCCTCAGAGAGCGGCAGAGCAGGGCTCAGCATGGGAGAGTCATTCTCGAGGCGAGTTATGTGTTACATTATCCTTGCTTGTTCACAACCAGCTTCAGGAAACGAGCTGCCTGAAACGAGATATGACAAAGCAGCATCAGTTTCCCTGGTGTGTGTTGCTGTGGGAAGTGTGATTTCAGCCCGGAGGGATGCTGCAGTAGAGGCAGCTTAAGCGGAGGTAAGGCCCATCAGAAGACTCTGTGACTGGGACAAAGTCCCCTGTCACAGGAGCAGAAGGAGCCGTTCCAGCTACCAGCCCTAGAAAGTCAGTGGCATCTGATTCACTTCTCTGCAAAGGCTTTTGGAGATGTGGCATACGGAGAGTGCTGTAGAAATTCATCTTCTGCTCTATAACCCCTGTCACCGCACAAGCTGATTGCCTATCAATGTGCCAGGGGTTTATAAGGCAATTCATTCTTCTGCACTGAAGGACCACACTGTGGAAGGAGAAAATAAAAGCTTTGCTGTTGTTTTGTAGCTTATTTTAAGCCTTTCCTGTATTGGTGTTTGCTTGTTTTACTGGCGTTCTTAAAGCATCCCATTGCCATGTGGCATCCTGGTATTGAATGAGGAATGGAGCTGTTCTGTGTCTGAGGAGCTGGTGCTAAAGAAACCAGAGGCAAATTGAAAAACTAACAACTGTGTTTCGTCAGGGAAAAAAGAGGCTTTTTCATGGGCTCAAGGGCAAGAGCACAAGCAAACAGTGCTAGATCCTGATTTTGATTAATAGTTGGCTAGAGATAATCTGAAAGTATTGGGGATTAGGGAAACAGTCCTCCAACACAGAGATCTTGGAAGGGAAAACCTGTCTGTGAGCCAAAAAGCTTAAGCACCAGCTTAGAAACCAAATAAGAAAGCAAAATTGATGTGGAGTCTCAGCTGGTGACAGCAGCACCGAAACCTGTGGAGCTGTGTGGCATCCACGGGCAGCCATCAGGTCCAAGGGCTGATGTCCTTGGAACTGGAAGCAGGGATGATCATCGGGTGTTTCCTCCCTGTTATAAGGTGGGGATTTGAAATGCACACATTTACATCAGAGGCTTCAAAAGAGAGGCTGAGGCTGGTGGTGTCCAAAGAGCTGCCAACAGCCCAGCGAGAGCGGGTCCGGAGACCCCAAACCAAACAGGTCCCAGGGGACTCACCCATAGTGTGCAGCTTGCTCTGAGCAAGCCAGCGTCTCCACCCCAGCCCGGGTTTAAAGCCTCCAAGTAATTGGGATGCATTATATCCCTGGGGAATCTGTTCTGAGGCTTAATTATGCTCACTGTCAGAAAGGAATGGCCTATTTTCAGCTTTTCTTTTCTGTATTTGTTTGAGGGGGGTGCAGAGAGGAGGAAAAGCGGAGATGCACAAAGTGCTGTGGAGCTCATTAGGAAAGTGTACACAGCCAGGGCCAGTTTCCTTCCTCTTATATGAAAATAACTCCCAGAGTAATATTGAAGAGCTCTGTTCAGGTCTCTGAGAGCAGGACTGACCTCAGCCCATTGCCTTCTCAGGCAAAAATCCTTCGGAAACCACGTGGCTTTTCCCACCAAGAATTTGGACAATCATTTCCCTGTATATGATTTCCCTTTATTTCCCCACCGGAAAAACGGCAGCATTGGCACCTCTGTTCAAGTACATCCACAGTCCTGCAGTTCTGCAGGCCCGCACCAGTACAGCTCTGCAGCAGCACAGTAGTTTTCCAGTTGCCAGGACCGAGGGGTTTCTGTGGGGCAGGTCCCTGGGAGCGAGGTCTCCGTGTGCCGCTGAGTCTTGGGATGCAGGAGGATGCTGGCCCCTGGCTCCCTGCTCCTCCGCGGGGCACCAACCCGCTGCACCCATAGCTGCTTGCACCCACAGAGCCAGGCAATGACCTTTGGGAGTCATTCCCACCCTGAGCCCAGCGCTGCAGAATAAGCTGTGCCCAAAATTCCTTCAGTGCATGCAGGTTTATGTTGGCCTGTTTGACGTGAGCTGCAGGGGCCAAGGCAAACAAAAGGGGAGAAGTGATTCTAATTCTTTGATGCACTAAGGGCAGTGATGCTTCCAGGAAAAACACAAGGGGTGAGATGAGGTTTTTTCCTTTGTGTGTTGCAGCACACATATTTTTTTTCTTCTAAATCTGGTATAAAGCATCACTTGTGAGCTCTGCTCGGGGATGCAGAAGATAAAAGGCAGTGACAGCAGCAGAGCTGACGGCCACATCTGGATAAGGGGTGAGATGTGGATTCATGTGGAACCCACTGTGTTGACAAAGGAAACATTGGTTGTGGTGCTGGGGCAAGTGTGCCCATAAAGCTGGGAGCTTTGAGCAGCGAGGCTACAAAAGTCCCCATTTATTGTGCAGAATTCGGCTAAGCTGCAGCGTTCCCCAGTGGATCTGCAATGGTGCACGTGAATGGCCACATGGAGCTGGGCAGGGAGCCAGCCTGGCCAGAGCTGAGCCCATCAGGCTCCTCTTGCTGTCCCTTTCAGTGGAGGTGCATTTTGTGGATGCTGAAGGATGTGGCCATTGGGCAAAATCCTTACTGAGCCTTGCCAGGGGCTGGTATTGAGTGCTGGGAGCCTGGTGCTCATTTGCCAACAGCCTCATCCCACTTACATGATTGAGCATCTTTACCCAGTATCTGCTGCCTGAAGTCCAGCATCTCCCTCCTGTTCAGCACAAGGGCTGTCCTTCCCCAGAGCAGCCTCTCTGGGCATATCCTCCTTTTCCAAACAAAAAGCAGCTTTGGCTGCGTTGTGTTCAGCTGCTCCCCAGAAGGGACAGGCTGTTGCTTTCATAGTTTGGCAGGACAACAGCCACACTGGGGGAAATCTTGCTTTGGACTTATTGCACCCTAAGCCAGTGGTGCTGAGCAGCTCATTGTGAGCAGAAGTCACTTGTTTCAAGGGCAAGAGGCAGTGCAGCACATGAGCAGTGTGGCTGTTATAGGACAGGGACTGTTAGACCTGTAGAGCAGGAGGTTGTGTCAGTAAATGGGGTGAGATCCTGTTGAGGATGGGGATTTAGCAAGCTGCTGAGGCCATACCTGCTCATTGCTTGCCTAGATTTTCCCCCACAAGCGTGCAGGGGGGATCAGTGACAGCTGTAATATCCATATTCACATGTCCTGATGTAAGGGAGAGGAGAATTGGAGCCTGAGAGCTGTGTAAGTGCAAAACTTCAAACTAATTTTGCTGAGAGAAGCATCCCCTCTGCAGATATCCCTCATTTCTGTGGCTTAACCTGGCCTCTGCCTAAAGCAATCATCCGCAAAGGTAAAACCCATCCTCTTTTACAACTCACACGACTCCACTCATGTGCAACGTCTTTCCAGGTCAGTGAATTTAGCACCAGGCAGGTGCATGGTGCCAAGGGGAAGCCACAGTCCCAGCAGGTCCCAGCCTGTCCAGAGCTGTTACTGCTCCTCCTAACGCAGCCTGTCAGAAGCCATTAACAGCAGCCTTCGGCTGCTCTGGTACCATACAGCATCCTGCTGCCAGGTCATCTGCATCTCCCAGGCGGATCTCGCACTGTAGCAATTACTTAGCACAAAAGGATACTAATTAAAAGGCTCATTAATAGGGCAACTGGAAGAAGCATCTAAGCAGAGATCTCCCCTTTGATGCAGGGAAGTGCTGTGGGAGTACTGAAGTTGTCTGTGATCCTACCGGTAGCGAGGGAGGAAGGGGTGGCACAAGCCCTGTAAATGGTGACAATGAGTGAAGCTGAGGTTGCTGTGAAGTTCAGTTGCAGCCCTGAGCACTGAGCTTGATGCAGATCTTTGGTGCTGGAACTTCTGCCTCCTTATTAATATCAGCGTAAACTGCCTTTAGGCTCGGGATAGGCAACACTGATTTGAGTCAGAGTCAGGCAACACTGATTTGTTGCTGTGTTGCGCTCCAGCACAAATAGGACCTTAGCCAGGGAAGCAAGAACCAGCTGCTGTGAGGGGTGAGGGTCACCCCGTACCCTGCACTGAAGCTGGGGAAATGGTGAAAGATGCAACTAAATGGTTGAAAGGAGGAAGGAGAAGGAAAAAGAAAAGCCGTACATTAAGTTCTGCTGTGCGAGCAGGGTGCTGGGTGCTGCAGTGGGAAACTGGGGGTCATCCAGCTGGCGCAGGGACACCAGGGGTGATCTCACAGGTCCCCCCACTGCAAACCCTTGCGTGAAGCGAATCTGAGCAAAGGCAGCTCATTGAAAAAGGGAGGGAGGAGCAGGAGGAGGCTGTGATCGCAGTCAGGGACGCAGCTGGCGAGGTCCCCGACACAGTGCATTTTCCATGCAAAGGGGCCAGAATCGGCTGGCCAGACAGCGCTGCCTGCAAGGAGCTGGGCGCAGGCTAGGAAATAGCCCTGAAGTTCAGGAGAAGGTCAAGTTCCTGGCGTGCTGTTTGGCGTGGGCTGTCCAGCGGTGCCTCCGTGGGAGCCAGGAACACGTATGCAGGAGCTAAAGCAGAGGAGACAATCCTGAGTCCTGCCACAGGCTACGATAGCTGAGGGGTATGGAGCGCGCTCTTGCAGATGAGCTTTCTGGAGGGGTTTTTCACTTCTCTTTGGACCACAGGGGCCAACCCCTTCTTGAGATGTCTCAAGCTTTGGTAGCTGGCAGACGTGGAAGATGGAAAGGCTGGAAAGAAATGAAACTTTCATGGGAAAAGAGAAAACAAGTATTTGTGACCATTCCCAAGCATCTTTTTCCATGTTGTTTTGTTAGGTTTGGTTGTTGTTGCTATTTTTATTTACATGGTTTCAAACTGCTTTCTCATTCATCAAACACATGTGCTCTGTCCTCAGTTCAAAGAACAGGGGAAGCGATGGGAGAAAAGCATCAGCTCTCTGTGCTCACGTCCCTTGTTGACAGAGGAAGGGAGAGCATGAAGCTGGATCCCAGGGGAGTAGGACCAGGAGATGTAAAGAGAAGGAGGCAGCTGGGGGCATTGGGGTTGGAGGAGGAAGAGAAGCAAGAGGTAAGGAGGATCTTCAGTAACAGAGCGATGTGGAACAGAGGCCGTTAATTACGGAGGAATCTGGTCTCATTCAGTGTTACTTCAGCCCTGGGAGCAGGAAAAGCACGTCAGGAAGATGAGCGCAGGTTTTTGATGGGTGCCCCGGAGGGAGGGCTCGGCACAGGGGCACAGGCTCTGCTCTGCCACCGCAGTGAGTGCTCTGGGCTCTGCCTGTCCCTGGAGCACTCGCAGGGGGTTGGAGAGCACGGTGCTTTTGGCACATCGAGCTGCTGCGAGCCTGGGTCCGACACTCAAACCCCTCTGCAAAGAGCACGGCTTTTGCCGGCCGGGCTTCCTCTGAGCATTGCACCTGCAGCTCAACACAGCCAAACCCCGAGGGCCTCAGGAAGCAAACAGAGAGAGAAGAAAGAACGAGCTCGCAGGGTCACGAAGCTCTAGCAGCAGAGTGAGCCTGGCCCCGGGCTGCTGCCTCCACCGCTCTAAAGCACACTGAGAGCCAGGGTGGAGGGGTCAGACCTGAGACTCCCCTTCCAGCCCCGCTTCTTAGGTGCCTGCTCCACAACAACCCCAAAGCCAGCTCTGAGGCTTTCAGCTCCTTTCCTGTGGCCTCCGGTGTGGCAGGAGCTGTTGCACAGGAGCTGCCAACCCCTCGGCTGGTGGCACCTCATGGGGGATGCTCTGTGCTGGAGCTCTCCCGCAGGCATCCTCTGCAGCTCCTGCCTGCAGCAGTGAATGCCAGTGGGGAAGCCCCAGCCCATCGCAGTGACTTTAAGGGACTTTGGGCTGGTCCCACAGCAAACACGGGGAATTGCGTGCAGGAAATCAGAGGTGGCTTTGGAAAGCCTGGATCAATCAGGGAACTCTAAGAACGCCCTCGGCGCACCGAGTTTGCATTTCACTGCCTCTGCTTGACTCTTTCACCTCTGCACTTTATTGATTCACCAGAACTCTCTAAATACACTTAATAGCATTTTGAAGTGTTTAGATTTGCAGTGCTGATGTTTATTAAGGAAAGGCTTCTTTTAATATTGGCCCTTTCTTTCTCCTTCAGCTTGCAAGCAGCTCCAGAAGCTTGTACTGATCCTGATCAGATGTCTAAAACTTTCCACGTACGACGCCAAATTAACATCTCTGACCATAGAAATGGCCGTGGATAAACATGGGTCTGTCTATCTAGGAAAAACAAATGTTAGGGAAAGGATACACAGAGCTGCGTGTGCAATAAAAATGCCTCAACTGCTGTGTTAGAGCCCTGCCCCCATGTGAGATGGAGGGAGTGGGAGCAGGGGGGTGAAAACAGGGGGAAGGTTCCGGTTCTGCCCTCACTGCCCAGATCCAAGTGCCCACGGGGATGGCAGGGGGTCAGGAAGGTGTAAAAGTTGTGTAGTGCATGGGAAGGATGCAAATGGGGGTCAGTAAACTGCATCTCCATGGAGGCTGATGCCACGCTCCTGCGCTCAAAGGCAATAAATAAGCAAAAAGCTCCCAGAGCAGTGGTTAAACCAAAGGGAGTTGGCAAATGCTGTTCTCTAACATCTGCTGCCTTTAGAAACGTGTGTCTGTGAAACACGAGCATCGCACAGGACTCTTGAAGGTCTTGTCTGGTCCTTGGGAGTCACAGCACAGGGCTGATGGAGCGCCCCGAGCTGTGCTGCTCCCCCCTCCACAGGGACAGTGGTGCAGTGGAGATGGTGCTGATGGAGAAGGTCTCATGGGTTAGAAATGAGCGGCACCCAGTGCCCAGGAGCAAAGCTAAATGGAGGTGAGGTATCGGTCATGCACACCTTGCTGAGCAAACACAGCTTGGTTACATCTGTTTATTCCCCCTCCTATGGTTTCTCCAGCAGCCGTTTGTGTCTCTGTCAAGCATCCACTTGCATCCTGTTATCCCCAGATCCTTTCTCTGATCCAGGGACTCTGCTGAAGCAGAGCAGCCTCATCCCCAGTTTGCCATGGAGTGCCAAGCCAGGCGCAGCAGTCTCAGGGATGAAAACTAAGCCTTAGCCATCGGGCCTGTGGCGAGGAGCCCTGTCCTCCTCTCACACTGGTTCTGCTGGCTGGCTCACCAGGTGCTGATAAAACTGATGCACAGCAGGGAAAGGTTACTCATCCAAAGCCTGGCACCTTCACCAGAAGATGTCACAGGAATGTGGAAGGCACAAAGGAGGCTGATTTCTCCATGCGGAGCAGCAGCATTGCAGGGAGGAGACAAAATTCAGCTGCAGACTGATGCAGGCTGTTGGAGATGCTTGCTCAGCTCCCATGGTCTCCAGAAAGAAAAGCTCCCTGCTCTTAGGTAAGTGCTCATCCCAAACTACCAAAGCTTTCTAACTCTGCCAACTCCATCCTGAAAGGATGCCTTGCCCTGGTGACCTCCCCTCTGCCTTATTCACTGTCCCAGTAACGGCAGCACAAAGTCCCTTGGTGAATGTCCACGGGTGCCTGGGACAGCCCTTGCTCCCCCGTAGGATGTGTCCCCATGAGCACACACTGATGGGGCTGCCAGCACCCTGCCATGTCACCAGAGCCAGTTCGCAGGTCGGTCACATGCAGATGAGAAGGTCTGAGGCTCCATGTGGCACCCGTCCGCTCGCAGAGCCCCAAGACCTGGCTTCAAAGCGAGCCCTGCATCCTCTTCACTTCTGAGCAGCATATGGTCCAGAGCAGACACATTCCACAGACGAGGTTGCCATCTGGGCTCTGTCCATCTGTGCTGAAGCATTGAACTGCAGCTGATGAAACACGAGGGCTGGAGCTGAATTTTCCAATATCTCAGAAATGTTTAGCAAAACTACCCACTCGGTGTTATGCGTTTAATGAAGTCTTGTTGCTGTTGTTGTGTTCTGTATTCAGAACAACGTTTGATGAAGCATAGGAGCAGGCTCTGCTTCCAGTTATTCTGGATTTCTGCTTGTGGGAGTGCGAGGAGAACATGGTCTGTAACCCTAACTGCTGCTTAAAATACCCTGCCTGAAAGCGGCCTTTCTGGCTGGTTGGTGAGCGGAGCGGTCAGCAGATGTGCCCAGGTGCCTCATCATAAATGCGAACAAACCCGAGTGTTTGCACTCCCAGGTTTACCGGGCGATGCAGAAGGAAGCAGTGAGCCCTGGTAGGTGGTTCACAGGGCACCCTCCCAGGAGAACAAACCCCATGCATTTACCATCTGCTGCAATCAGATGCTTTTCAAACTCAGCAAAGCCACCCCCTCTCCTCAGAAATGCCTTCATGAGCGAGGGGCAGAGGCATCCTTGGAGTGCTCAGAGCCAGACCAAATTGCACAAGAGGAACAAATCTCTCCTTTCCCCCCCATCTCTGGCTCTAATTTACACTAATGATGTGCATGTTATTTTTAATTCCTCCTGTGATGAGGAAAAGGGCTGGTCCCGTGGTTACAGCAGGGAAAGAGACTCAGGGTGCCTGAGCTCTGTGTCAGTGATCTTGGCGGCTTCAGGAGGGAGAAATTGGGTCCATCCCTCCAGGGGCGCAGGAAGGGTCCTTCAGACCATGAGGTTCTTGGGCACTGCCACTTCCCTTGCTGCAGAAGCAGCTTGTACGTAAAGGAGACATCTCCCTTGTGAAGAGCCAAAAGCAATTGCATGAGTGGTGGTCACAGCATCAGCCGAATCTCTTGTTGAAAAGCACAGTTCAGCCAGAGGACCCCATTGCAAGAGGAGGGTAGGAGACACTCAGATGACCTGGGCATGGCTGGCCACAGCTCCCTTTGCTTTCCCTCAACCGGCCCATGCACTTTTCAAAGCATCCAGACAGCATTCCTCTGCCTCGTGGGTGAATGGAACTGGCTTTTCCAGAGGCTGTCTGCAGCCCAGATGCTTTCAAGGGACAACTGGGCTCTTCTTTCCAGGAGATCCTTTGATCTCTCCCTGAAAACGGACATAGCATTATTATTTCTCTTTTTTCTGTATGCATTGTCATCGATGGGAGATGCAGGAGATGAGACATTTGGTTATCATAACACAATGGTTTCAATTAGCTGAACCCTCCTGCCCTCTTTAAATCGACCGGCCTGCCTGTCAAAGATGCTGTGATGCCATCTGGGGCACATGTTGTAATTCTGAAGCTGAAGAGGTTCTCGTAAGCCTCATCTTCCCTCTCTGTGCTGAGGTTTTTCATGGAAAACATGCTGCTTTAATAGACCCCAAATTAAAATGTCATTCAATCAAAGACCTGACCATTGTGGATGCCAGGGTTTTTGTAAGCAGAAGCCAGAGCACAGTCACAGAAAACAGTGTAAAACACTTCAGTGTTTTAGTTGTTCCCCTCACTACTGGTTCCACATCATAAAGAAGCTGGGAGATAGTGCAGGATGGCTCTAAAAAGGGACAAACCAGAAGACGCTGTACCTGGCCACACAAACCAGCCATGCCCACAGTTCTAAGCACAGCACTGGACTACACATGGGAACGAGGGCTGCAATGGGATGCCAGGACATGCCCCACACCAGGACCTCAGACCACCACCCTGGTGCCCATCCCCATCCCCAGCAGCTGGCTGCCTCTCTCCAGTGGATAGTTTTCCTTGCAGAATCCACATCCTTTTTCCTGGCCTGGCATTCAGGAATTTCCTCCCCTGCCCAGGCCCACCGCTCCCCCCTGAGCAAACACTCCTATCAGCTATCCACAAGGCAATTTCCTCTCCTAATGCAGCTCGCTGGAAGTGAAGGCCAAGCTGCCATGCACCAGCCTCCAGATGTGCTTCTCCTCTTCCTTCCCTTCCCTTTTATTCACCTCCACTGCAGCAATAGAGCTCAGGAGCTGAAACCATCCCCTCTGATCCCAGCTCCAACGATTCTTTTGCTGCTCAGAGAAGCAGTGGTGGAAGTAGGGATGGAGCATCCCTAGTTCCTGGAGATGTGCTTTCAGTGTCCTGCTACCCCTTGGGAAGGAAACGTGCTGCAGGAGATGAGGTTTGCTTTGTTTGCTTTGCAGCACCTACATGATGCAACCTCCATTCCACAAGCACATTTTTAGACTGTGAGTCAAGTTTCATGGAGGTTTCGCAACCCCCTTCCCGAATCATGTTTGATTTACAGCTACTTTGCAGCAGAACACATGGAAGGACTCTCCAGCTCTGTTAATAATATCTGCAAACAGAGGCATTATGCAGTGAGGGATTCTCACAATATAAATTCAACTGGGAGTCCAGTTCTCATGCTTGGTGCTGCCTGGAAATGGGGTGGAATGGTGCACAGTTTTAACCTTGTTACTTCAACCAAATTGCGCTCAAGCTTCTATTAGTATTGAGAATCAAAGTGGAGATATCTTGATCTAACCCCGAGATTTAACTCCGAGCTGCTGGGGACAGAGGCTGGGTCCTGCCCATCATTCCAGGAAAGCTTTTCCACACCATCTCCAAGTTTTCCTTCTTTTCTTGCAACAGGCGACTGTGGTAGTTTCAGCCGCAGCTACGGGTGGATTTGGATATCAGGCTGCAACAACCAATGCTGAGATTTGGCTTTCCAGCAATCTAGAAACTGTGGGAAAACAACCCAACTTTGCTTCGAGCATCTCCTCCCCAACTGGAACACATCTGCCTGGCTTTGAGGAAGCGTCCAGGTTGGAGTCCAAGCTTTAAAATGTTTGTTCTGTTCAAGTAAAAATCCCAGCCTACCAGAGTCGATGCTTTCAGTGTATCACACCTGTTTGTTTGCTGGTTCTATAGGAAGGCAGATCTATAGCTTGTTTCTAACAACTTGCTATTTCAGAGTAACTTTGGGTGTCTATGGAGTATGAAATGGGGAGGTTCGATGCCCGCTTCCAAAGCGCTGTCATGTCTTTGAACCTGCATTTCCTGGTTGAAAAAGCGTTGTGAGAAAATGTCACCTATCTCTAGGAACAATTCAAGCAAATAAAAAGCTAGGAAAAACAACCCAATGGGCGTGTGTGCGGCATATCATCATCTTCACATACAGGATGTACTGGGAATGTTTTCATAGCTGGAGAAGGAGAAGGCTGTTTCTAGGAAATCATCTCCTCAAGGCACAGACTATATGAAACGCTACAGACCGTGGCTCTTCTGACGTGGACTGCACTGACTTGAAAGCTGAGTAAGAGTGAAGGATCCTGCTTTAATGGACCAGCAAGGTCTTAAATGACATCCAAGGTTTCCACAGCAAGGGAGGGAAACACCAAATCCTTCAGCTCACAGCAAAAGAGGGAGAAGAGCAGCGAGAGATGACGCGTTTATAGAAACATTCGCAGGCCTGGATCCTTTCCAAAGCATTACTTGGTGTGAAGGAATGTATTAAATAGCTTTATGAAAATGTATGTCGAAACACACAGCTCCATATGTCCTGTGTCATCACCTTTGTGATACACCCCCCGACCCTGGGGGATGTCCAGACCCAGCCAGACAACAGGTCTGGTGAGTCTCTCCCACATTCATCCATGGTGCAAGAGCCCATGGGATGGATCTCTTCCGTGCAGATGGGTCCCCAGGCTTCCACCCCAATCCCTGGGGTGCACTCAGACCCGGGGTGACCGCTCTGGATCCCCGTTACTCAAACAACAGCCTCGTGTTGAGATCCACCGATAAAGTCAGAGTGGAGCTTTTCCAGGCAGCGAGATAAAAATCCCTTCTGAACTTGCAACCTCTTCAGCTCTCCGGGGCTGCGGCAGAACTCGAAACAACTTCAAATGGATGGAATTACAGGGCGCCTTTGCAAGTTGTTTTGCTGTTTCTTTACTGCAGAAATAAATCCCTTTGTTCTGTCAGATAAAAATGTGCAAGAAAACCCAGTCCTGACACAAACCCTGCGCCTGGTTATTCCTTACGGTAAACAAGGGAAATGACGTTCATAAATGCATCTCTAAGGGTACATATGGCCACGGTGCATTTCAGGCTGCAGCGAGGGTCCATGTCCCAATAGGGCACAATCTTTGGGTAGGGGCTGTAGTTGGGGTGTCTGAGCCGGTGGGATTGGGGTTGGATTCCTGACTCCCCAGGACTGGATTCAGGGTCTGATTTCCCAGCTTGAGCTTTGTTTCTGCAAGGGTGGATTAATCCAGACCCAGCATCCAGACCACAGCGCTGGGAATGCATCAGGGTGTCCACAGGAGACTTTTGGCTGAAGTGGCCAAAGGCCAGAGACTGGGACACTCAAACTGGCAGGAATTCTCCATCGGGAGCTTCTTTTAGTTCTTTTTTCATCTCATCCCAAACTAAAAGCCCTGGCAGAAAACCTTCTCCTGCAGCTTTGCTCTCTTTCTCCTGTGTCATCCTTTTCTTGCCTCATCACTGGAACAGAGAATTCCTTCCATTAAGCAGCAATGGAAAAATTATGGTGAGAGAAAAATGAAGGAAATTGGTTTTCTCCCCCCTGACATGTTGCATCTGTAGCAACGATTGAGGAGAAATGGCAATTTCCAAGGAGCCTGTGGCGTTTCGTGTCCAACTTTCCAAGGAATTTGAGTGGCTGAGAAAAGCACAGCCCTGGGTAAGGACCAGCAGCCTGAGCCCTGACATCTCCCCCGCCCTCCGTGTCAGCAGCGGGTCTGCCCGAGGGTTAACGGCGTCTTTAACTTCTATCAGCCGGGTTGCGACTCAGTGTTACCTCTCCTCTCCTCACAAAGCTCCTGTCGATGTCAGTATCCTCTCAGGGATGGGGTTTTCCCTTTGATGCCTGATTTTCTCCCGCTGCCTGTGTGCATGTACATGAGGGCTGATCACAGCCTGTGACATCTATTTTAACAAGGGAATGGGATGTTTTGCCTCCTCAGCATCCCCTGCGTTGCGAGATGAAGAAGCTGTCACACAATCTCCTGCATTCTGCACACGGAGTGTACAGTCACTTGGCTGACAATGAGGTGGCTGTTAATGGCAGCCAATGCAGCCTGCCAGGGCTGAAGGGAACCCTGAAGTCCCTGCACAGGCTGAGGAGGTGTGGGGAGGTCAGTGCGGTGGTGCTGGGGTGCAGGACACATCCCGATCCCAGTGCCTGGACGCGCTGCTCCAGCCGTGGCCATGCAGATCCTCATGGCCGGGAGGTTTCGGCTCCAGACTGCCACGTTTCCTGGCAGCTTCCCTGCAGCAGGGCTTGGGAGGCTGAAATCCTCCTCCCCCAGCAGTGGGATGGGCTCTGCAGGTTCACGGCTGCTTCTGGTCCAAGCTTCGTTTTGATGCATGCCGCTTGGATGAGGATGGGAAGTGGGATTTGCTGTGTGCTCTTCCTGCAGACCGTTCTGGATAAAGCAATGCCCTTCTCCCATGGCATACACCCAGCAAAATGCCAAAAAAATATTCCACAAAACTGCTATTGATGTTGGCATACCCGGATGGCATGGGCTGTATCCAGGCAGAGAAAACTGGCCGTGAAAAATGTGTCCTAATTTTGTCGTATTTCTTGATACAACTATTGCCAGCTTCAAAAAAAGTCAACATTTGGGTCCAGATTTCCTTTGGCTGTGACTTCCCCAGCTCGGGATGGGCTGACACACCGGGGAATGAAGGCGCGCATTGAAGTCTGAGACAGGCTGGGCTCTGCTCAGAATCCACAAGTTCAGCCCATCTCTTTGCAGACCAAGTCCTAGGGCTGCCTCCTGGGGCTGGGGGAAGGTGGGTGTCTGGGAGGACAGATGTGCACCGAGGCACGTTCCGGGTGTGCCATCCCTTCACAGTAACACACAAGCAGCCAAGGGCTCGGGTGGATGCTGCTTTAGTCCTGCTGGGGGAGGCCAAGCCGACCCTCCCGTGGTAGCTCCGTTAATGGCAATTTAACAACGTGCCACTGCTCTGTTTCTGGTAAGAGCGCTGACCACACAGAGCACGATGCTTTTCCGTGTGCCGTACCTCACCAGGAAAGAATGCAAAGCCCACGAAGAACAACTGAGGTCTGCACTTTTCCCGGTCCCCACATCGTTTCCCCGGCAGCTGGAACGTTTCTGATGTGGCATTTCCTACCATCCGGCCAGCAGCTGCCAGAGCAGGGCTCAGGAGCAGCAATGGTGGCACCGAGTAGACTCCATCGCTGAGGGCTTTCCCCATCCACTGCTTAGCAGAAGTGGGGGGATGTAATCCCAGCCCTTCCACAGAGGACAGAGCTGCTGTCTTCCTCAGCCTGTCATAGCTTGCTTTTATAAATGACTGATGTTACCATTCAAGTTTAGATCTCCTCCTTGCTAAAATCGCATGCTACACTCAGTAAGTCAGCACAAGGCTTTGGGGTTCCCCAGTGTGAGAGGGGGCATATAAATAATGAGCAGATCACTGTAAGACCAAATACATTTATCTCTTGGTCAGCAAAGAATGCACCATCTTTCTAAACACATCTGACATGAAGGAAAAGATGATGACAATAATAGTAATAGCAGTAATAATAATTGCAATGGGTAATATGATAATCTGCTATGCAAATCTGGCAGCCATCAGGAAAGCATTTCACCAGCCTCTTTCCATATTATGGAGTTTAATTAATGTGATATATGGACAAACATGAGTTTTATTTCCAGGATGGGAGCTGCAATTTCCTGAGGCTTGGAAACGCAGATGGTTTTGAGTTTAGGATGTATAAGGATTTGTTTATAAAGAGCATTTCACTGAAGATTGGGGGGGGGGGTGTCTCTTTAGTTCAAAGTTCCATTTGTGTGCTTTCAGATGAAGCTCAGAGCTTCTGATCAGATGCTTGCTGGGAGCAAGGGTAGTGAAGGGCTGAAGTATGCAGACAGCCACAGGACAATAGCTGTGGGAAGCCTTGTCTGCCTTTGAAATGAGCTGTCATCCAAGGAATGGGATGGTCCCAGGCTAGAAGAAGCCGAGGGTGCTGACAGGGGATGGGAGCAGGGATCACAGCCCTCGAAAGCAAGACCCTGATCCAAAAATAAGCCTTGCCCTGTGGCACAGACTGCCCAGCCACCAGCGTGGTGTGGCACTGGGAGGGCTCCTGTGCTGGTTTTGAATGATACCCTTGGGATGGCAGTTAGAGAACTCCTGGGTTTAGTCATCCACAGGCAGAACAAGGGCCCATTTCATCTTTTTCCGGGGGTTTCTCTGCCTTGTAAGGTCTGGAACAGTGACTCACATCTTAACTGCATTAACCCCCTCTTAATGGGCCCATGGATGGAGAAATCGTTAAGGAGTTGACAACATCTCTAGCTCGAAAATCAGCACACACTGAGTCATTAAATGTTCCTCAATCTGGATGCAAACCACTTTGCTGTATCTCTAACCCTTTTTCCCACCCACTTTTTGCAAGCTTATGTTTCTCATTAACTTCTTCAAGTCCCACCACCTCCACAGAGCTGTCAGGAAGCATTATTCCAGATGTGCAATGCCATCCTCTTTGTGATGCTGGTTACACATTCGTAGGATGAATCATTTCTTGACAAGAAAGAGCCATTAAGCCCAGCAGAACAGAGGCTTTTAAAAGGTGCAGGAGTTCTCACTTTTCTTGTCCTGGCACCTTTTTAATGCTGCTGGTGATGGGAGAAATTGCAACCTGGCTCCGCTACAAGGACTAAAAAGCTTCTCTGATTTTCTCCTTCAAGGCCTTTTCGGAGTTAATTTAAACCGAATTACGTCTCAGTTAGTGTCTCCCTTTGCCTTTGTTCAGTTCACCAGGTGAGAAAGTGGTCATTTGGAAACCTGCTTTGTGAGTGCTGAGCAAGCTGGGCTACCCCTGCCCCAGCTCCGTGCCTGGCACAGTCCAGTTCTGCTGCAGGAGAAGTGAGCTTTGGCAGAAGCAATTTTGTACCCGAACGCTCCAGAGGCTTTTTTCTCTGCAAAATACACCCAGATATAACTGGTTTTGTTCTTAGTGGAGGCTGAAGAGCTTCAGCTCCTCTTTCCCAGCAGGATTAGCTCTGGCTATCGACTGCGCCTGCATTTGAGAGGCCAATAATTGTAGCGTTCTTCAATAAGGTTGCATCTGACAGTGAGTTCCTATTGCCACGAGCCTTTGTAACCAAACACAGGGCGAGTGGTGCGAGTGATAGAAACACTCAGGCTGATTGTCGGCAGATGGAAACTGCAGACTCAACTTTTGCTCTGGCAAGGGGTAACTGATAAGCCTATTAGGGAACCTGATCTCCAACTCATGCCAAGGGCCAGCAACAATCACAGTGCAGGCACCTGATGGCTCCACCAACCAGGGTGGGTCTGTGCTGTCACAGCTACCTGGAGCATGGCTGATGGGGATCCTGATGCTTTCCTGCAGGCTGAGTTCCCTTTGCCCTTAGTTTGAGTCTGTTCACACTGTTGGGAGCCACGTCCTGCTCGTGGCCCTGCAGCAAACTTGCTGTAACCTCCAGGATGTTGCCAGCCTGGCTTGAATTAGAACAAGCTGATCTTCAGATGGAAAGAGTTGCCACATCAAGTCCCCTGAGGCCATTGTTCCTGCATGACAGCACTCCCCTTCAGAGAGTTTGCTGGATGCTGGGTAAAGAAACACTGCAGGCTGCTGGCAGTCCTGGACTCAGGACTGGGAATTTCAAGCTACATTGAAAGCTTAAAGGTCTCTTCCGTAAGCAGGGCAACCCCAAGCCGCCTAGATAATAAAATGGCTCAAAATATGCATTTACTGGGAGTCTTGTTCCCTCCCCATTCCAAGCTTCAACCATTATGGGCCTCATTTGCTCTGGGATCACTAAGGATGAGAATCTCCTATTTGTATGGAAAAGGAAGCAGCTATTCTTTCACAGCCTCTGGGGCCACCAGGAAAAGTCCCAATGTCCTGAGACTGCTGATAGAATTGAGGGCTGACCGTGAGAACTGTCCTACCACCATCAGAAACAGGAGATCACATTTTGGGAGTGATGTAAATCGCTCCATACCCAAGTCCTCTAAATCAGGACCTAAAAATGCAGAAGGCTGTCTAGACATCTTTTAATCAAGAGCTCATTCTTCTCCTGCCTGCTGTTTAGCATGTAAGCATCATGGCTGAAATCATCTTCCAAACACATTGACTACAGAATTGCAGGGAGGAGGCACCACTGTATCATTATCCTGCTCAGAAGAGCCTGGTTAAAAATACACCACACATCCATGCAGGCTCCGGTGCCGAGAGGGGCAGCAGCTTTCAGATGCAGTCACCAGCTCAAAGGGAGCTGATAATTCTCTTAATTAGGGAGAAGCAATCAGCTGGGATTCTGTGGGTTTCAATCTGTTTCATATTCCCAGGATTATGGTGAATTATGGTGATTATTCCCAGTGAGAGATTTCTGGTTGAGATCTGGGCGCCCATCTTCCGATCAGGGAAAGCACTGTAGCTCTTTGGGAATTATCTCATTAGTATCCATTGAAGGTGGTGGGACATCCGAATGGGAGCAGGTGATGTCCTCACCCATAGCATTTTGGAGTGGATATAAGCAGCAGCCACAAAACATCTGCTCCACAGGAAGCAGTTGTTCTTACAGATGCGCTTTGGTAGCTGCTGTGTGAGTGCCCATGCCCTGAAATGATTTCCTGCTCCCTCCAAGTGTCAAACAGGACGGTAAACAGCTCTATTTCTGCTTCTATTTCAAGCCAATGTCATCTTGCTTCTGCTTATGTTCAGTTCTGGAGCCTCAGACCATGAGCTAATTTGGCTTCCTGGGCAGAGGCAGGAGCCAAATATAAAGAGGTGTGGGGGAAAGAAGGAAAAGAAAGAGAAAGCAAACAAGCTCCCTGTTTTCCAGGGCTGGGATGGCATCAGCTCTTTCCATCCCATCCCTTAGCAACGTAACCCTGCATTTTCTGTGATCACTCCCTGCTCTGGATTCTGCATGTGGCTGATGAGGGACTGGAACGGTGGCTTGTGGCTCACCACAGTCAAGACTATTTTCATGTGGTCTCGGTCCCCTCTGAAGGATACAATGCTCAGGAATGAGAATATTACAGCTCTCGTGACCCACGGCCTCCCCCTGCTCCAGGGGAACATTGCTTTTCGGTGAGGTAGGAGTGCTGGGGAGATGCTCTCCTGGCACCTCTTCCACGTTGTGTTTAAAGGCATCACCAAAGCCTCCCTCCATCCCTTCCTTCAGCAGCTTTTCCACCGAGCATCACCTACCTCGTGTCCATGAGCTCCTGCCGAGTGCTCCAGCCCCTGGAGAAGCAGAGGAAGGGAGAAGCTCCTGGCAAAATGACTGCTCAAAGAGTGGAGCTCAGTCGCAAAGGGGGGTTTTGTGCACGTGCTCTCTGTGACTTTTATTTGACAAGTGCTGACTGAACCTACAGCATTTCAGTGAACACAGTGAAAAATATTTTACCTTTTAGCATCATTCCCGGTTCCAGTTTTTCATTCCAAATGAGGAGAGGGATGGGGGATTCCCCCAGGACAGGAGAACTGACTCTTTCTGTTCCTTTCCCCCAAATCTTTTCAGCACTGTAACATAAAGCCAGTTTTCTGATAGAAAAATAAAACCTGTACAAGCCATTCTGAGGGACGGCTCAGAGGCACACATAGATGTATATATATAGAGAGATGAACTGATAAGGGAGTTGTCTGGCCTCACTGCAGGCCATCAGAACACGGTTACTCCCCAGAGCCTGAGCACACCTGATGTTTAATTCTCTCCAAGTTACACCCTGGGACACCTGTGTTAAAAAGTGATGATACCAGTACCAGCCACGGCAGGGGATGCTCCCAGTGACCCCTGTGCCGAGCCCCACCAGCTTCAGTTGTCCCTTTGCTGGCCCTGGCTGATGGGCACCATGTAAAATCCATGCAGGACAGGGAAAGAACAAAAAGAGACTTTCCAAACCCAGGCACCAGGGGGGTTCCTGTCCCTGCTCCCCTCGGCCAGTTTCCTATGGGGGCACACAGCAGAGATTGAGCTGATTTCTACCACCTTTCTCCTACTTGCACCAACCAGCTCAGATCCTCCCATCTCCCCACGTGAATCCAGCCTCAGCCTCCTGCCCAGAGGGTTTCATTAACAAACAGCCACGATCTTCCCAAATTCTCCTTAGTTCTGCACCTTGAAGGACTGTCAGCTCCCGATGCTGGGAAAACATCAGGCTCTTTCAGGCTTCACACGGCTCTTTGTTGTAAGATCATTGGAGAGCTAATGGCCATTCATGAACTCCGAGTGTTGCAACACGATCCCTTTTTTTCCAGCACGATTTAAGAAAAAGAAGGAAAAAAAGGCAAGAAAGTCTTTTAGTAGAGACTCCAACAATTCCTGTAAGGGGAATATAAACAGGAACAAAATCAAACAGCAATTAGCTGTAATTATACTTTAGCCTAAAAAGCCCCACACATGTGAAATGATTACCAGAGCAATTACTGAGGACTTCTGTGCATACTTGGCTGGCATCCTTACAGAGAAGGTGCCCTTCAGGAGCGAGCAAATTCCTTCCCCTCCTGGTTGCTGGGTTTCCCTCTTCCCTGCGGACTTGCCATCTCCAGTGATGGCTTTTGCAGTGGCTGGAGCTAAGCAGGGGAGAGGTGAAGGTAACAACCCTGAAATGCTGCTGTTGGAGTGAGGAGATTGGGGGAAAAACATAGGAAAAAAGTAAATTGCAGCCCTTGTGTGTGCTTATGGGAGGGTGATAACCGAGGGCTCGAGGCATGAGCCGGGGCCTTGGGTCCCCTTTGTGTTTGCACGCTGGCTGCAGTGGGCCTCGGGCGTCTGAAAGACATCATGTTTTCCCTGGGAATGCCACACAAGGCTGCAGCACAAGGACAAAGCCAGGGTTTTCCACCAGGCAGATGGGGCTGGGGCAGTTTGGTCCTGCTTGCAAAGCAACAGCACCCATGAGAGCGGTGGCAGCGTGAAGGATAATTCCACCTGTCCCCATGGAGATGTATTGTCAGTCAGGTCAGAGCCTGTGCTCAGGGCTCATTCTTCCTCCAAAGGCAGCGGAACAGCCGGCGGCTGATTCCTATTCCAACCAGCACCGCTGGTTAATCTTGACTTATGGAGGAAACATATGGAATGTATTGAGAAACCATGGCAGTGCTCTGTGCAGCTCCGCTCTCCCTCTCCTCGGAGCAGGGACCAGCAATATTAAACATCTGTGAGTCTTTAGCACAGGCTGACTTACCGGGTGAGCTCTTCCCTGTGGGCCACTGCTCAGCCCAGCCTGCAGGTACCATGGAGGACGTGGCATTCCTTGGCTGAGATCAGCCCACTCCCCAGGAAACCTGCTCTGCTTTGTCAAGACACGGGGTTTGCAGGTGGAGCAGAACTGCCGTCACATCCAAACCTTCCCAAGGCACTTGGCTGTCAGGTCTGGCTGAGCAGGGGCCACAGGTCCTGCCAGCCTGGGTGATCCATCGCGGGTAGACCCGTGTCGTGGTCTCCTGTCTTCAGGAAGTGCAGTTTTCTCTTAATAAACCCCCGAACCAGCAGCTCCTTCCCCTGTGACCGGCTGCGGCTCTGCAGTGCCAACAGCCCCCGTGTAACAGGGGCAGTTCTGAGAAGCCCCCTGCCCACGGCATTAAATGGGATTCCAGCGCTGTGGCAGGTTTTGCTGAGCTCAGCACAGGGCCAGGCGCTCCCCGGGGCTGTTGGTGTTGGGGAGGAGCAGGGAGCAGGATGGGTGCCCATGCAGAGCTCAGCCCGCGGGCGGCTGCCGACACCTGCGAGCCTGGAGCAAACGTGCTCCGACCTGCGCGGATCAACACGGCTGCTGGGAGGGTGAGGAGCCAAGACCCGGATCCACCCTTTCATCCGTCCCGTGCTCCAGAGGGGAAGGAGAGCAGAGTCAGGGTCATACGAGGGCACCGTGGTTTGCGAACACTGCAACAGCCCCACCAGAGGCTACTGGGTTCCGTTGCTGCCTTGGCCCTCAAAGCACTTGGGGCTGTCCCAAGTGGAACAAATATTGTTGGCCTAGAGACCCTGAGCTTCAGCCTCCTTCAAGACATCTGTGACAGCATCAGGGCTGAGCAGCAAAGACTCGGCTCTGCACTAAACACCCTGTGCACGTGGCCAGTGGACAGGACCCTCTGCCAGAGGCTTCGATGAGCTGCAGAAGAGAGCAGTGGAGATCGAGTCCACACTCCTCAGCCGCTGCGATGGGAAAGAAGTCTCCCTGTCCATGCCAACAGCGCTGCAGCCCCTGGACAGCAAACCTGCCCTGGTCTCTCCAAGCCAGGCACCAAGGTGCAGAGCTCAGCATGATCCCTTTTTAACGCAGAAGATTAATGACTTCAGCGTAAAATCTAACATTTCTTGAACTCACCCAACAGATCTTATGTCAACTGAGCATTCTTTCTAAAGTGCCTGCAGTGTTTATTCAGTGCAGCCGCTGGTTTATTCTAGTTAAATATCTGTTTCAATTCGAGGCAAGTTCATTGTAGGTTCCTATTTCCTCACTGCGGAGCTCGAGGATAAAAACCCCACTTGACAGCTGAGTAAATGACACCGATAAAGAGCTCTACTTGGCCTGTGAAACAGCTGAGAGATGTGGAGCAGAAAACCGAGCTAAAGATGTGCGTGCGTTCTGTATTTGTTGGCACTGCTCTGGCGTGGACTCCGTGCCTCTGCTTTCCTATGGCTTCAACCAAAAGCCAGGCTGGGCACACTGAGAACATCACATTTCTTAATTGTAGCTGGGATTGCTGCTGGGAAAAGTGGCTCATTTACTTCTGAGGGCTCAGCGTGAGCTGCAAGGCCCCTGGGATATCTCGAATGGAAAACATCTCTGTGCTGCCTCCCAAAAAGAGGAAGAATAAACTGCCAAGGCTGAAAACACGGGCTCTTTCATGGCACCCGGAAGGTTCCTTTGTACGTGATTGATTCTCCTGCACAGACATTTCTAGATGTTTTTTCTGGCTTTTAAGTTAAGGGAGAAAAAAGACACCGAGCTCCGTGCCCTGGAAGGGTTTTAAATCAGCAGAGCCTTTAGGTGTGTGCTTTGTGGTGCTGGCCGAGAGTCCTCCGCAGAGGTAAAACCCTGTGCTCCAAGTGCAGTGAAGGGATGGCGAAATAACCACGGACCCTCCTAAGGACTTTGGGAAAGGTTCTTGTGAGCTTCTATGAGGCCATCCATAGCAGAGCTTTGTGGGTGTGGATGTGTGTTCACTCGGGGTCTGAGCCAACGGAGCTCAGTGGGAGTCCTTTGAAAGTCCTCTCCTATGCCCTGAGCAGGCCCCGGACTCGGCTTGTGCTGAGAATATTCATGGGCAAGGATTTGCTTGGAGGAATGTTTTGTGGAAGGAGCAGATTTCCAGAGTGTGTTGATAGGAAGTGATTACTGACTCCATAAATAAGAGCATTTGCACTGGCAGGAGTGAATTAAGTGAAGAGTGCATTAGGAGTGCGGGTCATCCGAAGCCAAAACCCAAGGAGAGTCTTTTAACTCCAAGGAATTGCTCACATGATAGCAATCTTCTCCAGTGTTTGAGCTTAGGATCACATCACCCGGGTGAGCTGCTTGCAATGTGATGTGGCAGGAGGGAGCAGAGGCTGGGCAGAACATGAGCTGCACCTTTGCACCTATGGGTAAATACTAAAGCTCTGCTGGTACGGGAGGAGTGGGAGAAGTCAGGGAAGTCCCACTGGATGCATTGGGAAGGACCATGTCAACCAGAGCCCGCCGGGGCTGGGGCCCTTCTCCTGCGCCGGGCTGCGCATGCTGGGTGATTGCTCTCCCGGCCTTCCCCTCGCATCAGCTGTGCCAAACATTGAGTGGAACCATCTGAGAAAAGCTGGAAGTGTATCAAAGATGTGATCTGAACACAGTAATTTAGTCCTCATCTGCAGTCCAGAATCACCATCTGCTCAACGTGTCCTGCCCTGGTTCTTCACCGCTCAGGGAGGACCGTGTACAGCATCCCCAAACTTTGCCTTTGGCTCTGGTTATAAAATGAACCCAGAAACCTGACTCCTATCTTTCTCTGGTGTAAGTTGTACTGATGCTAGAAGAGGAGAAGCAAACCCCCTTGGAAATATCACAAAATGGTCAGGGTCCTGGAGGGATTGGTTTGTGGGGAAGAATTAGAGCCTGGATGTATAGCTTGGCTCACAGAGGTGAGTTAGAGAAGTGGACATGATAGAAGCCTGGAAGGATTTCAAGGGTGTGAGCACAGAGGGCTAAGATGAAATATGTGGGATGGTACAAGGAGGTATGACTAGGAGCAAAGGAATGATGTGGAAAGGGGAGGACTGTGCATTACGAGGTGAGCGAGCTCAGCCCGTGGCCCAGTTTCACACTGTTGTCATGAAAACCTGGGAAATATGGATTTTCAATTTCATTTATTGTGCTGAAGTGCCATTAAACAGGACCGGGCTTTGCCAGCTGGGCTGGGGACTTTCAGAGCAACCATAGACACTTCCTGTGCATTATCCCTCTGTGCAACACCATTTATTGTGCTGTTTGGGGAGCTTAAGGGTCCCCTCTCAGTACCGTAAATACAGGCATTAAACCAGGGATGTGCAGAAGTTCCTGGGGTTGCCACAGTAAATTGGTAAGAAAACAGATCCCTGCTCTAAAGGGTTTTAGTGTTCGCCGTGGGTGACGTGGGGTCTCGTTCTCATCTTTGACTGCACCAGTCCCTATCGCAGCGTCGAGAGCGCGGTCTGGGAACGGCTGTGTTTTATCTTAGCGAGAGTAGCTCATTAAAGCCCTCTTACGTCATGCGCTGGGAAGCTGCTGCTAATCGGGGACAGATGAACCGGTTCAGACAACATTCAATCCTCTTTCAACTTTTGCCCCAGTTTCCCAGCAAGTCCTTCCCCGTGGAGTGCCGCAGCCTGCCTGGAGCCCCGGCCTGCCTCTTCCCATGGCTGCAGTTGTGTGCTGGTGGCTCTGGTGTGCAGGCGCAGGCCTTGGCTCCTCCAGAAGCACAGGCGCTGGGATGCTTTCTGGCCTACTTAAAAGAGAGCAGAAAGAGCCATGCGTCCTTCTTAGCAAGGGAACCTCAGGCTGAGTGAGCCTCGAGGGGATGTGAATAGAAACCGAAGCTTTAATTTGCTGCAAAAAAAGGCAAAAGCAATTTACATTACTCAAAAACCTCTTCAGAGGTTTCCAACCCAGTTTTTTGCAGGCTGGAGGAGCTTTGCAGACAGAGGATTCCCACTGCTCGGGCTCGCCGGGTCAATGTCCCTGCTGGCATCTCCCTGCTGCCTCTGCAGCGTGGTCAGAGCAGCTCAGGGCAAAAGGCTGCTCCAATCAAACAGCATCTCCTGCTGATCCCCACCAAATCACGTCTATCCATGGGTTCTTCATCAACTCTAATCACCTGTGGCTGAAGGAACATTTGCCTTTAGAACAGCATCCAAGGGAAAACTTGGCATGTCACCATAAGTACATTTACTGCTGATTTATGATCAGGCATGTAAGCAGAAAATCGGGTTTGCAGTGTTGGGATAGACACCAGCAATTTTCCCTTAGCCAGGCTGAACCCCCGGGCTTCCTGAAATCCATTTATCACTGCGCTCCCCATCTCCTTGGGAGCAGCTCTGCAGCAAGCAGAGAATAATTCTGTATCCCATAAACCTTCTTCACCCGCTGCTGGACCCAGGGAAGCTGCTGACCTGGCCAGGATTTGCTCTTCCACAAATCCATCTATAAAATATCAACAGGAATCTTTTGCTTTGGAGACAGGGGATTAAGGAATGCTCAGAACAAGGAGCGTAGGTGAGAGTCCCGTGGCAAACCAGTGCTTGGGTCAGGACTGGAGTTTCACAAGCCAGTTTCCAACACATTCATTTTCTGACAAGGAAAACTTGATATTTTTCCCAGAAAAACATGCACAAATCTCGTTTCTCTGTTTCTTGCTACAACAATTACTTGCGCTGCATCATCGCCCTCAGAGCGCTCGCAGCTTGGGTGTTCTCTGGGACAAGAAAGTGAAGAGCAAGATTCCGAACACCTACATGTATACATCCTGATGTGCACGGACCGGTGGGCTTCCTGGGTGCTCCAGACCACAGCACTCCCTGTGGGAATCTCTCTCCAGCTTTCAGGAGCCCTTCAGCCCATTTCTGCTGTAGACCCCAAGGAGCTCGACCCACGACACCCGTTTCCATCACCGCGGGCACGATGGGGCGATGGGGGAGCGCTGCTGGCTTGGTGCAGATGATCCCCAGGCTCTCCCGCAGCCTCACACACCATTGCCCACGGCTGTCCGGGACCAGACCGACAGCCTCCAGGCCCGTTTTGGAAGCCTCCTCACAAGCATGCACAGAACAAACCACGGGAGGCTGCGGGGTTCATCCTGGCAGCGTTTACAGCTCAGCCGCCACAAGCCAAAGGGAAAGCGGTTCTGCTGCTGATGTGCAGGAAGGGGCCAGAGGTGTTTTAGGCAGCTTTCTAGTTCTCATCTTGTTTGCACCGCTTGATGCTCAGGGTCTGACTAGCACTGGAGCTCTCTCTCCCCTCCAAAAGGGCTCTGGTTTTCATAGGGAAAGCAAGAAGGCTTCGGCAACCACGAGCTCATGCCAAGTCTCCAAACAAATCTGTCTGAAGGTTCCTGGTCTGGCAGTGATTAGCCCAAGATGGGGCGGGAGAGAGGGGGAAAGGAGGAAAAAATCAAGATAAGAAAATGTTTCTTGCAGGAATATTGTGATTATTCAGTTTATGAACTTGCTCATCTCCAATTTGTCTGCAGGGAACAACATGCAAGGCAAGAAGAAATTGAAGCTTGTTTCAGGCTGTCACCAACGTTTCATTCTCGTGCATGATGTCAAAGACCAGCAGCGAGCACCCATTCCCCAGCCCCAGTGTCACAGCCGAGAGGGAAAGGGCTGGAGGACGCCGTCTCCATCCACTCGGGGCAAGCAGGGATTAAACCCATTCCCGGGGGAGTAGCCAGCAAGAGGGCTGGCACGGCTCTGGCTCTGAATTACATTGATCAGAGAGTTTACAAAACAGCCTCTACAAAGTATCTCGGCTTCCGGACTGGTGAGTCAAGTGGAAGAGCACACAGAGCACGTGGGGACGTGGCCACTGCAACAGCATTTAATTCGTTCTGCTGATGCTTTTGTGCATGCAGAGCCTCCCATGCACAGCAGCGCAACGCATGGGGCTTGCAGGCTCGATTCCTGCCGCGGTGGTGGTTAACAGCTTGATATGCGGCTGCAGGGAAGAAATCCAACCTCCAGGTCTCCGCTTCAGTTGTCCCTAGGAGAGGCATGGCCATAGCTCACTGCCTGTGCCTTCCCATCGTGCCAGCACCAGAAACATGGGAATTGATTCCCTATGCCTATTAAAGCCACAGGGAGCGGATGGGGCAACATCCTGCAGCTCCAGGGCTGTTGCAGCCTCTTATCTCAGGTGTCACCAGTGCCAAGCGCTGCCTCTGCTCTGAGCACCATCTCAAGCCACTATGTAAGAGTGGAGAAGAACTCCAGCTAGACTTTCTATGGATGTTGTCTACATGGACAGAGGTGTTTGCAGAAGCCTTCTGGGTAACGGGAATGATTAAGACATTACAGGGGTCTTTCCTGGCACAACTCAGAAATAAGTGCCTAAACTAATGGGAGTTCGGGGGGAACTTGTTACTCATTTTTACAACCATCTCTGCTGCTGGTGCGCAGCATCTTTACTGCTCTTCCTACCAGAGCCACAGGGAAAACACTGCGTTAGTGCGGATGTTAAGATGCCACTGAAGGGGAATGAGCGTGTGAGAGGAAGGCTCTGGGCAGCTAACGCATTTATTCAGGCTGAATAAGCCCCTTGTGGTAAACAGAGCTGCCTAATCTCCCTCTCCCGTAGTGTAACTGCTCCAGTGGTATCAGATCTTTGCTATAACCGGCAACTTTTCCTACCAATTACCTGCCGGTTCCAGCCCATCTCCCTCTGAAATAACAGGCAGGTCCTTAATGTCAAATTCCAATAGGATGATAAGGGAATTCATTGCTGAGATGATCACCAAAGCCAGGGTGATGAATGGGCTCAGAAGGGTTTTAGGGTATTATCTCCCAGCGTTCACCAGGCAGTTGTCTCCTTCCCTTGGTACTTTGTGTCTGCAGCTCAGAGGCTGTCTCCTCTATGGCTCCTCAGCTTGCTTTTAGGGTTTCTTTCTGTATGAGGATGTGCATGTTCCTTCAGGCTCTATTTTTGTTACAGATGCTCTTGTCAGGGAAACAAGGCAATGACAATGAGATCCATCATGGGGATCATGCTTTTGACTGGGTTTGTTGCACTTGGCACCCTGTCAGCACACGGGTCTATGATGAAAAAGGAGCACGTTTAAGGTACTTTAATCACTGCTGAAGTGCCGTGCAGCGTGTTAAAATGAGCTGCTTTGCTCTTGAAGCTGCAGAGGAGATACAGTTTACAGATCAGCTCCCCACTGCTGCTCAGATCCAAGATTTAGGTTGTTTGACTTCCTTTCCTAGAAATGAGCTTTATAGCTTTATCTGAAGCTGTTTAATAGCAGAGATGGATCAAAGCGAAAGATTCCCAGCTGCAGCCCAATAAATTTGGGGCCCAGGCTGGTGGTAAAGCAGGTTGTCATCTAAAGGGCTGGTCTAGTCCATGGTACAGTTCAGGCTTTTCAGTGATCCCAGCCATAAGGAGATGCACAGCCTCTTTCCTTCCCCCAGCCCAATTCAGACCAGTGGCCAGCAGCAAGCAGCAAAGCAGAGCCAGGGGAGCCCCTGTTTTGGCATTTCTGGTGAGGAGGAAAAAGAATCTGCTCTCTTCAAGCAGCCCTAGGAAGCCTGACACCCGACCAGCAAACCCCAGCAGATCTTCACGCACTGTTTTCCTCTCCAAGCAAGATTCTTCAGTGTCCTTTTCTCATCAGGTATCCCCTGTTGAATCACTCTGCCCCAGCAGCATGATGTGCAAAGCAGTCGCTACCATCTGATAGAGCCCCAGCACAGAGAGCCGCTGACAGTGGTGGAAGAGAAATATAGCTGAGGATGCAGGTTTAGGGTTTGTTTTTGCAAGAAACATGATCTATTGAAGAGCTGGAGCTGTACCCTGATGGGGTCCTAACAAGGAAGGGCAGGGGACGCTTCCCAGGGCTTGTAACCAGCTGGAGGATATAACCCGGGCTGGTTTTCTCATTCCCAGAGATACAATCAGGGCTAACGCATCCCTTTGTTGTTATAACCAGTGTGGAATTTTCTTCTGGGGCAGAAAAGGATCATTTCCCAATGGGAAGTGCTGTCCCTGTCCCCAGCTCTGCCTCTGGTCAAGCCCGGTGCTGCTCCTGCTGTGGTCTGCACCCCAGCACAGCCAGGCCTTGCAGCTCTGCCAGAGCACGAGCTGGGGGTTAGAGACTTGCTCCCACTTTGTGTCGGGAGGGATCAGGAATTAGACGTGGCTCTTGTTTTTTGCTGTATTTTTGCTGCTTTTTGCCTGTGCCTCTGCAGGGAGCGGGTAGGAGGTGGGGAGGGCCACGGGCAACGAAAAGCTCCCAAAGCCACCTAAACCAAAACAATTCAGAAAAAAAATGCCCATCCGGAAGAAAAATCTCCATTTCTCTGAGTAAACCCCTCCTGTTCCAAAGAGTAAAGCAGCTTCTGTCTGAGGAAGTGACTGCACCTCCGCAAGGCTCTCTGTGTGTTACGAGGAGCAAACATAACGCAGTGAAATAGCACTTCAGCATCACCCCCATCAGAATCCCACCCTGGGACTGCTGGAGGGAGCCGCCACCATGATCCAGTGGTTTCTACCTCCCACCCGGCTACGGGTGGGTTTGGGTGAGTCAATTCATCTCTTTGTGCTCATGGTTTTCTTGTATAAAGCAGAGATCTCAATCTCCTATAGCTCTGCTCTATATAAAGGCAGCAGGAGGAGTATTGCTCTGCCAGGTCCCACTAGCCTTTGTTGGAACGAGAGAAGATGATGCTTAGAGATCATTAGTCTGAGCCAGGTGGGCCTCTTCTATGATATCTTGCAGGGAGTGAAGTCCAAGGTGTTTAGAAGCAAGAGCCCCCACTAAAGTCAGAGAAAGACACAGTTTATGCTATATTTAAAACTGACCAGAGGGCAAGCATTTGATCTGTGTTCAGCCTTTCCCCATTTTCTTCTGCAGATAGTCACATTTGGGGATCTGCAGTCTGGATCTAATACATAGCACAGTATTAATAGATGCTGGAAAAGGCTGCTACAAGCTATTACTGAGGCAAAGTAAAAGAAATCAGATGTTTATATCCAATTATGCTGTTGTGCAGATCCGGGGCCAGGAGAGAGCAGAGGCAGTAAAAAGGAAAAGTGTCTTTTTGTGAAGGGGGATGGCGTCGGGATGGATGGATAAGGAGAGGGAGGCACCAGGGGCTCGGGTTTCCGTGGCATCCCTCTTTCAGGGCAGAGCAAGGGGGAAGCAAGCCCCAGATCTGCTGAGGCTCCCCCTCAGTGGAGGCAAAAGGGGGCTCCCTGCCCGTGGTGCCTCCACCGTGACCCTGGGGCTGGTGCATCCCCTCTGCCCAGACTTTGTTCTGAAGCGCACAGACGTACATCAGCATCGTGCCTTCGTGTGCTCCATCCCAGCCCTCCTGCAGAGGTTTCCCAGGCATCGGCCGTGCTGAGCCAGTCCGCACCAGTGGTGCTGGCCCCTGCCCTGCCCTGGGGCAGTGTTTATGGCACCCAAGCCCCAGAGAGAGCTGCTTGTGCCCCTGAGGACCACAGGACTGGCACTTATCACCCAGCCAGTGACAGGGGAAGTCACCATGATCTCAACCAGAGCTTGCTCCTCGCTACAGGCCTGGGCTGTAAAACCCCCTCCAGCATCCCCAGGCAAGGTCCCAGCCTGTCCATGCGGCCCGTGGGAGGATGAAGGCAGAAAGAGGGAGAGGGGGGAGAGATAAACAATTTCCTACACAGTTGTGGCTCAAGCCCATCTTACAAGAAACACATGGTCCCTGACACAATATTTAGCTCCAGCGTAACATGGTCCATTTGGAGGCTGGTGGCTGTGTGGAGAGCTGTAGTAAAACATTCTTTGCTGGTAACACACACAGAGAGAAAAAACCACCCTCAGTAATAATAATTGTGGTTAACTCCATAGAGGCTGGAGGATGCTGTGGCAGTGAGCTGCTTCTGGAGCAGGATGTTTGCCCAGCATCCCTGGCAATCCCCAGCTCCACTGGCTTGAAATGCTTGGCCCAGTTGGTGCTGCCCCCCGGCTTTGCCCCATTAGAACAGAGGAGAGGAGCCAGGGTCTCTGGGGCTGGATTTTTCCCTTCGATGTGCAGTTCCCTGCTCAGAAAACGTTCTCGGGGAGGATCCTGATGTGGAGCCAGAGAAAAAGCCTTTTTTTTTCTTTTTCTTTCTCTTTTTTATTCAACTTTCCTGCTCATTAGCTCAGGAACTTACAGTTGGAGTTGTCACCGGGCTCCTCCTGCCAACATACTGCAGGGCTTCGTGGAGTTACATCATCTGGCCTCGGAGAAGCAGCTAAGTGGAAACACATTTGGGTTCGCTCACGCTGCTCCAGCTCCTCACTCACTCCCCATGTCCATGGGCACAGAGCAGGGGGTCAGGCAGAGCCAGGGCCCTGCACCAGGACATGAACCCCCCGCCAGACCTCTTGTCCCACGGGCACCGAACCCCCCAAACCATCCAGAATCCATTTGCAGCGTGTCCAGAGCATCCCTGGTGCTGGTGGGAGCGCAGGAGCCGGGTGCTGAGCTCATCCTGGCTCAGCCACAGCTTTAATCCCTGCTGGCTCTTGCTTTTTCCCTCGAATTTCTCCTGGACCCATGTCCTTCTCCCTCCCAGCTCCTCTGGAGCCAACGTGACCCCATGGTCAGCGCTCCCTGCCCTTCCCGCTCCTTCACTCTGCTCTGGAGCACTGCAGCTGCACTGCCCAGACAACATTGATCTTTATTTCTGCCATTTCTGCGGGAACTGCTCCTTCCCAGCTAGCACCAGTGAGGAAACGGCTGTATCTGGTGTGCTCCATCATGCTGGTCCTAATCGTCAAGGGCAGGAGCAGGTAAAAAAGGGGCTAGATGATCATAAAGGACCGTTTTTGTCTTTCAACATCCAACACTGAAGTGTTCTGTAAAGTAACTGAAGGAAAGAGAAGTTCAGAGGGATCTTTGCATCTCTCCCTCCCCTTTCACAGCTGGAGAGGTCAAAGAGAGGGGTTTCATTTACAACTGGTACTGCCCGTTGGTGATGCCCCAGGATGGAGCGAGCCACGGTGTGCAAGGGGCAATTCCTCCCATCCTCAACGTGCAGCTCTTTCCATCCCTGTCCTGGCATCTCCTGCCCAACCCTGCCTGAGAAACAGGGAGAGGTGGAAAAGGTGATCCCAGCCAGTGTGAACATCAGAGGACAGCTGAGATCAATCCCCCCAACCATACACTTGCTCCTTTACATCGGGTCATCAAAAGCTGAATTAAGCAGTCTGTTAATGCCTGTTCATGTAAAAGATAAATCAGAGTTTAGCAAAGAACTGCAGCCACCTCCAGCACCAACCTAGCCCTCACATAACCAAGGGCAAATCAGATCCTGCAGAAGAAAATTCATTACTATGTAGCCTGAAATATGTCTGACCATGACAGTTGTGTGCAGTGCTAATATTACCTGCACCAGCTTCATTTACTCCTCTATTAGCCTATTAACATTACAAGGGTGTCTGGAGCCCGGCCATGCCTGCACTAACTCCACCTTGCATGCTGCTGGCACTTCTCTACTCCAAGCCTAGAGGAGGGGGATGACGAAGCAAAAACGAGGGTCCCCGGTGACAGGAGTTTAAATGAGAGGGTTTTTAATGAGCTGCAGGAAGATGCCTATGCCCCAGCCTGCCCTGGAAGGGACTTGCACAAACCAGAGCTGATCTGAAGCTTCCCCATCAGTCTGTGTCAGTGTGAGCCCCGTGGCTCATCTCCCGGCTGCCACCAGGAGCTGCCCATGAATAAATCATGATTTATAGCCATAAAGCCCAGGAGCTGTCCTGTTGGGGGCCAGCCCAGCCTTATTCCACCACCCAGGTCACGAGCTTGCTGGAGGAAGCTCTCTCCAACTGATGCTCCATGGCAGCCCTTTCCAAGACAAGCAACCCCTCTCCCTGCATCCATTTCCTACTGGGACATTGACACCAAACTCCTCTGGGCTGGGGAGTCACCAATGGCCTTAAAGGGAATCTGTGGCCATGGTTCGGGTTTTCTGTGCGCTGATGTTCAGTCATGAGAAAGCAATTTCTGCACA
Source organism: Lathamus discolor (assembly GCF_037157495.1). Taxonomy (NCBI): domain Eukaryota; kingdom Metazoa; phylum Chordata; class Aves; order Psittaciformes; family Psittacidae; genus Lathamus; species Lathamus discolor. Next base: position 733,546 of record NC_088898.1, on the reverse strand, counting down.
GAGCGCCCCGAGCTCCTCTTGCTCCTGTGTGGGTTGGTCTCCGAGGATGTGGTGCAGGGGTGGCTGCAGTGACTCAGAGCCCCGTGAGCCCACGGGAGGTGGAGGACCCTGAGGACGGGAGTGGCAGCAGAGCCCAGGGCCACTGGGACACCCCCCCCCCCCCCCCAGCATCCCCAGTGCCCGGGCGCGGCTCCGGTGCCCCCGGAGCCGGGGATAACGCAGCCGTTAGCTCCATCTAGTGATGCCGCTGCGGTCCTCGGAGCGGGCTGCCCGGGGGAGGACCCCGAGCCCACAGGCCCCAAACCCCCCCGCAGCAGGGCTGGGAGCAGGAGGCCCGCGGTGTGAGCTGTGCGGGGCATTCCAGCCGTAGGGAAGGAAGAAGGGAGCGTCAGAGACTGGGAAATAGGGAATTCCACCCCAGTGAAACAGGAAATCCCACCCTGGGTGGTGCAGACCCTCCGGACCCTGCTCACATCCAGCGCTTCCTCCATCTCCTGCAGACAGTGCCCAGGCGATGGGGAGACCCCCCCTGCAGCCCTGATCCAGCTCTGGGGCAGCAGCACAAGAGGGACGTGGAGCTGTTGGAGAGAGTCCAGAGGAGGCCACGGAGCTGCTGCGAGGGCTGGAGCAGCTCTGCTCTGGAGCCAGGCTGAGAGAGCTGGGCTGGGGCAGCCTGGAGAAGAGAAGGCTCCTGAAGGGGAGACCTGAGAGCAGCTCCAGTGCCTGAAGGGGCTGCAGGGAACCTGGAGAGGGGCTTGGGACAGTTTTGCAGTTTTAAAGGCAGCCCAAAATGCCGGGTGTTTGCTCCCCAGGCAAAACAGCCCCAGGACAACAGGGATGGAGGAGGCCGCTGCTGGTCACCGAAAGTCCATCCAGTCCAGCCGGCTGTGCTAGAACGTTTTGGGTTAAACGTTGGGTAAATGGAAGGATCTGGGGGTTTCATCAAAACCCAGTTCTCGTCTGGTTCTGAATGCAGAGCTGTTGCTGGTGCTGTTGATTTTGTGCCCCCCTTGTCTCACTGGTGCCAGGCACCCAATGACACATCCAAGTACATCTGAAATCTTCTTTGAAGCCCGGACATTCAGGTATAATGACAGTGATGAGAATTCTCTATATTCTAGAGCCCACGTGCCTGTCCCCACACCAGCCTTCCAGGACAGACCTCCACGAGCATCTGCTTCCGATTAAACATCATTGGGTTCCAGCCCGAAATAACTTCAAAGATTTATTGACTTCCATGATTTCCAAAGAGCTCACAAAGAGCAGCAAAGAGCCTGACGCTGGCTTCGCTATCCCGGTGGGATGAGGCTGTGCTCCCGGTCCCACAGGTTACAGAATATGGAGCCAGTCACTCCCCACGTGAATATTAACCTGAAACTATTTCTACCATGAAATGTTAGGAATTCAGGATGAGTGCAACTGCTGAGCAGATCAGAGATCGAACCAATGGTCCACATCACCCAACATCCTCCCCCAGCACTGACCTCCCATTGCTGTGAGAACTCCCCAGCCTCTAGATGCTTGTGTCCCAAAGCAGGAGGGGCCACAGCTCCTCCTTACATTTGTTTCAGTTCTTCTTGTAAGTGGGCAGTCGCCCTCCCCAGATAGATGCCGAGCACCCAGTCAAGCCCTGCAAGTATGTGGTGGCTGAGCGCGCCACGTGCACAGGCTCAGCATCACTGCTGAGGTGCTTCTTCAGCTTCATCTCATTTTCTTTTTTAATGCAGGAGAAGTTTCAGCAGCACCGAGTTTTCTGTCAAAATCCCACTTCGGAATTCCTGTAGAGATGTTTTCTGTGTGAGTTTTTCCTCTAGAAAGCTTCTGAGCACCAGAAAGGGACGATTTTACCTTTCAAAGGGAAGGGTTTTTCATTTCTGTCTGTTTGGCAAAGACCCAAACTTATTTTCTTAGGAAAAGTGTGAGCTGCGAAAGGGCAAAGTTCCTTCTGTGATCCTAGCACACAGCATCGGGAGGGCGCTTACACAAACAGCAGCAGCAGGGCTGAGCCATCTTCACCAAACTGTACGGGGCAGGGGCACGCCGCTGGGCTGGGGGCCAGCAGCAGCCACCACCCAGCCCTTGGCTCTGCAAACATCCCCTGGCGTGAGCATCTGCATGGTCCTGCCAGCTGGGATGAGCCTTTCCCTCCCTTCACCCTCTGCCCAAGCAGCTCCCTGCCTCCCAGGTGGTCCTGGCTGCCCCGGGGAGGAATGGGCGCTTCAACACCCTGCTTTGTGCGAGTTCCTTCCCGAGCAGGCTGTGGGAGTGGGATGCAAGAGATGGGCAGTTGTCATTGAGGGCTGGTGGTGGGACTGACGGCTGAGGTGCTGCGACAAGGGGAGGAGGAGGGAATGGAAGGGAATTGCTGGCCTCTTGGGATGTTTCTGGTAGGATTTCCCTCCTTGCTTCCAGGCTCTGTTGAAACCAGGGTGCTGTTTTCTTGCCTTGAAAGCAGAGGCTCCTTAAAGGGGCTTTTCTTTCTCTCAACCAAATATAGATCTACTAAAAAGCATGGCTCTGCTCTCTGCCAAGAGCTCCATTTCCGTCAGGATTTCAGGGAATACTTAGCATCTCCATTCCCTGGGAATTTCTTTCCAAGAGTTCTATGCTGGTCCTTCCCCCTTCGCTGGAGGTCTGCAGGGAAGTGGTGAACAGAGCTGCTGGGCACCATGTGTGAGCTGCTCCTCCTGTTCTATGGAACACGGTGCTTCCTTCAGGCCCTGCCACTCTTTCAAAGCTAAAGCAAGACCTAGAGAGCAGGACACATCGGTTGATGTCAGCCTGGTCTAACTGCAGCCACTGCGGTGGGTTTGCACCAGAGATGGAATCATCACGCTCTGCACAAGTGAGAGCTCCACTGGGTCTCTGCTGAACAGTGAGCAGGCAGGAGGATGCTCTAGGACTGCCCCAGCACTGTGGCAGTCTCTGTGCCCACCAGCATGGCAAGGTGATGCTTCTGCCTTGGGTTCTAGCGGGGAATACAGAGGGAGATACGAGAGAGGATGGAAGGAGAGCCTTCAGCAGGGAATGGGAAGGAGAACAAGCCCCGAACAGCTCAGAGCAGAGTGAACAGAGCTGGCGTGTAGCAGGAGCGTTCCCAAGCCTTGGGATCAGCAGTGGGACAGAAGAGTAAATTGGACGCATATTTTCCATCCTCAGCTATCCACATTGCCCCTAACCTGATCCCAGTCAGATACACAGGGGCGGCTGCCAAGGAACTTGTATGACTCATTTGAAAGGGAGCCCGCACAGGAACCGCGCGTTCGCATCCAGCTGTCTCCTCTCTGTTGTTGTTTAGGGAGGACATTTGTGCTTGCTTAACTCACCTAGGAAGGGGCCAGCGGGGCCCTGGACACAGGGGAGGCTGGTGGTCAGCCCAGCCTGGGAGCATGCTGCGTATTCCTTAACAGGATGGAGATGGAGTGGAGCTGGTGGGAAGCGCAGCGAGGGCTCCGGAGGCGAGGGCAGCAGCTTCCTGCTCACTGCAGTGCCTGTGGCCTGTGAGGGCTCTGCTCTTCCCCACCAAGCGCTGCTCTGAAGGGACCCCGGCAGTGGATGTCCCTGGGGCTCTGCTCCTGTTCACAGGGACAAAGCCCTCGCCTCTCACAGAGGGGACAGCAAAAGTGAGATGCGGAGAGCATCAGATGCAGCCTAGGAGTGTGCTGACGTCCAGCGGGCAGTTCGAAGGGACGTGGTCAAACCTTGCTTGGGGAAACCCCAGGTTAAATGGGGCCTGAAGCCCACCAGCACATCTTACAGCAGCCAGAGACCGCTGCAGCAGTGTGTCCCTGCTCTCACCCAGCCTCATCCCGGTCTTCAATCACAGCAGAAGGAACGCACTCCAAGAACGTCCGGTGCTGAAGAGGGGACTCACACACCTTTATCCACCCTACCCGGTAACAGCCCCATGGGATAACTCTGCCATCGCCCTGCAGCCGAGCACTCTGCTGTCCGGAGCCACAAGTGGGCATTAGCTTTGTATTTTTCCCTACCCAGAGAAATCCAAGGTAGTTTCTGGAGAATGCTCCATTTCCCCGGGCCCGAGGAGAACAGTTGGAATATTAGCTTGTGAATCCTAAAGCTGTAAGAAGACAGGCTGGCTGCCGATGGTGAGTCCTCTTTCTGTTCTTGCAGTTTGGCTTTGTATTGGAATATTCTGCCTCCGTGGAATAACAGGAAGACAGAGACTGTTCCCACTGTGAGGGGAAAGAAGAACATTCTGAAAACTACAAAAGCCCATCAAACAAACCCAATCCAAAACACTGCCGGTGCCTGGAGAAACGGAACAGGGATTAAAAGCCACACTTGGAAATGTGGCAAAGCACCGCAGTGATTGCACCTCATGTGCCATTCCCTTGGTAAGAAAGGCAGGCTCAGCACTTCCATCTCAGGCTGGTTTTGAAGCACATATTTCCTACCCCGTCACATCTGGTGTCACTCCAAGGCATCCCACTGTCCTCAGCCGAGTTCACTGCCTCGAGCACTATTCCATTTGCTGGATGAGGGCCGTATGCTCTAAGTACCCTGCATGCGTGCAGAGATGTTTTGCAACCATAAAGTGCCATTAGGCCAAGCCCCTTAATTAGGAAATCATGCAAACCAGATGACTGCCATCAGGCTGGAGCAGGACACGGATCAGCAGCAGAGTGCCCCTTGGTCTCCAAAGCTGTGTAAGTTTTCCAGTAACAGCAGTGCTGAAACAGAAATAGGTGAAGGAATAAATATAGACCAAAGCATGTGAAAATGAGCCTTCCAGACCGGTGTTCCAAAGAGGAAGGTGCTATTAAAAGCGTTACAGCCGCTTTGTCCACTCAGAAGTGAAAGCTAATGGTTGGTCTGTGTCCCCCATCCAAAATGGGACATGTCGCATTGACATCAATGTGTGACAGCGGGCTGGCAGTTCACATGCTGGGATCTGCTGCAAAAAGCATGCCCTAGGGAAGTGTGGAACCCTGAGGGATCAAAGGCAGACCTGGACTGGCATTTGCCTCGTGCTGTTCTCCTTAAGCCGTGTGAATTGTTGTAAACACAGCCCTGATGCTGGTGGGACCTCTCTACCGGCACTTCTGTACAGGGCGCACAGGGAAATGGGATGCCTGGGCAGGGCATTCCCTGCTGTCACGAATGGCCAAGCTGCACTGTGAGCAGCTGTGGATAACCGGAGCCATCCTGCCCAAACGTCATCAAACCAGAGCAGGTCTCTTAATCCCCAGAGCCAGGGAGGCAGGAAGCTGGAACATGCAGCCCTTGGGCCACCGGGAATCAGCCACCGGCACCGCACCTACGTGCACGTGCCTGAGTGCATCTGCAGGTGTCTGGGGGATGGACCATGCTGAGTCCCCTCCACAAGGAGCCCTGAAGTCGTTGGGGAGGGCTGGAACCTCTCTCCCCTGGGGGGTTTGGTGTACTTCCAAGCCATGGAGGCTGCCAGGTTCTCCTGCTCAAGGGGAAACAACAGCAACGAGCATTAATCCAACACACGTCAGGTTCCTGCTGCCAGCACGTGGCTGCCGTGCATCTGCTCCCCCATCTGCCGCCAGAGACGGGTGGATGCCAGCCATCGCCTGGCAGCACCGACACCTACCACAACCAGCCCACCCCTGGCCAGGCGGGATGGAGCCACCACACACACCGAGGATGGAAATAAACCTCGTCTCTGCGGGAAGCAATTCCCAACGGGACGAAGGGCACATCTCCAGCCTGCCCAGCCTCCTCTCCTGGTCCAGGGCCCTTTGCCGCCCTCCATCCCTGGTGACAGAGCCAACACTGAGCTAAAATATTGAACACCCCGATGCAGCTGCATCATCCAAGGCAGTGGCATCCCTGGCATCTCCTGTATTCTTCAGAGCTGCCTTCTCCTCTTTAATATGATCTGGTTTGAAGGCCATATAATAAGGCCATTAATTCCTTAGCTCATGCTGTGAGCTCTTTAATGGAACATGACAAGAAAACAGTGTTTCTTTCCTGGGAGTAATTATTGTTTGACTCTAAGTCTCTACCTTCGGCAACAGCTGGGAGAATGGTCCCATTAAAGGCAGGTGCGGACTCTAAATCTTTAGAAATGATGCCCATTTCTTAACCAGAAGGCCACCATAAATGACCATAGCTGTGTCAGTATCCCTATTTCAAATGAAGCATTTTCCACAGGTCAGAGTAGCTGCCCCTTGCCTCAACCATGGTGGAGGGATGCATCCTGCACTGGAGGCATATGCTTGTAGTTCCAGGAAGAGCTTAAAGCCAACCACATGTGGAAGCATCACCCAGGTGAGCTGCACCGAGCAGTCAAGGCCTGATTCAGAGCCTGCTGCAATCCCTGCACAAGGCCAGCAAGGAACACCCCCGAAAGAGAGTCAGGGAGAAAAGCTTTAATAGAGATGGATGAAGGCGGGAGAATGGGGAGGGAAAAAGGGATGGAGGGGGTGTGAGAGCAGCAGACACGGAGCCCTGACCTCGAGCTGCATCAGGCAAGTGCATTGCCTCCACTTTCCCTCCTCACAATCACAGACACTGCTGGAAAACCCTCATTAACCATAATTAGTTTACACGGGTTTGCTGTAGAGGATTATGCTAAACCCTGGTTTATTATGGTCGGGTTGCTCCCCATTGCTAGGCTACGCCGTGTTGCTGTTGGCTGCTTCGGAGCCCACATGTGCAGCCGTAGGTGACTCATGAGAGCTGGACCGAGCATCTCAGGCTGCCTTGATGAGCTCTGGAGAACATTCCCTTCTGCTGAGGCACGGCCCCGGCTGCTGGGGCTCCCGGCAGCCTGCGCCAGAACCAGCACCAGCACCGGTACCAGAGCCCAGCACCAGCACCGGATCTGCAGGAGGAGCGAGCCCCAGGCAGCCCCAGTTGGAACCTGAGCACCCGCAACGCTTATGGGTCCATGGATGAAGAGCACTGGAGGGACACAAGGAGGGTGCTGGGAGGTGTTGGGGACACAGTGACAAGGGGGCAGGACCCCAGCACTGGAGCAGCCCCACTCCTCACTTTGGCTGCAGCTCTCATCACAGTAGCCCCATAAAACAGTTGCAGCAGGAGCAGATTTCCCTTTTCAGAGCAAATCCCAGGGGATCCCTCACTGAATATTCCTCTCTGTACAGCCCAGCTCCTCGTGAACCAGCTGCACTTTGCCTGTGCAGCCCTCACTCGGGCTTGTGCCATTTTTCTGATGATTCGGGTGCTGCTTCAGCCGGTTCTTGGCTCTTTGAACCAGCAAGTGCCAGGAGGGCCGAGGCTCCAGGGGTGACAAAACCGGCCCTGGGGAGACGCATCCCAATATCCCAGGGGAACTGGCTTTCCCGCAGCCAGGGCCAGCCCCGGGGCCGGGCTGCAGCCCTGGGAAGTGTGTAGGAGCTCAGGGGTTCAGCCTCGGCTGGTGTGAAACGTCTCCAATCTGCAAAACTGGCCCGGAGAAAACCGTGTCCCGGCACCGGCTGCTCTTTAAAGCCGAAATCCCAAGAGCGGAAAAAGAGCTCGGAGCTGAGCAGCCCCTCTGTGGGCAGGGTTTACCCTGAACTCAGCTCTGAGACCCAGCATCCCACAGCTCCCATCTCTCTGTTCTAACGGGGTTTTGCTCCAGGAAGCAGAGCTGTGCACAGCTCACCGGCAGCTCCGTGTGCTCACCAGCAAACACAGACCCAAAGCTCAGACCCGGCTTTGCTCCCTGATTTTCTGCAGCTCCTGGCAGCCCTCGGAGGCATCAAATGGTACAAACTTCCTTGCAAGCGCACAAGACCCTGGGAAGTGTGAGTGTTGTGCTGGAGGGTGGCCTTACCTCTTGTCCCTGTCCTTAAGCAGTGCTGGCATGCCTCTAACCCGCCCCTCACGTGGGTTGCTGCTGGATCCCTAGGCAGCAATAAATCTGGCATTCCAGCTTGCACAGATTTAATAGAAGGAGAAAGGGAAAACTGTTCCTCAAAAGTCACCCTTTAATAGCAGCTGTTTCTGGGACACAAATCCCATTTTGTCCTGGTTTGCGCAGTGCTCAGGATGCTCTGCACAGCAAACTTGGTTCATGAGGATGGATGGATGGTGACTGACAGGGCTGGATTTCCCATGCATCACCCTCTGCTCCTGGGCATGGATCCTGCTTCAACCCCCATGTGTGGCTCTTTCCAGCTCCTATTAAGCAGCTCAGAAGTGACTGGGGTTGCAGTGGTGAGCAGAGGCAGGGCCTGTGTGCGGGGCACGGGGGTCACACAGCGAGACTGAGAGAATCTCCGTTTCTCCTTTCCAGCCTGCCTTGCTGCAGGTGCAGCGTTCAGGCCATGCCTCGCCTGCATCCCTGCCATCCCTCCTCTCAGACCTCCCTGCCGGCTTCTGCCAAACCTGGCTGATGCCCAGGGCCCCGAGGGGAAGAGCTCTAGAGCAGCTTCATGCAAATGTGCAGCTGGATCCTGCACCCGCCCCGTCCCGCAGAGCCACCGAGGCCAGCACAGCCCTACGAGCCGTCAGCGGTCCCGCACCGCCCGGCGCTGGGGCTGGGCTGGCAGCCAGGGGCTCAGCCGTGGCCTCAACCTGCCACCTAGTGTCTTCCTCCCGGCTCTGGCTGCCGGAGCCTGGAGCAGGGGGGAACCAGGGGTGGGTTCTGCTGTGAGGCAGAAGCGGGTGCAGCAGCACCTCCAGGGACCAGCGGGGCAGGAGGATGCTGCCTGGCTCCCGTCACCAGAAGCAGATACAACATCCTTGGCTACACCCTGTAAACCCACCGGTGTCAGTGCCCATAGGCAGTGGTCCCCCCGCTTGCTACCGCTGATGCCTGGTGCCTTTCCCACTCATTCTGGGATGCTGCCTGCATCCGCCTCCTCCCAGTCACTCTCTATCCAGGACTGGGTCACCCCTATGTGCCCCGCACAGTTGCAGTTGCTGGAGCTCTGCCTGGGATGTCTCACACCCATGTCCGGATGGGGCAGACAGCCCAATGGCTCCCACAGCATCCTGCTTTCCTCAGCATCCTGCAGCACGTTGGGATGGGGTTGACAAACTGGGCTGGAGATAAGCTTGGCTTTGCCCTGCTGTTTGCAGGACGCGGGCAGGCGGGGGTCAGCAGGGACATCAAGGGCGCTGCTAGGCTGGAGGGAGGTTTTGCTGGTCTGCTCTTCCTCCCTCTTTCCAAAACTACTTTTTTCCCACAGCACGGATCCTCTTTATCAGCAGCAGGAGCCTGACCCTCACTGCTGGTTACCCCCTCTGTGCCTCCCAGCTCTCCATTGCCATCTGCTGTCTGCATCCCCAAAACCAGCAACGAGACGAGAACCCTGATGTGTTGCTTGTGATGGGACATCTCACAGGGACATCCCCTGCCACAGACAAGGCTGTCACCCATCCCAGGCAGCCCCGGTGAGAGCCTCGAAGGGCTCCACCGAGCACATATGGAGACATCACCCTAATGCAAAGTGCTGCTGGGATGAGCTGGGAAATGGCAAAAATCAGAGCTGATCCATGAAGCTTGGTGGGTCTGGGCATCAGAGGTTAGAAAACCGGAGCTCCTGATTAAGGGTTGACCTGATGTTTCTACTGCAAACACAGCAGGAAAGCTCCTAGGAAAGGCTGCTTGGAGGGAAATCCTGGCTCCTAAATCACTCCAATGCCTTAGGAACTTGTCACTGTGAGTATCAGATCCTTGCACTTTTCCTTGTACTTTGTTCCCAGGGATCTCAGACACGAATTGCCTCTGGATACAGAATGGTCCAGATGGGATTTGCGCACAGCACCACTGGGCAAGAGCCACGCACGGGGGAACTGACGCATCCAGCTCAGCCTCGGGCTGGAAAGTGTTTACAGAACCCAGCGGGTTTGAGGATGGGGAGATTAAATTAGTGCAAACAAAAGGGCCCGCTCCGAGCACCGCGGCAGGGCTGGGACGATGTCGTGTAAACAGGGAAGGGGCGGCCACGGCGCTGTCAGCACTCAGATGGAGCTGCCAGAGAAGACAATCGGGTTCTTTCTCCCTCCGAGGGTCTGACCCTAAAGCAGACGCAGGGGGACACCCTCGGGTGCACCCCCTTGTCCTCACACCAGGCTCCTGCCTCTGAGGCCAGCAGAGAGGTGATTGGAGGCTTTGGGGTGATGCCCATCCCATGGGACAGGATGAGCAGGGCTGGGATGGCGGCACCCCCAGTCCCTCTGCAGATGGGCTGCCTGGTTTTGGACACAAGCTGTGGCCACCTTCACCCCTGTCCCCAGAGACAGGGAAAGATGCTGAGCCTAAGCTCAGGTTAAGGAAGTTCAAATCAAAGCAGCTTTAGAGGAACTGGATTCCCGCTCTCGGTCTCAGCTCCCATTTGATAACTGCCCTTTCAAAATGCAGTTTGCCATCAGGTGGTGAATTACCCCTGGACCCTTTAGAATAACAGATTTCTCGTGCCCGAAAGCCACAGTGGTTTATTTGATTTGTAAACCAGGGCCTCTCCTGCTGCTGCAGACCAGACCCCTTCCGAGCTGAAACCCAACGCTCTGCACGAACAGGAGCTCTATTCATTCCCTGCCCCTCCAGCTCAGCTCCTTGGGATCCCCCTGAGGCTCCTTTATGCAGATCCAGAGGCTGGAATGAGCGATGCAGGGAACAGGTGATGCAGGGAATGGGCTCATGGGTCTTTTTGGATGTGAGGCTTTATCCCTGCTTATCACCCTAGAATGGAGTTTTGTTCATAGAATGCTCATGGGCTCCCTGCAGCCCTCCATGGACTTGGATGCTGCACCCTGTGCTTGGTGCCAAGCAGGGAGCAAGGCTTTTTGCAAAGAAAAGAAGGAATTGGCCTGAATGAAATGGCCCCTCTTCCTCTGGCAAACTCCACTGCAAGATCCATGTGGATGGAGACTTCATGTCAGATATTGGACAACTCACACATTTCCTCTCCAGATGGAGAATGGAGACAGGCTCTCGTCCTTTCACCTAGAGCAGGGCTCAGTATGGGGCTGGGTGTTTCAGATCATCCTTAAATGGGATTAAAGGGTAGTTACGAAATTCCTCTCTGTTTCAGATTGGGCATTGATGGCACTGGCTGGAAGTGCTGCAGCACAACGTGACTGAGCTCCTGAGGGCTTCAGGTCGTAGGATCACAGAATCAGCCGGGTTGGAAAAGACCTTTAAGAGCATCAAGTTCCACCATTCCCCAGCACTGCCAAGGCCACCACTGCCCCATGGCACTGAGGCCTCGTCCCCATGATGTGTGAACACTTGAAGGGAAGGTGACTGCAGCAATGCCAAGGGCAGCCTGTTCCAATGCCTGAGCACCCTCTGGGGCAGGAATTGTTCCTCAGCTCCATCTAACCCTGCCCTGGGGCAGCTTGAGGCCGGTTCCTCTTGTCCCATCGCTTGTTACCTGGGAGAAGAGCCCAGCTCTCTCCAGAGACCCTGCGTTTGGGGGATGCTCTGTGCAAAGCTGCCCTTTCAAAACCAATCTTCAAGTCACTGCCCAGGCTGCTGTACCCTCCATCCTCCAGCACATCCACTGCCGCTGCGGAGGCAGGAACCTCAGCACAGCCATGGTGGGAGGCCCCGATGAAAGGAGCACTGGAACCACTCTGGCTTCTTCCACTCTCCAGGCTGAGCCAAGAGCTGAGAGCAGGCAAACCCGGGGAGACTCCACCTTTCCATCAGCATTTTCATGCTGAAGTGGAGCCACTGCCTCTGCTGGGGTCGCTGGAGCTCAGGAGAGGGGGATGTTGCAGCCTAATGCAAACAGCACAGAGATGACCGAACATAACTAAAGCCCTAACAACAAATGGGGGACTTGGGTTTAAACTGCCAAACCCTCCCCGCAGAGGCACGAAATGCTGAGCAAACCTGGGGCAAAGGAGACAGCACTTTTCATTTCCTAGACTGATTTATGCTCTACAAACAGTCTCACATGCTGCCGCTGACAATCTCACGCTGAGTTACTTAGGCTGCCTTCCTGACATAATGGTACCTACAGATGGGATGGAGATTTGGTGAGCCTCAGAAAGAAGCAAGGGAATATTTCTAGTTGACAGCTTGTTTTCTTTGGTCAATGCATCGAAGGGTTTTAGTTCATTATTTCATGTCTAGGCTCAGTTCCCAGCCACCAAAGGGACAGCTGAAGTCGTGGGGTTAGATAGAAACTGGAATACTTCTCCTGAGCAAGTTGAGCAAGATGTGCCTGGGGACGGCAGTGGATTCATTGCTGTAATGTGAGCCCTGAAGTCCTCCAATGAACATTTTAATTGGGTTAAAAAGAGGAATTTGCTGCTTTAAACACTTTCTGAGCCAAATGCCCTCAGCTGCAAGGCACCCATGGGTGCTCTGCTGGGGCTCCTGTCCAGGAGGAGATGCTGGTGGGAGTGGATGGAGGAGGAGGGGGATGAAGAGGCAGTAGCAGCACGGAGGCAGCAGTGGGGATGTGGCTGATGGGGAGCAGCAGCTCCAGCTCCCAGCCATGCCCCGGCTCCTCTGTGTCCTCGGGGGGTTCAGCTGTGTGGAGCGGTGCCGTCTCCATCACACTGCCTGCTCATACCCATTCATGATTTAGGATTAGTCTTGGCTTCAGACAGTGAGGCTGGAGCTGTAACATGAGCACGGGGCAGCAGCCTGTGTGAAGAACAGCAGTGAAGGAATAATATTTTCTTCATATGGCGAATAGGAAAGCAAAGGCGGGTGTTGGAGAAGGTTAGAGGGGGCTGGGTACCTCCTGTTAAACACCCAGCTGATGGAAACTGCTGCAGCTTAGGTCCCTACATATCTTTCCTGGGCTGTCTGTGTGTCTCTGTGACACAAAGGACATTCGAACAGGAGAATCCCGTGCAATTCTCATCTGCACCCCTGTTGCCCCTGAAGGATTTCAGGATGCCAAAGCCTTTCAGGATGCTGAGGGCATCGTGTGCAGGGTGTTTGTGGTGTGTTAGCGAAAGGTCTAACCTGCACCTCCAGACCATCAGGAGATGTTCTTTAATGTCACTGCTGAAAATGCTTGTAAAGGGCTCAATCCCATGGACAGCGTTAACAGCTTGAAAAGGTCAGGCTGATGAAATCAGATGCGCACAGGACAGATGAGGTGTGCGCTGCTGCGTGGGTTGCATGTAACTGGGTGCTCATAGATCACGTGTAACTGGGTGCTCATAGATCACGTGTAACTGGGTGTTCATGGATCCCATGTAACTGGGTGTTCATGGATCCCATGCAACTGGGTGTTCATGGATCCCATGTAACTGGGTGTTCATGGATCACATGTAACTGGGTGTTCATGGATCCCATGTAACTGGGTGTTCATGGATCAGGTGTAACTGGGTGTTCATGGATCCCATGTAACTGGGTGTTCATGGATCACATGTAACTGGGTGTTCATGGATCACATGTAACTGGGTGTTCATGGATCATGGCCACCCTGAGGGCACAAAGCAGGGCACATCCCTGGGAGCAGCCTGGGCAATCCCCCCCACTGAAGTGCAGCCCGAAAGGCCAAGAGGAGCCCTGTGAGCCCAGAGCTGGATCCCTCGAAGCCACAGCTCCAGGAAATCCGGATCCAGCTCATGTCAGTGGGAGCGAGGCTCTGACACGTCCTCGCGTCAGCTCCTGGATCAGACGCTGGGATCTGGAGCTGTTCATTAAACAGAGGAAAAGAACCACACGAGGAACTCACATTGCTGCTTTACCCACTGCGAAGAAACCCCTCACGCGTTTATCTAACGCTCCTGCTCAGCCTCCAGCTCCCCTTGCGTCCGCAGTGGTGGCTCTGGGCATCTCTTGGCATGGGGTCCCCCTCCCCATCTGTACACCTGATTTCTTCCCATGGGAACTGGAGGGAGGGATTGTTTCATTATTCCCAAGCCTATTTCCCGGCAGTTTAACCCCTGTCAGCTCAAAGCCCAGCCCTCCTGCAGCATCCTGCTTTTCCAAACGGAAAGTTCATTAAATCTGATGGCAACATCTTGATCTTTTCAAGAGGCTCTGTCTCAGGCTCCGCCTGGAGACTCCACATCCAAACCTCCCACAAGGAGCCGGTGTCAATGGGCAGGTTGGCTGGAAGCTGCCTGCAAACAGGAGTCCCTGTGGTTGCTAAAGTGGGATCGACAGCTCCTGCTTGTCCCCTTCACTGGGGGAACCCAGCCCCAGCGCTGCCCCAGTGCTTTCAGGGCTCGTGGTAGGAGCAGGCTGCAGCACAGAGCAGCACATCCTTTGGGTAGACACAGGAGGCATTTCCTCCTCCCAAGGGAGCGGCCAGGCCCAACCAAGCCCAGGAAAGCAATAAAGAAAAAGCCCATCTGGACGGTGCCGTCTTCTGCCTCCGATGTTAAATAAAACACCAGAGGCTGATCTCTCCCTCTTTTATTTCTAAGCAGCCAGTAGGCCCTTCATATTTTCCCACTGACATCATCCAACATGGTTTGAATCTACAGTGACTGGTAAAGCCTCAAAGGCATAATTGCAGTTGTCTTAGGAAAGTGAAATCATATGGTGCTGCCGAGTCCCTCCCCCTGGCTCCTTTCCTGGTCTTTTTTTCCCCTTCTTTCTTTTTCCCCCTTTAACGTCCCTCACTCGGCTTCCAGATGTTTCCTGAGGAAAAAAAGGAAGAAGCAAAGAGACGGGAGGAGGGAGCTGCGCTGGAACAGGCCACGTGGCAGCGGGAGCTCTGCAGCCAGAGGAGGGGAGCGCTGGATGCTGCAGCCTCTGCGTGGAGCAGCCCGGCAGAGCCTTCTCCAGCCCCTTCCTCTGCTCTGAGCCCTTCAGGGGGTCGATAAACACCGTTTCTGTGGGTTGTCAATGCCTCAGTGGGGGTCATTCCACCCACCCATAGACCTTCAGCTTAAGGGGTTGTTTTGCACCCAGAGAGCCTCACAGGAGGCACTTGCATCAGGTTTTAGGCTCCCAAGTGCTGCCCGCATCCAACCCCATTGACCCTCACATATGATGGAGGGTGAAACTGTATGGCTATGCTGGAGCACCAAGTGGGACCGAGCCTGCTCACTGCCAACAGCCTCACTGCAGGCAGAAGCACTCACACCACGATTCAGGCAAGCACAGCTGAGGCATGGTTTGAATTAGGGCTGTAATTCACTGAGCTGGCTTGGAGGAGGGTAACAGCAGAGGAGGTGCCTGAAAACCTCCCTGCCTTCTCCTGGCTGAACTCTTTCCCTTGGGGAGAGGGAAGAAGGAGTCACACCCTGCTGAAACGCCTCTTTCCTCCCGAGCAGCCCTGGATGTGCTGGGACAGAGAAGCTGCAGTCCCAGAGGACTGGGACAAATCCCATCAGTGGGGCTGTGCCCCGTGGCTCTCCCTGCCCTCCAATGGAGGAGAAATGCACCCAGGGCAAGAATGAGACCTGGCTGGAGAAGCCGGAGTAAGGAAAGGGAATTTGGCCTCTGAAACATTGTCTTGAGTTTCTAGATAGTCTGGACATCAGCTTCTTAGCCTAGGCCAGCCAGATGTTACTATTGCAGGCCCCTGTCCAGCTGTGCACCAAGGTCTGTCTGGCTGCACCAATGTCCATGTTCAGCAGAGCCATCATCTTCCTCACAAGGGAATTCAGTACAATGGGCCCTTGAAATTGGCATCTTGGTCCATGTACACCACAGCACCAACCAGCACAGCAGCCTGGGAGCTCGGGCAGTGAAAAAAGGAAGGAAAAGGGGCAGAGAGAAGGCAAGAGAGAGACAGCCCGTCTGGTGTTCAGGTCCGGGAGCAGCAGGGTCACAGAGGCAGCATTAGCAAAGAGCTCAGCTTTGCACAGCCCTCCCTGTACTACAGCTTGATGGCTCTGGCAGCACTTTCACCCCAGCTCCCACCCCGTGTTTCCGTGCCCGGGGCACACAGACACTGCTGACCCCCGGTCAGAGACCTGGGGGAGAAGAGAAGGGGAAAGACAGAGGCCGGGGTGCGCAGGGAGGGCACAGGCAGAGCCCTGGGGCGAGACCCGAGCGATGGGAGGCGGAGGGATGCGGGCAGGGGGGCAGGACCGGCTGCCAACGCGTTGCCAGGGCGACGCGCCCAGCCAATGGGAGGGCGCTGCTGCGGTGAAAGCGCGGTGCTACGCCGCCACCTGGTGGGCACGATGCGGCGCTGCAGCGGCACCGCCGGAAGCCGCCCGCGGGGGGACCCCGGACCCCGGGGGGAGGACTCTGGGCTCCCCAGGAACCCCGGGCCGCAGGGAGAGGCTCCAGCGCGGCTTCCAGCCCGGAATGCAGCGGCGAGCACAGCGGGGAGCGAGCTCTTTTGCCTCTGATTTTGGCGAACCCAGAGGGAGCCCCGGTGTGAAACCTGAGCTCCATCCCGTGGACTCGGCATCACCCATGGGCTCAGCGTCATCCATGGGCTCAGCGTCACCCATGGGCTCAGCATCACCCATGGGCTCAGCGTCATCCATGGACTCAGCATCACCCATGGGCTCAGCATCACCCATGGGCTCAGCGTCATCCATGGGCTCAGCGTCATCCATGGACTCAGCATCACCCATGGGCTCAGCATCACCCATGGGCTCAGCGTCATCCATGGACTCAGCATCACCCGTGGACTCGGCATCACCCATGGGCTCAGCGTCATCCATGGGCTCAGCATCATCCATGGGCTCAGCATCATCCATGGGCTCAGCATCATCCATGGGCTCAGCATCACCCATGGACTCACCACCATCCCAGCAAGGCAGCTGCTTCCTCCAGTCCTCCCCAGACCCGCTTTGCGGTGGGGGTGAGTTCCATGTTGTTCACACTAGGAAACAAAGCTGCTCAGTGGCAGCTTCCCAAGACTTCCTAAGAAACCTCCTGTGCTCGGGATCAGTGCTCCAAAGGCCTTGTGCTGTTTTCTGCTCAGGTGGGAAGTGAAGGGCTCCTTTCTTTGCTCTGGTTTCTTCTTGGACCCTTTGTTCTTGGCTCCCAGCTCAGCTTTTCTGCCAAGTGCCCAGGTTGCAGGCCAGGCTGGGGTGGAGAGCTGCAGATATCACCAGCAACAGGGTGGTGAGCTCCACAGCCCCTCTGTGCTGTGACTGAGGACATGTATTCACAGGCCGGCTCCTAAACCAGTACTTAATAGTGATGCTCAGGCCAAGGCTGCAGGATGAGTCTGCAGCCTCTTGTTTAGCTCTTTAGAACCCGGATTTTGACTTTTAAAACACTTTTCTAAAACTCTATAAATAAATCACATTCTGTGCGCTTGAGTTAACATTAGCCTAAAAACCACCCTCCTTATAGCTCATGTCAGGCAAATAAGACAGGCTGGATAACAGGAGAGGGTGATTTATAAAGGCACCATATGGGAGCTTGTCTAAGAATGATAATTGATTAGTGAGCAGCAGAAATATTGCTGTGGTGCAGAGCGTGGATGCCTCAAAGGTTTCACTGCTCCTGGCTCTGGTGTTCATTCCAACCCGAACCCTGTGGCATCACCCCCCACCTGCACCCCGGTGGCACCCAGTTCCCTGAGGAGGGGTGGTCCTGACCCTGGAAGATGCTGGTACCTCGAGGACGTGATTCACCCCAGCAGAGCAGGGTGTCCTGAGCCTCAGCATGAAGCTGGGGGTCTCTCTGTGCTGTTGATGCATA
Organism: Lathamus discolor; assembly: GCF_037157495.1. Lineage (NCBI taxonomy): Eukaryota > Metazoa > Chordata > Aves > Psittaciformes > Psittacidae > Lathamus > Lathamus discolor. The sequence goes on along the minus strand of NC_088898.1, from coordinate 716,052 downwards.
ACATATAGGGATGCATATAGGGATGCTGGGGAGGGACTCTTTGTCAGGGACTGTAGTGACAGGACAAGGGGTAATGGGTTAAAACTGAAACAGGGGAAGTTTAGATTGGATCTAAGGAGGAAATTCTTTCCTGTGAGGGTGGTGAGGCACTGGAATGGGTTGCCCAGGGAGGTTGCGAGTGCTCCATCCCTGGCAGTGTTCAAGGCCAGGTTGGATGAAGCCTTGGGTGGGATGGTTTAGTGTGAGGTGTCCCTGCCCATGGCAGGGGGTTTGGAACTGGATGATCTTGAGGTCCTTTCCAACCCTAACTATTCTATGATTCTATGATTCTAAAACCTGCTCCTTACAGACGGATCTGTGGCCTGAGCTGCCTTGGTAAGCAAGAAGAGAGAAATAAAAGACCCTATTTAGAGTGTGTGATAGAAACTCTTATTTCTAGCAGCAGGCAGCATCCCGTGCCCATAGACAGGGGTTGTTGAGTTAATTAGAAATGTATATTTGATACCCAGTCAAACAGGGCCCTGCTCAGCTTTAATAATTGATTTGTAATTTATTTGCCCATTAATTCTTCCTCTTTCAGAGCAGAGCCAAGAGCTGGCGCGCACTCGTCCATCATCCCAGGCAGCCCCTGCTCCCACTGAGCTGTCGGGGTGACAGACTGAGCCTCGTGCAGCCTGTAATTAGTTACTTGCTTCAGAAGCCTTTTATAGGAGCCCGCGCGCCTCTCGAGGAGGATTAACAAAGGGTTGATTTCCTGCGGGCTCGGGCGCGTGTCAGCGAAAGCCAGGCCCCAGGAATTATGGATTTGCTTTCCATAAGGTTTGCATTTCCAAGGTAAGTGATTTGGCTGTTGCAGGCACCGGGTCCCAGGGCTCCATTCATCACGGTGCTGGAGCGGCGCTGGCCGAGCCCCGGGGAGCAGGCTCAGGTTTAAACAGAGGCTGCAACACTTTCCCTCACTGTCACCACCTATTACAGCGGGAAGAGGGGTTTCCAACGTGCCCATTCCCGGCTGAGCA